>NW_026294402.1:12320065-12937565 GCF_007827085.1 Peromyscus californicus insignis
AGTACAATAGCATTGATATGATCAAACAGTCCATCTAGAGAATCTCACAGTTCCTGCTTCTTGTTCTTGAGCGTCCAGGATTTTGGCTTATTTGTTAACTATTTCATATGCAAAGAAAGTCAAGGCCACTGTAGAATGCATGGTCCTAGAAATGGTGCCCCCAGAGCAGCACATGGTAGGACCAGCCCACACAGGGCTCACCCTGCAATCGCAAGGAGCTTTCAAAAGTCTGAAGCTCTCACTAATGACTTGGAGACACAGCGAAGCTTACCAAGGTCCAGGAATTACTGAGAAAACATACATCATCCCAACAGGACTCTTACCCATTTATTCTGATTAGTATAGCTTGAAAAAAAAATATGACTTATCATCCCCTTCCCTCACAGGGCACATACTGAAAGTAAGGAAGTCTTTTCCAAACGAATGTTCGGCATAGACAGGACCCTAAAATAATTGTCAAAAAGCAAGTGTAAGCTGCCAGCATGGTAGATTTTATTTGAGGTCTGACAACTGACAAGGGAAACAACAAATGGAATAGGAATTAGGCAACCTGGGTCTTCTGACTTCTTCGTTCAATGGCTCGGAAAGTTTGCTCTACTTACATCATTTTTTGGAATATTCCCAAGAATGAACATCTCCCAACTACATCTCAAAAAGGAACTACTCGGGGACTGGAGTGGAGTATAAGAGCTGTTCAGTGATAAAGAAAATCAGCTGGGTCGGGACCTGAGGGGGCTGCTCGTCTGAGCGTCCATAGTTTTCAGTATGCTCTAGTCCTGCCTATATCCTGAAAGTGTCTGATTAGAACACGGCCTCAGTAAGAAGGGAAAACAGCTTCTGTTTGTCTGCTGCTGTTTTTTGTCTTTGATTTTTTTCTTAGCATTTTTTTTCTTTCAAGAGTTCTGTACAGGTATACAATGTACCTTCATCATATAAACCCTCATTCCTAATCTCCAACACTTCTCATTTTCTTATCTCCTCAACTTCAACTTCATGTCCTCTTCCTTCCTTCCTTCCTCCCTCCCTCCCTTCCTCCCTTCCCTTCTTTTCTTTTGAACTTACTGAGTCCGGTCAATGCTGTGTATATGCACATAAATATGGGCCATCCACTGGAGCATGGCCAACTTTCCAGGAGCTACACTCCTAAGGAAAACTGACTTTCCCTCCCAATCAACTGCCTGCTCAGCTAGGGGTGGTGGCTCAAGAGCTCCTCTCGCATCTGCGCTGGAATGTTGACTAGTTCCAGTTCGATCTTTTGCAGGCAATTACAGTTGTTGTGAGTTCATGAGTGCATGAGTACAACGGCTCTGTGGATTGGGCCTTAAATCCAATTAAAAAGTGGTTGGTTACCTGTACAATGTTCATGTCGTTATTCTACCTGTGGATATATCTTGCCAGACTGGATACAGTTTGAAGGGTTCACAGTTGGGTAAGATTGTTGATAAATTTTTCCCCCAGCAGACTACATATCACCTTTCAGTACTATGAAGTCTAGCCAACAGAGAAGCTTATATGTTAGTACCAGCTTCATTTCCTTGTGTCCTGTTACTAAATTTGTGGTGTTTTCACCAAGAGGGTCTTATCATAGTAATATTTTTCTTTTTGGAGATAAGGTCTCATGTAACCCATACTGGCCTGGAACTCACTATGCAGCTCAGGTTGGCCTTGAACTCCCAAACTTCCTACCTCCATGCCCCAAATGCTGGCAGCAGTTTTCAACCTGTGGTTTGTGACTCCTTTGGGGGTCACATATCAAATATTTGCATGATTCATAATAGTAGCAAAATTACAGTTATGAAGTGGTAACAAAATAATTTTATGGTGGGGGTCACCACAACATGAAAAACTGCATTAAAGGGTTGCAGCGTTAGGAAGGTTGAAAAATATTGGTTAACAGGAATGTGCCATCATATCTTAGAAGCCAAGGTGGCTAATCATGTGGACTTGGAAATCAAACCTCCCTAGTTCAAGTCCTGACACCACCATTCACTGCCTGTCACCGTGAACAAGATAGTCAATTTATATCTGTTCCCCCCCACTCAGTAAAATTGGGATAACAAGGAAGAGATGTATAAATGAAATAAGGTAGTAGACATAACACTACAGAAGATGCCTTACAGTGTGAATCCAGTGCACGTCAGTACTTCTTATTCTACAGAAGCAGAAACAGATGTATACATGTCAAGAAGACCCGTCTGGAAGCTTCAGGCTCCCAAAGCCCCAGGTCCACAGGAGGGCCACAGAATTTAAAGCACTTAACCACTTCTAAATCAGGACTAGCCACACTGAAATGTGGATTTTTAGTGGCAATCATTGGAAATAATGGTGTGGCTACAACCCTAACTTTTTTGCAGAAGCAAAAATTTCTGGCTACAGAAATTAATATTCTGTATAATAAAGTCTATTCTAACACTGCACACAGTTGGTTGTCTCTACAGTTTGATATCTTTCCCCGTTGTCTTGTTCCTTATCAGGTCATCTGCTCTAACATGTGCGTACACTTGTGCATAAATACATACACACTCACACACAGACACACACACAGGCACATTCATACACAGACACACTCATGCACACACAGACACACACATATCTGCTACTCTTTGCCTTTTTATTTGAAGGTGGATGCATAGACTGTCTTGGTCTGTCTTTATTTTTCACACCCACACCTGCCTTGTCCTCACTTTCTTCTTACAGCAAGCAGTCAGGTGGTCTTTTAAGAATACTCACTATCGCCGGGCGGTGGTGGCGCACGCCTTTAATCCCAGCACTCGGGGAGGCAGAGCCAGGCGGATCTCTGTGAGTTCGAGGCCAGCCTGGGCTACCAAGTGAGTTCCAGGAAAGGCGCAAAGCTACACAGAGAAACCCTGTCTCGAAAAACCAAAAAAAAAAAAAAAAAAAAAAAAAAAAAAAAAAAAGAATACTCACTATCACTTAGTATCACGTCACTTCAGAGCTTTCTGTGGCTTCTTAGGACCTTCCACATTCTCAGCCCTATCCCCCTCTCTACTTCTCTAATGGCATGTCCATTCTCCTCCTAAATCCTTCATTCTGGTTCTTGAAGTTAGTAAGATAGCTCTAGTCTCCAGGCCTTCCCATTGATCTTTCCTTTCCCAGAACACTTCTACCCACCTCCATTTTTCAGATCAGTCGGGTTTCAACTGAAACCTCCAACTTGCTGATGGCTCCCAGCATCTTTTCTAAACTATGATAGCACTGCCCAGTTGGCCTATCACTTTCCTTATCGCTCTCTTTCTCTGTCTTCTGTCCTCTTCGCTCCAATTTCTTTTCTTTCCTTGCCTCTTTTTCTTCCCCTCCCTCCCTCTCTCCCTTCTTCCTTCCTTCCTTCATTTCCTTATTTTTTTTTGTTTTGAGACAAAGCTTATTCTGCAGCCCAGAATGGCCTCCAACTCCCAGAAATCTTCTTGCCTTCAGCACTTCTCTGAAATGCTGGGATGAAAAGTGTGAGCCACTATGCCTGACTTGATATTCTTTTCTATCTTATTTTCTCTAGTACTTTTTATTCTCTGAAAGGCTCTCCTTTCTTATTGACTTACTTGCCCACGGTGCATCCACGTTCACTTTAATGTATGTTCTATTGAAGCAGACTCCTTGTTTGGCTCCTATACTTACAGTAATTCTTGTACATAATACTCAACCATCACTTACTGAACGAGTTAGAGAGGATTTAGTGACTCTGCAGCTTCAAGTAGTTCTTGGAGATTTACCCTAAGTTGTTCTTACTTTAGGATGCCTTCTCTAACAGTTCTACCTAACCCAGTTGCTAACAGGCATGCTTTCAGAAGCAGTACTTTATCATAAGCATTTTTTTTTTTCTGTTTTATAAGTCCCCATCAACATTTTAACTTTCTTGAGGACAGCAACCTTGGCCATCACAAATGCAGCTAGAGTCAGGGGTGATCAAGAGCATTTAACTCACAAGAGAGGCCAATGGGCTTATTTAGGCACAATTTTAGCAAGTGTGATTGGGCAGCTTCTTAATTCACAATTGTGGGTTTCAGAGGAATAATTGCGGGCAGACATAGAACTGATTAAATTAGGTCTGACAAGAAGTGACTGGTAAGAGAAAGGAGTCAAGAGATCAGCTATAAAAAGGAAAAGGTAGAACCATAAAGTCAAACAGCACAGATGGCTACACAGAAAAGGGCCAATGACCTACTTTAACTGTGTGTACAGTGTCAGGAAAGGGAAGTTGGTGAGGCCCAGTGTGGTCATGGGTGTCCCCCTGTTCAGTCAGAATTATGTATCTTGGAAACTTTTCAATCAAATCTAGTTCTCCATGATGGGTGGCTAGCTCAGAAGTAAGGTCTGTGCTTAGCACACAAAAGGCCCTGGCTTTAAATTCCAGCATATAAATAAAAAATATTTACTTAATGTGTAAATGGCTAAAGCTACAGGACTTTTTTTTTTTTTTTTTTTACTGTTTCAAACATTATCCTGCAGACCTTTCCCATTTATCCCTGGTGCATGAACTGGCTTTTTGGAGCCCATTCCCTATGGTGGGATACCTTACTCAGCCTTGATGCAGCAGGGAAGGGGCTTGGTCATGCCTCAACTTGGTATGCCAGACTTCTCATTTGCATACGTGGTACTGCCTCCGTGGTGAGATACAGCAAATGAGATATTCTTGTTGGCTTAGCACAGAGCTGGGCTCACAACTCTTGATAATAGAAATATGATCTTAGAAGGTAATTTTTCATCTATTTAATTCAGTTGCTAAGGAACCAGAATTTGATTTGATATTTATCTTGGATAATTATGGGGCTGGGGGTGGAAGCTCTGATCTTCTATTGATGTTTCTTTTGAGGAAGAGTTTGAGACTCCTCTAAGAAGACATCTCTTCCCTGGTAGTTACATCCAACATGGAGATCTAGAGATATCAGAGAACTCTGAGCTCTAGCTCCCACACAGCCCAATGGGGTCTATTCCCAGAGGCTCTCTGTAGCTAGCAGGAGTGGTGTTGAATGCAGAGAATGGCGTGTGGGGGGGTGTCAAAGCTGTGGGGTGACAGGAAAGGACAATGAGTGTTTATTTTGTGCTGGAAGCTGGCCTGGGAACTTTCACCAATGACCTTGCTCAGCCCTGAGATCGGCTCTTGTAAAGGTTTCTAGGGGTAAAGAACTTTGTTTTTCACCAAGGTCAGCTAGAAAGGGAAAGGAAACAGAGGAGAATACCCACACTCTCTCCTCTACAGAGTTCTGGGAAGCTCACATGGTGCCTTCGGAACCCCGTGGAAACTTTAATGTTTTATGTGAAAGTAAACCTGATTATGTAGATAACCTAGGAAAACCATTTTTAAATAGAAAAGGCTAGGCAATCTTCATAGCACAGGTTCATGTATATCATTTAGTAATCCCCATCAGTTTCTTCGTATGGATTCCAACCTTATTTTCCAACTATAAGCAACAAAGAAAAAGATATCCTGTAAAGATTGTTCTCCTAAGAAACTTAAAATATAATACAGATTTTTTTAAATGAATAAGACCATTTGAATTTCTATGGGTTTTTCATGCGTTTAAATTTTTTTTCTACTATTTCAAACATTATACTGCACGCCTTTCCCATTTATCCCTGGTGCACGAACTGGCTTTTTGGAGCCCATTCCCTATGGTAGGATACCTTGCTCAGCCTTGATGCAGTGGGGAAGGGGCTTGGTCATGCCTCAACTTGGTATGCCAGACTTTGTTGACTCCCCAAGGGAGGCCCTACCCTCTCTGAGGACTGGATGGTGGGAGGGAGGTGGAGGGAAGCAGGTGAGGGAGAGGGAGGGGTAACTGTGGTTGGTATGTAAAATAAAAAAATTAAATAAAAGAAACTAAAAATAAAAAAGAACATTGATATGCAGTGAACTTATAATAGGAATCATAAAATGCGTATAAATGTAAGTTCATGCTAAAAACCTGTTAGAAAAAAAAACATTTGATAAATATGATGACAAGCATTCACCTATACTTAAACTTCAGCTTCATGTTTTTATAGAAAAAGAATCTCAGCAGGGTATGGCAAGGTGTGCCTATAATGTCAGCTACTAGCTAGGCTTAGACAAGGGGATTGTCTGAGCCCATAAGACAGACTTCAGCATAAACAACACAGCAAAACCATATCAGCAAACCAAACCAAACCAAATCAAATTGAGGCAAACAAAAACTGTGAAAAATTTCTAGAGTCATTTCTAATCCAACCATGACCGATAAATGATTTGGTTTATTCTGTCACAATAAATACTGTGCTAACTTATGATAAAATTTTGCAAACTATGTATCAAGGTACAGTAAGATACAATAAGACATGTGTAGAGAGAAATAATATTGAGAGTATGGGTAAATAAATTTATGAAATGTGGAATAAGCATAGAGACCAGGAAGAGTTGAACTAGAAAGTGAAGAAAGGGAATATTCATGAATGTTGGTAATTCAAGGGCATGAGAAACAAAATCTGTGAAATCTTCATAATTCATAGTGGAAACCACGGGAGGGGGATGTGATGTAGTCCTTGTTGTCAAGACCGTCAGAACTTAACTGGCCTCAGTGAGCCATGTGGCCAGCATCTGGGGCTACTGGGACATGCTGCTCTTTGCCAGAATAGAAGCCTGATGTAGGTTGCAGTCAGAGCTTTTATACAAACTTGAATATGAAAGAAGTTGCTTGTTCTTGTTGGATACAAAAGAGCACATAACCGGGTCTAATACAGGAACATGCCCTTTCTCACTGTACCCACAGCGCACTCTCTTGCTCTGTAAGTACATCTGTTGTGCACAAAATAGGAATGGCTCACAAAACTTAAAAGGAAGGTACAAGAACTCTAGAGCTTCTCTGAAGTCACATAAGCAGTAAACAGTTGCCACAGAGGGAGACACTTCAGTGGGTGGGTCTGCCTGAAACCAATACAGGAAACTCAGGTGATGCAGCTTTGATGTATCATTGCCCATGCTCGAGTGGGGCTTTCCAGTGACACAGCTGCCCAAGTCACCCATGTTCCTG
Source organism: Peromyscus californicus insignis (assembly GCF_007827085.1). Taxonomy (NCBI): domain Eukaryota; kingdom Metazoa; phylum Chordata; class Mammalia; order Rodentia; family Cricetidae; genus Peromyscus; species Peromyscus californicus. The sequence continues at coordinate 12,327,067 of NW_026294402.1, forward strand.
TCACCAACCCCCCAGAATTTATATGTTCAACAAGCTGACTTGGGTACCAACTACCATTATTCTTTTGGTCTGTCAGCAATGTCCTGTCTAGGAAGAACAAACTTTTGTTCACCTATTCAGGAAAAGTTACAACAACATGATTATGTCAGTAGAATTATGATTTTTCTCATTAGAGAAGGAATAGTTGGTGGCCTGGAACATTGGAGCACGATGACTTCAGCCAGTCTTGCAGAGAGCCTCATGAAAGCATGGTACCTAGAACCCCCGTCAGTCCATGACATGCACTGAAGTTACATATAATGTAAACAAAGAACTGTGCAATCTCCGTAAAAAACAGCTTTGTGGTAAGTCTCTAGATTCCCTTCCCCAAACACTGCGCTCCTACTTCTGTGAACCCTGACTGTAGTACTTCTGAAGCTGTTAATTTCCTGTAGAAGACAGGATTTGGTGATGTCATAGTTCTTAGATTGCTTGATGTGGAAGATCTCACAGTGAATCTACCCAAAATGGTTTCAATCTCCACTCAAATTCTTAAAAAGTAAAGCATTCACATATAGTATAATTATTTTAAAGTTGATGTTTATCTTTTGATCTTCTGTGAGTTGTAAATTAAGGATGACCTATAAAACCACTTCCATAAACATTACTGAGCTCTTGGTTACCTCCCTCTTGCTCAAGCCTCAACATTAGAATCTTTCCAACAGAGACATTACCCAGCACTCTCTCTTGCTGTAGGCTTACAATGCAGGAGAAGGTGCTGTGTGAGATCCTGATAGCAGGGTACAGAAGCAAGCAAGAAAGCCTGGCTGACACTGCTGTGTGGAACAGTAGTGTCTTCCTACCGGTACATAAGGCCAAATGTTGCTTGAACGGGTCATATGTAAATACATTGTCTGATGGCTCATATGCCACCAGTGAGCTCTTAGTGTTTCCTAAAGAGGAGGTTCTCATGTACCTTGGAAACAGGTGTGGAAATGAGCTTGCCTCTGTAAAACACTTGATGATTACTTCTTCAAGAAAGGTCCTGTTCCTTTTGTACTTAGTTCATACCCCAGTAAAAGAAAGACGAAAGTAAACAACTGAAGAAATCCTGGGTCAGGAAGTACTACCATTATGTTCAGAAAGAAAAGCAATTTGTGCTGTGGATAGAATGCATTTCTCGCCCATTATAACCACAGCCGGTTAAAAGACTATCAGGAACTAAGTGGAACATTTTGGTTAGCTGCCTACATCCTTGTACCCAGTTCATCTGATTCCAGTCTCCTCACAAAAGCATTCTAAAGTGATGTCAAGAGGACACATGGGTTGGGGAGTACAGGGCTCTTTAGAGGAGCCTTGATGGAGATATGGGTTCCTTGAAATATGAGCGACTGAGTCTCTACTACTCTCTTCTGAAGTCATGGGCTACCAAAGTCAGATTCAGCTGAGGAATTCCCATCTCAGCACATCCATCATTCCTAACAAAAAGAGACTTTCATCATACCTAGAACAACGAGGACAGAGACATGAGGAACACACAGGATTGACATGGATACACACACACACACACACACACACACACACACACACACACACACACACACACATATATATATATATATGAAAATCAATAAAATTCTTATCTTTAGCTGTAAAGGAATGATACATGGGAATATGTACTTCACTCTGTGTGCTTTCTTTAACCCTGCACTGTACTTTATACTAATTCTACTCTATTTTTTTCCATAGGCAATCCCATCTCACACCCATTTTGAAGCAAAATAGAAAACATTCTAAAGTGTAATGTGTATTTTAACAGAAGCTATCAAGAGAGTTGGGACTAGAATTTATGGTAAATCAACCTGTGGTCCTATCAGATATAGGACATCCTTTAACCAGGACCATTTCACTATGAAGCATCCATAAATACCAGCAGATATTCAGAGCTGGAATTTCATATGCTAACTTGACTTTTTTTTAAACCATTGACAGAGAACTAAAATGATGTACACAACAGAAATCTGGTTGGCTGACTCTAAATGATTGTGTGACTAAGACAGTAGGGGAAGTTATACACAGAGATGAAAATGGATATCATTTCATGGCTTGGAAGCCCTGGAGAGCAAGGGAGATCATGTTGAATCTTTTGTATGAAGCAGTGTACTTCTAACATGTGACATCCACATGTTCCACATGCTGCTCATCTGCCCTAGACTTCTATTCTGACTTGAGATTCTTTCTGGACCTGGTGCTAAGTTCCCACCATGGTGCTTGCCATTGCTTAAATATGGAGAACTAAGCATGGGGAGGAGGGGTCCCAGGTTTTCCTGTTGTTAAGGGTGTGTAAGGTTAATGTAGAGTAGGGTCATGTGCTCCTGATATCATAATCTAGAATTGGTAACACATGTGGCTGACATGATGCTTTATAACAAAACTTGACCATACACGATCACTGTGCCCCCACTCCTGTAGCCTCTCTAGTTTCCCATGGAGTAGAGTCCCTAAAGTTCTGGCATGTGTTTCCACAAGAGATTAGTAAATGCATCTGAGACTATGCTACTGTATTCATGCGAATCCTTGACACATACTGTACTACATCTTGGATCAGTTCTGGAGGCCCTGGACCAAAGGGAAATTGCCTTTCTAGAAACTGAAAGATTCAGAAGCATCTGATTGTTGCTGATACTACTAGGTCATGGTGGATCTGAGAACTGACTGTGTAGGAAAGATCCTAGAGAATTTGGATCCCAGCTCAGAGTCTTTACCTCAGGGTGTGCTCCAGGAATGGAGTGAAACAGACCTCATCTCCACTACCCAACTATTAAAAAACAAAACAAAACAAACAAACAAACAAAAAAACAAGTTCTGGTGAACATGTGGAACACTGATTGTGGGGAGAGGAAATGGAGTTTGAGATTCCTCAATAAAATCAACTCTGACCCAGAAACTTCTTTTTTATGTAAAAATCAGGGGGAAAATACAAAAAAAGACTCAACGGGTTTTCATAGATGATAAAAGCAGCATTATCCACTGTAGTACTAAGATAGAAGCAACACAAGGGACCTTTTAAAGATGGATAGACAGCACGCAGCCCAGTGTTGTTGGGATGCTGGTCAGTCTTTCAAGAAAAGGGATTCAGAAACATCTGTGCCGTTGAACCCAGCATATCATTGTAAGTAAGTGAGAGTGCACTTGATATTACTGAAGTGTGTGCTTAAAATGGTGGAGATGATAAATCTTACGCTATACATATTGTATCAAAACTAAAACAGCAAGTTCAATAGAAACAAACCAAGTTAAATATGCACAATGCTTAAAGAATAGAGCTCTATACTATCATAAACATGTTAAATGCTTTTGCCTCATAACATTCTCTAGTGTAGCTGTTTTAATTAGTATTAAAAATGACTCACACTTCAAAAATAAATGTTATTGTCTAAAAATAATTTAGTGCCTGCATGAGTTTGCAAGTGATTCATTCTCCTTAACCACACACTAATGGGGCAGCCTTATTTCTATTATTAAAACCTTACGAGAGGAGAGAACATTTTCAGCTTAGCTATTAGGACAAGGTGTTCCACAGACATAGACCCAGGAAATGTTCATTTTTCCTTTGCAACAGCTCATATGTCAGAAGCAGGGTGCTCGTATTCTGACTGCAGCTAGTGATACAGTTCTGTGCTTTGTGGGGGAGTGGAGATATTTTAAGATCCTGTCATGAGTTTTGTAAAACAAACAGTAGTTTTACAGTTTAGGATGGAGTTGGTATTCTACATGTCTTTGCTACTGTGAAACTGCATTAGACAGAAAATTCTTCCTGAAAATACAACATTATAGTGGAAATTATGAGATTTAAAATGAGCTAATTAGCCAGGCGGTGGTGGCGCACGCCTTTAATCCCAGTACTCGGGAGGCAGAGCCAAGTGGATCTCTGTGGGTTCGAGGCCAGCCTGGTCTACAGAGCGAGATCCAGGATAGGCACCAAAACTACACAGAGAAACCTTGTCTCAGGAAAAAAACAAACAAACAAACAAACAAACAAACAAAAACAAAAAAGAGCTAATTAGCATGATTGTTCTAGCTGCTGTTTTGTCTTTACATGTGGTTGCTTATATGAAGCTCATGTGCTCTTTGAACTGATAGGAATGCATAAACTCATTCAGTGTTCCTTAATACTTCTAAACTCACCTCTCCCTGAATATTTCTCTCTCAGTTACATATATGTTAGTCCTGCTCCCAAGGAACCAACCTTTTGTGGAGATACCCATCAGCAGGAAGTGCCTGTTCTATGAAGAAGGATGGGCTGTCCCCTCAATCCTGTTTGGAGAAGGACATTAAACTTCAGCCTAAGAGGAGGATCTGAGAGAACAGAAGACACATCTACAATGCGGAACACAATCAAAAGCATTCTAAATGCATTTTATTGCTTTGTTCCAAGGGCAGGTAAATTTCCATTAGGCTTGGCCATAGACATCTTTCAAAGGGTTATACATCTAAATTAGCATTTTGGAGAATGACCATAAACCTTCAAGGCTGTTAGCTCTTTTGTATTTGATTGAGAACACACAAAGAGCTCAAAGTAATTGGACTTAACTTTAGATTATCTCTACAGGAGTGGAAATGGGTCTGGGCTGTTGACACTGTAGTTTCTACATCACCTTCTCTCTGGTCATCAACTGAGTCTAGATGAGGCCCAGTGTTGGAATCCTAGCTCATGCGACTTCTTCCTGAACTGAGATACAGGGTTGATAGACAAAATGGAGACTGTGGGGTGCAGCTGAAACACATCCGCTGTCTGTAACACATTTCTCCCTTGCTTCAGTCTCTGCATGAGCAAACTCTGCCCAGTATAGAGTGAACAGGCCACAAACTGTCTTACTGACACAGGGGCACCTGACTGAGCTGCACAAGACTGTGTCAAGGCTCAGAGTTCTAGAACACACCATCTCTGTGCTTTCAGGTCCTCTCTTTTCAGTTTTCACATTCAGTCGGCTATGTTTAAGTTTGTGCAGCAGCAGCAGTAACTAATAAAATATAAATTTGGTTTTATGAAATGCTATACCTTTGAAAGCATGGTCACTTCCTACCATGTAACTTCTCAGATTCTTTTCAATCATCTACTAAATGGCTTCTAACCATTGGTGTGGGTTTCCTCACTTCACTTCAGCTTTCTCCCTTAGGACAGTTCTTAGGGAAAGTCTTCCATCCTTGTGTCACAGTGTATCTGTCAGGACAGCTTTCTTACCACATGCTACAATCTACAGAGTAAATGTCAAGTCCAAATCTTCTCTGTCTCAAGTAGCTTTTGTCAGGCTTCTTGTTTTGGATATTGAACGTCCTCTAAAGGTTCATGTGCTAGAGGTCCAGTCCTGGGAATAGCTGCTGGGGGTGGTAGAGTCCCTAGAAGACAGGGCCTTCCTTCTGGGAGGTGCCTAGGCCATTGGAGGCATGTCCTTGAAGAAGACCACAGGTCTTCAGTCCTTTCCTCTTTGTTCCTGGTTCACAGGTGACAACTGTTCTTCCACCTGTCCTTGCTATATGAGCTGCCTTTCCCCCAGATGCCTAAAACAGTGGTGTCCCCTGATCTTAAAAAGGAACTTCCAGGAACCATTGATCTAATTTTATTTATGTTGCTGTGATAAAATATTGTGACCAAAACAACTTAGGAGAGGAGGGGCTTATTGCAGCTCATGATTCCAAATCACAGAGTATCCCTCAAAGAAGTCAAGGCAGGAGCTTAAAGTCTATTCTTGCATGCTTTTCTACAAAGCATTACTTCCTACCAAGGAACTTGTTTTGTAGCCAAAGAAGTACAGCAGGAACCATGATGGATGTTGTTTGCTAGTTGGCTCACAGGTAGGCTTAGAATCATCTAAGCTTCATATACAGTTTGGGACCACCTGGTTAGGGGTGGTGCCACCCAGAGTGGGCCTGGTCCTCCTACACCAAATTAACAATCAAGACAATCCCTCGCAGACATACCCCCAGGCCAATCTGATGTAGACATTTTCTCAGTTGAGGCTCTCTTCTTATGTCTCTAGGCTTTGTCAAGCTGACAAACTAACCAGGATCATCAATAAGTCAAAACAAATCTTTTATCTTTATAAGCCAGTAGCTTCCACTATTTCATTGTAGTGACAGAAAGGTGACTAATACCACTGTCTCACCCCCATTCTCTACTATATACTACTTACATATTGATCATACTACTTATGAGCCATAAGCATTTGAATTATACATAAATGCTGAATCAAAGGAAATTCTTATATAACATTTATTGGAATGGTATTAAATGAGACCAAAAGGCAAGAGAACTGAAAAAAAAAAGTAAGAATGTATAGGAAGGTGAGATTTCTTTTTCCAACTTAAAATGTACTGGAATTTAATTTAATCAATTTGGGCCAAACATGAACTTCCAGACATCCATTGATATTGCTTTGATGTAGTAAGCTGGTGTTCCATGTGGTTGCTTTGGTGCAAGATTGATTTCCTGTATTTAAACATTGTCTTATGACAAACGGTATTTGATATAGAAGCAGACAGCAGCTTCACAATATGAATGGCCTCAATTAGGCCTCACTTAGACGTGTCATATCTCTGTAATTGAGATCTGAGAAGGAATGTTGTTTACAGAGAAAGAGAGAGAGGGGAGAGAGAGAGAGAGAGAGAGAGAGAGAGAGAGAGAGAGAGAGAGAGAGAGAGAGAGAGAGAGAGAGAGAGAATCCAAAGTCATCAGGAAGAAAAGTTCACTCAGGTAAACCAAACACAGTATGTCCACTTTGCTGAGCTACGGAACAAGCTTAGGCTTAAGTAGGAGGTATGAATCTATTAAAAGGAGAATTTGGTCTCTATAAGTGTTTGTGCTCGGCCCAGACTAGAAATCATAAACTGTTCTTTGTATTTGAGAGCTACTCCTGCAACCAATATTGAATGCATGCTCTCAAATGCTCAGTGCTAGCCAAGGGGAAGGGCCACAGTCAGTTCACCTGCACTGGAGGCTTGCTCACCAGTATTTCTGTTTCCTGTTCACAGTCATGAGAAGCCATGGCCATGCAGCAGGAAGCTACAAAAAACCCCCAGCCTTCTCCACAGCTGGATGTGGCTCCTCCAAGCCAGCAGAAGGCAACCTTGAGCACTTTCAATGAAAAAGATGAACTGAATGTCCTATACGTCTGTCATTTCCTCTTCTGGGAGACAGAAATGAACATGCCTATGACTCAGCATCACTTATGGGGATAGTGATAATGTCCAAGGAGCTGATGCGGTCAGAACATGGAAAATCTCAGCCCGTGTTTTGTTGCGTGGAATAGAGCTGGCTAACGTCCTGGATGTATCACACCCACCGTAGTAAAGAGAAAGAAAGGCTTCTAAACTTTAGGAGAGTTTTTGTAATGACAGCCTAATTTTACCTTAATTAAAATAACTCATCATTAGTTCCTTAATATAAATCTTCCCAACTATGAGAGGGTAGCTACAGTTCACCTTCTTCTCTACATTCAGAGCACACACAGGCTGTGCTTAGCCATAGTTTCCAGGAGTATGATATGTCTTAATGGCTTATGTGTTAACCTGGGGTTACTGCTCCTCTCGCAAACACACCTGGCGGCTGTCTGAGAGTGACTGCTTCCTTTCTCATTCCATCAACTGATCTCAGTTACCCGCCATGGTCTGAATAAGGTCTGCGGCTCTGTCATTCCCCCATGCAGTGTTTTGTTAATTGATGTGGGTAGAGTAGAGACTGCTCCAGTGCAGAATTGTCCCTAAGCCCCCGTCACCCCAATTGAACAAGCAATGCTGGAGCTAATCCCTCAGGAAGTAAAGTCAGGAGGAAGTCCTCAAGGGGGTCAGACTGTGATTTATCAGTGAGGTCACTGCCAATAACCATAGACCATTCTGCTAAGTGTGTAACTGGACTTAATGGATGTAGCACACTTGCAAGTTACTGGAAAAAGAAAACATTTCATCTCTGCCCTGGAATAGCATCTTATTGCAAGAAAACAAATGAAAAATGTGTGAGTTCCGCCAACATGACATAGAAAAGGAATATCGAGCAAGGCACTGGAAATGCTACTATTCCAAAATTAGTCTGCAGGTGCATGGAAAAAACTGTGAGTGAAAAGACGCATGTCTCCTGCAGGAACCTGCCTGGGAAGGTCAGAGCTTGGGGACCCTCTAATCCATCAGATCACCCCCTGAGAGTGGATGGTGGGAGGCGTACTGGAGGTGAGCGATTTGACGAGGTTTTGAGCAGCAGACAGAGCTACCAACCAACGCTGCTTCAGTTTCATGGCAGAGAGAAAAAATGCAAAGGAGCAAATTCCTTCCCTACTCTAATCTGGCTTTACGTAAAGTCAGAAAAAAGCTTACAGGAGATGGGAAAGATTTTTCGCTCCAATTTTAGGCCTATTCCTAAAGAAACAAAAGTAAAGAAGGAAGGAAGAAAGCAAGGAAGGAAGAAAATAAGTAAATAAATAACGAGATGCTGCATGGGATCACCTCTAATGGAATTATACCAAGAAGCAGTTTCAGCTAATTCAACATATCACTTCCTACAGATCAATATACCTGTCCAGAGGATCCCAAATCATCATTGACTTCATTTGAGTTTTAGAGAATTACAAAACCATGCCTTATTTAATGCAAAATTTAAAAATCCTTAGAAAATCTCATGTCAGTATTGGCCTAGTTTCTGAAAACAAGTAGGGAAAAGGGAAGAAAAGCTGTAGATGAAGCTGCTCACTGCCACGCACACACCCAGATGGACTGAGGGAAATGCGCTGTGTTGCTATGCACACCGTTTCCGCCATGTCCTTCACATCTGAAATCATTCCAAGGGAAAGAAACCTTTCCCTTAATTACCAGGGACCTGTGTTCTAAAACCTCTCGCTTTCCGTATAATTACCTGGGGCCCATGTTCTAAAAACCTCTCTTCTTCGATTTAACAAAAGCAATCCAGGAAAATTGGTGGCTGAAACACAGCCCATTTCTTAAAAGCAATGTATTCAGTGAATCAGCGTACACGCCCCAAAGGGAAGGTATGAGAAAATTGCCAGTATTCAGGCTCATTACTTGCAATTAACAGAGACTCATTTAAATACATAATTAGTAGAGTTTTATAATCTCTGATTCTGGAAATCTGGTCAAATTCCCCAAATTTGAATTTATTGAGAAAAAGAACTAGAACAAGATTGCTTCCATCCTGGTCACCACTGTTAAATATTTCAGTTGTTATTTATTTTCAAGCTTTTGTAAAAGTTCTAAGAGATGGAAAATTAACATGGACTCACATATAAACCTTTACGTATTCTCCTTAGACACTTCAAATGTGTATTTGTCCTAGCGATAGCCATTATGTTCAAAGAGTGTGGTCACACGTGGCACTGAGTGGGCTCAGTCTTCTCATTCAAGAAGACTGTCTTCAGTCCCTTGACCCTCATGGCCTCCCATTCTGAGTACTCCAGTGTGGGATCTAAGTATAAGAGACATTTTAGAGCTAAATTTTCTAAGAAGCACAGACTTCTCCATGGGTTATAAGGGAACTAAAAGCTGAATGAAAGCCTGACATGTTTGCCCTCACTTCAGGCCAGCCCTGTGCTTGACTCTCCACAGTCTCCTTAATTACCAAGGAGTGTTTGATTGCTTAACCCACCCTCCCCTACTACAAGGATGAAGGCACAAAGATAAGCCATTGTCCTAAACCTGAAGCCACCTTAGATTCTAGAAACAGCCAACTATCACAGGAGAAACCCCATTGCAGTATGAGGACACTTATCTATAATGGCTAAGCTTCAATGTGGGTCAGAACAACTCCCAGGAGTCAGATTAGGCCCCTTGGAAGATGACAGCTATAAAAACAACCTTTCAGACCCCCTTGTAGAATCAAAGAGCAGAGACAACTGTGGAAGGGCCTTGTCCATACATCACGCATACCTCTTGCTTCCGCCTCAGTCTTTTCTCTGCTTAAGCTTAAAGCATCTGTCAGTAACCCAAAGATAGACTTCGGGTCACTGGACTCCTCTTTCTGTCTTTTGCAGTGTGACCACATTTGTTAAATCTCTTCTCTTTGCTCTTTACTACTACTCATTTGTTTTAAAATAATTTTTATTGAAAACTTTAAGATTATCCCACAATCTTTCCCATCCAATTCCTCCCATGTCCTTCCATATGCCCTCTTAAATTCAGAACCTCTTCTTTAATTGTTATTGAAATGTACGTGTACTTATGTATATATTAATACAACCTGCTAGTCTAGTAAGTATTGCTCCTGTGTATATGTGTTTAGGGATGACCACTTGGGATTGGATAACCAATCAGGGGGCTGATTCTTCCTCTCTTAGCAGCCATTTATTGCCTCTAACTCTTCATGTATGTGTGGGACTTTATGTTATTTCCTCTGTCCATATTAGAATGTCACTTGGTGTTGTCATTTGCAGGCCTTGTTCAGAAAGCCATGTTGTTGAGACTTCATGGGTGCAGTGCCCCGTGTGACACAATCTTGCAGCAGACATCCTAGTCCTGTAGCTCTGACAATCTTTCCACTCCCTCTTCTATGATAATTACTGAGTCTTAGACATAGGGGTTGTGTTGTAAATTCATTCGTTGGGAATGGGCACCACATGGCCAGTTGTTCTCTGTATTTTGATGGCTTCTGTCTGCTTCAAAAGGAAGTTCTTTGATGAGAGGTGTGAGTTACACTTATCTATGATATAAGCAGGGGCTCAAACTCACGACCCTGAGATTAAGACTCTCATGCTCTACTGACTGATATGGTGATATTTTATTTGTATTAAAATGTTATTTGTATGTTAATAAATAAAGTTGCCCAGGGGTCAGAGCTATTAGCAAGCCATAGGAAAGCTGGGCGGTGGTGGTGCATGCTTTTAATCCCAACACTTGGTAGGCAGAGCTAGGTAAGTCTCTGTGTGTTTAAGGATACAGTCAGCATTGGATACACATGCCTTTAATCTCAATACCAACCATAGAAGGCCTGGAGGTCTATACAGATGCAGTGATGAGGTGGTCATGTGGTTGGGTTTACAACCAATGAGAAGGCAGAACAGAAAGTCTATATAAAGACTTTAACACAGGAAGTAGCTCTCTTTCGGAGAGGTAGGACCATCGCAGGAGGAAGGGTAAGGTTTTTGCTCTTAGCTCTGACCTCCTGGCTTTCTTCTTTGCATTGGTTCTGTGTTTCTTATTTAATAAGATGGTTGATTACATCTACATTTGGTGCTCAATGTGACAAGAATCCATTAAAAACCACTTGGCTTGGCTTGGCGGCAGGTCCAGTTTCCAGCCTGGGCAGCCTAGCTCCCTAGCTCGGGCCCAGGTCGGCTTGGTCTCAGGCCAGACTCACCCCCAGCTGGAGTTACTTGCTTAAAGCCAGTGCTACAAACAACTCAGGCCTGCCCTGCCGAACAGGGCCCCTGCCTGTAAAGCCAATGCACGCATGTGGTCGGGGCTTAAGGAAGCCGGAGCCCAGGCTTGACTTGGCTCAAGCGGGAAAACGTGGCTGGATTTAAGCTTTTAGCCAGAATTTGTGGCTACGCTTTCTTCCCCCTGCCTCTCTCTCTCTGGATTCACACCTCAGACACCAGGTGGCTGTTTTGAAATTCCCTCAGATTTCTACTGTTCTATGCAGACTTGGTAAGTCAATTAAGATATCTATTTAAAAGAGAAATTTTTTTCTATATAAAAAATGGGTTTTATGTGTACATTGGAAGAAAATTGGGCTTTGTTTGAAATTTTAGGCACTCTGACAATGGAACAACTATATGAGAAGATTAATATTGATCAAATTATGCAGTTTATTACTTTTCTTATCCTCATTTTACTATTTAAAAAGATAGTCAATTTAAGTGCCAGGATAACAGTCTTAGAAAAACCTATTAAACCTGTAAAAATGAATTATAGAGAAATTCAAATTCAGACCGAAGAAATTAACAGTGAAGATGTTTCAAAATTGGATCATAAGGTTACAGAAAGAAAGCCTGTTTTCACACAATCACCCTTAATTTATCTGGTAGCCATACAGCAGCTATCTGGTGAAGAGAATGGGCAAAATACTTGCATTCCAATTGAAATGTTAGACTTATGAAGATTTAAGGAGGCAATAGCATCTTATGGCATGCATTCCCCATATGTAAAGCAAATCTTAAACTCCTGGTCAACTTATAATAGGATTCTACCACAGGACTGGTGGGAACTGGCACAGGCTGTTCTTGAACCCGGACAAAATCTCCAGTGGAAAATGTGGTTCAAGGAGGAGGCTAAAAATATAGAAAAACAATGGAGGGATAAAGGAACACAAGTCTGCCAGGATCAGCTTATTGGAGAAGGCCAATATGCTTCAGTACAAACACAAAGTTTATATGATGTCCAAACCCTAATTCTGTGTTGAACAGCAGCCTTGAATGCATGGGACAGAGTTTAGGAACCAGCAAAAAAAGCGGAGTCTTTTCATTTACAAAGGTTATACAGGGCCCAAAAGAATCTTTCACAGATTTCTTACAAAGATTGACTTCAGCAGTACAGAGAATGTTCCTGAATTCAGAGGCTAGTCAGATAATAATTGAATCTTTGGCCTTCGAGAATGCAAATGCAGCATGCAAAAGAATAATCAGGCTGGTAAAGGCAACATCTGCACCCTTGGAAGATTGGATTAGAGACACGGTTAATGTTGAGGCTCATGGCCATGATGATATGTGGGTAGGAGAAGCAATTTCAAAAGGTTTGAGAAATGTTAGATGTTTTGGATGTGGAAAGCAAGGACATTTGGAAAGGGACTATAAACAGGTCGTTCCTAGAAATAATGTTTCTTCAAGGAACACTGGCAATAGAATGCCCCTTCCTTCTGGAGTATGCAGAAGGTGTGGTAAGGGAAAACACTGGACCAATGTATGTAGATCAACAAGGGACAGACAAGGTAATCCTTTGCCTCAGGCTTCAGGAAACTCCCAGAGGGGCCTCATTCAGACCCCAATAGCAAATCCAGTTCAAACCTTTCCTGCAGTTGTAGAGGAAACCCCTATTCAAAGCAACTAAATAACCAAATGCCTATTGGAATAAATCATGCTGGTCAGGATGATGAAACAGAGAGAATGGGAAATTCAGGAAAAAAACATAAAGAAAATTTTTGGCAAACTTCTATTAATGAATAAAGACCAAAATTAATAAAAATAAATGGTGTTTTGTTGTCTGGTCTGGTAGACACAGGTGCGGACATTACCATAATTGCACCAGGATTTTGGCATCCAACTTGGCCTCTTCAGGAGGTAAACGTTCAACTTTTAGGAATTGGGACATTATCTCGAGTGAAACAGAGTGCAAGATGGCTCGAATGTATAGGTCCAGAAGGACAGAGAGGAAAATTAAAACCATATGTGGCTAACATAGCTATGAACCTGTGGGGTCGAGACTTGTTGCAACAATGGAATACTTAGATTAACATCCCTTCAATCTCAGAAACAAATCATAAACTACTACATGTTTCTGAGAGAAATATTAGAAAATATTATTCTAATGAGTGGTCACCAGCCATCCATGTCATACAAGAACAGGGCACAACAACTTCCAAAAACACCAACAGCTCTACCTTTAAAATGGTCAACAGACAAGCCTGTATGGGTTCAGCAATGGCCTTTAACAACAGACAAACTCCAGTCTTTAGAAGAGCTGGTAGAAGAACAGTAAAATGCTCAGTATATTGAAGAATCAACAAGTCCTTGGAATTCTCCTGTATTTGTTATTAAAAAGAAATCTGGTAAATGAAGAATGGTAACAGACCTTAGAGCAATTAACAGAGTAATTCAGCCAATGGGCTCTCTACAATATGGAATTCCTTTGCCTACTCTGTTACCAAAAGGATGGCCTCTCATAGTTATTGATTTAAAAGACTTTTTCTTTTCAATACCCTTACAAGAAAAAGACAGAGAAAGATTGGCTTTCACAGTGCCTACTTACAATAATTCTCAACCGGTTAAAAGATTTCAATGGAGGGTTCTCCCACAGGGAATGTTGAATAGCCCAACTCTGTGCCAATATTTTGTTGGTGTTAATGGATTTTTCAGAACCTCTTAATGTAGTAACTGACTCTCAGTATGTTGAAAGAGTAGTATTATATATTGACACTGCAGAATTTATCCCTGATGCTTCAGAATTAACTTCACTATTTATTCAGTTACAAGATACAATCAGGAAAAGGAGTCATCCTTTATATATAACTCACATCTGATCCCATACTGGTCTGCCAGGCCCTCTAGCACAAGGCAATGATGAGATTGATAAATTATTGATAGGAAATGTGCTGGAGGCCTCAGAATTTCATAAAAAACATCATGTCAATAGTAAAGGTTTAGAAAAGGATTTTTCCATAACCTGTCTACAAGCCAAAGAAATAGTAAAGAAATGTCCTACTTGTTCCTTCTACAATCAAATGCCATTACCAGCAGGATGTAACCCAAAGGGTACTCAGAGGAATGAAATCTGGCAGATGGACGTGTTTCACTTTGCAGAATTTGGAAAAGTGAAATATGTACACCACACCATCGATACTTATTCAGGATTTCAATGGGCAACTGCTTTGAGTTCTGAAAAAGCTGATTCTGTAATCACTCATTTGCTTGAAGTTATGGCCATCATGGGTATACCTGTACAAATCAAAACTGACAATGCTCCATCATATGTCTCTGTTAAAATGAAACAGTTTTTTTCTTATTACAATATAAAGCATATTACAGGTATACTACATAATCCTACAGGTCAAACAGTTATAGAAAGATCAAACAGAACTCTAAAGGATATGCTAAATAAACAGAAAGGGGTAACAAAAAAACCCCAGAAATAGACTACATAATGCTCTATTAACTTTGAATTTTTGGAACAACAGCTGCAGAGAGACATTGGATAATAGAAAAAACTACAGAATTAAATCAGCCTATATACTTTAATGATGTGATGACCTCAGAATGGAAACCAGGATATGCGTTACATTGGGGATGAGGTTTTGCTTTTGTTTCTACAGGAGAAGATAAGCTGTGGGTACCATCACAATTGATAAAGGTTCGATTTGAACAAGAGAGACCTCTTAATTAGAGGAGGTGATAGTTCATCAACCAGCATGAACATCCAATTTAAACTAACTTATACCGGTAACATATGCCTTTTCATTTAATCAGATAATAACTTGCCAAAAAGGAACATCCCCAAAAAACCTTGGGGAAAGGTTTTTGTTTTTGTCTTTTAGGAGAATGAAGGTTAAGGAATCTGAAGAACACTGGACAAATGAGACAACCGAAGAAAAGGGACAAATCATCTGTCCCAGGAAACAGAGTGAAATGGCGTATGGGTATATCCTCTAAAAAATTTTATGTCTTCCTAAATGTTTGTTTCTGCTTCTCTCTAAAGATTCAACACTATTGGTCTTCTAATAGTCCCAGTTCAATTATAATTTAAAGCTGACTTTGGAGTTGGAGAATGGCTCTCTCCTTCTTTAAACTCAAGCATGTTGTTAAAAGGAACATGCAAACTCCCTGTATCATGCCAGAATAAAAGAGCCATCTTCTGCTATGGGACAGGCAAAAAGCCAAATTAATTAAGGGACTATTCTATTACTAATCTCAACTCTTTGATTCTATTCTGATTCTTTAAACTTTTCTTTTTTTTTTTTTTTTCTGGTTTTTCGAGACAGGGTTTCTCTGTGTAGCTTTGCGCCTTTCCTGGAACTCACTTGGTAGTCCAGGCTGGCCTCGAACTCACAGAGATCCGCCTGGCTCTGCCTCCCGAGTGCTGGGATTAAAGGCGTGCGCCACCACCGCCCGGCCTCAAACTTTTCTTAAAATATGAATTTTATATAAAAATTTATAAGGTTTATATATATATATACATTTTAAACTTTGTTACGATATGAATGGTCATATAGAGTACTAACTAACTCTAGAAAGAAAAAAGGCTTCAATTAGCTGCATATATATGTCTTTGTGTCGAGTCTCTTATCAGTTTTCTGCAGGAAATCATGGCCAGGCCTAACATCAACTGAAGTCTCCACGAGGAAGATGGGGCCCCACAACAACAACAATTCCACGTGGACAATAATAACATCACTAAGCTGACAAACATCATCTACAGATCAGCTTTGAACTACAAAGTGCTCAGAGCAATTTTGAGAGGGCTAGTTGAGATGATCCAGTCTCAAAGACTACTTGAATAAGGATTTGAGATAAACCCTGAACTTTGGCATTATACACAGACTGGATAACGAAGGATATAGTTACTGTTCCTAGAATTTGACAATTAACCTAAAATTTTTCTTTTCAGGATAAAGATACCTTCACCCATACCCAGCAGGAAGCAATTTTAAGAATACGACGCCCACATTCCCAAAGAGGTGGTGTGGGGCAGGTGCGTTTTTTTGGTCTTTTAATGGGTTTTGGGTATGGGATAATTTTCATTGATTAGGGGGGTTGGTTACAAGTTGTTGTCAAGGGTTAGGAATAGGGCTAAGCAAAGGAGATTAGATTTAAGGTTGTTGTTTAAAAAAGAAAAGAAAAAGACAATTACTAGTTTTAAATACTTTACATTGGATTGGATTGTTTTATATTGTATACAAAATATATATTGAAATTAATATTGTTAGAAAATGCTATATGTATATTTCTAACTGTATTTATACCGTTCATTTAACAATGTAATACAATTTTCTGATCCTTGAATGTTATTATTACCAACTATTAGGATATAAGGAAATAAAAGTTAATAGTTAGACAGTATAATAGAACTTATAGTCATATTAGGTATGTTTTCAAGATTGAGCAGATATATTTTAGATAGACAGGTCATCTTCAAACCCTTCAGAGATCTACAGAATGTGGCATTTAAAATGTTTTAATAACTTAGAAAATTTTTCTTTTTTGTTATGACTATGAGACATGTTGGCTCCTGGCAGTACCAATCTACTTCAAAGAAAATACAGGCATTGAAAACACTGCAATTGGAGTTAACTTTCATTGTGGCAAAAATTAGCCACTGGACAACAAAATATACTCAAATCAACTGCTGACAAACAGGACAGACAGGACACGAAAGAAAGGACTACTGATTCTTGTCAAAACAAGTGTGGTTATGGCTTTATCAAAAGGCATCTTCTGAGGGTCGATGGTTTCTGATGTGCAATGGAACAGCAGCTGAAACAGTTATTCTTGAAGAGTAACTAAGCTCATGCCTCTCAATAGTAGAATGGCATTTAATAGAGGGATGTGGAGAAGAACGGGATGCTGAGATGAAGCCACATACACACATAGCCAAGATGAATGGACAGCTGAATTAAAAAAACATCAACAATTTCCAGAATTTAAAATCCTGAATCATGACATGACACTAGTGGAATTTAGGTGTTTCTGGTATATAGACTGCTCTCACACAATGTGAGGTTGAACTGTTGACCTTGTGTACATCCTACTTTACAAATGAGTCTGTCAGATAACGTAAGCCTATAGTCTGAAGATGATGCCCCAACACTGTGGAGAAACCCCAGATGACTGCCCAAGCAGCTGGCTGTTTCTGTCAACTCACAATTTTTTGGAAGTTGCTTGCATGTACTTCCTGTTTTTATTTTTGTTAGCTAATATTTCCTTCTTGGGTCTCTGAGGGAGTTGAAAATTAGTTAGTTATAGTTGAAGATTAATTAGGATAGAAAGTGAATTAGATACAATAGGATAGATAATGGAATTATTTTCTCTGAATTTGTCAAATACAAATGAACTAGACATTGTTTAGGTATTTATTACTTGTATATATTGTATATAGTTATTGTACTTTTGTATATGGTTTTTCTTATGTTAGTTATAAGCTTTTTCCTTTTTTCTTTTTATTAAAATAGAAAAGGGGAAATATGGTGATATTTTATTTGTATTAAAATGTTATTTGTATGTTAATAAATAAAGTTGCCCAGGGGTCAGAGCTATTAGCAAGCCATAGGAAAGCTGGGCGGTGGTGGTGCATGCCTTTAATCCCAACACTTGGTAGGCAGAGCTAGGTAAGTCTCTGTGTTTTCAAGGATACAGCCAGCATTGGATACACATGCCTTTAATCTCAATACCAACCATAGAAGACCTGGAGGTCTATACAGTCAGGCAGCGACGAGGTGGTCATGTGGTTGGGTTTGCAACCAATGAGAAGGCAGAACAGAAAGTCTATATAAAGACTTTAACACAGGAAGTAGCTCTCTTTCGGAGAGGTAGGACCATCGCAGGAGGAAGGGTAAGGTTTTTGCTCTTAGCTCTGACCTCCTGGCTTTCTTCTTTGCATTGGTTCTGTGTTTCTCATTTAATAAGACGGTTGGTTACATCTACAGTTACACTTATCTATGATATAAGCAAAAATGTTTTGAATGCTGCTGGGAATTATATTGGTGTGCTGGCTATTTGTATGTCAACTTGACACAAGCTAGGGTCATTAGAGCAGAGGGACTGGGGGATAGGCAGACCTGTAAAGCATTTAATTAATTAGTGATTAATGTTAGAGGTTCCAGTCCATTGTGGATTAGGCCACCCCAGGGCTGGTGGTTCTGGGTTCTATAAAAAAGCAAACTAAGAAATCCATGGGGGCAAGCCAGTTAGCAACACTCCTCTGTGGTCTTTCCATTAGCTCCTTCCTCTAGGTTTCTACCGTGTCTGCCTTCTTTCAAACATGAACAGTGACTTCAGTACGCCACACTGCTTCTGAACCTTCCTTGAGTGGGCTCAACTCTAACAACCTCCACCACTTCACCAGGCCATGATTGCTTTTTCTGAAATATAAAGGAAGGCTAGAAGGAGAAAGAAAAGAAGGAAAGGAGGAAGGAAGGGATGAAAGAAAAAAAGAAAGGGAGGTAGAAAAAATTCAGGAAAGAGAAGGGCCAGATAATATACTTACTTTGATAGCAGTAAGCATGGTGTAGTCAATGGAATAAAAGCAGGGTGGGAAGGAAGAGGGGGAGGAGAGGAGACGGAGGCGGCGGCAGTGCAATGGCCACGAGCTGAGGGCTACGGTATCACTGTCCTGGGTTTAATGTGGAAACTGCCTGTTTCTAGCTGTTTAAGTTTGGCCAATTCACTTTACCTCTCTCTGTCTTTGTTTCTCATTTTTTTAAAGCAGGATTATGGACTATCATGCAGACCTGCTATAAAGATCGATGTGTCCCTATACACAACACAGTTAGAATAACACCTGGTTCTTTAGAAACAATTAAACAACTGTTACTGCTTGTCTATAGTAGTTTATAATTGTCTCCCTAAGGTAGTGCTTACAAGAGAGATGTTTGGTGATATACCCATTTAAGAGATGGATGAACTTACTCAGTTTTTGTTTTTTTTTTTTTTTTTTTTTTTTTTTTTTTTTACTTTAAGATATCTTAGAGCAGCATAGAAAACTGCAGATGGAATAAGTCCCTTTGCTAGAAAGCACTGACTCCTGGGAGTCACCTGGCAACTAAGACCAGGGTAAGATCGTGGTCACTCTAAATTTTCATGTCCACGTCCTTAACTTTGGGTTATCAGTTTACCTTTGCAGGTTGGAAAGTCAATCACTCAAGGAGTGTCCATCTAACCTGCCTCATCCCCCAAAAGATGGAAGTCACTGTCCTAAACCTATAGACACATTACATTCCAGGGAGAATGAAAACTCCTAGGACAGACCCCAGGCAACATGAGGGTTATTGTCCCCCATTATCTAGAAGGCCAGGCTTGCCTTGGAGCAGGAGTGGTATCATGTGGGAACCAGACTTATTCCCACAAGAGAGGATGCAATAGGATTGTTCTGGACCACTTTGTAGAACCAGAGTTGGGACAATGACTGGAGAGCACACCTTATCCTGGACTGGTTAAATGTTAGCACCTCTTGCCCCTTGCCTCAGTCCCTCCTTGGGGTTACTGTACCCTTTATGTGTTCTTCATCCTAATGTAGCCACACTGAGTAAACTCCCGTTCTGCTTTCCACTGCTACCCATCCCTTTAATTGGTGTGACAGGGACAGGGGGCTGAGCCTGGGCTGTTGTTGGGCTGTTGGAACCTAGGCTTTTATACTAAAAATTCAGCTGTAAAGAAAAATAAAATTCTCAGACATTTTATTAGTTGAGGTGACCCAACCTCAGAAAGACAAAAATCACATGTTCTTCCTTATATATTTTTAATGTTTTAAGTATGTACGTAAGTGGAGTGAATGGGGTATAGGGCGTGGAAATGGAGGAGACCATGACAGGAGAGAAGGAGGTTGAGAAAGAGTGGAACAGCAGGACGTTTGGGGTACTGAAACTGGGAGTGGCATGGGAGTGTACAAGGGGAGTGGGATGGGGAAAATGTGGGAAGAGAATCGACAGTGACAGATTTGCAGTTTTGTTTGAAAAGCTCATATTAAACCCTAATACTCTGCATACTAATGAAAAACTTCAAAATAACAGAACTTGTTATAAAAAATAGATAAACGTGTTGAAAATTCAACTGTCTAAATTAAAATCATTTTATACTGAATTACTACATTGAAACTAAACAACAAAATAAGGCAAAACAAATCTTCAAGTATCACAGACAAGTGAAAACTAGGTTTACAGTCACTTCTGTTTAAAACAGAACATGGGTGAGCATGCCAGCCCTACTCCTTCCTCTTGCCCATCCCTCTTTCTGTGGACTGTCCACACAATACACCACAGAACGTGGGTTTTCCTGGTTATCGGGGTTTAAGAATATTACTCTCTCAACAACATCACTGCCGAGAACTGTCATTATCATCCTTGTCCCCCCCCCACAGTAGAAAGGGTATTTGGGGGGAGTTAACATTTCTTAAATTCAAGCTTTTACATAAATACAAAAGGGATATCATTTAAAATTATGAATCTCTGCCTCAAATAACCTGAGTAAATCCACAGACTATTCAGATCGCAGGTCAAGGCAACATTCTGCCCTCCAGCTGAGATAATAACTTGATTTCCCAATAAGTATTTTTGATTTGTTTTTCCTGATCTCTGAAAATGTTCTTCCATGTGTTTAAAAAAAATGAAAGTTTTCCCCAAAGAAATACTCTAATTTATAAATTGTTATCAGGCAGATCTCTGTGAGGGCCAGAGATGAAGAAAAACTAGATTAGCTCTATTCTCCACCTCTTCTCCATCAGTCCCTTGGTCTTGTCAGTAGTCTGTAGAAGACCTCCACTCAGATTTGCTTTATGTTCTTGAACATAGCATTTCACAAATATACTATCCTAAGGTAGCCAAAAAGAAAAGGTGGAGAAAAGCTTGCAGATGCATTCCTTCTCTCTGTAGAAGCGTGTGTGTGTGCCCACATGTGGACTCACAAGGCATTCTGTACCATAAAACTCACTTGAACAAACTTTCTGAATCACGGTTGAGTGAGTTCTTGTGAATGATTACAAATACAAAGAATGATAACAGGCATTGTGACCAAGCTTAGTCCCAGCACTCACTCAGAGAATGGAGGCAGGAGCTAAGTTCATTCTTATCTGCACAGCAAGTTAGAGGACAGACTGGGCTGCATGAGACCTTTCTAAAACAAAACACAAAGGAAACTTTGAGGATCCAAAAGCTACTACTACCTATGTGGCCGCCAAGGTAGAGCCATAATGCTCTGGGAAGGCTTGGATGGGACTGGAAAAAAAGCACATCCGATATTTGTCACATAAGCTACACACAACAGTAATGGACATTACAGATTCAGAAGTAGCCAACCCCCCCACCCCCACTCCCCCACCCCCCCACCCCCACTTAATCTTCTTAGAAATACAGAAAGGTGGCTATGTTTTAAACAGCTTTGTAGACAAAGAAAGAACCAAAGTTTATGAAAATTGCCTTGGGACAAATTTGCAGTTACCTTGGATGATCCCAGAAAGAGGAAAGCCTGGGAGGGCAGACCATCTTCCAGGTGAGGGAACTATCCTGGAAGATGGTGCTGAACCCTGGAGTAAATGTGACTGTCTCTTAGGTACCAGCTTGGTCCCTCAAGCCATGATGATGGTGATACCCTCCTCAGCTAATATTGCTGGACCCGAGCTAAGCCAGTGATGGGCAAGAGCACGTGCTTAACTGTGCAGATGTCTCGCTCTTGCTCCCATTCTTACTGTTTAAACACGAAGCTCAGTTCCCTGTCAGAGCCCTGAAGACATATTTGGGACTCACTGTATCTGTTCCTCACAATGTGGTGACGTCAAACACATTTCCTCCGCTCTCTGCTTTGTACCACTGCAGGGACAGGAAATGGAGTAAAGACTGTGGAAGCCTCCGAAGCCAGGGCTCCTGCCCTAAAACTCCTGTTGCATTTTTCTGTTTCTGGTTTTAGTGAATTGTTGTTCCCAGAAGAAAGACATATGTGTGTTGAAGGTAAGACAAGGATGTGGTTTCTGGAGAGGTCTCGGGCCCAGAACCCAATCATCCAGGACCATCGTTTTTCCTCTCAATAGCCAATCAATCAATTACTCCTCTCTGTGTCTGACCTAACAACCTTGTGACCATCAGGTGATGGCTTTTAGAATGTATGATGTTAGAGAACTCCTAGATTCCACCAACCAAAAACCCAAGAATGTCATTAAATAGCAAGTGAGAACTGTGTCAAAGATTTCCCATTCACTGTAACTGTCATACATTATTTTGTCAACTTGATAACAACAACCAACCACAATCTGGAGAGAGAGTCTCCTTTCTTTTTTTAAAGATTGTTTTTTTTTTAATGTATCTGGGTGTTTGGCTTGCATATATTTCTGCACACCACATGCTTGCCCGCTGCACACAGAGGCCAGAAGAGGGCCTCAGAGGCCCTGGAACTGGAGTTAACAGGTAGTTATGAGCCACCCTGTGAGTGCTGGGAATTGAACCTGGGTCCTCTGGATAAGTATCCACTCCTCTTAACTGCTGAGCCATCTCTCTAGCCCATAACTAAACTTTCTGTTTGTTGAGACAGGGTCTCTCTATGTAGTCTTGGCTGTCTAGAACTTGCTGTATAGACCATGCTAGCCTTGAAATTACAGAAACCAGCCTGCCTCTGGAAAGGCAATCTCAAGGAGGGACTGTCCAGATCAGGCTGGCCTGGGGGCGTGTCTGGCGGGCTTTCTGGGCTACCTCATTCATGTGCAAGAACCTAGGCTGGAGTTGGGCAGCATGGTTGTCTGGGTTTGGGCCCTGGTCTGCATAGGAGTAAAAAAGTAAGCTGAGCATGCAACACGCAAGCACTCACTCCCTCTCTGCTCTGGACTGTGAGGTGAGTATCTGCTTCAAGCTCCTGCTTTGACTTATCCACAGTGATGGGCTGTAGCCTGGAATTGAAAGCTGAAATAAACCTTTTCTCTTCTGAAGTTCCTTTCCTCAGGGAGTCTTATCACAGCAACAGATATGAAACTAGAACACTCATTTACCCGACATTTCTACCAATGCATTTCAAAAATATCCTGATTTATGTCTTTTTGTTATATAACAATAAACATTTCATGAAACCATTTCCACAGTGGAACAAGCCTTTCTTTCTTTCTTTCTTTCTTTCTTTCTTTCTTTCTTTCTTTCTTTCTTTCTTTCTTTCTTTCTTTTTTCCTTCCTTCCTTCCTTCCTTTCTTTCTTTTTTCTTTCTTTCTTTCTTTCTTTCTTTCTTTCTTTCTTTCTTTCTTTCTTTCTTTCTTTCTTTCTTTCTTTCTTTCTTTCTTTCTTTCTGCGACCTGAGGGCCACTTCATTGGTATTTGGTTCAAGAGCAAATTCTCATATTCTTTGAGGACAGTATTGTGCTTTGCATCCATATTTCAATGAACTGTTTGGATCCATATTCTGCAGCCAAGTAGAATAAGATTCCCTCTCCCCATACTCCTTCCCCAGCATGGAAGGGAGTACATATCTGTCGACCATGGGCAGCCTGGAAGAAATTCCAGCTTTAGAGACAATGTCTCAAACAGAACATTTTCTCTATTGCATTAACAACAGCAAAAGAGGGGTGGCCTGAGCCCCACAGGCATTAGAGGTCCTTTGAGCACATTAGAGGCTGACTGAAAAAGTGAGAAAGTCTCTAGACAAAAAACCAGCAAGAGAACTATTGGCAGAGAAGACCCAGGAAAGAAGGAAGGCTCAGGACGGGAGGCAAACAGGTAAGAAGTCACCTGGCAGCCAACGCCCCGCCGAATCGCATTTTAGCCAGGACATGTACCAGCCATAGTGATGTGAACAGGAACAAAATCTGGTCAGACAGGCCAGGGACCCCAAAGCCACAGTTAGAGAACATCCTTGCTGGATGACAGAATACCAGCGACAATGACGGCACCTGTCTGTTATCTCCTGAAGGCTCCATCGAATCACACATGACCATCAAAAGAGTGACACCCGGACACCTGGCCGGGACATCAGGACCTACCAGCACATCTCCTTTAAAAAGTCCCAGACTAGCAGATCCACGGCACCCTCTCTCCTGGAACCCTTCTACTATGTGGAAGCCTCTCTCTCGCTTCCCCTTTCTCTTCCCACTTCCTTTCTTAACTTCCCACCTAAGAATCTACAATAAACTATCTAAAATCCACCCCCTGTGGTCCATGAATTTCACTCCTTAAATTCACAAGACAAGAACCCGAAAGCTCCAGTCTCAGGGCAGCCTTGGTGGCTGTCTAGTTTCAAGGACCTTGTTCCCCAACAAAGGCTCTGTTGTTGTCGAAAACTCCCCAACCCAGCATTTCTGTGTCAATGTAATACGGTTCACAAAGGTGAAGGGAGTTTCTGATGGGGGGATTGTTAGGAGGTTGGATCTTTTGTCCAGGTGGAGACATTTTCCAGCAGGACAGGACTGCCCACCTCTGCCTCTATCCTAGCTGGGCCTGCTTCCAAGCCCTTCAGTGTTCTACACACTCTGATGCGAGACTCTGCTGCAAGATCTGCTGGACAAAGGGCAGACATGCTGGTTGGTCGGATGCTGTGACTTTCTACCCGGGCCGATAAATAACCCATCTGACTGGGTGCTTATCATAGCGACCGATGCCACCACACCTCACTCATAAGACTCCCAGGACTCGTGGAACCTAGGTTATGATGAATGGATACCTTAAATTTAAAAACCCGGTTTCTACAGGCTGAGTCGCATCAGGTGAAAACTGCCTTAAGATAGTCATAACTGTGGCAAAATCTCAGTTTTCCCCAGAGGGTCCGGGTTTCCAGCTCCCTCTAGAAGGCCCGCTTCCATGGGACAGCACCCGAGACGCATTCTGCCACATTCTGGGCTTCCCACACAGAAAGGAAGCAAGGACAAAAGAAAGAGAGCGGCCTGCAATGCTCTGATGCCCCCCCCCACCCCAGCTTTTGTGTCTATAGGGAAGAGAATGTCTGTTCAAGGGGAGCACCACTGAGTCCTTTCTGTTTGGGGGGAAAGGTCTGTGTAGTGACGATTAGACTAGGGAGTCTGAATTGAGTTTAATGTGATGTGATCATAAAAGATGGGTGGTATTTGAGGGGAATTGTTAAAAGCGCTAATATGATTTGAATGTACTAACAGTCTGATAAGGGAAACCAGTATCTGCAAGAAAATGTGTTAAGCAAAGAACAAAACAACTACCTAATGGTGTTTAGAGGGCACTTTATCAAGCCCAGCATGGTTATCTCCACTCCTCCCACAGCCCCTGCAGCTGGTTTCGGACCTGGCTTTCATGTCCAGCAGAGGTCTGTGGGTATGTTAAGTAACAGTTCTGCCTCGTGGAACGCATGTCTAGTGTCAGCAGCAGGAGACACGGGGATGAGCCACAGGTTAGGTGATGATCTCTTTAAAGCAGAAGGTAGCAGCCCCAAAAGGATGTGATGTCGTGGTATATATGTCATTAGTCACTAAGCTGGGAGAGCCTTCAAGATTGCATGGCTTCTCAGACCAACAAACAACCCCTTTCAAGTGCTGCTCTTGACAAACTCCTCAAGGCTTCTGAGCTCTCATTTCCTCATTTATGAAACATTGGATGTCATATATGCCTTCCTCTTGGAAATGTATAATTACCAACTTAAAAATACAGGACATTCATCTAAATTTCAATATTAAATCTATAATAAATTGCTTTCAGGATATAATTTTTGAGCTATCGCAGGGCAGGTCATTTGTAATATTCATGTTACAGCTCCAAGATTTCCTCTTTTTTTGATTGTTATTTTCATAGATTTATTTATTTTATTTTACCATGTTTGTGCCAGGTACCTGCAGAGGCCATGAGAAGGCATCAGATCACGTGGAACTGTAATTACAGATGGTTTTGAGATACCATATGGGTGCTGGTAATCAAACCGGTGTCCTCTGGAAGAGCAGCCAGTGCAGTGAACTGGTGAGCCATCAATCCAGCCCCTGATTATTGTTTTTGGACAAGGTCTCACTCTGTAGTCCCTGCTGACCTGATAGTTACTATGTAGCTTCCTGAGCGCTGAGACTATAGGCAGGCGCCATCATAGCATGCTGATGTGGTTACTGTAGTTGTTAAGAACTGCCCACGTTCCAGAACCAGGTCAGCCACCAGCCAGCCTTCGACAGCTCAGCGCCAGCAGCCACATCATCACCAGTGGCCAAATGCAACAACCCTTTAAAAGGTCCCACCAGCATGGCCTGCTCTCTTGCTCTGTGTCTCTGACTCTACCTCTCTGTCCTCTGTCTCTCTGTCTCTCTCTTTTTTGTCCCCACTCCAAGGCGGAGGTGGTCTTTTGGTGCCCCCTCCCAATAAATCTCTTGTGTGAGATCTGTTGTGTGATATGATTTCTGCTGCATTCCTGGCCCCAATCCAGCCAAGGTGCTCTTCTAATGGTAAACTACTAACTGTAGTCATGCAGGTTAAATAAATTAATTTGCATAAAACATCTATTATCACACTTTATCTGTGGTATGTGTATTTACAATACACATTCAGACATACAGACGTGTGTGTATGCACAGTGTTCTGAGAAGGTGACATGATATCATCTCGACCTTGAACAGCTTTCTAAGCTAGTTGATAATATGAGAAGCCCATTCCTAAAGCAATGAAATGGCAATAATCCATTCAAGGCAAAGTATAGATACTACATGGGTGCAAATGGGGAGAAGTTAGGAGGCTTTGATTGCTGCACCAAAACACGTAGGGGAAATAAGTAGATACTCAATAGCAATGGAAAGGAATTACTATTGAAAATAAGAGTAATAGAGGAGGGTACCATCTCAGGGCAGCAGGAGCCCAGAGGGGAGAAGGGTGGGCCTGCTGTCTTTCACAGTCAACAAGACTTAAAGCAAGAAGGAGCTGTTTGAGAAGATAGAGTGGAAAAGCTCATTGACTATAGCTCCTCTGCCTAGACAGGTGATGCAGGCTATAGAGTACGTTGGATACTGGCACAGGAGGCTGACTTGCTAGATACACAGAGCCCTGTGATTTCTCCCTGTGAAAAGAGGGTAGCAGAGCTTTAAATGCCTGGCAGGCTCCCCTGGATGCTGAAAAGTGAGTGTCTGTCTTTGCATCTGTGCTGTAGTGAGTGTGGGGGTTGTAGGGTAGGCAGAGTCCAGAGCCACTGGCTAGAAGAGCTGAAATGGAGGAAAGGGTCAGTCCTATCCAGCAGGAGTGATGATGGGTCAGATTGGTCAGAGGGGCTGAACCCATGCATGTGCAAACAAGCCAGACATTAGGAACCCCAAACAAGCATGGGTGTGGGACTGAATAAAGAAGTCAAAGCGGAAGCCCAGGGGTCCCTGAATTACAGCCCTGGGATTTGAGCGGGGGTTTCTGAAGTTTGCCAAGAGAAGCTGTGGTATTCTGGGAGACAAGCAGGCTCAGTGGGGAGAGCTGGGGAAAAAATTCAGGCAGCACAAGCCACAACAGCAAAAGTGGGAGGGCCAGGGACGTTCATAGATATGGCAGAAAACTTAAGGGACAGACGGGTAAAGACAGTGGAACAGGTGGTCTGTGTGTGTTCTGTATGTGCAAGCTCAGGAGGCTTTCTAGAGAAGTCCAGGGTGACGCCTTCAAAGGGCTGATGATCGAAAAAGAATAAAGGGCAGGACAGAAACTCTCTTGGGGTTTTCTAAATTCAAAGCAAAATCCTATGGATGTGTACATGCTAAAATATTCTTCCAACTGGAGGGTCAGGATGGGAGTGGGGAAGCTGTAAGTCAAAAAGAAGGGTGCTGAGAGGCACAGCTAGTGATGGGACAACCATTTCCCACATAGAGGGGATGCAGAAATCACTATCGTGTCACTGGACCAAACAAGACGCTGGGCATTACCTTGAGCTCGAATATGCAGAGGTGTGTAGGTGGAGATATCTGGGGGTGATGAGAAGAATGTGACCAGAGTGAAGAAGAAAATTAAGATCTCCTGTAAGGGATTGTGTGAGCTACTGTTCATTCCGATGTGCTGCTCTATGCTAACTTAACAGAAATAAGATCATGGTCCAAGAGGTTTTGCATGACTAAAAAAGTTAGGGCAGCTGCTGTCCATAATGTACTTGAGTAATCGTGCTTCTGTAGTGTTTCGGTCTGTACCGAAACATAAATCATACATAATAATTATCTTGTGATACTTAGAAATTATACAATTCTTAGCTTTCAAATAAATGTTTGATAACTTTTAAAGAAGACAATCAAATTCCTATGGCCTTTTAAGGAACTGAGGTGTCCCTTTGGTGAGGCTAACACTGTCATGCACACCCACTGATTTGTCATAACAGAAACTGTTCACAGATAGACTTTCTGATGTCGAAGCTAAGGTCATCAGAATGCAAGAAAAAAATTGCAACTGTGCATTTTTCCCCTTTAAAATAGAACACAGGTTTTTACTTAACGTGTCCAGTACTGTTTGATTGGAATCCTGAAATATGGCGGCTTTTCCAGTGACACACTTCCCTCAGTGAAGTACTATGTCTCCAAATTTAATTATCTTAGGGCATAACCACAATCTATGATAGAATGTTCCCTTTTATCCGCAGCCTGCAGCAATTTGCTGAAATGGAAAGGTGGCCTATTATTGAATATATCTCTAGAAAAAAAAGAGATTCCATAAATTCTATCAATAGCACATTCCAGTTGCTTACAACCTCAGAAGCTCTGGGGGCTCCCCTGGGTGTTCCGTATAAGCCGCTGGTCATAATTTAGACCAATTTCTTTCGTTCTGTCCTCTGGTCACCATCTGCTGCTCATATTTCTCTCATTCTTCAGCCTTATCTTCGACTTTATTTTACCCCTCCAACCTTTCCCAAGCAGGTTCTGTCTCCTAATTCTTTAATCTTTTCCATGGATCCATTCCTAGTCTTTAGCAAATGTTTCATTTCTGTTGGATCTTGGCATGAGAGTTTAATGAGAACTGACTAACAGTCTTTTATGTCACAAATTTAACTACTCATGTAATCTGTACTTCAGCCTACAGCACCGTGGCTCTATAGATACTCATCTTATGTTTAATAAAGAGCTGTCTTAGTGAAGCAGGCTCAGAAATGTCCTTATAAGGTAATAATACATCCCACTCACCAAGATAGCTATTTTTATTTTCATTCCTTTCTACTCTTCTGTCAAAGCCACATACTTAATTATCTTCTCAGCATTGGCTTTATGATATATTAGACAGTTATGGTAAAAATGTAACTTTACCATGTACTTTTATTCTGAAGAACATAAAGATTCTTTCATAAGTGATCTAACATGTCCTTAAAACACTCACCCCTGAGAGATGGGAGGTTTTATTACTCCTCATTTTATAAACAGGGGAAGAGAAGTCTGAGAAGATTACATGATTAAGGTGAGCGGGACTGAAGAAGCCAGCTGGAACAGGATGCTTCTCCCAGCTCCGCTGCTAATGCAGCTGGGAGAGGGTACCAAGCAATAACTCCCCAAAATTGTAGTCCATTATCGAGATAGGAAACGTCTGCCATAGAACTGAGTGTGAGCGACACTGCTGTCTGTGCAGCCCCCGTTGGTCCAGTCAAGGATTCAGTGAGCACTCTTTAGCCCAGCGGACTGCCAACCTCACTTTTACTCCCTAGATTTTTATCTGGTGACTGGTCACTAGGACAACAGGTGACTCACAGTGTGAGTCACCTACTGACAGCAGTAGTTCTGGGGTCTGAAGAGAAAGCTCGGCAGTTAAGAGCACTTGCTGCTTTTCCAGAGGCTCCAGGTTTAGTTTTCCACATCCACACTGGGTGGCTCATAACCATCAGTAACTCCAGCTCCAGGGGATCTGACACCCTCTTTTGGGTACCCATACACGAGGCATACATTTTCATGCATGTTCACTTGTGTGCGCATGCACACACTCACACATGCAAATAATAATAATAATAATAATAATAATAATAATAATAATAATAATAATAATTTTTAAGGGGTGTCTCTGAACTGGGTTCTGAGGATCACCCTCAATGAGCAAGTCACCTTCAAATCCCAGAACTTAAATGCATGGTCTGCATGGTCTGTAACACTTCAAATCATCCATCGTGTTTGCCACCTTAGTAAGGAAAACAGATACTGCCATGACTTTTTATCAGACCCTGTTGGTGAAGAAATCCTAGGAACAGTCTAGTCAGTGTTGGTCAGAATTGCTTTCTTTTTGCTATCCTTAACATTAAAAATTCAAATTGCTAATTTGTGGGAACTATTTTGGCATTTCTTTAGGCCAGTAGTTTGTTTGCAGATAATGTTCAAGTACAACATTTAATTTGAGTTCACATATTAGTCCTGGGGAATCCCAGTATACGATGGATGCTATAGGGACATCAGAAAGCTCCACTGACTTAGCAGCAGGTCTATGAACTTTTGAAATGTCTGGTGTGTTTCTGTGCTCTAGGCACCTGTCTTCAAGAAATTCAACTCTACTATATTAATTTCTTCCCAGGTAGCTTCCCTTTGTGGCAATATTTAAAGTTTCAATACAACCAATGTACTGCTTCTTTCTTTTTGTTACCAAAAGCAAGATCTAAGTTAAAGAAGGTCAGCCCCCACCTCTCATCTTCCCATACCCCTTTCCCCCACCCCTCCCACTTTCGTAAAGAAAGCCATTCATTGGTCACGAATAGGAAATGTGGACTAGTTCTCTCCTTTCTGTATACGGCAAAATGTCAATGGGTATAATGTTTGCCTGGAAGCTACTGTTGCTTTCAGTGGGGGCATTATAGAATGTGCAAATTTAGAAAGCTTGCCCAACTCTGTAACCGTTGGCATTTCATCACAGAGGCTAGACTCTTGAGTCCACTATCTCCAGGAACAGAGAGTGTTTCCATGACTATACTAACTGAAATAGCAGAAGCATGTGTCTCCTGCTTGCAAAGGAGCACTCAGCCTACAGTACAGGGAAGTAATCACTCCTCTTGGGCTACAGATTTATGAATTTACTTGTGATGCAATCCACCTGTTTGTAATATGTCCCAAAGATCCCACCACAAAATGTTCTTTAATGACATAGGCCAGGTCATGTTAAAGTTGAGACCCACAAATAATTTAAGCCAAATAAAGTAACTAAATATTCTTCAGGAATTAGCTTTGGGGACAGATCCACAGGAAACATGTAGCTCTGCACCACAGCTGCTAACCCTCTCCCCAGACCCCTGCTCTCCCTTAGACCTGCTCTTCAATTTGCATAAGTTACAGAACCCAGTCCTATGTCTGAGCAGTGACCTGCATCTGCCTAGGCTGTACTTGGATCAGAGCATATTTCTAAACTCCCAACTTTGAACTCATTACATAGCATACCAAAGTCATTAGCATATAAATCTCATTCTAAATGTGGTATCATTTGAGTGTAACCCAAAGGGGGAATGTCAACTATTTTAAATATCTTCCCAGTAATCCACGTTTCAAGTTTCTATTCCTAGTGTCAAAAACACAAAATAAAACAAAACAGAAAACATTCCCAAACATTTCTGTAGCCCTTCCTTCTTCTTCTGTCTTATAACTTATTTAGAGTCTTAAAAATTAAAGACAGCCACTACTCTCAAGAAAGAAGGTAAAAAGTTAGAGATGCAACAAAATTCATCCATGTTGCTTATTAAATCACACCACTTAGAAGTTCTGGATATAGAATCACATGTGCCCTTGTCATTGAATCATAGCAACAAGTTTGTGAAGTAAGCCCCATCCACCCATTTTACAGTCTGAGGAGGAAACAGAATTGTATTACTGGTGAAGGACTGACCTGCCCTACACTCTCCAGCACTCACAAAACAATTGGCTGAAGAGGTCCGTAGAGAGAACACACATATCTTACACTTATTTCAGTTGCAAGTGTGAGAGATTTCATACACCATGGTGTTTGGATGTAAATCTGTTCTTCGGGGACATCTAATTGAGATTCATAGAAAATGTACTTTTCTTCCCACTGTCACCTCAGCTGCATGCATAGCCCAAGAATCAGGAGACACCCAGTTGGGGTAGACCATTAGTTATGCAGGAATCCAGAGGGGCAATGTGTCCAGGGTGTGGATATAGGA
The DNA here is from genome assembly GCF_007827085.1 of Peromyscus californicus insignis. Lineage (NCBI taxonomy): Eukaryota > Metazoa > Chordata > Mammalia > Rodentia > Cricetidae > Peromyscus > Peromyscus californicus. The sequence continues at coordinate 12,359,454 of NW_026294402.1, forward strand.
TGTGTTTGCTTATATGAGCTGAAGTCATCTCTACATCTCCCTTAGTTTTGAATGTAGTCCTCCCAAAATCATGAAAGAGAAAAACACACACATTAGCCCCCCAGCTAATAAATGAGAAAATCTAGATAAAGGTGAAATTCTGATCTGACAGTGTTTTAGAAATCAAGCCACAGGGCATACCAACAGCCCAGTGTGCTTTTGGGCTCTGAGGACATCTGGCCTGAATGAGAGCCAGCTGACACTCTTGAACTGCTCTTTCTCACTTATGGCAGGATCCTGGGGAGTGATGCCTAGGGTTTGGTTTTGTTTTAATCTGCTAAGTAAGGGTAGATAATGCTAACCCATCATAAGATAACCATGACATAAGGACAAGAATGTATGCCGAAAGCTTAGCACCATGCATGGCGTGCAGCAAATCACCACAGGTTGTAGCCATCAATGCCAGAAATAGCAAAGAGCATGAAGCACATAGGTGTGTGTGTGTGAGACGGCATTCACTAGAAGCTTGATATCATCTCGCTCAACTTCAAACCCATTCAATTAAGTGGAAAGAAATACCTGTTTCACAATTTACAGGCTGTATTCGAATAAAACAAGCCAACTGTTATTGAATTGTTTTCCCACACTGTGGAGACTGAGTAACAAGGTTTCCTGGGCTGACTTTCATTATCTCCCAGTTCATCAATAAAGAAACAAGATCTGGCTAAACTCAGACCAGGCTCAAGGCATACAGCCTAGAAAATTTGGGGCTCAGGTCTGACCCCACCTGAGCTACTGCCAAGATCCAAGGATGGAACCCACTGTGTGTGACCTGAGGAGAGGGCACCATGGCCCGGAGGGTTCTACATTGCTGGCTTGTACCATGCACACACCTCATGATCACCTGTATGCTTCCTATGAGAATCAGGGTTTTGGGGTGGGGGTCTTTATTTCCTTGGTTATGTTGATTAGGTGTTATCTCAGATGTTCTTGGTTAACTTTGGCCCTGGAGGAGCATAGCACTTCAACACAGGTGTGTGGTACAGCACTCAACAGTCAACCTTATCCACTACTACGCCATTTCCAACCAGCACGGAGACATAAATCAAAGCTCTCTTTTCTCCAGGTCCTGGGGATGGTTGATACATGTCTGCCTTGTGGAGATAAAGATTTGCTCTTTTATTAAGTCTGTCTTGAGAGGAATGTGCCAGTTTCACACTGTGGCCTAATGGAAGAACTTTATTGTAGGTAATTTCAATTTCCTTTATTAGTTTTTCAATTGATCAGTGTATTAGTTTCTTGGGCTGTCATAGAAAATGACCACAATTCGGGCAGCTGAAAAAACAGAGTCATTTATTCTCAGAGGTCTAAGGCTAGAAGGTCCAAAATCAAGATATCAGCAAGGTTGGAGGGGAAGAGATCTGGTTCAATCTGGCATAGAATCTGGTTCAAGCTTGAGTTATCTGGCATTTGCTGGCAGTCTGTGATATCACTGGCTTGAGGCTTTGTGGCTCCAATGTCTGCCTTCATCTTTCTGTGCCGCCAGGTCTTCTGACTCAGAAGCATCACTTGATTCAAGCCCACGTTATTCCAGGGTGATATCATTTTAAGAGCCTTAAATTTAATTACATCCGAACACTTGCAACTCCTATTTCCAAATGAGATAGCTTTCTTGATGCTGGAGTTTAGGATGTGGCCTAAGATTCGTAGAAGCACTGTGTAGCTGTGCTGTGTCCCTGCTTGATAGGACAGAAGGATGTTTGCAGGAACATGGCAAGTGCCTGCTGGAAAGAAGCCAAGTTCTCCTGGGATGCTTCTTTATTCCGCATCACACCAGGCCCAGGGGAGACAGGAAGCAGGAACAGAGCTGACCAGTCCTTCAGAGTCCTTCTGAAGCCACTGGCATGAGCGTTTGTGACCCAAGGCCACCATCACCTACTGAGGTTTTCTCACTGGTCCTCAGCTTTTAAAAAACAGGGGCATTCTTTGAAATCTTTGTGCACTGAGCACCTGAACAGGTACCCTAACCTATTTACTAAATTAACACAGATGAGCTCCAGGAAAAGGTAGAGAAAATGAAAGAAAATGGAATAGAAGCTAGAAGATAAAGTGGCTTCAGTCTTTAAAAAAATCTAACATAGCATCTGTCAGCTTTTGATGGGCCTATTTGTAATACTGTCCCCTCTCCTTTTCAAGTGAATTCTAAGTGTCATCTTCACAGGGCTTGTTTCTCTAATTTGGTTAGCAAGATACCACATGCTTTGCAGTTAACTCATGAAGAAATAAAATCCTTAAATTGTAAGTACTGAACATTCAGTATATGTTAGGAAAGATGAAAGGCTCTGTTGTCATGGCAACAAAACAGGCTGAACAAGGACAACTCACCCATTCAGCAATTAGCTACCTCAATTACCAGTTAACTAGGTGGAGGTACCCCCACATAAATTCATTTCAATTCTTCCGTTCCTGGAAGACTTCTAATTCTTATTTCTTCTCTTACATGCAAGTGGTTGTAATGATGTGCCACCCCATGCTGCCTTTCATTTAACTGCATCATTAAGATCACAGTGTTGACAGGAATTAAACAAAGCTGTGGTCAGATGTTAATAACCTGATCCAGGAGCACAGACCACAGTGTGTCTTTTAAATATCCCTTGACCTCAGTGCACAGGAGAGAAGATGTCTTACTCTCTGCAGGGCATTTTCCATTGCATTTTCCTCACTGGGATGCTGACAGCATCATTTCTGAAGCTCATTTCAGAGCACATCAGCTTTGGGGCATAAACATTACCCACGAAAGTCACTGACATTGTTACTTAAAAAATGGTATCTTTTGTGAGTTCGAGGCCAACCTGGGCTACCAAGTGAGTTCCAGGAAAAGGCGCAAAGCTACACAGAGAAACCCTGTCTCGAAAAACCAAAAAAAAAAAAAAAAAAAAAAATGGTATCTTTAAAATGAGAGACCTTAGTAAGATAGCGCAGCTTTAGTTATACTTAAGTGTGTTTGGGGGGAACAGTATTTCAGCATGTACACTGAGGGTAAGGACACAAGGACAGAGGCTGTGCTCACACAAATGTCCAGTCACCAGGGATATCATACCACTGAAATGAACAGAGGAATCAAGGATCAGCCAGACAGTGGAGTTGCAAGAGACAAATGTTCGTTTAAGGGTGAGATTTTAAGCTCTTTTTCTCTCCCCAGATATGTGGCAGGCACAACATTGCAGTTTTCAGATGTCTTTAGAAAGGTTTGCAGGAATGCCACAATCCTGAGTCTTCTTGCAGAGTCAGCCTAGAGTAAGGTGCGAATCAAGTGCAGAGGGGGATTGAAATGAGGACGGAGCACACAGGAAGACTTGGGATAAGAAGAAACCCAAGGACAGTGATAAAGCGCTAAGAACCCACTGAGAAGCAGAGAGCAAGAACAGCTATGCTTGTCCTAACAGCTCCTGTACAGACACCGGACCAAACTTACTACTGAATCTTCTATTCAAACTTAGTTCAAAGGTGACATTTCACCGAATTCATCTTCATCGTTAGTCAAATCTGCAGAGGAGTGTGGTGTTACTAGATGGTGGTATCATCACCAAATGAAAAAATGGCCTCAAAGTCAAGGCTACACTGGGGATGGAACTCTGTCAAAGCAGGAAGGAGCCTGCTGCCCAGGTCCACAGTGGTGGCCACCCTTGTTGATTCTCAGGCCCCTGAAGGAGGCCACTGTTTGTTTTCTGGCAACCCCTGCCCCAGCACTGAGCTGCCCAGATTTGAAAATCGCAATTCACCCTTAAGGAATCCTCCAGGAGTCTCCCTCGTCCTCCTCTCCCGCTGGCTTCTTCATCCAGGTTCCTTCCCTGTGATCTTAGTCTTTAATCCTCTCTTCCCTCATCATTTTTCATATCTATGGTCTCCTAGCAGGAATCCAAATGGTCTTGGTGTATCTAGCTGGAGTTGATACTAAGAAGTCTATTCGGTCTTATGTTTTAAATCTTGGTTCCAAGAACAGTTCCTGGCATAGAATAATTATGAAATGGGAATTGATAAGCAATTTTAGTTGAAGTCTTATTAGATGGCAAGCATTTCATGCTCAGAGTAAGTGCTTGGAGAAGAGTTTCTCTCATGCATAATCAGTGCACAAGGAATGAATACACAAGCATCCACACTTTGACACACTGAAATTATACCCTGCTCATAATTTATTCTGATATGGAATAGTTCCGTGTGCTCAAAACAGAGCAAACAGAAAAGGGCCTTGCTTCTTTCAGGCAGTTGTTCACACTACCTCACAGGGCTTGCTCTTAGCACAACCCCTTGAAGGCTGACAATATCAGCTAATACTGTGGTTTTTTTTTTTGTTGTTGTTTTTCACTTACCAAATATCTGCACAAACATGTCAAAATCAGCTCAGTACATTATCTTTAAAACTACCTGATGGGCAGAAGGAAGATTAGCATCATAGATGACAGAAATGGCCAACCAATGATTGTTGAGGCTGGACGGTGGGCATCAGGGGACATTCTATTCCATTCTATTGTTTTTCATATTTTTAAAATAACTTTTGTAATCATACTTCACAAAAATTTGCGCGGGCAGTCACTAATGAAAATACAGCCCTGTGCTGAGCTTCCCTGCCTTTGCTGGACAGCTGATGAGCACATGGTACACACCAAATTTACCTCGATGCAGACATAGGGATGACCGGAGACCATGCCTGTCTCCAGCTGTGCAGTGGGCATCTATTATTTAGATAGCCGAAGCTGAGACACGCCCTTGAAGAACAGGCTAGAGAGCAGTGTCGGGTCAGTCTTACTCTGCACATGTCCCGGTGGTGTGTACTCACTTTGTAGTTTTGCACACTTCTGGGTAGCTGCATATTCACTTTGCTTTGCTCAACAGCCATTGCTGGATTTGGCTATGTGATGTCTAAACCATAGTCCAGCGAACACTGGCCACCCTTCTTGTTGCCATTTGAAACTGTAGATTTTGGAGACTGCTGTCATATACATTAAGTGAAGCCATGCAGTCAGACAAAAGGCAGTAGCCACACATCAGGAGGCTGACAAGGAGGCCTGTGGTGAGAGTCAGCGTTCAGAGTCATAGCTGCGATGGCACGAGCTGCTGGAAATCACTTTCCCAAACAATTATACGCCAAGCCACTGAGACAGGAAGGGCTTGCAATTCCCACCACACACACTAGGTTCCTAATGAAGGCAGAGAATATTCTGGCCTTATTAAATATACAAAATGAGAAAATTAAATGGGGAGGACCTTACCCATGCCGAGAAGTGACCACTAAATTGCTCACGAATTCAATAGACTTTATAGCAAAGTTGACCATCTCTCTTGGGGACAATGATAAGAACTGCAATTATGTGCCCAATAGTGTTTCTGCTAAATTTTCCACAAGGACAATAAAAAACTCCCAAATTTACAAGTTTCACTGGTAAAAACTGGGGCAACTTCCAGTTTCCCTTATTCTTCCTTTTGGTTGACATCTTCCCCCGCCCCCATCCACTGTATCATGTTTACTCAAAATAATTGATCTGATATGTCATCTCTCTCTTAATGGAGACTATACACACATTTGTGCAATCACATAGATTTTACATTTGAATCACAAGTAACTAGCATTCATAGAATGTTCTAGAAGTTTTCCTGACATTATCACATTATTCTACCTGTAATGATATTATGAAAAGTATGCTTAATATCTTCAGTTTGCATAAAGGGAAACTGAGGCCTGGTGAGGTACATAAGATGAGGTGAAGATATATTGTGTAACAAAGGAGGGGCTATGCAAGGATGACTGACACTCACCCATTGCATTTTACTGACATTATGTTGATATTACTTGCACAGATGTCTTAGAAACTTGCACCATGAACTTCAATCATATGGCAATTGATGGGGTACAAATATTGGAGGAGTCTTTTTAACCTCTGACAAGTTCTGTCTAGAATGCCCCCCCCCATTTTCATGAGGACAGAGTCATATTTTTCTGTCCCTGTGTCCCTGTGTCCCTGTGCAGTGCTGGAAGTGGAGGAGCACAGATGATTAAAATCTGGTGCCCTGGGCATTGACAGATATCCACTGGAAAATGCTCCAAGAGGTCAGAGCACAGTGTGAGCACCTGTCTGGAAACCTCCAGAATGACTTCACAGGGGGATAGAGGGGATGATCTTCCAGCAGAGTTCTGAAGGATGAGTTGGGAACTGTCAAGCAAGCAATGTGAGGGTGACATTCCAGGTATAACACATAACAAAGGGGTTTCCAAGACTAGAAGGCCAGACTGAGCACAGCCTGGAGGTCTTCCATGCCCCAGCAAAGAGTACAGGCTCCACCCTGTGTGATTAGAGAGGCATTCAAGACTCTGGAGGACTGTGTTAAAATCTGTACAATCACAACATTCTAAGCTTAGCCTGTCATTTTGTTACAGCTTTACACTCTTGGCCTAACAGGGACACACATTTGGTACTTTCTGCTGCTACAGCTAATTCCACTGATCATGGGTCATACACAAATGACTTTTTTGCTTGTTTAGCATAAGGCATATGCATAATACTAAATTTTGCCCAATAGTCCATTTCTCTAGTGTTTGGTTATGCTTTTAGGACATTCTGGACACTGCCCCTGCTGGTTTATCAAACTCATTGATAAAAGGACTGTGTCCAAGGTCATCTTCATGTTAAATATGAATACATTTCAAATTCTTCTTGTCTTGCAGGTGCTTGAAATAAATGTAGAATTTTAAAAGAAATAGCAAAATGCACTTTATCATCTGCAGTTTGTTGACTCACTCCTGACAGTTTGATTTGTGTGAAGGAGGATGCTGATGAACTTCTTACAGTGCTCTTGGTGCCCACATTGTTTAGAAGGCATTGCACAAGTACTTTTGGATTGGTGGAGTGGAGTTAATTCCAAGCAAGGTTTTATAGGATGCTCTGAAGATTAGAGCTAAGAAAAATTTTCGTGATCTCCACCTTTCTTTACACCTGTATCTTGAAGGCACCAAGAGGTTATTTGTTTTGTGAATATGTCTCCTGTTGTAGTAAAGACTGGCCTAAATTCACTGCAGAGCCCAAGATGGCCTTGAACTCAGGATCCTCCTGCTTCAGCTGCCTGGTGCTGGGATCACATAGATGAGTCCTACTCCTGATGTGACTGAGGTGTTTGTTTCACTGTAAGAAAGACTTCAGTAGTAACAGCGATGTATTTGGATGACCTTTGACCTTCTGAAGTTGGTTTACATCAATCTATTTTTCAACCAAACACAAAACACTGAGTTAGATGTGGTTCCTGCTCAAAAATGAATTATTCATAATAATGCCCACACAAAGGCTGGAAGCCCACACACTTTAGAAACTCATAATTACTTACAAGCCTTCCCTCATACATGCTTGCTGTTGTGTGTATGCAATCCATATCAGGCACAGATGATTCTTGTTCTATTTGGAGACTTAAGTAGCTGCCCAGAAACCAATTAAAAAGTATTTTCTGAGCAATTACTCTCAGATGACATTGGGCTGAGAGAAAAAACCTTTGTGTGGAAGAAGCAGAGACACTGGGTACAGAATCTCTTTCTATAGCAGTTTCTTGGGTTAGGCCACACGCCAAGGCTAGTCATAAAACCCCTTAAGATGCACTTAACACTGTGATGATGATGTACATAATGGCAAAGGGATGTCCAGATAGGAAGTAAATATTGTTTCTGCCTGTGTCTATCTATAAAGATGTTCCTAGAAACAATTAGCACTTGAATCAGTGGACTGAGTAAAGAGGAATCCTCTTCATTCCAGTATGGGTGGGTATCATGCAATCCTCTGAGAGACTGGATGGGAAGCTAAGATGGATAGAGGAAGGGTAAATTTATTCTCTCTCTCTCTCTCTCTCTCTCTCTCTCTCTCTCTCTCTCTCTCTCTCTCACCAGAATGTCTACTATCTTCTGCCCATGAACATCAGAGTTCATGGCTCTTGGGATTACATCATAATTATCCACATCCTGTCTCTCCATTCTCCATTCTCCTGTTCACAAGCATTCTGATTAGGGCTAAATTACACCCTGAGCTCCCTTGTTTCCATCAGCCAATTAGAAGCTATTGGTTAACACTGGCTAATCCACACTATAAGATACTGTGATGGTTATTCTTGGTTGTCGACTTAACTCCATCTAGAATTAACTAAAATCCAAAGGACTGGGCATACCCTGTGAGAGATGTTTTTCTTAATTAAATAATTTGAAATGGGAAGACCCAATTTTAATCCAGATCTTTGAGGTGGGAAGATAAGCCTTTAATCCAGATCTTTGAGGCAGGAAGACATGCCTTTAATCCAGTGCTTTCATCCAGATCTAATCTGGGCCACACCTTTTGCTGGAAGCCTATATAACAACATGGGAGAAGGAAGCTCTCCCTCTTTGCCTGTTTGCTCTTACTCTCAGAAGCAAATCCATTCCTCCACTGGCATTAGAGTCTACTTCTTCAGGATTCTGGTGTATACTGAAGACTAGCTTAGACATCCAGCATCATGGACTGAGCAACTACTGCATTCTTGGATCATTGGACCTTCCATTCATAAGTAGCCATTGTTTGATTAGCGGAAGCACACAGCCTGTAAGTCATTCTAATAAATCCTCTTTATGTATATGAGAGAGAAATTCATTCTATATGTGCTGTTACTCTAGAGGACTTTGACGAATACAGACACTGTATCTATGTTTTAGGTAAAAGACTGAAGCTCAATAAAGCTGAATTATCTGTATCAGAGCAACTGGTAGCACATGAACAATGTCTTCTATACATGAGTTACTCTGGAAAACAAGAAAGATACAAAAGGAGAGCCAGCCAGCATAGGGTACGTAAGGTGACTTTCATGTTCTATACAGTAGAGAGGGCTGCCTTGAACAGGACATGGACACATAGACACCTCATATTTGAATTTGAGTATCCAAGTGCTGGTTCCTATGTATGCAACTTAATGTTAGCTAGTGATGGGCTCCAGAGAGACTATCAGAGCTCTGTAGTGTCAGGAAGGGCTCAGTGAATACTGCTGGCCAGTAGGTGGGGGCAGCTACAAAACAGGACAACAGGTAGAGGGCAGCCAGCATCCTGAGCAGGTATTTAGTTACCCAATTTAGTGAATAAATACAGACACTATTAAAATTACCACCCACATCCACTTTCTTCCTGGGCAAAACAGCTGTTTCTATTTACTGCTTTTCTTTATTTTTTTTTTAAATTATATTTGTGTGTGTATTTGTTAGTGTGTGTGTGTGTGTGTGTGAGAGAGAGAGAGAGAGAGAGAGAGAGAGAGAGAGAGAGAGACAGAGACAGAGAGAGACAGAGACAGAGAGAGACAGAGACAGAGAGAGAGCATATATGCACATGGACATACATGTCAGGGCCTAAGTATGGAGGTCAAAAGACAACTTACAGGAGTTGGTTCCTTCTATCACATGGGGTTTGGGAGCAAACTCAGGCTGGCAACCTTGGCAGCAACCTTGCCTTTACTTGAGAAGCCATCTTGTCAGCCTGATGTCCTGTTTCATGTTATCAAACACTTGATGTCAATTTGAAATGAAAATTAAAGAAGAACCTTGTTTAAAGTTTGAAGGGTAAGAGAGAATTTTATAGAGTGGGCAATACTTTGGTAATCTAAAATACCTTTAATTATCACTTTAGTGGAAAATTTAAAGTTATGAAACACAAAAATAATTGACTTTTCTTTGTATAAGTGACACTTATCTTCAAAGTGCTCTCAGAACATTATTGCTACATTAGATAAACAGATTGTCATAAAGGAGCCATTTGGAGCAAACCCATGCACACACAGACACACAGACACAGACACACAGACACACAGACACACACACACACACACACACACACACACACACACACACACACACACACACCTGTACACATACACACATATACACACAAAACGTAGATCTAAGTGACTGGCAATGTGAAAGAACAGCTATAAAAGCGCCAGTCACCCTGTGTACACCAGGGGGCAGGAAATGGTAGAAACACCGGTGAAATCTGGGGACTTTGCAAGTGTCTCATTTAGGCCGGTAAGGAACTGAACTAGCATGTTCTTCCACAGTAAGTGCTCCCTACCCAGGCTTAAGTCGCCCTTTAAATATTTTGTCAAAAAGTTAGTGATATGATAAATAGCATGTTGGCAGATGTTGTTCCTCTTGCTAAAAGCTTATCTTAGAATCTTCAAAATACAAAAAGGTTTTCTGCAGAAAAATTTCCCAAGTCTGCAGAAGTAGTTTTATAAGAAACCAACATTGTCTAATATTTCCATAGAAGTACTTTTGTGTGGTTGATATGTGATACAGTAGAGTAATAAATAAGAAACATAGTAAACATGGATGCTTACGTACACAATTCATTGACACAGTGACCAATGGATAACACCACATGCTGACCAGCGGTCTCCCTGCACTATAGTGAACAAAAGTGATGTTGGATGGGCAGAATGAGGTCTTTACAAAGCCCGAGGTTGGACTTTTCCATTCAAGTATCTACAACGTAAGGATGGATTCACCAAAAAGAGGCGGAGAAACATTTCAGAAAAATTAATTCCATTAGGAAAACAAAAACATGATTGTTTTGTGAGTGTATGTCCTTGGATTTGGCCATGAATTTTTAGACATGAAAGCAAAAGTATTTGCAACAAAAACAAACAAAACTCAAAATATTCTTAACCGAAACTAAAATTTAAAGTGGTTGTTCATCTAAGGAAACTATTAAGAAAGTAAAGAAGAATCCTGTCCAGCCAGCATCTGAGCCCTCTCCAGGCAGCATCTGAGAGCTCTCCTCCTATGCTTCTGTGTTGAACACTTGGTCTCTACCTGGTGGGACTCCTGTAGAAGCTGGAGAGACTCTTAAGAGAGGAGGCCTCTAGCCGGGCGGTGGTGGCGCACGCCTTTAATCCCAGCACTCGGGAGGCAGAGCCAGGTGGATCTCTGTGAGTTCGAGGCCAGCCTGGGCTACCAAGTGAGTCCCAGGAAAGGCGCAAAGCTACACAGAGAAACCCTGTCTCGAAAAACCAAAAAAAAAAAAAAAAAAAAAAAAAAAAAAAAAAAAGAGAGGAGGCCTCGCTGGAGAAAGCAGATCAGCGGGGGCTTTCAAGGTTACTCCTAGTCTACCGTCACTTCCTGTGCTCCTTGTCTGGCCAAGGACCACCCCCTCCAGGCTCCTGCTTCTGTGAGATGCTGCCCAAGCCTCTGACACTGTGACCCAAAACAAATCTCCAAGTTGTCCTCTCGTGTATTTTCTTCTCCATAGGGAAAGTGAACACGGGAAAACCTAAATGTTAGAAATTATACATCTGATATATGTATCTAGACTGTATATAGAATTCTTATACCCCTCCGAAAGAAAAAGGACCCAGTTTAAAACTGGACAAAAGATTTACAATGGACTGTTTCAAAAAAAAAAAATAAATAAACAAATGGCCAAGAAACACCTGAGAAGACATCCAACGTCTAGAGTCACTGATCACACAGAGATCAGACCACAATATCACAGCACTCCTCCACCATGCCGCCAAAAACAGAGATAGAAAGTTTAGGGGAGAGTGCGGGAACACTGACTCTCCCACACTAGTTAGAAGGTAAAGTACAACAGACACCTGGGAAAATAGTGGGGCAGGTCCATAAAGAATTCAATGAAGACTCACTCTGGGCCATAGTAATGCAACTCCTGAGTCCATTCTCAAGAGAAGCAGAAGTATCTATTACATACAACTTCATGCTTAGATATTCTTAGGAAGCTACTCCAAATTAGTTAAAAAGTAAAAAAAATAATAAAAAAATCTGAACATCCATCCTGATGGATGAACCGGCAAGGAGCTGTGCCAGTAGAGTACATGTGTGTAAAATAAGGAAAAAATGAAGGTTGAGGAACGCTGTAACACACGGACTCTGAAGACACTGGCCGAGTGAAAGACACGTATAGGAAGGACTTACAGGTGCGTGACTCCACAGTAGTGAAGCACCCAGTGTGAGGAGAGTCACAGAGACTGGGCAGATGCATGCTTGTTCACTGCAGGGGCCCAGGGTCTGAAGAGCGATGGCAAACAGGCACTGGTTTCTGCTCTAAGCTAATACAAGTCTTCTAAAATTGGTTGTGGCGGGGGTTGTGAGAAATTCATATGGAGTGTGAATTACAAATCAATATAAATATTACAAACTCCCTTCTCCAACAAAACAGACAAAGAATAAAAAAACCCTAACAATGATCTGGAAGTGGCTGGGTGCTATGGTTGCTGGTGAACACATACAGAGACACAAATGAAATCGGTATCGCTCACAGTGGGATTCTGCTATACAGGCTTGGATTCCAGTCACACCAACCGATTTTTGGAAAGGTACAAATTCTAAGCCTTGGTTTGCCACTTTTGGAAACAAAAACTTAAGTAACAGTTGTGCAAAGTAAACAAATTAAAATGAAAAGCAGCATGTTTCCAACTTGTATTAGAGACTTGGGTGGCCTGGTGTCAGTGACCAGCACTGTCCCCTGGCAACCATAGATGGGTGCAGAATGTCAGCTGCTTCTGAAGGAGGAGCAGGTGATATGTCAGATGCAACCCTATGGGGTCAGGCCCTGGAGAGCAGGGGTAGGTCGAGAACAGAGACGGGAATCTTAGTGCTAGGAGACGTTGCACAGAAACATAAAGGTGGGTTTTAAATACTATGACACTAAGCATCTCAGCTTCCTCCCCTCTGCACTGTGAGGACAATGGGGCTCTACTGCCTGCTGTCAAGACTAAGATGTGTGGGGAAAACTGAGAAAAGCTTAGAGGTCATAATGTTACAAAATATTTCTTTAAATTACCCACAGAAAGCAGCAACGTATTCTGTCCTTGTGTTACTATGCACCAAAGGCTGTTCATTGATATGATATGAATACCCTCTAAAAGCCTCCTTGACTCACACTGAATTGGACTCAGGGGTGCATGAAGGTGAGGAATGGACCCCTGGAAGATTTCCAAGGTCTGCTCTTGGTCTTACGGTTTCCTGACCAGGTACACAGCAGCCATTTGGAAAGGCTCCTGAAAAAAATGCTTCGCTGGGTAATCCAAACATAAAAACAGGACACAAATCATTTCGCCCCCGTGTTATTAATTACCTTTTGGGACTGAAATAAAACAAAACAAATTACCGCTGCTGAGCAGTGTGATAACCAGAGACGGCACCAGATGAGCTAAGCCTGTTCCATGCCAGCGACAAACAGGGCTTGCCCTGTGCCAGAGATAAATTGGACAGGCTCATCTCCCACTAGAAATAGCTCTCAACCTACAAATGCAGGTTTTGAGTACTCAACAGCATAGGTGCATGCAAGCATGCATGCCATGCTAGCACACGGGAGTATTGCATGTCACATCCACGTTTGGGCTTCTGAGAGACTATTTGAAAGGTAATTTAATGCTGGTGAGGGAGAGCTTATCTTCCAGAAAGAAAAATTCCCTCTTATCTAAATAAACATTTTTCTGGAGTTATTGAAGTAAATCCCTATCAATAGCTTGTAATTATGTTCTCTGGAAGAAGTACACTGATAGCCAAGGGTCTAGGAGGACAGAAAATAGCATCCTCTCCCCGGAATCTGAGCCCTGCAAACTCTCACTGCCCCTGCAGTCGGAGCCCAGGCCCTCGATAGCAAGTGAGCACGAGGTGGAATGATTCACATCGCTAAGCATTTCTTACAAGCTGGAGGCAAATGGCTGGATGTGATAGCAGGAGACATTTACCCAGCCAAATGGAGGAAGCCACTCCAGAATGAGGCTTATAAAATGTGGGGCAGAGCCTGCATGCCTAAGCACATTTGTCAAAGGTGCCTGGCACATCTTCTGCCCAAGCAGTCTGCCCTCAGGAGCCGTGGATGAGCTGCTAAATGTATTTACTAAATGCAGAGCCTTTTGAGGTTCCTCGTAAATGAGACAAAGATTTCAGGATACTCCAAGGCACTGCGAATTCTAGTTTTCCTGTTTTGGGGCAGGACAGCCTTAGTGTGCAAGCTTGCCACCCCTGTGCTGCCCAGGAAGAAATATGGAGGTTTCCAAAGTCTCCCCAGGGCAAGGATCTGTAGGCTGTACCTGCATCAAGACCTATTCACACAGGGCACAGCAGCCTTTGACACTATAACTTGTGTAGAAGTGCCCAATGCCTTCCTGTTGTATTAGGGAAAGCAGCACAGGAGCTGTGGATCTGGAGAGAAGGCATGCTAATTCCAGCTTAAGTGCTCCAGGCAAAGTTCTTTGAGCTGGTGCTGAGTTTCAGGCCATGGGCCTGGCACAATGAGATGTACAGACAAAAGAGAGTCTTCGAGACAGATATACCCCAGATCCCTTCTCTTGCACCCCACCATAGGGTAGTAATTACGACAAAAGGAGTGAACAGCTAAAGGGAAATTCGGGGAATTTGTGTAAGACAGTGTATTTGCATTTCCAGGAAAACCTGGGCCCAATCTTCCCACAGAAAGTGAAGATGAAGGAAGGAAGGCTCAGGAAAGTAGAAAAGCTTGTAATCAAAACTGGAAAGAATGTTATAGGCAGCACAGAGGAAAATCAAAGAAGGCAAAGAAATATGGAGAAATGGATAGGCCAAGCAGCAGCTAGAGACTGAGCTAGGGTTGAAATGAGAAGTGAATAGATCCAGTTCTAACAGGTATTATGGGATACTCACCATATTCCAGGTTTGAGTCAGGGTACAGACACTGTCAGGAGCTCAGGGGAGAGTCGAAGAAGTTACATGTTGGGTGTGAATGAGATGATTGGCCAATTAGGTGACATTTGAAGGAATATCTTTCAGTGAGACTGGCTAGCAATTCTGTGGCTTTTTTCCTTTCCTTACTGGGGCTTGACAGCCTGAAAATAGCAAACTAACCATCAGCTGTGCTTACCCAGAGCGACAGCGCAGTGAACTGGGTGGGAAACTTGGTGTGTTTGCAAATTGATTGTCTGGTTCTTTGTCTCTGCCCAGCACCTTGGAAAGCACCTGGAGCAGCTTGGAGTCTGAGCACCCAATTTTAGAAAGAGAATGAGGACACGAGTGAATGAATAAGCCACCCTGGTTTTCAACGTTCTGACAGGGAAAGTAGACCAAAGGGCTGAGAGAACTGTGTTTCGGGAATGTGTCATGATGAAAGTGTGCAAGCTTTGCCCTGGCGATAAGCTGAGGTGTAGTGAGGATGCTTTAGATGGAAATGATGAACTTTGAGTTATCTTCCTCACTGGCACTGTAGGTCCTGAGATAATGGTGAGGGCAGGGGAGAGGAGACAATGGAAAACCATGAGCACAGCACATGGCTCGTGGAAGACATCTGGGAGGCTCAGATAAAAGCTTAAAGAATGGAGGGAATGCAGTGCATGAGACTGGATATAAATTACCTGGGTCCTCTTGCACTGTATTAAGCAAAACAGGAAAAGAACTTCTACCTAAAAGGGCTTGGAGAAAAGGTGCAGTCTTCCTCTGCAGTGAGCTGAGCTATGGAAACCCATAAAAACAATGTAATCACAACGAACATTTCTCGAGTGCCTATTGTATCCCAAGTGTTGAACTAAACACTATGTGCTTGGCTGAGTTAGCCACGGGACTATCAATCATTATCATTTTTTTTCTCCAAATGAGCAGACAGGCTCTCTGAGTTGATGTTTAGCTTCCCTGGTCATAAGCTGATAGTATAATCAGCATGTACACACAAAGTATTCCCTCTTAACTAAACAGGCTGCAGAAAGAAATGAGGAAATGCAGAGCCAGGGGTGAGAATTGTAATTTACAAGTGTTTGTGTGCCTTTGATTGAGAACATAAACACCATAGCTCCTCAGAAGGATTCTGTGAATTCTGCTGACTCTGCCAATGACAGAGCAGAGCTGTGCCTGGCCCATCCAGAGGGGAAGTGTGGCTGCCAGGATTAGTCAGCACGGGCCATTGCTTCCCCTTTCAGCTCAGACACAAGACACAAAGAGGCTGTGATAAGGGGACAGTCTCTGCTCAGCTCAGCCTGGGAGTTAGCTGCAAGGAACTGACCAGAGGTGGCCTAGACACGCTCAAATGAACAAACCAATACAAGTCATAAATAAAGACAGACTTGGTCCAGGAGTTAAAGGTGCACAAACTGTTATCCCCAAATTATCAGAACAGGAAGCCATCCACAGACAGACACCCATTGCCTCCATTTCCAGTGAGGGCTAAGTTTATGGCATGTGGTTCAAGCTATTTCCAATGAAAACTTGCATAAGATTATTTTTTACCATAACCCGAAGAATCATGTTTTCCTGTTCCACAGCTGGCTAAATTGTCAGTGGTGCTCACAATTCTTGATACATGCACAGGTGTGCATGAGATGGATTCCTGGGCTTTTCTATTGTGTTTAGAGGCAGGGGGATCTGAAACCAGCACTGAAGTTAGCTGTGGCTTCAGTAAAGCATTGACCTTTTCTACTAAGCCAGTGGTTACTTCCCTCTAAGACCAGGTCCACTTTAGTGAGGGGTTTATAATAGACCTGTGATGCTACCATTTATTTCCTTTCCTACTTGACATCCATCCCTAAATGAGCAAGGCATGGGAGGGTCTGGGGTTGATGTCCACAGTGTCCCCACCGTCTAATTCTGCCCCTGGTGTGGCAAAAGCCCTTACATGCTACATCATGTGGCACAGAATCTCTGGCTTTTGTGGACAAAAGCCACATTTCCACATTTGAAAGCCGAGCAGATGTGTGGTGACTGACAGAGCCTGGTGTCAGTATGCCCCAGCTGGGACTTACTTTTTTTCTAGAAGAAGCAATCTTCTAGAAAGTTCTAGACTCCAAGTTCCTTGAAGCTAAATTCCTATCTTGTTTATCTTTGTACTCACAGGCCTATGGCTCAAGGCAGGAAGCTCACAAGCATTTGTAATTTAGAAACAACGTAACCACTGGTGTAAATAACAGTGATACTTGCAGTTGGAAAAGCACAGCCGGACTGTTAACTCTTACAGCACCATCAGAGGGGGTAGTTCACCCTGGAAACCAAGGGTGCTTTTAGGAAACCCGGAAAGACACTCAAGTTGTTTAGTTTTTCTTTTTCTCACCATCTATTTCTTTTTATCTTAGTGTCTTACTTCCTCTATATACCTGCAAATTTCCAATTACTCTTTGATTTCTTTAGTAAATTATTTAAAGTACGTTATAGTATCAGGGACAACGTTAAATGTCCTTAAAACAACAATATCCATTGCAAAAAACATCAATAAATCCTTTAAGATTAGGGCTTTTGCTTAAAGTTATTCATCTTACAAACAGAAGGCTGTGACTTCATTGGAACTCAGAAATCTTTTAAAAAGAATTTTATTTTTAAAAATCCTCTTTTTGTTCATATAACATATTTTGATAACATTCTTCTCCTCCCCCCATGCCCTCAGCTCCTGCCTACATACTCAACTTCAGGTTCTCAGGTTCTCTGTCTTGCTCAAAAAAATAAAACCAGAAAATAAAACAGACAAACAAAATAATAATGATAATAAATAAAAACAATAAGATGAAAATACACCCAAACAAAACAAAACAAACAGTTGAACAAACAAAAACAAAGCAAAACAACCTGTGGACTCTGTTCTGTCTTGGCCAGCTAAGCTACTCCTGGGAAGGGGTCCTGCCCCAGAGTGTGGTTGCTAAGCTAATGATACTCCTCCCAGGGAACTCAGGAATTGTGACACAAATGCATTTCTTCATGTGATTCTGTAGGCCTTGTCTCCATTCCCCACTGGGAACGAAGTACACCCCTTATGTTTATTGAAAATTGTAAGTATGAACCTTATCTCTCATGTTAAAATAGAATATAGATTATGTTTTCTCCTCCCTAATAATCTTAAATGTGAGTTATCTTCAGGTCTGTTTCTCCATTTGAGTGTGGCACTCTTGTTATAGAAAGGGATAATCACATTCTTAAATTTTGATTAAAAATTTAAATTTAAGTTATAATTAGTTATATAAATACATCACATTTTATGTTAAAGAAAGAATGTGGCTGGGGCACAGCACAACAGAAGAATACTTGTCTAATGTGAACAAGATGCTCTGTTTAATTCCCATTGGTGTGTGTGTGCCGGGGGTGGGGGGGGGAGGGGAAGCAGAAAGATTATGTATCCAGTTGGTTTTTGTAATTTGCTACTGTAATTCAGTAATTGCCTGATGCTGAGGTGGTTGAAATTTTCATCTGAATTCTTATATTTAAATTTTTACATCACTACCTACAGAGAGCATGGACAATTTGTAATGCTAGCAATTTCTCAGATGCTGAATATTAAAATCTACTTTTGTATTTCAAGGGTTATTTCTAATTACATGCATACTTGCTGATCCATCTGCCTACTACATAGATGTCTGTGGTTATATATGCTTGAATGATTATTGAAAATTAAATAACATCATAAACAGTCAAATTAATTTTTTTGAGCATACCAAAAGCAGGAAGCTTACCCTAAGATAAAATATCATTTGCCTCAGCAAACAGGCAGACAGGCTTCCTTTATTCATCACTGAATTGTCACTTTTTACTTGATAGAGGCAAAAAAAGAAAACCTTGAAAACTGAGCAGGCAGTTCCCAAAGTACATTATGAATAGCAGCACATCTTGGCTACATAAGCAATTTAAGATTTTAGTCTAAAGGTGTTTCACTGTCAAAACAACAAGCCCATCTCTTGTAATGATATGACCAAGTACAGTTATTTCAGTAAGAAATGGTTTCCGTGAGAATTGTAAGGGACAGAGAACCATAAAGGAAGAGGGATTTCTGAGTTGCTTCCTTTGTGTGCAATAGCAGCACTTATTGTAAACTATGGGAGGTTAGACTTCAGGGCTTAAGAAGAGTGTGTTTATCCATCCATACTTTACAGAGATGCTAAAGAACAGCTTGCTGATAAGAAACTCTTGAAACAAACACACAGGCATATACTTCACAGATGTGTGCATGCACAAATAGTATTAACACACACACACACACACACACACACACACACAGAGGAATGTACACAAATGTGCATAAAGCCTTGGGGCTTAGCCAGCCATAAAAAGTACAATTCAAGAAAACAGAGATCAGTTGGAGATACAGTTTAGTGGTAGATTGCTTGTCTGTTATGCATAAGGTCTTAGGTTCAATCCCTAGTACAACACATACTCATACCAAAAAGTCAGAATATCACATGTTGACAGGTATAAGCATTTTGAGTTTCACGTTCACCCAGATCTCAGAAGTTCAGTCTAGAAACAGAGTCATATTCAAAGAATGAAGTAGACGCAATTCCCGGGTTAAGAGCCTAAAGTCCAAGCAAGTGGTAGTCCAGCTGTAAGAAGGGCAGACACAAGTATTAGTTCACAGAAAAGTGGGCCTTTAAAGCTTGAGTGTGTCTTGGGAAACAAAGACGAAATTAGCTGGGATGTTCAGATGCTCCCAGGACAGGTCTGGGAGGGCACAAAGGGACCCACAGGTATCTGACAGGGCACTTTGCAGCTGGGGCCAAAGACAATGTCTTTTGAATTCACTCAGGGTCCTACACACTCTGGTTTCACTGAGAATACCTCACTGTCTACAGAGGCATCACCAATTCTGGAAGCCATGCTTTATATTTTAACCTAAGTTCTCCACCACTGATTGTGAAGAGGAAGGCAGGAACAGACTCCTGCAAGGAAGCCCTACATTCTAGAGATCTAAGTTAGACTCCTGGTCTTCTGCTTGCTACCTCTGTGGCCTTGGGCAACAGCATCTAGGCATATGCTGCTGTTTGTTCTACATGCATGCAAGCATGAGGCCCCGAGTTTGGATCGACAACACTCGTAGAAGAGCTCAGTGCTAGTACTAGGGAGGCTGCAGATCCTGGAGGATCCATAGCCTGGCTGTCAATCAAACCAGCTGGCTTGGTGAGCTCCAGGTTCAGTGAGAGATCCTGTCTCAAAAACTAAAGTGCAGAGTGATTGAGCAAGACCCTTTACATTGACCTCTGACCTCCTTATGACTATGCAGATACATGCACATACACATAAACACACACACACACACACACACACACACACACACACACACACACACACACACACAATCACATATAAAGTTAGCACTTTGATGCCACCACACCCTGTGGCATGGATATGAAGTGTATCAAACCAGGCTAATGACTTCATTGTGTCAATAAAACATTGTGCATGTCGATGGTTTCCTTTTCTGAAAAGTGGGGAACACCTGAGTTCTGAATCATTTTGATTTTATGCTTATATTGAAAGGAAAAATAATCAAATGTATCTTATATCCAACACATGCAAACATGGTGTGCTGGCACACTGATCATACAAACCATCCTGAACATGTCAGCTGTGACACCAATGTGGTCAAAAGCCATCTTCCAGCCCTACTCTCCCAAGGAAAGAATGGATTTTAACAGTACACATGCTGCATGCTGCTTGGCACCTACTGAGACTCACATGTAGTTGTGCCAGAAGACTTCAGTCTGAAAATGGTAAAGAAGAGTGCATCCACGTGCATGCTCATGTACACACACACACACACACACACACACACACACACACACACACACACACACACACACACACGTGCAGGGAGTTTTCTCTTTTGTTTTGTTCTTTTAAAGAGAGAAGCATGACCCCTAGGTGAAAGGAACAAGGTAACTCCGAGGCCCGGCTTTCTCTTGGCAGGGAACTGGGGAAATAGGCTGCCAATTTCTGCCAACTGCTGCCAAGGGCCAGGACTGCTGTGCTTCAACTGCTGGCAACGGCCTCCTATTGTTTGTGAATTTCCGTCTCAGTGGGGACTCTGCAGAGATGGGACTCTGGGCAGCAGGGAGAGACAGGTCAGTACTTGCAGTGGTCATCACTGCCTGGGGCAGAAGGGCGCAAGGGAGAAGCTTAGGCAGGAAACCACGCCACACGTTCTCTGGAAAGGATACTCATTCTTCAGACCCAAATTATACTTAAATTGGCAGATGGCTGTTTCTACTGAAATATAAATCATAAAATAAATCTAATAATTATCGCTTCTAATTATTGGACGTTCACAACCAGCAGCTTCCTGGCTCTTCTCTCTTGGCAGGTAGTCTCTGTTTAAGCTAGGTGGCAAGGCATTTCACAGTAGCCCATTCAACTTGAAAAATGACCCCTTTAGGAGATTTTTGTTTGGAGAACTTAAATGCAGACATCTTCATGTTGCTTTACTGCTTCATTCGCATAGTCTGTGAGTCCCTAATGAAGTGGTTTGAAACAAAGGGAGGCTCTCAGTTTTTGAAGGCCTTCCTCTTTTCTGGGTAGTTTTTCAGTACTCAGGACATCAGAGCATTGGTGCCGACTTGTCTTTGTAAAGCTCTGTCTGGGCCCCATGTCTGAAACTCTCTGAGTCCCGGCATCTTTATGTCCAGTGAAGCTACTCACTCTTCTTGCCTGATAGAAAGACAAGCAGTGACAGTGCCTATATGAGCCAGAGCCTTATTACTGTAAAAATGGTCTGTCCTATGAACTACAGGCAACTGCAGAGAGAGAGAGAGAATTAGCCTCACCCAGGGATGAGACCCTGATTGGTTAGCCAATGCAAAACGATCAGTCCTGAAAAAATATACACACAAATGACAAAAACAGACTCAGCAGGTTGTATTTATGCATTTGTAGATCTCTATCTGTCTATCTGTGTGCAACAATAGCAATCAAGGAAACTGAGACCATCGGTTTGAGACGGGACACAATGCAAGGGTTAAGAGGAAGGGCACATGGTGGGTGGAAGGAGGAGAAGGAAGAGTAGAAGTGATACAATTATATTCTAGTTCAGGTGTATTTTAAAGAGCTACAACTGTCTGTCATGTATAATTCTCTCCATGGTATGTGTTAGCCAACACCGCATGATCTTAGTATTGGGTTCTAATCATGGCAGTTTGGTTGAGGGTCTCTAACTAGTTAGATTCCTGAACCATTTTTCTTCTGTGATCCTTTAGGAATAATGACACCATCATTCACACCTCAGGTGTGATTTTGAAAATAAAAAGTGGATGCTTTGTGCACTTCTAAGAGGTACTAAAGAGTGCTTGGTTCTCCACCTCCTTGTCCTGCACCTTCACCTAACACTTCTACAGTCCTCCTCCACTGCCATCTCAGCTCTGACACTGAGTCTGCAAGACTCTGTTATTAAAGAAGACAGTGTGAGCCAGATCTTTGCTTTGAGATAGTCTAAACAGAGCAGGTATTTTATGTGTGCATTATATGTGTTTCTCTCTCTCTCTCTCTCTCTGGGTACATGTGTGTGCATGTATGTGCAGGACAGTAAGCTCTGGAGATCTGCTGGACTAAGCTCCCTTGGCAGTAGGGTTACAGATGTATGCAACCGTACCCAGCTTTTGACAGGGGTGCTGGGATGTTGAACTCAGGTCCTCATGTTAGCACTACAGGCACTTTACCACTGAGCTGTATCCTCAGCCCCAGCTTTGAAATATCCTAATAAGCAACTAGAGCTCCAGACTGTCACCCTAAGTATAGGGTGCTGCTTATCCTAAAATGAAATGTCCTAGCAGATAGGGACAAATAAGAACACAAATCTGAGAAAGTGGACATCTGGTAACAGGTCTCACTGTCCACCAAAGGGATAGTGTGACATTTTTAGCCACTTAGAAGTCCTCTGCATATAGGTCCAAGTCAGGTTCCAAGGCTGACACAGACATAGCACCATATATCCAGCACTATGAGCTGGGTGTGCTCATTCTCCAGACTTCCATTTTAAACAAATGGCTGGGCACATGAAAGTGAAGAGACCATGAGCTTAGTGCACAGCTCAGTGGTCAGCACCGCTGGCCAACAAAAACTGCCAAGACCAACTTCTGCTTTCTTCTGAAATCCCAACTTGCAGGCCAACTAGTCCTTGACTAGAGGAAAGCTTTGGTTTAAATGGTATTGAAGACAGTGTCCTCTATGTAAGGAGAATGTCCCTTCTTTCTTCTTCCCTTCCCTCTGGGGCCCTCTTTCCAAAGAACTGAGGTGAGTCATGCAAATTGTCTTGCAGGTTTCCAGGGAAACCTAGCTAAACATCTAGAGTCCAAGTCTTTTACACAAACTAATCTTAAAAATTATACAGAGCTTTGGAATTGTTCTATGGACCCTATATTGAAAAGATCATTACTATCAGCTTCCACAATAGACAGGAGCTTTTTCACGTTTAAGCAGATTCATTCTGCTCATGCCCATTAGGTGTTGTTCTTTTTATCATGGGAAAGAGAAAGAAAGATCGAGAACTGCAAAGGCAATCCAAGAATGTCCTTGTATTTAAGCAGAGCTACACTAAGAAAGATTGCTCAGAGAATCACGGGAGACCACATTCCCTGGAAAAGAATGGCCCAGGACCCAGAGGGCTCAAATTCAGTTTTGTGGTGGGCGGGGATATGACAATAAAATATTTTTGTGATATGACAATAAAATCTACCCATTGAGGACTCCAGAGAGACAAAGGAGGCTCTGGGTGCCCATGTAACGCATCAGCAAGAGAGAAGCAATAGGACTAAACAGTAAGTTCAGGTATTTCTGACCCAACACATGTGTCTCTTTAGAAGATGTGCTAGGTTTAGTGATCCTGAATTCTCCTTTTTGTTTGTTTGTTTTGTTTTGTTTTTTCGAGACAGGATTTCTCTGTGTAGCCTTGGCTGTCCTAGAACTAGCTGTGTAGACCAGGCTGGCCTTGAACTTGTAGAGATCTACCTGCCTCTGCCTCCCAAGTGCTGGGATTAAAGGTGTAGGCCACCACTGCCTGGCCAAAATTCCTCTTTATAAACTGAGGCCTTAAAAATACTAGCATCCCTCTAAGATCTCATCTGGAAAAAATATTGTATAAATCAATAGATCTAACCTGCTCTGTTCCCTTTATTACAGCCACCAAGGAAACTGCTATCCCCATGCAGGGCAGAAAGGCCCCAAGTCATGCATCTTCCCAAGGGTCAGGAGCCCAGAAGACTTAGGAGATTTATCTCCTCCATGGGCCCTACATATACCACCTAAGCCCTAATTCTAAACCAAGCTCTGGCTCCTGAGATGCTGGACTCCTGCTCAAATGAGAACCTGGCCTGATTCTCTCTGGTCTTGTCAGGTCCATTTTGTCTTTGTTAGCAGCCCAGACATCCCAGCACATGAGGATGATGGTTGGTCAACCCTGAGTCTGTATGGGAGAGAGCAGAGCTGCACAGATGAGCTAAGGCAGATAGCAAATGGTCATAAGAAGAGGACTTGAGTGGGGAGTGGGATAGGTGGGGCCTCCCGTGAAACTGGCTTTTCAGGTTTGAACATCTGTCACCACTAGTGCAGCAGTTGGCCTTACCAACAGTTCCTTAGTTGGAGTCTAAAACTCCTCTGCACTTTATCCTGGCAGAGATGATGTCTTCCCATTTCTTTGATCTCACACCTCTGAGTGTTAGAGCCACAAGCATCTTTTGCTTAGTTTGCATGAAGATTGCTTCTTTTTGAGGTCAACTGATGCACAGAACTATCAGAAATTCATGTGAACATGAAACCTTTCATCAGGTATCAAAGAAAAGACAGCAGCCATGTAAGTGAAATACTTAGGACATGATCTCTAATTGGGACTAAATGAAGGCCATCTCCTTAGCCTGGTGGACTGGTCTACTGGGCCCCTTTTACTGGTTTCCAGTAAAGTTTTCTGAGGCAAGGAAATCCAGCCATTGGCTGCTTTAAAAAAAAAAAGATGTGGTTCTGGTTCTGCTTGGCCACATCTCACCCCTAAATGTTACCTGTGCCAGGGCAGGCATCTAAACATATGATCTTTGACCCAAGGAGACCTTGAGTATAAGATAAGTCCACTCTCTAAAATGGAATCAAGGGCAGAATTAATCTAATTGAGCTTGTGACCAAACAGACAGGAGTCCGTGTGTGATTGAAGGTGCGACTCCAAGTCTTGGGATTGCCCCTCTGAAGACAAGAATACTGTCATCATGTAGACTGGAGGAGAAGCCTGTAACCCTTGACCTTTCTTCTGCTCAGAGTGATCTGGGCAAACAGCCAGGGAGGGAAGCCCTTCCTATTTTTGCTGGCAGAAAGAAAATTGCACTTCTCCAAATACAAAACCATCAGTCCTGTTGAATAATAGATTCAAACAACAAGAATATGATTTGTATCCCCATGTTGGAAACTGACTCTCTCAAAGAAGGACAGCACCATTCATGCTTCGCCACACACAATTGTTTTGCTGTAATGGTGAAAAGCCATGGTGAGCGTATTTTGGTGAAGACCAGAAAACTCCAGCATATAATATGAGGGCAACATTAATTACAGCTTCGACCTCTTCCTTCCCCATTGTCACTGTGGATTAATCCCCTGGGCACTGTTCTCCTGTTAAAATATGGAGTCAGAACTGCCTGTAATATGCAGGTTAAAGTACTAGAGAATGTGAAGATGTCAGAAAACAAATCCCAGAGAGGAATGTAACACTGTTTTCCTTAGCTTATGATTACCATACAAATAGGCTCCTTCTGAATTTAAATTACAACGAAAAAAAAAAGTCCTTTACATTTGCTCCAAGCCCTGGCAGAGATGGAAGGCAGGGGCTTCCTGCTCTGCACTTCCAGGGTGCTCACGGTCTGTACTGCAGCATGAGTAGAAAAACTGCCACCAGGCAGCATCCTCTCCCTTGGATCTGGGGAAGTATCATGTTGTAAAACATTACAGCAGACGGCATTTCTTGAATTAAAAGCAGAAATCTGTTATCTCCAACTACAGGGAAAAGTTATGATAAACAACGTACGGAGAAAAATCGAACAAGAGAAGAAGCAAAAGACAAATTTGTTCCAGGAGGGAATGTTTCACATCAGAAATGCTTAGTTAGGATCTCATGTGATTGCCAGGGACAGTGCAGCCAGAGGAACCCGGTTCTGGGGTACAGCATTGTCTGAATGGGGGAAGGAGCTGTCCAGGTGGTTGTCCAGGCAAATCCCAACATGCCAGGTCAGCAGTATCTGGACAAAGGACACATTTGGAGTCTATTGCTAGTTACCTTTGGGAATTACTATTAAGCAATTGATTCTGTGTTAATTTATCTGTTTTCTAAACCTATTCAACAAATATAGATTAAATAACCGGGCTAGTGACAGGGCTCTAAGTGCCTTTGCTGAGACAGCTCTGGTGAAAGCTTGGCCTTTGAGTGGGATTTGCTCCTCAGGTTCAGAAATGCAGGCGGTGAGGGTCAGGGGTTTTGTCCAGGTATACTTTTGATTGGCAGCCGCAACAAACTGGAAGTTCTTCATTTAGTTGGGAAAGGAGTTTTTCTGTATCAACATCCTTTAGCGGGAGTGTATTAGTTACTTTTCTCATTGTTTGTGACCTGGGAAGAAGCGACTTTGGGAGGAAAAGGTTTTTCGCTCATGGGTAGGATACTGAGCCCTTAGTAGCAGAGAAACCAAGGCTGCAGGAGCAGCTCCTGTCCACACAGTTCCAGTCCACAGCGTGAGAGGAGTCTGCTCATTCAAAGCTTGGTGGATCTGGGAGCAGAGAGAGGGGAACGATGATGCTTACTAGTGATATATGTTCCTTAATCCAAGCGAATTAGCCACCACAAATCAAATTGTCCCCCAAACACACTACTTTAAAAGCTAACAGGGACTCAGTCCCAGACAGTTGTGTTGGAGCTTTGCAGTAAGAGCTCTGACCACCAGAGTCACAGAGACTAGATCTCTAGTGTGCAGACGTTGTCAGAGGACAAACTACAGGAGCTAGTCCTCTCCTACTAGCACTTGGGTCCAGGAGACGGAGCTCAGGCTGCTCAGCTTGGGAACAAGTGCCTTTACCTGCTGAGCCATCTCACTGAGCCACACGCACAAAAGTCTTAGTTTACAGTTCTGGCTTGATGAGGAACTTGGAGTATAGAGGAAATAAAAGCTGTAGAGAGGAAGGAAGCATTGTTCCATACAGATCAATAAAAATGAGATTAAACACCACACAAACCACAGCAGTGATAGGGAAGTGCTTTGAGAGACAGACCCCCACATCATGGGGACTGAGGTATCCTGAACTTTCATATGTTCAGCATCTAGTGCAGCAGCTGATATGGAATTCGTTTTTATATATTATCGCTAAATTAAGTAATTAATCTTTAATGTACCAATTAAGCAGAATAATACAATCACCTCACAAAAGGCCAGAAAACTCTGGCTAGTTTACTTATTTATGACAGACAGAACCCATAAGCATGACTCACTGTGTTCAAGTTTGCTCATGGTAAGGTTGACAGACATCTGTCTGCACGTATTCTATCCCCCACCACTTACTTAAAGTACCAATATAATGATTGACCTCTGGTAAACAATGACAGGCCTAAGCAGGGTGGTTATGACACTTAGACAAGCATCTCCTGACTCTGAGACAAGGATTCTTACTAGCGAGCTCCCCATGCAGCACTGGGAGACTTGGAGAGTAGGATTTTCTAAATCTGTCACAGACAGACTACATAAGAGGTCCAGCACTATGAAGCAGGTATAAATTACAATCACAATTAGAATTTCTGCTAACAAAGGCCAGCTCCTGTATTTTTCTCTTGCATATGAAAGTAAAAGGCATTTCACCCTATTTACCTATCTTTACCCCTATGTATTAAATCACCTTAAAATCAAACAGAGAAGAGGGGTTGTATCACAGGGGACGATGGCACTGAGATATTGTTTTAACCAGGTCAAAGCCATTGGCCATAACAGTCAGTGTTGAAATCCAGCACTGATGGGACTCACTAAGCACTTTGGTAACTGAGAATAAACCGATTCAAAGTGAGACTACCAACTTTTTAATCTTCCTCTCTGGATAGGTGTGAAAGCACCAGTACTGTGCATATCCTGATGACCCGAATACTATGTCAATAAAAAAAGCTCTTTTCAGTTCCTCAGAGGCAGAGAAATCCAGAGATGACATTTTGAAAACACTTCAATAGGCTAGGCATGGTGGCGCACACCTTCAGTCCCAGCACTCAAGAGGCAGAGGCCGGCAGATCTCTGTGAGTTTGAGTTTGAAGCCACCCTAGTTTACACAGGAAGTTCTAGGGCAGCTGGGGCTATATTGAGAAACTCGATTTCAAAACAAACAAAGAAACAAAAATATTGCAAATGTCAAATGTAAACATAAGCAAAAGCAGCCAGGACAATTTCAGCCCCCATTGGATTTCAATAAGGCCAAGTGACCACTTGCTACAAAGAAGAATGTAGAACCCCAGGTTTGATGCGAGTGATACAGAAAACCTGAAGCCTGTGTTTATCCATCCATTCATTCAGCATTGTCACGGAGCACCTGAAATGTGGGAAGTTCTACTCTTGTGGGCTAAAACCAGTCGCTTATGTTACCAATGCCTGCCACACGTGCCTGGCAACTAGTTAATGTGCAATAAACAATACTTAATGTTGAACAAAGAATGAATAAATGGGTAAATAAATACTGAATAAGAATAATACTCCTGGGGGCTGACAAGATGGTCCAGTGGTTAAGAGAACTAGCTGCTCTTCCAGAGGACCCAGGTTTGAATCCCAGCACCAACATGGCAGGCAGCTCACAATCATTTGTAACTCCAGTTCCAGGGGATTAGATGCCCTCTTCTTGCATCCATGGTCATAGCATCTCCATGGTGACCAGATATCCATGCAAGCAAAACACTCATATATATATATATATATATATATATATATATATATATATATATATATATATATATATATATAAGTTTATTGTAGGGACACAATGACATCCAAAGGAACCTGCCTCAGCACAGTAAGCAGTCTCGATTTAGTAGCAAACCTGAGAAGCAGATAGCTTGTGTTTGTCACTTTCCCCCGCAAAACAACCTCCCAAGGCTTTTGTTTGTCACTGTATAGGCTCGGTGAGTGAAGGCAGAAGGGGTTTCTGAGCTGTGCCTTCTGCTCTGGCTGTCCTTGGCCCCTGTCTGTGGAAACTTATGAAGCTGATAACATCTTTGGAAACTTGATTCTCCAGGACAAACATTGATCTTCATTTAACGCATGTTCAGACTTCCTCTTATGCCTTGTGGGGTGACATGCATTTAGCAACTCCATTCTCCACCAATTGAAAGTTTGTAAACGATAGGGACATTGATGCTGCCTATTTTATATTGACACAGTCTTTGCCCTCAATGGTTTCAACCTGAAACACCCTTTAAACTGTAAGATGCAAGTTCTCCAATAGAACAGGTGATTTATGGGACTTCTGTTTGCTGTCAAAATAGTTTGCTGCTGAACTTTGTTCCCAATTATGGTCCTGAAGGCAGTTCTGACAATTCAGCATTGGTTTGCTTATCTATGAATAAAGAGACCCTTAAAACCAAATAGAAATTGCATCAAAGGGGATAAAATTCCCTATTCTTAATAAGTATTTGTTTGTTTGTGTTGTTTTATTTGTTTGTTGAGATAGGGTTTCAGTAGTTCTGAGTAGCCAAGCACACAGTATGAAACAAACTGCACTTGGGCTCATAGAGATCTGCCTGCCTCTGCCTCCAGGGTGCCGGAATTACAGGTGTCCACCACTAACTAAAGTTCTCAGGTAGACCAGGCTGGTCTTCAGCTGGTTTGAAGCTCAGCATGATTCAAATTTCTGATCCTCCTGCCCTACCTCCCAAAAGGCTGGGGTTACAGGCATTGCTCCATGGTGCCTGCTTTATGTGGTACTGGGATCAAATCCGGGGCTTTTTGCATTCTAGGCAAACACTCTACCAAATAAGTCACCTCCTCTCTGTTCTTAAGAATCTTATTTCTT
The DNA here is from genome assembly GCF_007827085.1 of Peromyscus californicus insignis. NCBI lineage: Eukaryota > Metazoa > Chordata > Mammalia > Rodentia > Cricetidae > Peromyscus > Peromyscus californicus. The sequence continues at coordinate 12,389,206 of NW_026294402.1, forward strand.
TGTGGCCAGCATATTTTTTCATCCTATGACTAGCCAAAGAAATAACAATTAAACAGTTGGCCTTGCTTCCAATCTGATTTCTTTGGTTGTCATTCAGGAACTAGAAATATTCACTAGAATAAAAGCAAAAACTGCAATAGAGAGAAACTTTGATCTTTCATGTAGCTGGTAGAAGGCCGTGAACACTGAGAAACCATTATTATAAGCTATATGAGTAGCTTAGTGACCAGTCTGGGCCATAAAGGTTTTCATTTGAGGGCAAGACTGTTCCAAGCAAGGGCTCTTCGAGTTTTTGAGAACAGTTGGAAGACAGATATAGAAATTATTGAACTTTAGTAAGTCTAAGAGGTCACTGGGAAATGTGCAACCTCTAAGATATAGAAAACAAGAGTCTCAATAAAAGAACTATCATCCCTTAAAATGATTTGAGTATGACAATTTTCTTTCCATGGATACGAATGGGGACTATGTGCTTCCACTGGATTTGTCTACAGAGGCTATGTTCAATGTCTTCGGGGAAGACACTGGCCTGGGATTCCAGACCTAACCATTGCAGAGCATGGCTGCTAACATGGTAGATTTACCTCTTGGATGTTCATCAAGGTCACCTTTCTTATCCTAGCCTGCTTACTATTCTGTCTAATTTATATGATGTTACCACAGTTGAAAAAGAGCAGGTTAAGAGGGCAGAGCCCTGAAAGAGCTGAGCTTGGAAGAGAGTGCCAGTAAGCAGAGCTCAAGGTAGGACTCCAGGAGTTACAGCATCAGGCTAGGCTAAAGGAAAATCAGACATGCAGAATGGGCTACTGCATTGCAGAGCTCAGTGCAAAATGAAAATGCAAGGGCCTTTGTTCAGGAAGTACATGGAGCAAGCAACAGGTCATGGGACCTCCCGAGCATGGGTCTTATGTCACTGTGGGTTGGTTCAAGATACTTGGTGAGAAATTGAAGGACACATTTGATAGAGTTTAGAGAGTGGTACAGAATGATGGTCATTTTGTTTGTGTAGACACACAATGGCTTCAGGTCCATCATCTGAGAAAACTGTCTGTTAATACACATCTCTTCTAGGGCTTGAGAGAAACAAGACATGATCACAGATCCAAGACTAATCTTCAATAACAAGCTCAGAATTCACCCTGAAATCAGGCTTATTTTTGCTTGATTGCAGTGATTTTGCCTTGAGAACATAATCTGAGAAGCCCCTGGTTTCCTTGTGTTCTTTCCTTGCATAGAATCTGAAGTCAATAAAGGCTCATTAAGTTAGAATAGGGAAAAAGCACCAACTGATTTACATCATTAACTGGATGCTACAACCCAGCAAAGCCTTGGTAGAGATCCACTTAAACATCCCTGACATTTCTCAACATATATAGGCAAGAAACAAATCTCCAATGATTTTTAATTACGTACAAAAGTGAGAATTCAGAGACTCCTGTTAGCAGAGGCTGTTTCACAGTAAAAGTAATTTCACTGGGCACTAAAAGTTCTTAAATACTAACTAAAATTGTAAAAAATATATCTACAGCTAGTTTCCTAATACACTATTTTAATAAATGTCCCTATTTCCCGGACCCAAACATCATTTCTTCAGAAGAAAGCATTTCTCACCATGACAGAAAACAATTTAACTAAGTAAAAAATGGACTATTTAGGATGTACATAGCCGAGATGAAGTATGTCTTTATAAAACAGCAGATTTTACAGAGATGAGAAATTTGCTTAAGTGGTGGGAGGGAAAATTGGATTCATCCTGCTTAGACAAAGCATGTGATGCCGGCGTGTTTGAAATGGCGCACTGGAAATGCTCTCCGTTTTCCCCATGTAATAACCTGTTTTCAATGGGATGAACTTGTTTTGCTTCTCCTCATTCATGTTCTCAGAGGTTTTCTACCTAAAACCACCAATTAATATCCTAAGAAATTATCACTATTAGAAATATAACTCTCACATAAAGCCCTTAGTATGAATTGCTGCGTTCTAAACTGGTTAACTGGAGCAATGATGTCAACTGATGGCAAAGCAATCTTGATGGATGAGCTCTTGAAGAGGGAATTTATTGTTTTATTCCTTCTTGCCTTCTATCTTGTGCCTACCACAGTTCCTGATGTGTAGTATGCACTCATAAAACATGAATGTATAGTAGACATACAAGATTTTCAAGGCTTCTCATACTGCTTGCCATCAATCTTCAAAACAGGATTCATTTTAAGTAAAATTTCTGAAGTGAAGAATTTTGAATCCATTTAATTCGTTATAATCATTAATATTTGTAAATACTTCACATGTAAGTGCTAAGCTAGACACTTCATAAAATTGACTAAACTATTGAATATTAGCAATAACTCATTTACTGCCATAATTATAGTCATGGGGAATTTGAGCCTTAAGGGAGTTAAGAAGCTAGTCCGTTTCCATGTGGCTGGGGAACCCTCCCTTCATAGGTGGATTTTTCAGGATATAAGTCTGAGAAGATAGGTAGTTTTCATGCACATCTTGTTCAACATACTATAGATAAGCAGATTCAAATAAACTAAAATAATTAATTTTTAACAGAATATTTGTGGAGTTTTTATGGAACATGTGATGGCTAGTTTTATGTCAACTTGACACAAGCTAGAGTTATCTGAAAGAAGGGAACCTCAATTGAGAAAATGCCTTCATAAGATACAGGTGTAAGTGATTAATGGGGGAGGGTCCAGGTGTAAGTGATTGATGGGGGGTGCAGCACATTGTTGGTGATTCCATCGCTGAGCTGGTGGTCCTGGGTTCTATAAGAAAGGCAGGTTTACCCTTTTGGAGGAGGGGATGGGGTTGGGGGAAGTGGGGGAAGAGATGAGAGGGGGATCTGTGGTTGGTATATAAAATGAATAAAAAAAAATTAAATAAAAAAGAAAGAGAGAGAGAAAAAGAAAGAAAGAAAGAAAGAAAGAAAGAAAGAAAGAAAGAAGGAAGGAAGGAAGGAAGGAAGGAAGGAAGGAAGGAAGGAAGGAAGGAAGGAAGGAAGGAAGGAAGGAAAGCTGAGCAAGCCATGGAGAGCAAGTTAGTAAGGAACCTTCCTCCCCGGCCTCCATCAGCTCCTGCCACCAGATTCCTGCCCTGCTGGACTTCCTACTTTTGACCTTGCTTGACTTCCTGCTTTTGATAATAAAGTGTTACATGGAACTGTGAGTAAAATAAACCCTTTCTTCCCCAAGTTGCATTTTGCATGGCCTTCCATCACAATAGTAAACCCTAACTAAGACAGAATACTGTGGATAAAACTTAAATCAGCACATTTTTATCTAATAACTGTTAAAGAGATCTAAGCCTTTGTTGAAACACACAATTAAGATGATGTTAGTCAGTACATGCAGAATTTTACTGTAAAAATGAGTAGTGATTCTAAGTGATGTAGATGGAGAGTCTTGTCAAGAGTGTGTACAGCTTGGAAAAAAAACACCTTCCACTGTTTTTTTCTAGATTAGTACGTGCAAAGGTACAGGCATTTCCTCCTCTTTAACACCTCTCAGTAACAGGCAGGCAGCAGCCTCACTCCCGATGTGGTTTCCACAGTAACAGACAGTTATGGTCCTATCAATTATATAAAGAGAACCCATTTCAAACTTCAATGGTAAGCTGTGCATTAGTACCAAAAGATTAATTGGGCAGAACACAGATGACTTCCGGTAACTTCTAGACTTGCCATTGTGTTCTTTGGGACCAAGTCTGCCATGACCAGTTCATTCACCTGTCTGTATGTCAAATATAGGCACTCAGATTTGCAACTACATTCCACTACAGCCAGACATCATTTCTGAAGCCTAGCAACAAATTTCTGGAAGAAAGATCTGTGGTCCAGGCCTCTACCTCAATGTAACTGCGACAAGGAAGAAAGGACTGGAGGTTAGCAATGGAGCAGCAGAGCTGCTGCTGTAAGCTGCAGCTCACAGGGAGGGGTCCTCCTTCCAGGCATTCCTTCCCACTGCATAATCAATGCAATTCTTACTCTTATTGCTTCTTTGGCTCTTCAAAACCTGAGTCTACATTTTTCTCTCACTGTATTCTCTCCAATGTCACTGTCACTTAAGACTTAGGACAGTCCTAGGTAGAGGTATTATTAGCGTCATCAGTGGTAAGTAGCTCTGTCCCTAACATCTGCTCCCACCAGTGTTTTGTAGTAATTGGTGCCAGTATGGGTAGATTATAAGATAATGCTGCCATTTCTTAGTGATGCCTGTCCATGCCAGCATGAGCAGACCATGAGAGGTTGTTACCAACGATTAGTAATGTCTGCACAGGAAATGGAGCAGCAACCTAGGGTTAGGGTTTGGCAGGTTTGATCCTTGCTCCAATTCTCATTTACAAGTGACAATTCTGAGGCTGACAGGAACGAAATGAGCCCTCCTTTTGTTGTCAAAGCAACCAAATGGCAGAGGCTGGACTGAAATTCAGAAAACCCATTGCTCCCATCAGTGCGTTTGCAAGGCATAATAGTGTTAAATGAGTAAAAAGCAGAACAACCTTGGATAAGCAGATAGGTTTCTGAGAGTCTGTATCTTTTGTTTCTTCACTGTCCACTTGGCAGACACAACTCAAGTGATGACAGATAGGAGCCAGCATTGCTGGCAGTCTTAATCATACAGTGAACTTAATGAACCTTGAGGAAAGTGTTACATTCAGTCCTAGTTTGCAAACACAAATGTCTAAGGCCTTAATCATGTACTGTGAATGTCAGTTAGCGGAAACAAACTGCATGTGCAGATTTGTTTAATATGTAACATTTATTGAGAGTATGCTATGTGCCAAGTGTTCCTTCTAGTACTTTACATATGTTAAACTATTTAATCTTAATAGCAAACCAATGTGCTATTAAGATCATTTGCAGTTTCTCAGAGGAAACTGAAGCCCAGAAAGGTTAAGCAATCTGCCCAACATCATATTGCCAAGTTCTGTGTTGGATAGTTTTAAATGTCAACTTGCCATAACCTAGAATCACCTGGGGAAAGGGTCTAAATTGAGGAACTGCCTAGATCAAATTGGCCTGTGGGGAATTTCTTTTCTCGGCAATTGATGTAGGAAGAGCCAGGCTGTTATGAACAGTACTATCCCCTAGGCTAACCCCTGAACTGTGCAAGAGTGAAGAATGCCAGCAAGCATGCCAGCAAGCAGCACTGGCTACATTCATTTCTTTCCACTTTTGACTGTGGATATGATGTGACTAGGTGCTTCAGTGCCCAGCTTGACCTCTCTGAAATGGTGGACCATAACTTGGAATTGTCTGCCAAATAGACACCCTTCTCCCTAAGGTGCTTTGTCGTCATGGTATTTTAAAGCACCTGAGGAAATGAAGTTACAAAAAGTGATGCAGCTGGATTCGAATGTGAAGATGTTTGACCCAAGTGTTTATCCTCGTGAACACATTCACGGTGGCATATTCTGTGTTCAGGTTTATCATGGAGCCTAACTGACTATGCAAAGTTAAGATGACGTCATTTTTCTACCAATTAATAAGACAACAGTCAGGGTTCACATAGAGTGGTTTGCAATTTTGTTAATGACATTCCTCAGGCATTCCTAAATTAATCTACCTCAATGTGAACAGAATGTATAGATTTTTAAAACACTTGAACTCTTCATAAAACTTTCAAGATGCTAGGAACAAAGTCACTCAAAGATGACAACCACAAGACCCAAAGAAAAGAAAAAGTGGCATGAAGGCCAAAGTAGCCGTGATGTTCTCTAGTCTGTAAGGAAATCTCAACTCATCTTACACTAACTGCCCATATGTAACATTCAGGGCTCATTTATAGGGGTATTTCCAGATAATGTGAGCCTGACCGATGACAAGTGAGTAAAAATAGATGAGATCTTGATTTACAAAGTACCAAAAACCAGTCAACAACGACTTCCATACAACCTCATGACCTGAGGCAAACATGTCTAAGACACAAGATAGCATCATCAACAGATAAACCTTTAGAAAAATCAAAACAGTTATGCTTAGTCACACCACGCATGTGTCCACTCAAACCACTAACACATATATCTAGCTAAAAACTAGGACAAAAATGTTGAAGTTCCTAACTTTCTATCCAGAGAAAAAGGACTACATTGGCAATTGGTGGCTTTAAATTACACCTTGTGTAATGTTCATAGGGCTGACTACTGAGGAACTTTGGGAGCAGGAACCCTTGTCCCTTCCCAGTGTTTTGGCAGATGCTAAATGAGGGACTACTGAAACGCAATAGCCTGGCGCTGGAAGCATTTGGGAGACTTTCACAATGGCATCCAATACCCAGAGATACAGGGAGGCAGGCAGTGGTTTCAATTAAAATTCAAGGTTTCCTTCAGAACAGAAGACAGTAATAAACCAACACAGTAAATTACTGCTCTGCAAATAACACCCAGATACAAGAAATAAAAGAGAAATTTATGACCTTAATCAGTCTCCTTTTTACTCATAAATACATCTCTATCATCTACTTTATTTATGTGACTCCATCACCTTCCCAGATAATCTTCAGTAATTTCTCATAGCTTTCCAGAGCAGCTGAGCCTGAATAGAGGCCCAGGCAACAGGGCTCAGACCAGCCTCAGGGGCGACCAGCATACTGCATCTCAGGCTGCCTCTGACCCTCCATTGACAGCTAGAGATGCAGTACCATCGGTGCAAGCTTTAATCACGTAGTTTCTGATTGCACAACCCCCTTCCTCTCATCAAAGCTCCCCATCCTGTGATGTAATTATAAATGAACAGCACTTCAAAAATCCTTTCCCAAGTAATCCTATTTACTCAAAATCCAAAGCTATTTCTTGTAGGTGACATAAAATACTTGCCATTTTCAAACTGACACCCTGGTTTTTTTTTTTTTTTTTTTTTTTTTTTTGAGTTTGTATCTATTTGGGGTCAAACACTTCCCTGCTGTTGATGGTTGTACAGTTTTCCACTCAGTCTAAGTCTTCATAATCCAATGACGTGCCAGAACCCAATCTCAGCACCCAGGAACCCCCCTCAGTTCCCTGGGGGCTTGTACACATAGCATGGCACGCTTGCTGCAGACACTGTAAGTTTCTAGAGCCTGAGCTGCTGACTACCCGAGGTTGAAAGAGTGATACACCCCTGCTTCATCCCACTCTACTGCAGGACTGAAGTCACATTGTGTGTTTATTTATCAGAAGGCTGACCTTAAGTAGGGACAGGATTTGGAGCTACAAAGTATTTCAAGCCTAAAACTCTCCAATAATCTCTTCATGCTGTTTTCTGAAGAAAGCTGCTCAAAACAGACTCAGATGAGCATTTGGTCGCCAGCTAAATCCTCTTCAAATACTAAGGAGCCAATGACTTTATACACATTATTATGTTTGAAGTTTTGTTATTGTGTGGTCCCCTTTACTTCTAATAGAGTTGATATCAAGTGTTCACAGGGCCTTTAAAATATGAGAGAACTAGAATTAAAAAGGGACAAGAGGTAACTTTGCATTTCCTCCTTTTATATTTTACTTTTCATTTTGAATAAAATATAGTTACATCATTTCCCCTCAGTTTCCTCCATCCAACTGCTCCCATGTACTATTAGTAATAATATGCACTTACATATGCTTCATATATATGCTTTGTTTCGCTGTTTTTAAATCATTCTGCCCTGTCATTTATTTAGTATGACAACTTTGCTAACAGGGTCCTGTGAAGGGGTCCACAGCACTTCAGTGGTTTTCAGAAAGGGCATTTCTGTCTGTAAGGGGCAACTGATAGAGTCTGGAGAGGTCTTCATTGCAGCAGCTAGGAGGTGTGTACTAAGGTTGTAGTAGAGGCCACAAAGTTGCTAGATACTTTAAAGTGTATGAGATCTCCCAATGGAGTTAACATGCTAGAAGTATTTGGGCTGAGAAATTCTGAAATGGTCTTTAACAACATGCATCCTGATAAAGCTGGGCCCTATGGGGTATAGCCAGTGCCCGAAGCAGGAGGGAGCATATTGTCCTTTGGGCATGGCCACTCTGAGCATTCCTCAGTATCCCAGAGGTGCTATGATCCCAGCTTGCAGTTGTGAGTTGGTCCAGAGGGGATTACCCATCCTCCTCAGGATATAAGGACAGTGCAGAGGTTTTCCTGTTGTCCTTGTTCATCTAGAACACACTGACATGAATGCAAAGGTCACCTCTGAATTTAAATAATATTTAAATAATAAATCTGCATGAGTCCCATTTGTTCTCCTGAACTTGTTAGACTAAATGAATACAATTTAATATTCTATAGGACAAGGCCTCCTTTCATGGCTGAATGAAGGAGTAAGGGTGATTTACGGTTCCATCCATACTCATTTGCCACGTTGTCTACTTTGTGCCTAGGTCTTATGAATATCAAAGTGTCTTTCAGGCCATCCCTACTGGTTTGGGAGAAGTTACCATTTGCTATGAAGGCAATGCAAGAAAGCAAGAATTAGGAATAGCACCGTCGTTTGCTCTGTCCCTCACCTTGCTTTTTATTTTCCCCTTGAAACCTCTGTAATTGTATGGGCAGTTTCCTTCTGATTTCCTGGAAGAGATGGTGTTGTAAGCAGATTACCCCCAAATGGAGCTGTGCAGAAGCATGCGGTGTTCTAAGCAGATTACCCCCAAATGGAGCTGTGCAGAAGCACGGGGCTTAACTTACTTTGGAGAGCAAATTATTTTTTAATACTCCTATCTTGTGAGGTAGTGTTTCCTTGACAATTAAGTATTCAAGCACTTTACTGAAATTGGATATGATTGCTTCTTTATTAAAGTAGGTCTAAGCTCCATTTTACCAATTCTGCTTTGTTCTATGTTTTAGAAATAATACAAAGAAAGGATGTAGAATTGGGTGGGTGGGAAGTATCTGGGATGAGTTCTGGGATGGGACGCCATCATCAGAATATACTGTGTGAAAACTATTTTCAATACAATTAAAATTATAAATTAACAAATGTATCTAAATATTATATAATGTCCAACGTTTTAAATAAGACTGTGGTGTTTTACTCACACTGACAATTAAAGGGACATGATTTTCATTTTTACCCAATTCATAAAACGGGAAAGAGAAGAAGGGTGTGAGAATTGGTAGGGAATGGGAGGAGAAGGAACTTGGAATTTACAGTTGATTCTCAAAACCCCAGCACAGTAAGATGAGAGAGTTGAGATAATTTACGAAGCTGGCTGCCTGTTCTCTAGCGCTTTCTCAGGCCTAGCCACCTCCCTTTGGTCAATGAAGTCTAGAGACTACACATCAAGCTCCTCAGGGGGACTTCAGCCTCTGCTGGGAATTTGTCAGAAACACAAATTACCGGGCTTCTCCACAGGACGCCTTAGCTAATAAGATCACCTGGTGATTATCAGGTTGATGCATGGCTTGGGTTCCTCAGTTAACTCTCTTATTAATGGTGAGAGTTACCTGTTATCTCTTAGACTACATACCCAAAGGCAAGAGGCTATTATTTATAGCTGATTGAAAAAAACTCAGGCCATCCAATATTTTGATATTAGATGTCTACACGTCTACATCCCAAAGAAGCAATAGTCAGGTAGAAGTTGAGGCATTCCCATGGAAGACACAATTTTGAAGACTCCTCTTTCTCAAATGGTTTGGGGATTGTGTGTGTGTGTGTGTGTGTGTGTGTGTAGAGCTAGTCACTTGCAGATAAAGTATATTGTGCTCAGCTTTATCCCAAGATGCTAAGCCTAAACTACCATTTACATGTAGGTAAAACAATAGGCCCATGAGCAGATCAATGGTCAGAGATCAGAGGCAGACATAGCAACTGCAGAAAGTAACTAAGATATCCCAAGTCCTAATAAGGATCCATGGGAAGAGCAGTGTTAATCGAGGGCCTGTTTCATAGACACATGCTATCAACACAATGGATACCATGCCTGAGCCTGTGTTTATCAGAGGGAAGAAAGACAAAACCTACAGTCTTCTGTACATTACCCCTCTAAACAATCACTTAAGAGGCAGACTTCTCAAAGGAACTCTTAATAGGAACTCTTAAGACTCTCTGAACCCTAAATACCATCAAACTCCCAAGCAAAAGAAGTGCAAATATCTGGAGGTTATGATCCTGCATAACATTTGTCAGTCTTTTGCAATCCCCTCAATAATAATAGTGTGCATCTTGGAGTAGCTGAAATATCTCTGGACTGGCTTTGGAGGTTAACTGAACCAGTTTATATTCTCTGGGTGGTGATCAGAACTCTGCCTCTATGGACCAGCCCATTCCTCTGGACACTCAGGGCTGCCAGGCTCCCCTAGCTGCCTGCTTGCCCTGATACCAGCTACCCTGTTCATCTACATCATCTATAGAGTTCAGTAGTTCATATTTTATGCAAGTTTCTTACACAGTTGACTTGTATGAGGTATGATGATCTATCTTCTCATGAGACTAAATCTCCTTAGTTCAGAAATCATCTTCTTTTATGTTCCTACCCACCAATATCAGATCCAGGTAAACAGCCATACCAAAAATGCACTTCATAAAACTGAATTGAATGTCCAAGTGCTACACACCGGTCGAGTGATGCAAAGTCTCTTCAAGAGTCACTCTTATGAGACAGTGGCACCCAGATGCAGTCTGCTCGTAGTTTACACAGTTGTTTGTCTAATGAGGAGCACAGACAGAGGAATAATCATGTCTAATGCATAGTGAGAGCTCTACCAAATGCTAGCCTGCTGAACTAGAGTGAACACACTAGACAGAAATAAAGCAAATGTTCTGAAGCTATAGAGAAACTTCCCACCATTTCTCCCTAGTTTTGTTGGGATGAGCAGAGACTGGTCAGTTTGCATCTCTCTGCAAGTCCTGGAAGGAAGAACAGTTCCTCTTCACCTGATTCTGAACATTGTACAGCTTCTTGTTCATCACACTTGTGCAGCCCCAGCAAGGAGATGCATTTGAGTGACCTCACCTGCTCTGTCTGCAGCTAGTGCAGGGTATAGGCCAAAGAAGACTTTCCAACTTGACAGCTTTTCTTTTTCTGCCTAACCTACAAGAAGTACTTGAAGAAAGCCCACAGCCCACTTATTTTACATGGCTCCAAATCTGGTAGGGGAAAACTCAAACGGGCCTTTTGGCTCAGCAGAGAAATCTCTCTCTATCTCAGGGTCAGTGACATCCATTATGTGCTATAGGCTGTAGACCTAGAACATTGGCACAATTCATATTTACATTAATCATTTTCATCTTTATTTATCATGTAGCACATTTCCAGAACAAGGAAAAACTCTTTAAATTTCACTCTACCACAGAGAGAACAAAGGGTTAGTTTACTAGAATCAACAACATTCCAGTTTCAAAAACCCAGAGCACAAATCTTTGCTAAACGTACTGGTTACCTATATCCCCTGCTTCAGTGTTGAAAAATATTGCATCAATGTTTTTGCCACAATTTCACACCAATGACTTTATAAGGATGGAAGAAATTCTGAAAATTAAAGCTGCTATTAGGGAGTCCATCAGATTCTCCCCACAACAAGAGCAACACCCTAAACAAGGAGCTTACAAGCTTCGGTGAGGTTGACCCCCCAGTGCTACAAAAATGAAAGGAAAAAGTACAACCTGGAGAAACAGCTCAGTCAACAAAATGCTTGCTGTGCAAGCCTAAGAGGACCTGGGTTTGATCCCCAGCACTCACATAAAAAGCTGAGCAAGAGAGCATGGGCTTGTAATGCCAGCCCTGCCCTGGGGTGGGAGAGACAGATGTATGCCTGGGCCTTGCTGGTCAAAGACAGAAAGAAAGGAAGGAAGGGAGGAAGGAAGGAAGGAAGGAAGAAAAAAAGAAAGAAACCAAACGAATTAATAAACAACAAAACCGAGATGAACAGTATCTGAAGAATAACAATTGTGTTTTTTTGAGTTCGGCCTCTGGTTTCCATACGTCTATATACAGATATGACCTCCCACCCACACAACATCTATATACACAGACACCTACACACCCCACCCCACCCCCACATAAAAAAGAGATGTAGTCATAATAACACACATTTCTTATAGAGTTCTGCATTTTACTGGCATCCTCCACATGCCCTGTGACTTCCATTGTCCATGAGTAATAACTGTGCTGTAAGCAAAGTTGTGTTCACTTTCCAGATAAGAAACCTAGGCTTAGAAACATTAAAGCACATTCCTGCCATTAGCATAAAGCAGACAGGGCATCGTCATTTATCATGGGACTTTGCTGTGCTAGGCAGTGTGGTAAGTCCTCATGGGACTCCCGAATTCCTTGCTGCAATCATTACTCATTGTTCTAGTTTCATTGCTGTTGCTGTGATAAAAACACCCTTACAAAAAGCAACTTAAAGGAGAATGAGTTTATTGTAGTTCACAGTTGCAACTCACAGTGGGAGGAGCTTGAGACCTTTGCTAACATTACACCCACAGTCAAGAGAAAAGAGAAATGAATACATACATGCTCACTTGCTTGCTAGCATTTGTTCAGTTCAATTTCTCCACTCTTACACAGTACAGGATTGCTAGGGAATGATGCCACCCATAGTGGGCAGAGTATTTCCACATCAATTAACCTAGTTAAGTCAGTCCACCACAAACATGCCTACAGGCCAACTCAATGATGGCAATCCTTCATGGAGACTCTCTCGCCAGATGATGCTTGGCTGCACCAATTTGGCAAAGCTAACCATCACACTCATGAAAACTAAGTTTCAGAGGGGATCAGAAACTTGCCCGAGCACCGAAAGCTGGTAACACCTGGACTGACTGATTTACTTCATGCTCTCTATGGTGGTTCACAGACTTTCACATTTATGAAGTCCATGGCAAGTATTTTAAAGATAGGATTCTAAACATAAAGAAATCCCTCCCTGACCACCTCTCTTGCCAAACCCATATTCACTAAAGCTCCTGTACTTCAGTTAAGTGTTGATTCTACCACTGGGTCACAAGTGTTAACTGTTCTGTTACTTTCATATTACTTCTGGCCCCTCAAAAGCTTAAGACATATCTTAAGCTTATGATCTTATTTATTGGATTTTGTGATAAAAAGAAATAGGTGCCATGATCTTAATAACTGAATAAACAAGATACATTGTTTTCTTATATTGTGTCTGAAAACCAAGACATGCTGTGCATTTCTTTGAGACAATTAGACAAGTTAGATGAAAATGTCATTCTGGGCACAGTTTTAAAAAATCTCTAGCAAAGACAGAGATATTATGCATACAATTAAGGCTCTTATTATGCATTGTAAGCCACATTATGATAATGTAGGACTTTCTGAAAATTCATGTGCATAAAAGCATAGTGCACACAAGGTCTACTCTAAGTTCTTCACATCAGACACATTATCTATGATAGTCATTCTTCTTTCAAGAATGTGTGTGTATGTGGTTGGGTACACATGTGTGTATATGTGTGTATGTGCATATACACACAAGTGGCCATGTGTATGTGGAGGCCAGAGGATAACCTTGAGTGTAATTCTTCAGCAACAATGTCTATGTTATTTTTGAGACAAAGTCTCTCACTGGCATGGAACCCATTAGGCTAAGATGGACAGCCAGGGAAACCCAGAGGTCTGTTCTTAAGAGGTATTTGTCTTTTTCAACTCTAAATAAAGGCCAGCAGCAGCTGAACTTGTTCCTCTGTAGAGTCCTTTAACCTTGAAGCATGGTGTCAGGTCCTCCTCTGATGACTGAATGGCGACAAGATCAAGAAGGGATAGCATAATGTTGAGCGTGCGGCATCAAATGTCACACACAACTTACTTATTGACATTGCCTTTGTTTTCCTCCTTCTCCTCCCCTCTCCCTTCTCCTCCCCTCTCCCTTCTCCTCCCCTCTCCCTTCTTCTCCCCTCTCCCTTCTCCTCCTCTCTCCCTTCTCCTTCCTTCCCCCTTCTCCTTCCCTCTCCATTCTCCTCCCCTCTGCCTTCCCCCTGTTAAATCTGTAAAGTATCTGCATTCATTTCTCTCTCTTCACATTTTATAGTCCTATGCTACAGCACAGAATTGGACCAGAAGGTCTTCTTGGCACAGAACAAGGACTTAGTCCTCAGGTATATGGTGACTGTTTGTGCTGGGTGTGCCTCAGATGCTGGGCCAGGCTCCTTTATCTGTGTCTTCTCCTTCTAGCACATGTATGCCTCGGCCAGACACTGCTAGCAGATCACCACCTTTCATTTATAATGAAGCAGAGTTCAAGTCTTGATCAAATACTTTTAAGAGCATTGAAATATGACTAAAAGTTGACTGATTGACTTAGAACTGGGCTTATAAAAAAAACCCTTCTAGTTTTGTGAATTGGAACTTGATATCTATAAAGGACATAATGTCCACTGTATATTTCTCCTTTAACAAATAAAGGCAAATAATTACCAATTCCATTAGTGTTCCTGAGGAAAGTCTATCCACACCAACAAGCATCAACCAAGCCCAACACTGACCAACATCAACCCACCTGCTCAGAGAAACATGAAAGAATTCCATTATTCTAAATTTCAATTTATTAAAGTCCCAACCATCACATTCTCTCTGAGGATTTGAGGTCTCTGTTCAAATCTAAAAGTGGCATAGTACAGGAGAGCAGTAACGTGCCGAGGCTGACTTCACCCCACAGCCATGTTCTAGTGGGCAACCTGGTCAGGACACATTCAGCCGAAGTCCACACTGTCCTGATCAGTACTGCTTTCTAATATGCACTTAACAAATTCAATTCTTTTTATAACCTTTAGAAATCTTTTGAGCAAAAGGTTGGAAATTAAATTGTGCATACTTTTGTGTAAAGCTTCAGATACAGACATGGGAAGTTCTTTGGAACACTGGCACTTCATTGATGGAGAATGTAGGGAGGAAAACCTTTGAACTTAGAGCTAAGCCTTTGAGAGCTTCCGTTACAACAAGCTGGAGTGAGGCCAAGCAAGGCAGAAGGACCTAGAAGTAGAGGCCTCACAATGCTAGCTCACATAATGAACCCAGCAACAGGCTGCTGCTCTGGAGAAAGAGAAGAGGCAGCTGACCATCTGAGAGGTCCTGGACCATGTTTTACAATGATTGGGGCAAGCCTGCAGCTAGCTGTCTGTGCTGCTTCTGATTATTACTACATCAGTTCACCTCAGTGTCAGATGAGATTGAAACACTCTAAGTAGACAGAAGAAACAGCCACTTGGGCAAAAACTACCCCCAGAAAAGAAGACTCTGTTCCACAGACAATAAAATAGAAAAGCCAGCAACAGCAAGGGCCAGACAACACATTTAAAAGTGGACAGCCAGTTTCAATTTAGCCAAGCAAGCACTTACCTGTTTTGATATTTATGGCAAAAAAGTTCTGTGGGTTTCCACTTGTAATCCTATAGGTCAGTCTTTCATTGGAACCAGAGTCAGGGTCTTCGGCTTGTATCTGAATGACAGACACATCCTTGGGAGAGTTTTCCATGACAACAGGATAATAGATGGGTTCTGAGGTCAGGGGGGCATTGTCATTCACATCTTCAACTTCTATGTAGACCTCAATGGTGGAATAGAGAGGGACCACGCCCCTGTCTGTGGCGTACACTGTCAGCCAGTATGACCCTGTTGTCTCTCGATCAAGAATGTCAGCAGCAGTGATGACTCCTAGGGAAGAAAAAACAGAGCACATGATGGCTCAGACAAAGGGGGGCAGGTAAGTGAGTCACCCAGAATTCGGGAGGGCAGCACAAATAGTCTGGACATATGGAAGAAGATTAGCAGACAGTTGGTCACACACAAAACACACACACACACACACACACACACACACACACACACACACACACACACACACACCACAGAGAAGATGGGAAAGTGAGAAGACAGTCTTTTGAGAGATAAAATGAGCCCCATCTTGCAAGCCAATCTCTCTATTTGATGTGACGCGCTGAATTGATTTCATACAAAACAAACACTCTTCTCAGATAAATTATTTTATCTACTCATTTACTGGAATGAAACAGACCCTTCAAATGTTCTTGTCTGTTAGAATGGAAAATGTTTTACCTGCAAAGTTCTAAGCCTGCACCATACTGTTTTCCTGAAGAATCAAATGTCACAGCTATTCTGCAACAGTCAGGGAAGAAGCCATATCAATATACTTTCTAAATGAGCTTCATCGCCCTCAAGGACTCTATTGAGGGCCCTAAATAAACCCCGGACCACTCTGAGAGAGGCTCATGGGCAATCATTTTAAATTAGGTGAAAAAAGATCGCCTAAACTACTTTCTTCTGGCTTTCTTATTTCATAGTTGAAATGAAAGCCAAACAGAAAATCAAATAACAGCCAGAGACACCCAAAAGACAACACTATGCTTTCTTATGTCACATCGCAGCCATCACTCCAGCAGCCAGGTAACAGAAATTTATCACAGGGATAGCATCTGAGCCACAGTTACCATGATGGGAAACCAGGTTCCAGCTTAGGACATCTCAAAATTAGTTAGGATGCTCTTAGACCGTGTGGGGCTCATTAAAGCCTTAAGCTACAAAAGGCTACAGGAAAAGCCTCAGGAGCCAGTTCCCCAGCAATCCTAACTCCCAGTTCCTTCATTCTTACTGGCCTTTTGTCTAATTTGGCATACAATTTGACCTGTAGACCTGGTTAAAAAAAAAAAAAAAACAAAACAAAAAAAACAACACAACTATTAAGTACTACCACTGGGAAGGGAGAGAGCATCTAAACAGACACAGGTTGGAATAGCCAATGATGAGTGGCCCTCAGCATAGGGGGGAATATTCAAAAGAGGTGAGGCAGTTGATATTGCAGCCTGAGCTCCAAAGTTATTTACGACAATTTGTCACAGTGATATGCCAGAAACAGAGATCATCATATGCATAATATGAGATTAACTTGAGATCCCATTCTTTATGTAAGGACTTTTTTTTTCAATAATAAAACTCATGCTAAGAAAAAAGAAAGCTTTCTACCTGTATATTTTTCTATTCTTGTCTAAAATAATTTCTTAAGTATTGAATTTATGAGTCAAAGGCTTGTGTTTTGTGTGGTGTGCGTGTCTGCATACTTGTTCATTCACGTGGATGTAAACACTTGTGCATATGGGGTGTGTGCACGTGGAGGCCACATATTCACCTTGGGGTTGTTCCTCAGGTGCTATCCACTTTTTTTTCTTTTGAGACAGAATCTCTCATTTGCCTGGGATTTCCACTTTGTCCAGGCAAGCTGGCCAGCAAGCCCCAAACAAATCTGCCTGTTTTACCCCAGTGCTTGGATTATAAGCACATATTACTATACGCAGCATTTGTACACAGTGTTAGGGAAGAAAAGAAAGCAGTTTTCCAAGTCATCTCTCTAGTCCAGCATGCGCATTGCTAACTGTGCTTGACCTGTTTTCTTCCAGAAAGCGTGTATCAGCAGTGGGTGTTCTCAGGAGACTGCTATCAGAAATTTTCATCTTTATATAATGAGTAATATTTATTAGGAAGAACACAAAAATTAAAATATACTATAATTTGTCTCCAGGAATAATAACTATTGAATTCACCAGTCAGAATGTTTGAGTCATTCTTTAATTTTAAAATATAATTATTTCTTTTATTTATGTGTATGTGTGTGTGCTTGCATGAGCTTATATGTGCAAGTGCCCATGCAGGCCAGAGGACTTCAGATCCCCTGGAACTGGAGTTATAGGTGGTTGTGAACTACCTGATGTAGGTGCTGGGAGCTGAACCCATGTCTTCTGCAAGAGCAGTAAGCACTCTTAGGCACAGAGGCATCTTTCCTGTCTTTGAATCCTTCCTTTCTAAATTTTAATAATTCAGCTCAGTCACAAAAATGTCCCAGTTATGGTAGGACAAAACACAGAGATGATGCTGGCAAGTTTACTAGTTTGCTAGAGGTATAACTTTAATTAAGTCAAAATATGTTCACAGCCCCAAATTCTTCAGGGTTGAAAAATATGGAGATTTTAAATGAAATGTCAGAACATGACCTTTGGGTCTTGAATTGAGAATGTCTTAATGGGATGTGCTGTCAGATATTAGCTGTACCTTCATCCAATTTTTAGACCTATTTGCTACAGGTCTTCAACTCTCTAACTCAGGATAGCGTTGGGGTCTCCTAGTATGTAGTCTGGGAATTCCAGGTTTTTTTAGAAAAGGCTTTTTTCAAAAGGTTCCCTGAACTGAAATGAATTCAGTAGCTGCTCCGGTGTGGACTCCTGAGCTGCAGATAACAAAAGTGCCACCATTACTCTTTTTAGGAGACTTCTAGATGTTTCTCTTTTCAGATAAGAAACCTGCAAGCAAAGCTTGCAGACTCAAATTGTACACTTAGGATCTTAGAAGGAGTAGCAGGAATAACAGCCTCAAATAAATGCCCAGTAACATAGTGAAAGCAGACACCACACATGCTCTTTCCCCAGAGAATGTCTCTTGACTTGCATGGTGATTTGATGCTTACCAAAGAAACCTAGGTCCTGTAAATACTGCACACACCACGCAGAGACTACTTACCAAATAAATAAAGAGCTGGGTTTATTTCCCCGATCAAACACATTCTAGGCAATAAAAATGCAACATCCAACAAAATAAGATGGACCAGGTCTTGAGTTTTGTACCGTTTCTCCCCTATTTATAAGCTGTGACATAAAAAGCCCATCTTTGTCTATTATGACACACTTGCTGAAGCTTAGCATGGGAAAACTATCCTGTAAAAGTTCTGCCTTGTTTCATTTATCCACGTTGAATCTTGCCAAATTATTTTTTTTCTTTGAGCGATGATGGCAAATCATAGACAATGTCATACTTCGATAATCAACTCTGGTTATCAGATCATGGGCAGTGCACATATACAGAGGCGTTAGAATGTGTGAATGACAGTGATAATCAACTGACTTTTCTTTACAATAGAAACAATAAGCCCTTTGCTTCCCTATTTATTTATCACCAAATAGGCCACTGCGGCCGCATAAAAAGCCAAGTCCCCGAAGGGGGAAAGTCTATGGCTTTTCCTGTTTGAGTTTCGCCAGTTCTCATCATCTATAGATTTCTTTGATTGTTTTCCAATTTTCATTTGAATTTCATCCTATTAAACGTCTGTGACCTCTGACCCTCCCCTGCCTCGCGTTCTTCTGCTGTTCCTAATTGAGATGAAATGTGCCCACTTGGGCTGTGGACAGCGCCAGAGGCACCGAGGAGACCCAGATAACTGCATCGCTAGACTCAGCTCTAACAAGGAGACAAAGGAATTCCATGGTCCCTATAATAGAACTCTGAGGGCAGCTTGTGTATTTGTTAAGTACCCAGATTCTGGCTTTGAATGGGAAGGGAAAAGATGGGAGAAAAAGAAGGCTATCTTATGACACTTGGTTACCATACTGATTTTGGCCACATGTAAGAGAATTTAATCTCTTAAAGTATTTCTATACTTAAATTACTTCATGATCATAAGCTATTTAAATAACAATGCAGGTTAGTGAGATTTTTTTATGAAATGACTGAGATTTGTGAGGAAATTATCTTGTATTTACAAGGCAGAGATGAAAAGTCATGCTGATTTTTTTCCCTTTATAAAGACATTTATTTAGGAACTACACATAATGCAAAGTAAATAATATGAATAAAATCAGATACTCCTGTTTTATAATTTTAAAAAATGACAACAATACTGTGAAAATACAAGATTATGTAAACTGTCCTGACTTCATGCTGGTATTGTGCCTGCAGAAGCCCTGGCTGACACAGTTGAAGGGTTCTGATCCTCAAAACAATCAGTGTGTGCACAGTCCTAGACAGACACTGGCATCCACGGAAATAGTACAAGATGCTACTGAAGCTGGGCCCTTCACCCCACATGCATAGCTCTAAGTTTACCGTGTACTCCTTAACAAGCTAGAACCACAGAAAAACGGGGCAAGCTTCTAGAAATAGGGGTCTAGGATTCTTGCAGCTGCTGCTACATCTACCTTTCCTCCTTGTACCCACCTCAGTTCATAAATAAGCACAGGAAAGTTCCAGGAAACTACGTAAGACTGCAACAGGGAGGCCAAGGGTGGGAAGGGCGACACTACCAGATGATACCCAAGTAATCCTGGAGTCTCAGAAGACAGCTCAGAAGACAGAAGAACATAGGTCACGCGGGACAGAGTATATGTGAGTGTGTGTGACTGCATGTGAAGTCTGTGTGTGTGTGTGTGTGTGTGTGTGTGTGTGTGTGTGTGTGTGTGTACCTAATTATATGTGAGAATACATACACATGTTTCAACATCAGGTGTCATTCCTCAGGAACTATCTTGGCTTTTGAAATGGTCTGTCTCACTGGGACCTTTATCTTGCTGATTAGATGGCACTGCCTGTACCACCATGCTCTGCTTTTGTCCACAAGTGCTGAGGACTGAACTTAGGCCTTCTGGTTTGGAAAGCAAGCACCTTCCCAAACGAGCCATCTCCCCAGCGCACACCTAACACAGGAGGCTGTTTGGGATGGGTTCAGACCACCTGCTTGCTCGAAATCTTCTGCATGTTCAGCAGCCATGGAAGTAGGGCCCTGTCTTTCTGAGGAGTAGGTTTATTCACAGCCTTAATAATGGAGTTAGTTGCTATCCTCTACTAGGCTGCTGGTGCTGTGGCCTAGGGCATATCAGACCCTGCCTACCTTACTCAGCACGAACCCCACACCTACAGAGCACCTGACAGATACTGCATATAGTATCCAAACAATAAATTAGGCTTGAGTATGTGTGTGCTGTTTCTATTTCCAGAGGCCCTGTGGCTCCTGCCATGCAGAAAGAACCTAACAGAGAATTATCATCCTTTGTCATATCCATTAATGGTGTCCAACATGTGGCAATAAGCTGTAAAGCAAAAGAGTGCACCTAAAAAGCCCAGGAGAGCAGACAGAAGGAGCTGTTAAAAGCACGATTTAATTAAAATAGTAGGGGGCCCAGCTAAGGAAACCTCAGTTCCTCACTGGTTGGCGCAGGCTGTGCATCGCCCACACAAACACAGCAGATGTAGACCTGTGAGTTCACTCTGCTACAGAGACACTCTAGAGTCTAGTGGTACATACAAGTAGCAAAACACCACGTTTGGCCTGTGGTCCTCCAACAGGCGTCCGTCGCATGGCCAAAGGCCACAGTTAGAAATGCATGTAGACCCCCAAGTCATGGATCAAGGATAAGAGCTGCTCCATCTGTGACAAGGTGACTCAAGGACCACCACAGAGGAAGAACCAGTTGGTGGCAGTCTTCCAGCCTTGGCCCAAGAGCCCAGTTGTTACCTAGAAAATCTGGCCTGGGTCTGACCAGATTGGTGCAATAGCTTTAGGGTCCCTTGAAAGGAGGGCTGCCTTCTACTGAGATTGCCTCCCTCCATGTACAGTAAACTTTCTGAATTCTTCTCCCTATGTTACCATGTCACAATCCAACTACAGTAACCCTCCCTTAACATACACACACACACACACACACACACATACACACACACACACACACACACACACACACACACACACACACACACACACGAATGCACACACAAACGTACACGGGCTTGTGCATGCAAATAATCTCTCTTTCTTCCTAATTCACAAATTGAACATTCTGCTTTGTGAAATTAGTAAACAAGTCCTCAGGCAGATGTAACCTCTGCTTTTCCTGCTGTAATTATATTTACAGTTTTGTGGCATTTAGTGCACAATCCTGCAGTTTTCTTCCTGTCTGTCCCTCTCTCAGTTCCGTAAGGGAACAGTGTCCGACTCATCGTCTACCTTCCCTGTGCTTAGCACAAAGCACAGACAATGGAAAAGAAACATTCCTGAACCACTGCCCTGCACAGTCGTGCTTTGCCAGAGACCACACCAGCAGGTGAGGACCGTAAAACCTTGTCAGGAAGACCATAAAACCTACTATGACCACGTCGTGCAGCAAGGATGGTGAGGAGGGCAGGCAAATGTAAAATATATTTATTCATAACAATTAAGTGCTTCAAAGATATAGCCGACACAGGATTTTCGAATCAGCTATAAAAATACTTTATTTTAATGAGTAGGCTTAATTGGCCAATTGTGTACATTCCTGCAGAGAAACAATATTAAACCCCTAACTAACAGTTGTTCACAACCAAAGGCCTCAGAAACACCATATTCTCAGTTTCTACCCATCAAGCTGCAGTAGCAAGCCTGACCAGAGAGGTTTTAAAGGCTGGTGAAATAGATGGGCATGGTGACATCTGGGAATCATCCAAAAACCATGAGTGGAAAAAAACAATCCCAGAAACAAGTCTGTGCTGCCCCACTGCCTCAGTGCACACTGACCTCCCAAGAAGCCTGGCTCCTCTGGGAACTGGTGCAGCCTGCTGGCTCGCACGCACTCTGTTTTCCATGGCCCAACTTATCTTTGGAGAGTGATCTGGATCCGACAGCCACAACTGTTCTCAAATGAAAAACTACAACGATTTAGCTCCCATTACATAATAATTCACAACCTCCAATGGACAAGCACAAGTCACTTAGGACTCCCATTTGGAACAGCGTATCTCTTGGAGTTCAGATGACAGCGGTAATTCATTTGGATAATGTGATTCATATACTGTCCCTCTCCTTCGCTGTAACCTTTGCCACAATGAGGTGATGCCACGGCAGAGTATCATCTCAAAGGAGTCGGAAGCAAGTCCTTTTATGTCCACGAAAACTGAATCCAGCAGATGGACAAGGAGCACTTTACTTTTATAGGAATGAAAACAAGTGGTGTTCATTGATTTATGCTTTAACTATTAGACATTTTTGATGTTTACATGATTATCGTAAAATTGCTAGCGTTTTTATAAGGCAATGTACATATTGCAACTATGTATTTTCCTAAAACCCAGTAATCAAATATTACTCCTCAAATTCTACAGTCATGACTAAACAGCAAAGATGGAAGTCTACATCTGTCCACCACCATTCATGGAGGCTTCTTGGGAACAAATTACCTCCTCCCTCAGCTTTGCCCCAGCCTTAGAAACATCACAATGCTTGTCAAACGAGCTGACAGGCTGTCTCTCCACCCTGCATTTATGCACTGGGAGACTTTGTGTTATTTGGCAATATTTTCTTACCTTGCTTTGGGTCTCCATTCCCAAACTAGAGGCCATTACAACTTATAATTAAGCCTTTCACAAAAGTAACCATTCTTTTATACAGTCTACCCCATGCTGATATAGACTGTTGTTACACTGAATGACTGTAAACTGTCAGTCTATTAGAAACAGGTACAAATTTATACACATATGCATACATACATGTGTGTATATGTACACATATAACAGAAATAACGAGGAGGTACCTTGATTCTCTCACTAAACTGCAAAGTCTCGGAGCTCATGAGTGATGCCTCTTTTCTTCTGAGTATATCGTGTGGGCTCAAAGGTCAGCCTCCTCATTTGGACTGAATGATTATTAATTTGCACATGTCAAAACTCACTGGTAGAACTGATGTCAAGCCAGGAGGCAGGAGGAGAGATAAAACACAGTGTGTCTCAAGTACAGGCTCAAAGGCAACCGCATGCTCGTGTCACTTCCTTGAACCCAATCCATCATAGACGGAACAGAAAATGGAAATCCATATTAGAAAAGAGCTCAACAGAAAAGTCGAAGGAGGGAGGGAGAGAGACAGGAAGCAAGTCTGTATGTGCATGTGTTCATATGCATTCATAAACTCCATGCACAGCTGACTGCTGGATTCCTGGATGGTACTCGGTTTGTATACAGGAATCCTGACAGTTAATGGCATTAGGGCCCTGACTCTGCACCACTATTAATAGGCATCCGATTAGTGTCTTTCTATTTACAGCTGTCCACAGGCTTCGTGATTTCCCAGTGCATATTACCATTCATTGGTAAAGGGCACTCTAGGAAATCTAGTCAAAGACAATAGCTCAGCCACAATTAAAACAATTGCATTAGCTGACCTGAAGACAAAGCAAAGGGTGCTGGGAAATTCCCTGCAATATTTTACAACCCCAACTAATTAAAGATCACATCCCCCATACAGCCAGAGAGCAGACGCAAGGAATACCCGCAGCTGAAGACTTTCTAGTTTGATGGTTACTATAATGAACTTGGTCCCTGAGGTATAGGACAACAGAAAGCAGCTTCTAGCTGAAGGTAGCAGGATGCAAGTCTGGCTTCCCTCAATTCCAGGGTACTTCTTCCTTGTGACCTATCCATCTCACAGGACAGTCATCAGCTAATTTTTCTGCAAGGAACACAGGAGATGTAAAGGGGGTGGGCTGATCTCTCTTTAACCTGTTAAATGCCTTCCATAGGTTTAATGTTGACAAAGATTAAAAATAGCATGTCATGATTGCCAGGCTGTAAGCTGGATGGATTTCCTTTATTAACTAAGGAGAGCTGTCCCTTATTGAAAGCAGGCAGTAGACTAAAAATGTTTTTACCATATGATTAAAGTATCTTTACACAGGCAGCCCCAGGCACCGCAAGTCATTGCTCCAAGGCCTGGAGGTAAATTAAGGTGGCCCTTTCTTTTCCTCATCTCTAACAGGATTGTACATTCTGCTGCTGGCAAACCCGATTACACTATTACCCACTGCAAAAGCCTCAGTTCTGAATGCCGATGCGTGTTCTGTCACATTCGGCTTGAAGAAGAATTACACCTGACTACTTTGTTCTGATAAGGGGGAAACTTCCTGGAAGTGTTTTCAGGGAGACTGAAACAGAGAAGTATAAAGAACAGTGCACATTAGGCCTTGTGTGTGAGAGCCAGCAGATGGCTCTATTTTGAAACACTGTAGTATATTTCCTCCTTTGAAGTTTTTGTACAACCAGACTAATCACGTTCATCAGCTTTTTAGAACAGCTATGTCCCAATCAATGCGGGTGCGTTAATCACCAACATAAATTCATTCTTAGAAGAAAAAAAGACCATATAGATAACACCACATTAAATATGGATTTCACTGATACCAAATTAAATTAAATTACATAACTCAACCTAAACTAATGTTTTACAGCTCAACACAAATATTTGGGAAATGATCTGTAAAGGAATAAGAAGCTTGAGTGAGTTTGGCTTTTCCCTGTCGATGGTGCTTTTTAACTCTGGTCAACAAAGATGCACAGGTACTTTCTCTGCTAGCTCGTGCAGACTGGAAAGTGAACACAGAATTGTTCTCACTTCATTTCAACCCAAGTCTGATTACCAGTGATTTCTCACAAAACCTTTGGCACGTGTGTTAGTTTTCCAAGTCTCAGGGCCCAGGGCAGGCTCTTTCGGCTTTAGGCTGGCTGGCTGTCACTTTGCTGAGAGAAGTCACGGTTCTTGTGCATTGTCCTCTAACACAAGGTAACTGACTGGCTGGCTTCTAGGTTATCCAGGCTCAATCACATAAAGGATGGCCTCTTCTCAGGAAGCAGTCAGGACTCGGTTTCTACCCAGACTGACTCAAACCAACACAGAAGATGGCCAAGGCAAGGTCAGATGTAGAGGAGACGCTGCTGTCTTTGTCTGTGACTTGTTTCCATGCAACATCCAAAATGAAAGTTGGACTTTATATAACATAATGAAGTGGATGGAGCCAAGGCACCTCCTAGGAACTGAATGAAACAACCGGGTCAGCTCATGCCACGTGGGGATTTTCTCTATTCCTTTTCTGCCTCTTTGGCATAGACTTGATCATCCCACCCTCTGGAATTCCAAGGCAAATTTCATGCACCACCAGTACCCATTAACCATACTATGCATCAATTTCCATTTTAATATTCCAACTGGGCATCAAAGGTCACAAGTAACTAGCTCCGTGTGAACAGCACCTAGCACAAGGAAGGACACATAGGTCTTAAATGAATGTTTGCTAAAATAGTAGCATAAGCAGGAAAGTACAATATAGATGTTAAGAAAATGAAGGAGATGAATAACCAAAGGCAAAGTTAAAAATTCATTTTACAAGTCAGGCAGCAGAGTGAGTTAAATACAAAGCAGTAAATTCTTTGGGGATGAAGGCAGATTGGTCCTTCCCCACATCCCCTATGTACCTACACTTTTCTCTCTCTCCATACTGAAGATTGCCTCTAATCACAGGGTTATAACAGATACAGAAAACCTTGGAAAGGAGTTCTCAGCTATCCTATAAGTAAGACTTTCCCAAAGTACTTTCAATCTGAATTCCTTAATACAGTGATTGACTGACAGATTCTGACCAATTTAAGCTGCAGTATCTCAATAATTACCAGATGATGTCATGCCATAAAATCTGGAGATACACTCAGGTCAGGGTCTGACTGTCATTAAGTGGTGGTGTGACCTTTAGCCAGCCAATAAATTTCTCATCATGTCTGTTTCCTTCTTCAGGAGATGAGGACTATAACAGGAAAAGGATACCTAGTCCACAGGGCCACTAAGATAACTAACTGAGAAATGTGAGTAAAAGTGCTAGAAAGACAGATTTCAGTATTTGTATAAAATTCGCCAAACAGAAATATTTTTCCATCAAAAGCTTTTTGGGTATGCACCTGCTGATAGTGTTGAAAATGAACAGAATGAGTTTTGACCCGCATCTTCCTATGGAAACAACCCTGTGATACAGGTTCATCATCTGACAAAAAGGGCTCAGACCTAAAGTGCAGCAGAAATCAGCCGTGCTCCCTTTTGAGTTGGGGTGAAGGGCTATAGGACCTAGGGAAAAGGGGGAAGTGTTTCTGTGCCAAAGGGGGATGATATGTGATACAAGAAGGACATGAAGCTTCCCTTGGACCTATAGAGAGCAGTTCTGTGGAGACTTGCCTGAGACTGTCAGGTTCAAGCTAGCCCTACACAAAGGCTACAGGATTTCCCCACTGATGTCAGGCTCATTACAAAACACCTGCCACCACCAAGGAGGAGGGCGGGAAATGCCTCGGGATGCTGTATGTTTAAGTTACGTGTGCAATGTCCGTGCAGTAGGAAGAACATGGCGCCAGCCATTAAGCAGAACTGTATCACCTCCTGCCTATCAAGTGTTACCTTTAATGCTATCTCTGGAGCTCTCCAATTGAAGCAGAGCATGTCTTCATGCGCCACTCTTGAATTATAAATGACATCAACTTCCACCTTTCTTAAAGTGCTTTGTGAGCAGGTGCATGTACAGTTCTTTCTTTCTACTTGATGGGAAAAGTAGCAAGTGTCTGTGGTGTTTGAGCACCATCGCAGAGGAAAAGCTGAATGTGTAGACAAATCTTCACCTCTTGATACAATCTAGGAGTCTACGGAGATACCCCAAACACTGACAAGGTAAATCCAGGAAAACATCTATCAGGAGGCTGACCATTAACTCCATCACAAGAATCCTATACGATTCCCAGGCAGAAAGGCAGCTATAGGAGAAGCATAGAAAGCTTTCTTGTCAGATTATCTTTGGACCACCAGCCCACAAATAACAACATAGAGACTTCTTATTGATTATGAAAGCTTGGCCTTTAGCTTAGGCTTGTTCCACTAGCTCTTATAACTTAAATTAATCTGCTTCTATTAATCTACATTCTACCATGTGGCCTTTTACCTCTTCTCCATTTCTGAATGCCCAACATGTTCTGTGTCTCCTGGCATATCTCCGACTCTCTTCTTCCCAGGGTTCTGTCTCTCTCCTGAAATCTCACCTATTCTCTCCTGCCTAGCTATTGGCCATTCAGCTCTTCATTAAATCAATCACAGTATAACACATCTTCACACAGCATAAAGAAATATTCTGCAAAATTGAAGAGATTTTATAACATGAAATAAAAATACAGCATTTAGGTTAGAAACAGGAAACAGAGTGGGAGGTCCAGGTGGAGATCCTGAAGGTCTAAGATACCTCTTTATACTCATCCACATATTCACTAACTAACATATCTGCTAACTAGTATATTTTTCTTTTGTTTTCAGTTGCATACTGTACATTTACTGCACAAATGTTGGGGTCTTATTATGAGTTTTCATACATGTATCTTATGTACTTTGATTGTATTCCCCTTGAACTTATTATTCTCTTTTATAGGCACCTCCACCATCCCATGAGTCCCCTCCTATTATCAGGTCACACACACAGCTCACACACACACACAGTTCTCATACACACACACACAAATAAACACACTTAATTTCCACATATTAGAAAACACATACAATATTTTTTGTCTTATTTGCTTAACATATTGATCTCTAGGTCCATCTATTTTCCCTGAAAATGACATAATTATGTTTTTCTTTATAACTTGATACATCTTTCCAGTGTACAAAGAAAATGTTTCTTGATTAATCTGCTCACAGACACCTAGGCTTGTTCCATGAATTGGTTATTGCACTCATGTAGTGATGAACATGAATGTATAGACATTTCTGTGGAGTGGTAACTCTGATACTTTTGAATCCCCAGTAGTGGTTTACCTCAGCTCTACAGTAGCTTTGGGGGGGACTTCTATACTGAGTTATATGAATTAAGATTTTTCTGAGCAACAGAGAAAGGTTTCCTTTTCCCCCCATGCTCAGCATTTAGTATTCTTTACTTCCTTGATAGTAACTATTCTGATTTGGAGTGAGATGGACTCTTTTATAATTAAGTCTTTTTATAATTTTTTCTTATATAACATTGAATTTGTAAGTAAAAGTCTGCATATGCTGAAAAGATCATGGTCTTTTATTATCTGTCCCTCTGTCTGGGAAGCAGCTGACAGGATAGTTAGACACTGGCAGAGTGATCCTAACCCATGCTTGCATTCATAATCTCCACAACAGATTCAATCACTCATCAGTCCTGGAGTTTATGCACTGAAATTTGTCAGTACTCATCTTTTGGATGGATCACCACCAGAAAAAAATGCCACATCTAATGAAGATTTCACAGATTACTAAAATAAATAGCCAAAACTTGGATGCATCTTAGAAACTCTGATTTAAACCAGCTGATTTGGATCCGAATAGCTAAGAGTTTATGACCAAAATCATCTCCAGCCCATGTGGCTTGTACTACAAAGAGCTCTGCTAAACTGCTGGGTCATGGATCCAAACCCATCACACTGTGTGCATAGCTTCATTGCTCTCTCTGGACCTTCTAATGGACGTTGAGTCACTGGTGCTGGATGGATGTCTTCTCTATTTTAGTTCTGCAGGCCTATTGGTCCCAGCCATGACTTTGAGAGGAGAACAGGTGTTCTTCACTGGCTTGAACAGCTAACGTCTCTGCTCTGAAAACTTTCTGGGTGCCTAGTGAACAGCTTCCAAGCAGATCAGTTGTTTTCCTTCTGCTTCTTTTCTGCACACCAGCAAACTGGAGGTAATGAGCTCACGGCCCCTTTAGAGCAGCAATGAGAATCACAGTGAGAAATCTCTTGAATTGTTTTCAGCCAAATCAGCCAGTCAACACTGGGTGAACACACCATTGTGTACAAATGGTTGCAGCTGTCTGATCCCTCTGAAATAGGCACTGGGGAAAGGCATGCTGAGCAGATCTGGATCTCAGCCCCAGCTCTGGCACTAATCAGCTGCGTGACCTTGCACACCTAACCCTCCCTAAGTACTTCAGCCATCTCTTTTGTTTACAAGAGTAGTGACTCTTGCCCTGCCCACCTCACCTGGTTGCTGCTATGTGCACTGAAGAAATGTTGAACAAAAGCACCTGGGAAGTAAAATTTGCTAGCAAAGACACTATTCTGTTACCAAACAGAAGTGGCTGTTAATTCTTAATGAAGGTATGAACTCATAAGAAAGAAAAGGCATGGTAGGATGAGTTTTTGCTTACAAACTAGTATATGTTTTTTGCCACAATGAGGACTTTAAAGAAAGATGTCAAGATCTAAACCAGCTTTCGTGATGCCCCTAAATTATGTTCAGTTATTGAGTCAATTAGTTGAAAACAAGCAAACATGTATTGCACTAGTAACACGTTGGGGTTGTCTGGTGCTATGGTCCATTTCTGTGGTGTTGAAAGTTGAAGATCTGAGGTACAAAATTTTGCAAGTTATGGTCACATGGTCCATGTGTTCTAGTAAGGTCCCTGTGAAGTGAGAGAATGGAAGTACAGTTGTGGCTTCTTCTCATCCCACCAGGGCACTTCCCTGGACCAGTGATGATCTTGTCCCTTGTCAGCAGTGCTTGACCTCCTGGTTTCTTCACTGTTGGTGCACGCTTGTAAGATATCAAGATGAAACACTCTACTCAGCGACGTTTGTCCCTATCTCCTTAATAACTGCATCAAAGCACACCTAGGAGACTCAATGAAGACTCTATTTGCATAATTCCTGTCCTCTACGACCTCAAAACCCTATTTAGGTTACTTTCAATAGAAGTTTCTCCCTGAGAGGGACTAGGCAATGCCTACCTAGTCTCCCTTTTTTCTAAGGTCACAATGACAAACTAGAGCTTGAGTCCATTGTAGCTCCCTACAAGGAACCAATGAATTTACTGAGCTCAGTTATGGAGCATGAGTGAGGGCTTATTGATAGGAGTGTGTGTGCCTACCAAGCAGCCATCTTGGGAAGTCTTCACTCAGCATAGCTGACGGCTTTCCATAGACAAAGAGAGCCACAGTCTCATCCCCTCATCGTCCCCAGCCTGCATACTCTCATTTCTCCCCAAGACCACCTGGGATATTTGCAAATATGGCAGCATCTTCAGAATTAATGGGATCTTATCAGCATAGGAGTCTGAAAATACAACAGAAGATAGAGAAGACGCTTTCCTAAGGTGTCTGTACTTGGGCCATGGGCTCTTTAGGATTTCAGGCAGAATACTTGCAAAGAGCTGGTGTCTACAGCTCAGAGGTGACAAAAAGCCAAAAGAAAGGAGCTTTGAGTATTCGTAGAAAAACATCTTCCTAACATCTAGGAACTAATTCAAGCAGATCCCAAAATGCATAGCAAAAATGTTGGAGCTAAAGAAGAAATTCTGGGAACTCTACTCAAGGCCAAACCTATGAATAGAGGTGAGCAGCTACCCTAGGAAATGGAAAGGTCTAGAAACTTCATCTAGGGTCAAAGCTGTCTACAACAGATGAAACCAAAGAAGTAAATTTCACCTTGGAGAACTATAAGTGAGCTGAAACTTCCTTAAGTTTGAGAATGAGAAGAAATTTTGAGGAAAACAAAGCTGAATAAAACAGAAACGAATTTCACCTCTGACTTCTATTTAGCCTCGTTTGTGCTTGCCAGTAGGAAAATCCTCAGTAGATCTTGATGCTGGCTATCCCAGGGCTTAAGAAACCAATGTGATACAGAATCACTGTGTGCCAAGAATTGTTTGCTTCATCACAGGGTGAAGCCCAGAGAGTTAAACAACTTATCTGAAGTCACAAATCTCAGACGGGGTGTGGCCATGGTTGGTAACAGATCTAGGTGGCAAAACAAGGCCAGTCCACCTGTCATGGTGGGTCCAGAGTTCTGGGAATGAACTCCAAAGACAAGGATGAATCTGATTAATCCTTACAACTCTCCAGACTATAATTCAAATACTCAGCACTCCTTCCCCACCAGCCCCACAATAGAGTTAAGAATAAAAACCCACTGTTTATTGGGCATGTCAAACATCTCCTTGGGGTCTTCTGCACATCTTTTAACTCTGAATATAACCTTACTGGTTATTGTGGAAGTCACAGCAGAGGTTTCACAACAAGAAAACACCAAAGCCGATTCAAACCAAGGTTTGCCAGCAAACTGGTGAACATAATTCACTAAACAGTTTATTTAACCAAATTGAAGCAAGTGCCTGTGATAATGTGCCCATATATAATTATAAGCTTCTGGAGAAGCACCCAAGTCCAACAAATTACATTGGCCAGAGATCCACACACTTCAAGCTTGAACAGAGTCCCTGAGTCTCATCCCACATGCTGCCCAGGCAATTATCTCTGCAGAGTTGATGTGAGTTCCAACAGACAGACACAGAGGCTATGGATACAAAAGCCAGGGAAAGTATGCAGCCCAGAGTGGTCCATACTGAAAACCATCTGAAGAGAGCTAAAGCCTGTAGATGCCTACCTAGGGAAGCAAACTGAGTGTAACTGTGGCCTACTGTGTCCTACTGTGTCCCTTTAGAGGAGTCTCTGACTCTCTTAAATTGCTGGTAGAAAAAAAGAATTATCCTTGGGAAAAGTGAATTTTCAATTCAAGTCTTAATGTGAACCACTGCTGGAATAAAAGGCCTTCACACATTCTTTTAGTGCCAATACCCAGGACTTGAAGGCTGTAGCAGCACCAAAGAGTTCAGAATTAAGGACACGTACAAAGTCTAACTCTAAGTCAGAATGATAACATATACAATCCCAACCCAAGCTCAGTGTGGTTAAATATACAGCTCAAATTCAGATAACACACACACACACACACACACACACACACACACACACACACACACACACACACATCCATACTCCAGGTCAGAATAATGACATATACAGCCCTAATCCAGATTCAGCATGCCTAAATACACAGCCTTGATTCAGGCTGAGAATGACTAAATACAGTCTGGCTCCAGGTTCAGAATGACTAAATACTCAGCACCGCTCTAGGCTCAGATGGATTTAGCACTCAGCAATATTCCAGGCTCAGAATGACTATGTCTATAGTACTGTTCCAGGCTAAGTTACTATACAGCTCTACTCCAAGTTCAGAGTGACTAAGTATATATCACTGCTCTAGGCTCAGAGATACTAAGTAGACAGCACTGTTACAGGCTCAGAATACATACACGACCCTGTTCCAGGCCTATCCAACTTTTCAAATGCCTTCCATATTATCTAGCCTTCCCTAGCTTTCCCTTTCCTTTCCTTTCCTTTCCTTTCCTTTCCTTTCCTTTCCTTTCCTTTCCTTTCCTTTCCTTTCCTTTCCTTTCCTTTCCCTTCCCTTCCCTTCCCTTCCCTTCCCCTTCCCTTCCCTTCTCCCTTCCCTTCCCTTCCCTTCCCTTCCCTTCCCTTCCCTTCCCTTCCCTTCCCTTCCCCTTCCCTTCCCTTCCCTTCCCTTCCCTTCCCTTCCCTTCCCTTTGTAGCATCCACTCCAATGAGTAGAGACCCATTAATAGAGGCTAAGAACATCTGTCCAGTTGCAATAAAACAAGTCTGGGCCCTGTCCCAGTGCATCCTTGGACCAAGGGGAGGATAGGACAGCTACTAGTTTGAAATTCCTGAGCTTGAAGACTATGATTTTACATTTGTTCTTTGATTACTCTGGTCATCCTTAGATCTGTAGAGAGTGTGAATCATTGATAGTACTTTCTAAGCCCATTTCCCTCTGTTAACACAGGTAAAGGTTAAAATGGAAGGAATTTGAAAAGTGATTTACTGTGGCAAAACTCAAGGCCCCCTCACTGTTCTGTTTTCAGTCTTCTGCACCAAAGAGATTTATGCCTGTAAGGTCAAGGGAATGTTGAATTCTAAAAATCAAAATTCAAACCTTGACTCTACATTTTCTCTTCTAAAGAGTATAGTTAATTTTAAGTATCTCTCAAGGTTTTTTGTGTTTAATAAAATGCACACATTAAATTGCCTTGCAAGATCACCTTTTCCTGTTCTTGTAGAAGACTACAAATAGGTTAAGGTATACAAAAATGATTTACAGAGTATGATTCCACATGATAAGCCATGGTGTTTTCAAACATCTGTGACAAGAGTTGACCTGTATGCTTTTGGTATAGTCCAAAGAAATTTTGAAGAAATTCTTGAAATAATGCTTTGGATTAGAAATAAAATCCTATGCATATGAGGGGCCCTCATTGTTTACAAAGTCTTTTCCCACAGGAGGTCTTCTGATGGTTTACACTGCTTGGGAGTGGGTAACAAGAGAGGTAAGCGGGCAGTCTGCAAGAGCGAAGAAATCATCCTGTGTCCCAAGTAAGGCTGTGGCTCTAGACCAGTTTGCAGCAAAAGACCTCTCTCTGCTTGGTTTCGGAATGCTGAAGCAATATTTTAGTGCAGAACAAAGGACCATTCAGCCCCAACTTTCTGAAATTGGAATTGTATTGCTGTATGCAAAACCAGGTAGACAGTAGAGGCCATTGGAACTGATTATGCTGATGACTATCATTATTGCTTGAAAATAAACCAGCATTAAGGATATGCAGACATTTAAAAAATAGCCATTTCTTTTGTCAAGTGCAATTATAATTAATTCTCCAAAAACGTATATGCTCAACCCAAATCAGATGAAGGAGAAAGCCAAGGGGGGAGATGGGCTCCCTCTGTACTGCACACTAAAATTCTTAATTAAACCCAGACACTCATGAGGAGTCTCAGAAGAAAGGTTAATGAAATGGGGTAGGAAGGGAAGACGTCTCCAGAGAATCTTGCAGATTCAGAGCTGTCTCTTTGTTGCTCTTGAGCAGAAGTTTTAAAAAAAATCCCTACAGAATGTGTGTCTCTTTTTCCAATCAAGAAAGTCAGAAGGCTACTCTCTAGTTCTCTGTAGAGGCCTGTGTCATAATGTCTTTTCCAGAAATCTTACCAGCACTGAAAAGAGGTAGCAAGTTCTGAACACCCAGTTCCTGACCTCAGAGAGAAGCTCATAGAATTGTGTTTGGCTTGGTGATATCCTGTTAGCATCTGGTAGATGTTAGACTTTGGACAGACTTTAAAGTAGGTAAGAAGATCCCAATAAGCAAAGATGCCCTAGTGTTTGACCCAAGTGCAAGTATGCAGGGCTACATCTATGATCCATGGGAAAAACACAGACTTCAACAGGCGGCAAGTTCACCTGAATCCCAGGCCAAGGGCCAGCTAAGAGGCTCACCATATTTTCTCAACACAGCCAGTGAGCAAAGGAGATAAGGCAAGGGGTGGTGCTAGAGGGATTAAATGTACAGGACTGCACTCCAAACATGAGAAATGAATCCGTGGTGAGCCAGAGACAGGCTTCCCGGAGGCTGTCTCTGTTGTCAACAGAGGTTTGCACTGTTGGATCATCTGCATGGCACCAGGATGCTCCACCCAGGTGGGTTGTCTGGGCTCTAGGTAGGGGTCCATGTGTTTCATGCATTTTGTTCTCCCAATCTGCTAAAATAGCTTCCAGTCACCACTCAATCTCAGTGGACAAGATGCCAACTTTCCTACTTAAATGAAATTACACTTTAGGGTAGGAGACATAGAGACACAAAAAGATGAATGTGCTTATCCACTGCCCATCGCTAAGGACTAGAGGAGCTGAGATTCAAAGGCAGGCAGATGGGTTTTTAAGCACAAAGACCACATGTATAACAGACTCCACAAACAAGCTTGGGTGAGAGAAGGATTCACTGAGCAGGTGACACCTAAGCTGAAAACAAGGACACTTTCATCTGAATAGAGGAAGGAAAACATGACAAAGAAGAGTGGAGGGCTGGGGACAGAGGAGGGAACCTGGGGGACAAAGCCAGGCCCATAGCAGGGTGTTTGGCAGATGGGGCATGAGTAGCAGCAACTGTGGAAACACATCCTAGGGTGAGGATCTACAAGTGCATTTTAAAGCTGTGGAGAGCAGCTAAAAATCATCTAGAAAACAACTGAAAACCTTCCTTTTCAAAACCCTTTGGCTTCTGTGTAGAAAACAGAGATTCAGAGAGTGGGTATGTAGAAAGAGGGAAAAATACAGTTGTCTAAGTTAAAGCCAGTTCTTAAAGAGTGGCCCCTGGACCAGTAGTAGCATCTATGACTGCTGAGGACCTTGTAAAAATAAAGGTTTGCATATAATAATATCTACTGAATCAGAACTCTGGCACAGGGCAGGCATTAGTTACTATGTGATACATCAACACACATTTAGCAGCTGAAAACAGAGTGTTTAGTGTTTCATAGACCCCTTGGGTCATGAGCTCCTGCATGGCTTAGTGAGTCTTTGCCTCAAAGTCTCAAAGGGATGCAATCACAATGTCAGCCAGGCTGTGTTCTCATCTGGAGATTTAAGTAGGTGGGAAGCTGCTTCCAACATAATACAGAATGTTGTCTGAATTAATCTTCTTGTGGTTGTGGAAATGTCAATGTCAGCTTCCAGCTGGTCATCATCTAGAGGCTACTGTCAGTCCCTGGAGCCTTTCCACAGTCTCCTTGTCATATGAGCATGCTTGACATGGTGATTACCTTTTCAAGCCCACCAATAGTCTAGAATAGAGTTAAAATTTTTGCCACACAAGCATAAGGGCTAGAGTTTGACTCTCTAGAACCCCATATAAAAGCCAGGTAAGCATGGTGGCCCATCTGCAATCCTAGTGTCTGGGAGATGAAGAAAGGGCATGTTCTGGGCAAGCTGGTCATCTAGAAAAGCTGAATTGGCAGGTTCCAGGTTCAGTGAGAGACCATGCCTCAGTAGACAAAAATGAGGTAACAAGGAAGTCATCAGCATGTATCTCTAGCCTCTATATGGACACACATACACAACATGTACATGCATACTCACACATATGTGAAGACACACACACACACACACACACACACACACACACACACACACACACATACACACACACACACACACACACACACACCCCTTTAGAATGAACCTGCTAGTAAGACAGTCTTACATAATGTTGTATTGCAATCCTGAGAGTCACCTTTGCCATTTTTTGGGGTTAGAAGAAAAACATCAATCACTAACATCAGAGGAGAGTATTCTACCAAGACATGAACATCAGAAGGCGGGCGTTAGGGAGCACCAGACATTTTGCCAGACAGACCCAGTTCTCTGTGTGTAACCTGTCCTCTTTTATGAGAATCTCTAGTTCAGTCAATGGTTTTGACAGGCATTTCCAAGGATTCTTGAAATTTCAAGAGATTCTTGGAAGTTCACACTAGCATTTTATTTAACACATGGACTTTGAAGGCATAGAGATGTGGTTCAAAGTCTTTTCCTGCATGACCTTGGGTAACCCACTTAACCTCACTGAGCTCAAGACCTTGTGTATAAAGCTGCATTCCCGTGGCTCTACTGCTTAGAAGGCTGTGAGAATTAGATGATCAGTGCAGGAATACCTAGATGTCTGCCTCAAAGTACATGTTCAGTAAAGGTCCACTGTTGCTCTTAACAACTATGGAGTTTGCTTGCTTTTGACTGTGGCGTTGGAACAGGGATTACATAAAGCTCCTGAGTGGAGAGTTATACATGTGGGAACTCATTCAGAAGGCAGTGTCTCCAGTCTTCCACAGGATGCTGTAGATACAAGATACCCTTAGAAACAAGGAGCACCCTGTTGTCTTGGTAGGTAGATTTATTTTGGAAAACATGATATAATTGAAATTTATATCATGGAAAACATGATGAAATTGAAATCTGCTCTTCTGTCTCTCCTGTGCTCAAGTGTCTACTTTCCTCCTCTCCAGTCAAGGCTGAGCTCCCCAAAACTTGAGATCGTCACTTAAAAAATGACTGCTACAAGGCTCCTCAGGGGAGTTAAGCACAGGCAAGATATTGGTGGAATATAATTAAATTAACTTCAGACTCTCCTATGGTTCTCCATGCCCATAGTATAGGGATCAGAGTCCATCTTTGTGGAAAGCAAGTGAAGTGAATTTGCTCATTGGGGGAAGGGAAAGACACTGGAGGTATATCTGTGCTTGTGTAAGGTACATCTACATTACATGTAGATGCAGGTCCATGTGCACATTTATGTATGTGTAATATATATGCATATTCAAGTGTGTGTGAATCTTCATGTAACACATATGTGCATGTATATATGTTTATAAGTGGTGCATTACCATGTTTGTATGTGTACCTGTGGATGTATTATATACACATGGTACATGCACATGTGTGTACATATGCGTGTGTTCATATGAGCTAATGTTTATGATGTATGTGTGTCTATGCATGTGTTTGAACACTCATGAGTATAAACAACATTGAGTGTCTACCTCAATCACTCTACCTTATTTCTTAAGACAGGGTTTCTCATTGAACCCAGAACTCACTTATTCAGCTAGGTTGACTATCCAATGAGCTCCAAAGATCTTCCTGTCACCACCTCCTCAGTGCTAGGATTACAGTATATGTCACCATGACCAGCTTTAGGTGAACACTAAGGATCTGGACTCAGGTCTTATTCTTTGTAGGGCAAGCACTTTATGCAGTGTACAATCTCTCCAGCCCCTAAACATCTAGGACTTTTAATGAAATTTGATTACAGCATCTGGAACAAAGAGAGTATCTACTAAATGCTTTTAGAACAAGCCAAGGCATGAACGGATAGATGGAATGAAATCTTACATTCTTTTTCCCCTACTCTCCGTTTTGACCTCTTATTGTTTACTACCAAGACACAAGAAATACATGATCACAGCAAACAGCAGGCTTGTGAGAAGAAAAACCACAACAAAGTATTTGGCTAAAATAGGCACCACCATCTGCCTGGGCTGCAAAGTATAATTTAGTAAAACAACAGGCAGAACACGTGGTTCAGAGACTGTTAACGCACAGTCAATAAAGTAACTAACCAATCTGTAGTAACAGCCCCCCAAAGGACAGTTCTGAAGTGCTTTATTCGGAGAGCAAATTAAAGCAAAGCAAAGATGAGTCTAGCAAAAAAGCCAGCAGCCTCTCGTCTGTTTCACATACGAGTCCTCAGAGACAGTTGTGAAATTATCCACGTCTTTCCTATGTCTCCTTTGTTCAGGTACAAATACACCATATGAAATCTGTGCTTGTGGCTTCACCTTCTTCAATTCCCTGCACGCAGCATGGGCATAGAGGTACCTGCTCACGAACAGTATTGATCTATGTGTGACCACACAGAGATTGACAAGCCTGTAATTAGCCGGCAAGTCAACCAGTTGTCCTGTTGTCAAATTCTCATGGATTTAATTCAGTACAATTCATAGGGTGCAAAGAAGCTGGTGTTTTTATTCTTCACACTGAGAACAGTTCTTACCTTTCTGGATTGCCCTAGGACAGTGGTTTTTAACCTTCTAATGCTGAGAAACTTTAATACAGTTACTCATGTTGTAGTGATCCCCAACCATAAAATTATTTCATTGCTACTTTATAACTGTAACTTGGCTACTGTTAGGAATCATAATGTAAATAACTGATATGTGACCCCCCCAAAAAGGTCAAAACCCACAGATTGTGATCCAGTGCTAGCAAATAATTGAGAATTCCCATGAGCACTTGGTACATATAAATTTGTAGCTGTGACTGTGTGTTTGCATATGTAATGAAGAGAGAGCAGACAAATGTTTTCATTCAGATAATATGTGGCCAAGGAAGGAGCTGTTCATGAATGGGCCCTTTTATTTCCGTGTAATCTATTCAATGTGATATCCTCATTATGATGATTAAAATAAGCCATTCTGTCAATATACAGTCTACACTGATTTCAGTGAGCAGAGCTACAGTCAGAGCCTCTTCCATCTCCAGAGAAAGATTTTGTAACCCATGTCTGCTTCCCGGGGTCCACACAGATACTTCAGTCTCTATAACCTCTTCCACATAAAATGTGTCAACCAGCAAACATGATGGAAGAGACAAGCAAATCTTTTCTCTTTGACACTTATTTTTTATATAAACTTTCTAAGTTAGCATATAAAGAAATAGGTTTCCTTATGGCATTTTCATATGTATTTTGTCCTTATTCAGTCCTTCCCCAATTGTCTTCTCCTGAACCTTGTTCTGATCCCCTTTCTCCCATGAAACGGCCTCATTTATACTTTTATATTCTATGAGTCACATTACTCTCTCCCTGCCCTTAAAATCTCTCTCTCTCCTTTCATAGTCTCCTTTCTGCATTCATCGCGCACACGCACACGCACACGCACACACACTTTCAAAGACATGTCTCAAAAAATTACTTGTCCAATTAACTTCTTTATGAACAAATAAATTCAGCTCACCACAAACTCAGTACAATTACAGTCTAGCAACCTGGGAGTCTGATTTCAGAATATTATTAACAGTATTTATTAGCTGAAGATGCAATGTAGAAGTGAACATACAGGGTGGAATTTACAGTTATTATCCTACAGAGAAGAGGCAGGGGTGAGCCAGCCTTCTAATAAAACTTCCATACAATAAGCTGGGGTTTAGATGAAATGATTTGATTTTTTTTTCCATGCAGCTCAGTGACTTACACAAGACAACACCGATGTGATCATATTATTTGTTTCTCTTCTTGGCAGAGGCCTGATGAAAGCTATATCCATTGTTCTAATGTTATTTTTATTTTCTCAGATTTATCTCCTTTTGAATACCATTCTGCACCTGTCTCTCTTTATCCTAGAAGGGAAGATGGGTGTCCTTGACAGCATCTTATGCTGTATCTCCCAGAAATTTTTCATGTTCACTAGTCACACAAATTGCCCTTTCCTGGATATTGTATTATACGACTTCTAGGCCAATAGAATAAACAAAATCGAAAACAATGAGCCAAGCATAGTGGCTCAGACCTTTAATCCTAGCACTGAGCAGCTGAGACAAGAAGGAGGATTGCAGGTGTCTGAGGCCAATTTGGGTTCCCTGGTAATTTTGAGAATCATTCTGAGCTAGACAGTGAGACTTTGTCTCAGAAAATTAATAAGTTAAATGATAGTAAAAGCAAAAGAAGACAAATCTCTGCTAAGAGGGAAACAGCACAAGACCGACTTACAACTTACACAACACAGACCTGAAGGTGACTTGAAAGCCCTTTGACAGTGTGACAGGACAGGGGAGCAAAGGATGACATAAGAAAAGCCATTCAGATGTTCTTACTGAAAAAATGAAGAGAACTCAGCCCCTGGTTACCTTGTTACATCACATGCTAATTCTTCTATCGTTAATAACAATGGCATGCAACACAGACCCTCCTTGTGTAAATCAATAAGAATCCCCTAAATGAGGCAGCCTCTAGGAAGTTCCCTATGGCAACAGGTAGCAAAAACCTGAGGTCTGCAAGTCGGGGACATTAGTGGCACAGAGATTGGGATCTCATCTGCAGGGATCTAGGACATTCATGAAGCAAGTGGGCATTTATTGAGTGTCTTCTCTGTGTAAACACAACACAAAGACCTATGTTTTCTAGATCTTTTGTTAGAGCTCATTCTCCATACCCACTCTAGTACCTCAAGAGATACAATGTGCTTGGCAAGATTTGATACAAAAGAAGGGTTTAACAAGCTTAGATGGAAGAAAGGAGGCGAGGAGGTGAGAGGTTAACGTCGATGTTGATAAAAGACAGATTTGTCAGGACACCTGCAGATCCTGAAGTCTAACAGACAGGGAGCTACAAAAAGAAGTGTCAGCTCTGTTCAGAAGAAAACAAGTGACACAGAAGCATGTGGCAGGGCAAGTAGGGAAAAAATGTCAGAGAGGTCGGCTCTTCCTGGCCTCTTCCAGAAACTCCTGACAGGAGTGCTCCTCCTCCATAGGACATAGGACTTGGTAAACATGAAGCACACTGTCGTTCATTTAGCTGGACCAGTTTGTTTACATAGTTGTTCCCAGTGTTGGGCTATAGCAGGAAGATTCAGAACCCAGAATGCCTATGCCTTCCTGTATTGCACATACAGTTACCTCATTCCCAGCCCCCCACTTATGATTGTGGTAGCTTAATTACATAGTTGACTTGGTTAGATTAAAAAATCCCCAGGGCTTCAATGAGACATACCACCAAGTGTGTTTGTGAGCACTTTCCTAGAGAGGCTTAATTGAGGTAGAAAATCCTCCCTGAAACTGGGAGGCATCGTTTCATGGTCTGGAATCCTGGACCGAATAAAAAAGGAGAAAGGACAAAGAGTAGAGGCCTTCATCCATATCTCTCTGCTTTCTGAGTCTCCTGGATATGAGCAGGTAGCCTCAAGTTCTTGCTGCCATGACTTCCCACCATGACGGACTGTCATTTTTCCAACTACAGGAAACTACAAGA
This sequence comes from Peromyscus californicus insignis, assembly GCF_007827085.1. NCBI lineage: Eukaryota > Metazoa > Chordata > Mammalia > Rodentia > Cricetidae > Peromyscus > Peromyscus californicus. The sequence continues at coordinate 12,430,932 of NW_026294402.1, forward strand.
GAAGCCCTTCCTCCATTAAGTTACTTTCAGTCAGGCATTTCATCACAGAAATAGTGGATCAACTAATACATAGATCATGGCTGCTCTTTTGGGATTCCTTCTGAAACTATGGGGCAACTGCTATCTGAGGGCTGAAAGCAAAGGTATTGTAAACTAAGGAAGCCTAGAAAGAACTGTCTCCTCTGTCCTTTTCTCAGAGCTAGGGATGCTACAGCTTCTGCAATAGCAATGGGCAGCCAATGGGGAGGGGAAGATGAGAGAGAGTCTAAAGGAGCAAGGGATCCAAGCAGTGAGACACTCAGCCTGACTTCAGAGATGAGAGAAGGAAGAAAGTTCCTGGAGGTTTCTGTATCAGGTTGTCAGGACCAGAGCTGCAGGGTGAATCAGGAGCAGTGACTCAAGTGCCATGTGCCGAGGAGGGATGATTCCAATCCTGCTGTGGGTGTAGAGGTGGGGATCACAATGTTAGAGGTACATACAGGGTCAGAAAGCTCGGGACCTGAGTCTGGATTCTGGGGAGTTATTTAATCTCTCCACAACTTAACTTTATTCATCTACAAACTAGAGAAATAAAGAACCCACACAGTCAGGTTGATACAATGATTAGATAATATAAATAGCAGCAGACCTGACACTTAGGAAGACTCCAAAATTACTAGGGGATGTAGCAATTCTTAATTCTAGAATAGTCACTCTAAGTTTTTATTTCCATAAGTATTCTGAATGGAAAATTGGAAATGATGAAAAATGAACACAGATGTTCACCAATATGCACTGAAGTGTGTGTGTGTGTGTGTGTGTGTGTGTGTGTGTGTGTGTGTGATTTTCTCAAAAATTTGGGATCTGAATCATTATGAAGAATTATAACTGTTACTAGAAACTCAATACATAATATGAAGAGGTATATATTCTGCACAAATTGAATATCTCAAATTAATATTGTTAACTCTCAGTGTTGCCCAGGGGTATTTATTGGATTATGAGTCTGGTGTAATGGCCTAAAATGATTTATTACTTTCCTTGTGGTACATACCCATACCAAGAAATCAACTCAACTAATAAAGCAAGGAAAGAGAGATTATAGTGACTAAATCTTCCTTCTAGACAACAGTTAAGTATATTATACAGGAGATAAGATCTTAATCATAATTTTCAAGGACAAATCCTCCAACTTTGTCACAATAACTTTCCATTGCATGAATGAATGTACAGGGCTGGCATAGATTTATAGTAACCTCCCTCAGGCAAAGCTTCCTTCATCCACAGGACAGATGTTCACCAGGCATTTCTATCAGTATCTCCTCTATCTTGCTCATAAGTGAAATAAATCATAACGTCAAACCATGATTGACTTACATATGTTTTGTCTACATATTAACACATGGTAATATTTTTCTTTAAAGTCAGTCACTGGGCAACCTTGTATGCTTCTAACTAAACATTTAAGTTCATGCAAAGCCACAATAATACTGTCTCACTTCCATTCCGTAGACCATGGTATCTCTTTGATTTCTCAGGCAAACCATGGACAGTGGGCCAGTTTGGGACAATTTCCTAGTAATAACAGAAGCAAGGGGGAACTAGGAGACATATTTCATGAAAACTCACTAGAGCAGGGAACACAGCATCAGGTGTTCCTCTTGTCTTTCACCTCCTACGGTGTACCCCCAAATTCAAAACAGAACAACAATAAACAGCAACAGTGTGGTTCTAGTATCAGGAACCTTTGGAAATGAGTGTTTTCCTTAGCACCAGGGAAAAGTCTGGCTCAAGTTTGCTAAGCTGACTTCAAAATGCTCTGTGAGGCTCAAAGCTCCAGCATGTTTTTATCACAGTATGACACACTGATCAGATGAGACCAGGAGCTGTGTGTTAGTCATGTGTCCTCACAGCCCAAGAGAAAAGGCTATCACATGCTTCCCAGAGCCTAATTTGTACACTTGGGAATGGAATGTCAAGGGATACAGGTGTTGTCAAAACCCAGTGGTCCTGGTTATCACAAGATAATCTGATTAGTTTGTATAAACAATTTTACAGACTGGTTATGATTCAGAACCTGCTATTCAGGAATAACCAGGGATTTTGTCAAGTCCCTTTGATAAGGGAATATACTGAAAACATTAAGAATTAATTAAGTGGTACAGCACAATTCCATAGTAAATATTTATAAATGTTTCCAAAACCAGTAGATGAATGAGTGTGATGAAAGCAGAACATTCTACAACTTTGGAATTTGCTGTATTTGGGCCATGGCCGCGGGCAAGTCATTGCACACCTCTGTCATATTTTAATCATTTATAAACTATAGAAGGTGAGAGCTACTTGCCTTTCCTATTTATCTTGGGAAGTAGACTGGGGAAATAAATTGCTACCACATGTGGACAACATCTCAAGTCCTTTGAGAGTTCTTAGAGTATCCATCTTACTCATTCTCCCTGAGCTCCAGGCACACCAGACTTCTCTCAATCAACAGCCCCCCAGTCCTTCAAGCAAAAGCCATAGAAGGCAAAAGATCCTCTTTAAATGCTTTCACAGTACCCCAAACTACTTCTCCTAGCAACACTACAAGTCCAATTGTGATAGTTTATTGGATAAAAATCTCTCAATGCCTGTGTATATTATAAGCAAAACACATACGACAGATAAACTACATGAATAAAGTACGGACAAACTACAGTAACAGGTTAGGACCTGACCTAACAGCAGCTTTTAGGACTTTCACCTCACCTATTAATTGTGAGGAGAATTCTCCTCCCTAGACTCTGCATGCTTCCCCTTCTCCCCACCTTACAACTGAGTTGCTGCTTCTCCTATAAAATGGACATTTCCTTTGGACTGGGGTTCAGGGAGCTCAGGCTTTCTGATGCACATGCCCAAGCTGGCTTTGTCCATTAGCCACGTCAATCAGCTACACCATATCAGGGACATTTTCAACATTTGTGGATGACCATTCTCTTACGATGGAAAGGTATTTGGCATGGTCAATAGAGTGAGAGAGACCAGATCACTCAACTGAGAAGCAAGGTTTCCATGATAATTTCCCATTTTTTTTAGAGAGCACTCTACAAACTGAAAAATCGTTTTGGTAGAAGAGATTATGGAAATCATGTTTCCCAATCATTAAAACTGGAGAAACAAGCTAGACATAGTGGCTAGTATCTCTAATCCCATAACTAGAAAGGATAAGGCAGGAGAATAGTCATGAGTTCAAGGTCAACCTGGATGACAACTTGAGTTCTATGACAGTTGGATACAAAGTGAGATTGCTGGAAAGACAGAAAGAAAGAAAGAAAGAAAGAAAGAAAGAAAGAAAGAAAGAAAGAAAGAAAGAAAGAAAGAAAGAAAGAAAGAAAGGAAGGAAGGAAGGAAGGAAGGAAGGAAGGAAGAAAAAAAGGAAGGAAGGAAGGAAGGAAGGAAGGAAGGAAGGACAAGATAAACAGAAGCCTATAGTGGTTTGCCTGAGGTAGACCAGCAGCCTACAGGCATAGGGACTGGAATCCCTCCTGCCCCCATGCTCCCACCCTTGTTTTCTAGTTCTCTTTCCCTTTATATTTACTTCTCTGCTTATCAGGTGACTGAGAACAGCATGAAAACAAACAAGAGCAAAATCAAACAATACAAGAGAAAAAAGATCTTCTCATAAGTTTAAAAGTATTTTTTGCCAAAGAGGAAATAAAACCTTTTCTTCTCATTGAAAATAAATGAGTGAAAAATATCTTAACGATGATGTTTCAATTGTCAATCAAGTAAGCAGGCACACTGAGTTTTGGAGGCTGGGCCACTGAAACTTTATTTTGGAGATGGAAAACCACCTACTATCTGTGACTTTAACTGTTCCTGGGATTGCACATGGATAGAAGTAGAATGTTTACTTCCTTCCTTTAAGAAATTTGTGTTGGTCTAAGAGTGGAATTCAGTGAGATAGTGCTTCCCTGGGATGCCTAAAGCTTTGGGTTCAATTTATTACAAAATAATAATGTTACTATTAATAATAGTAATAATAAGGCAATAAAAAGGAAAGGATTAAAAACAAGAACAAAACTTTGAGTAGAGTCAAACTAACAAACCAAGGTGACAGAAGAGGTGGAGGGCTGAAGTGTGTAGCATTGTTATATGTTATATGATATATGTTCATGTTTCACTGAGGTGGACACATAAAAAAAGCTGATTTTCAAGTAACTATTTACAACTATGTCAACTCACCATTTCCTGATCATAGATGGCATATTTGAGTAAATTCTCTGTATTAAAATCATAGACATTGTTGTTTTCTCAATATTCTTCATTTCACAGTCTCAACATTTTCATGACTATGAGGCTAAGGTAGATTATTTCTCATCAGAAACAACCGAGGCTCAGGCAAGTCATCCTCATGGCCCAACTCAAAAAGCCACCTTTCCAGTCTACTTGCTACTTCCTGAGTTGAGCCGTTGGATTAAGAAATAGTAGTAGTCACTAGGCCAATAGAACTGAAGGACAAGGATGGAAAAACTAGAGGAAAGAAAGGGATGCCAATGACTTTACAGACTTGAAACCCATAGAATGTAAAGTCCTGAGAAGACATTTTTAATAAGAGAAATAAGCAAAATGGAATCAATTTAAATGACTACAATCTGTTAGGACCAGGGAAAATTATTCCCTGATCTGTACAAATACCTGTTATAAGCAAGCCTGGCTAGAGAAAGGGCAAAGCAATGGAATTTTTATCAGTTGTAGATCCTCCACTCTTTTAAAAAATATCTTGAAAACTGAAACCCAAGTTTTCAAGAACAAAAAACTGCTTTATTAAGTTTGGAAATGTTCGTGTGACTTGAGAAAGCCAGTATTTAACTTATGGCTAGCTTCCTTAAATAACGTCTCTGTGCTGTAATTTTCCCCAAGAGCATTTCATGAAGCTTTGTACCTTCCTAGCTTACCCAAAAGTATGGAAGTCTTCTGGTTTCTGTACTAAAAACATTAGCCAGGACAGTAGTATTGACTTCTAATGAGCCGGGTCCTCTCACTGATCCAGGCCATGCTACTCTTTAACAGACCTCTTGCAGCACACTCTCCAGTGACTCCAGGTCAAGAGTGGTTTTGACTTGCATAGACCAGAGCTATACAACCGCCCCTGTGTTCCAATACAGACACAGAATACAGTGAACCATGAATGAACTCAACCTTCATGCTGACTCAACATCTGCTCTGGGATCAAGTCACAGCTGTGCTAAATGTAAGAGCTACAGCACTGCATACCACAGCTTCCACCTTTAGTAAGCTCACACCCAAGCTTGAGTACAGACAATGGAGTAAATAAGCAGACTGGCCGACAGTCAGTACTAGGAGTACTAGGAGTACTCGGAGAGCTGCAGGTAGGAGTAGGTGAGCAGTTGATTCCCGTGAGAATAAGGTCAGGAGGAAAACTCAACAGAGCGTTTAAAGTAAAGATGCAGCTACACGAACAAGTCCCTATGAAGAACAGGAACAGATTTATCCAGAAAAGAGGACAGACACGTTGAGCTTGGAGAATTTAGATTGTGTGTGTGTGTGTGTGTGTGTGTGTGTGTGTGTGTGTGTGTGTGTGTATGTGTATATATATATCACTTTGGTCCTATTTATTCAGTCACTAAACTAAGAGTCTGGCAGCTTGTATTTTTGGATTGCTGTGTTTGCCACCTACACACAGCATGAGGCAATGGACAAAAATACATGTCACACCAGAAGCCCCAAAATAGAGGCATCTTCATTGTCATCTGTTATCCAGAGCGAATGGCCTCCTGTTACCATGGAGATCCCCATTCTCTTCTGTGGGAAGGTGTTTTAAATAAAGCTGTCAGACGGTCTCAATTAAAAATAACAAATGAAGGACCAATTATGGTCTCTCTGGATTTACTAATAAAGTTCATTAATGAACTTTCCACCAGGTGTTCGGAATCTAAACGATAGCACATGGAGAAAGTCTCAACACAATGAGAGAATCTCATTTATATGGTGTATTACCAGCTCTGGCTCCTGGCCTTCAGCACAAGACAGGAGCCCTGATGCTGGTCATGGGAGCAGAAGAAATAAACAAACAGAGGAGAATGTTACAGGGAAGACTTGATGCTGGCAACAGCTACCATGATCAAGATGGAACTTAGTTTTACATTTTGTTTTCAACTGGTGTATCTGATACAACAGTACTCTGGTTCCTTGGCATGGGTTTAGTGACCATGGGTTTCTTATCTCCATCCATGTTGGTCTTCCTACCCCATACTAGTTCATAATGTTTATGAGCTTCATGAGAAGAAGTGCTGACATTTCATGCTCACAGATCAGTAAATATACATCTTAGTTATTTTATTCCTCACTGTGAACAAACTCGAGGGAAGAAAGGTTTACTTTGGCTCAGGGTTTGTGTGGGTAGAAGTTCAGTGTGGCAGGAAATGCATGGTAGTGGGGCCAACTCATCTGTGGGGACAGAAACAAGAGGCTACTGGCTCATCTCTTCACTAAGGAAGAAGCAGAGAGAGAAAGGAGTGAGGCCATGCTGTATAACTAAAGGCTCAGCTGCCAGCAACCCACTTCCCGAAGCTAGGCTCCACCTCCCAAATGGTCTACAATCTCCAAGAATAGTTCTACCAGCTGGGCACACATGGCCTGGGGACATTTCACACTGGAGCTGTAACAGTTCTGCACAGCCCACCTGTTGTGATCTGACAGGGACAGTGTATTTAAGTGGCTGCTGCCCTCAGCTACCCTTGCTTTCTGCAGTGCCTCTCAGGCTTCCAGCTTGCCCTTCTTATTACGTGTGGAGAAGGCAGTATGGGAGCCACTCTGTTGCTAAGTCCACGAAATCCCCAACTTTTTTTCTTCCATAGTGAGAGAGAGTAGTCTATGAAAGACAGAAGCAAAGTCAACTGGCTGTGATTTTTCTTATCACAGAAATGTACTTAGATGTACCATAAAAATGGTTTTGAAAATGTTACATAAATAGTAGATATTAATATGGGTCTAGCATTTCTGTCTGGACGGTTGATTTCAAGTGGTCCCAACAGAAAATAGGTACACCAGTCAACACCACCTTAAATGACCAGCTGCTTTACTGGTCAGTGTCATCCAAAAGATTTGCTCAGTGTTGTGTAGTTACCAGTTTTCTGTCTGTCTACTTATTCCTGGAGTCCTCTCCCATCCTTTCACCCTTCTCCCTCATCATACACACATGCTTGCACACATCCCTTCCTCTTTCTCTGTGTCTCTGTCTCTCCCCCATCTCTGTCTCTCTCTCTCTGTCTCTCTCTGTCTCTCTCTCTCTCTTCCTCTCTGCCTCTGTCTGTCTGTCTGTCGTTGGCCAGGCAGCTACCTCCAGACACATGGACCTTGAAAGGGGTTTTTCTGACACTTCAATTGTCTCATAAATCACTTAGCCATCTTCCTTTGCTCCACATTAACCTTTGGTGTTTAATTTCTTCCTTTTTCACTTTATTTTATGACCTTCTGTCTCCATAAAGACTTTTTATGGAGGTTTGTATGGAAGTGACTCCCTAAAAATAAATTCCCATTTTTCCTTCATATTCTATCCCATAGCTTTAGATTTAACATAGAAGGTTCCTTGTGGCCATTCACAAACAAGGAGGCACTGGTGGTCCATGCTTTCTTTCAGAGCACAGGAAAGCTCATCTATTCGTTACTCTCCTGAAGTACTCTTTGATTGCATTTTTGTTTTGTCTTCCTCTGGTCAAGAAGGGGCTCAAGAAATAATGCAAACTACATTTCCCAGTGATCAAAACTGGGAGCCCCAGGCTTTGTCTCTGAAGGCAGCATCTTGCTGGCTTTTGTCATGAATATTTAGGCTCCTTCTGAACTGTTTGTCCTACTTCTGACACTAGGCTCCCACAAGGAAAAGTAGTTCAGGATACATCTTCACTTGTTTTCTGATGACTCAAAGACACCAACAAAAAACAGCCTGAAAAGAATGGCCAACAGACAATGCCTGGTACATGGAGTTCTCTGCTGAGAGATGAGCCATGTCTTGGAAGAAGCTGCTAAGAACAGCATTGGAGTAAGGCCATGCCAGTTCCAGACTCTCCGGGCAGACAGGAGAAGTAAGGAGGAGGAGCAGTACTCCCAGAAACTAGACAGAGACACAGTTCCCACATCCAAGGTTTGAATCAGAATGACTGGGAAGAGACAGAGAAAACAGCTTCAGTAAATTGGTGATGATAAAGCCCAAAACAGCTGCTTACTCCTGTCTAGGGTATATGGTAACAGGGAGAATTATATGGGACCAGTCAGCTGCAGGAGAAGGTATTGTTCCCTTAAGGCCCTCTAGGTACAAGTTGACATGATAACATTGTAGCTAGAGTTTTTCCAAATTGAGAAAAACATGAATGGAATCCATCTATGTGAACAAGAGGCTAGAGAGACAGCCAAGCACATTGTGAGTTCTCTCCAGTGACTTCCTCTCTAGGCTGGCTTCTTCACGCTCCTCCTCCGTAGCCTGGGAGTCAGCTAGGACCAATCTTTCCCAGGAGCAGCTCTTATACCCAGAGAAGCACTGCACCCTTATTCTTAGCTCCTATCCAAGCTTTGCTGCCAGTATTGGCCTCAGATTCACAGACAGTGTCCTTCCTTGGGACCTGGTTTCCAGTATAACCGCTGTTACAGCCTTTTGGAGTCTCTCATTCACAGGGATGATCATTGCCCTGTGTTCACGTGTTCAGAGCCTACAGTCCTGCCACCCGATGCTCTAAGCATTTTAAGAGCTAAGATGATAGTTAGCCACTTACTTTTGCATGGCCACATTCAGTACAAGAATTCTAATCAACCCAAGTAGAATCCATGCCTATTCTACTGATGTATAGGCCCAGAATTATTTTGGGTGTAATGGTGGGAAGCTTGTACAGCTTTTTCACAGAGCTCCACTATGTACAACCATGGTGTGCTTGACAAAGGGACTACCAGAAAAACCAAGAGACTTTTGAATGGAGCTCCAGGAAACTGAGAATTAGACACACACACACACACACACACACACACACACACACACACACACACACACACACAAGCAATCTAGCATCAGAAGCATCCTGACAAAGCCTAGGCTGACATCAGATCCCAAAATCCCAAAGATGCTTGTGGAGATCATTACTCTGTCTTCCAACACATGAGACCATGAAGTCTAGACCTCACTCTGATCTATAATTATAGGAATTATGTATCTGCCTCCCACCCCTGCTGTGTGTGTGTGTGTGTGTGTGTGTGTGTGTGTGTGTGTGTGTGTGTGTGTGTGTGTGAGTGTGATGGTGTGCTTGTGAGTTCAGAGGGCAACTTACGGTAATCAGTTCTTGTCTTCAACCATGTGAATCCCAGGGACTGAACTCAGGTCCTCAGGCTGACAGCAAGTGTCTTGAATTTGCTGAGCTGTCTTGTACCCATAAGAATGAACATTTCATTATCTATGTGAAAAGATTCATTCTGAATTTCCTTTCAGTCCCTGTATTCACAGAGTATGTTCTCCATAGAACAGATTATTGGCCAAAGTACTTTCATCCGAAGAAGAGATACAAAACCCATGACCTGTGAGACCCTCATGTTCAGGGTGAGTATTTAACTTAAATGAAAATCCAAATGAAACAATTGGAGTGATTGGTAGTGTTTTTTTCTTAGGAATAGGTTCTACAATTCAACCTACTTCTCTCTATGTTGATACCTAAAATAAAGGAAGTAAAGCTCTGCTTACTAAATTTGGTGGCAAAGCTAAATCAGGTAGCTCTCCAAATACTATGAAAACCTGGGTAAAACTTCAAAATCATCATCATCTACTAAAAATATTATCAAAGAAAAATGAAATGTTCAAGACAAATGGTTTAAAAATATGAATGTAGTTAGCTGATTTGGTGACTCCCCCCTCCCTCCTTACCTCCCTCCTCTCTCCCCCACTCCCCCACATACAATATACACACAACTAAGAGAATTGCTAATTCCAATTAAATTAACAAACATTGACTGAGTACCTTCTCTGCAGTAAGTACTATGCCAATTAAGTGTACAAACACGAAGAATGCAGTCCCTGACTGTAAGAAGCTTATAAGCCTAATTAGAGAGATTGACACACATACGAAGGGCCACCATGTGCAGACAGTGATACCACGCAGAAATGCAAGTACATTTTAGCTGCAGAAGCTCTGGAAAGACCCCCCCCCCCCGCCCCCCTGCAGCATTTATGTTTAAGTCTTAAAGGATAAGTGGAATGGTAAAGCAGACACATTTGGAAAAGCCAGCAGCTCTTTTAAGAACCACAAACCAGCCGGGCGGTGGTGGCGCACGCCTTTAATCCCAGCACTCGGGAGGCAGAGCCAGGCGGATCTCTGTGAGTTCGAGGCCAGCCTAGTCTCCAAAGCGAGTTCCAGGAAAGGCGCAAAGCTACACAGAGAAACCCTGTCTCGAAAAACCAAAAAAAAAAAAAAAAAAGAACCACAAACCACTCAGTAGTGTGGTAGATTGGCCCAAGTGTGCCACTGCTTGATCATGAACATTCTCTAACTCTGAGTGGAAGGGCTGTGCATCTCTCAGCATTCTGGAAGGATTCAGTCCAAGCACATTAGTGAGTTGGAAAGGAGAGGGCTAACTGGTGGTGGGCAGGCTGGGGGCCATGGCAGCTATCCTGTGTTTACATTGACATGGATTCGGGCAACAAGAACACATTAGTAGCTCAGCCTTTGTTTTGAAGTATTAGGGATCAAGCCTGATGCCTGGCTTCTTTCCAGTTTCCTTCCATTAGAAGCAATACGCTAATAATCATCTGTGCACATGAGGGGGTGTTTTCTTAGGGAATGATTTGCGTAAGTATATTTCACCTGTGCTTTTCTGGGTATCTTCAAGTCTTTCTCCAAAGCGCCTGAAGACTCCTGCTGCCTCTCCATAATAACCTGAGTTTCTGTTTCCAACAGCCTTAAAACAGATTGTTTACAACCACGTACTCTTTTCTAATTTGCTGTATATGTAATGTTTCTTGGGTGAGTTTTCGCATGCTTAGTGAGTATTTCCATTTTTTCCTGTATAAAAAGTTTAGGAAAGACATTTGGCTATTTTTCTATTAAGATATTTTGTTGAATTTGTTAGATTTCCTTCTATATAGTGATATTAATAATTTATTAGCACTCACTCTACCTTTCTCTGAATCTTAGTTAATTTCTTTTCTGAAATTTCTGTGAAGGGCATGACGCCTTTAAAAAATGATTTTCATGTAGATATATCATGAAGACTCAGATTTGGAATATGGCAGAATAATAATAGAATAATAGAAAAATAATCTAAGTGACAGAATATGGATAACTCCCAACCACAAGTCATGGTGAAAATTAAATAAGACTCATGTGCACACGTGTGCAAGACTTCTGTGTCTGAGTCCAGACATGTCAGCCAAACACTCAGGAAATGATCATGTTGGATCAGCCCTGTCTCCCCTAATGGAAAATGATAACCATGGAGTCCTGTGGGTTCCACATACAGCAGAACTCCACAGTCCCAAAAGGCTCACATTCTAAATAAGATGGATGAGACAATTAAGACAAATAGACAAGTGTTGGGAAAAGGTAATTTGTACCCACGTCGTGGAGTGGGCATGTGGCTTCTAGGCCCAGGCTCACATTTCAGGACAATTTAAGGTGATTCAGACTCTAGCTAAATGAAATCATAGTTAGAACTGGATTCTGAGGGTTACAGAAGAGCACATACAATTCATGTGACTGAGGATATCAACTCAACTTAAATGAGAGAAATGACTCATAAAAACACCATGACCTCACATGTGGTGGTCTTCAACACTAGAATAATTGTCTTCCATCTATGAAATGTATGCTTATAATTAATCAAAAATTTTGGCAGACTTAAAATCAAGTATAGAACAAAAGGAAAGACTATCTTTAGAAGCAGACAGAGTTAAACTCAGCTTTGGGACAATTACTAAATCATTTTGTAGATTCAATTATTTATCACAGGATGGGGATAATAGCAGGTATCGGGTTTGATGACTATATGACTATTGGGTCTTTAAAGATAAGGAAAGCAAACAGTTGAAGTGGCCTGCCAGACCCACTCAAACAGTAGAAAACAAGCCAGGAGTGGTGGCACACACCTTTGATCCTAGCACTCAGGAGGCAGAGGCAGGCAGACCTCTGTGAGTTCAAACCTCTGTGAGTTCAAGTCCAGCCTATTCTACAGAGCGAGTTCCAGGACAGCCAAAGATACACAGAGAAACCCTGTCTCAAAAAAACAAAAACAAAGTAGAAAATACGGTGGAATTATAGTGATTGCTTCCAAATCTGAAATGTGATCACTGTACAACAGTTTCCAGACACACAATAGCTGCCACAGAAACCAAACCAAACCTCCAAAGCTTTGTGAAAGGCCTGGTGATGGGGGAAGGAAGCTCAGCAGGCAGAGGCTCGCTGTGCAAGCATTAGGGCCTGAGTTCAAGCCCCAGCATAACGCCCCACAGAAAAAGCCCAGTGTAGACATGTGCTTGTAATCTCAGTGTTGGGAAAGACAAGACAGTGTCAGCCCATCTGCTTGTTGAGCCCCAGGAACCAGCAAGTCAACAACAAACAGATAAACAAACAACAACAAAAACCACAAGGTGGATGGCTCCTTATAAACAATATCCAAAATAAAAACTCTGGCCTCCTCATGCATCACCTCCTGACCCTCTTCACACCCACCCCTCTACCCCACCTGCCCCTCCACTACAAACACCCCTCCTCCAACCCACCCCTTCCCCATTAGTCCCTCCCCAACACCCTTCCCCCATTAGCCCCTCCCCCACACCCAGCCCTCCACTATACCCACCCCTCTTCCACTAGCCCTTCCCCCACACCCAACCCTCCCCCCACACCCAACCCTCCCCCCACACCCAACCCTCCCCCCATACCCACCCCTCCCAACACACACAGGTCCATGGGCAACATTTTTCAAGTTTTACTCTTTCTATACATAATTTTATTTCTTTCTAAAATACTACTTCCATAGATTTGAACCTTACAGAAAAGAGGACCCATGGTCAACGGCAAATACTAGCTCCCTCTACTTCTTGCTCACGTAAAATGTACCATTAATATTTTAATTTAGCTCCTGAAATAGAATCTAATAATTTTTCCCTTTGTTTGGCCAAAAAGAGACAGATGGTGAGTGAGCTTATAAATCAGCCCCCAAAATTCTTGAAGCAAATGAATGCTTTATAAATCAGGGTTTTTAAAAGGTCTCATTTTTATAACAGTTATTACTTTGAAGCAATCTTTCCCTAATTATCTTCAAAAACATTAAACGGGGCTAATTTATGAGTTCCTGAACAATTTTGGATTTTCAGATGTAACCATCAGGACCCCACATGCCTGCTTGTTTGCTCTTAATTGTCTATAACGTACAAGATGACCTTGATCAACCTGATGGTTCGTGAAGTTACAACCCTGAGAGACGACAAGACCATGTGGTGAAGTTAGTTAGCATTTGGCTCCAAAATTCAGAATGCATTTGAACATGATTTCGAGATGAAAAGACTTATTAGTTGTTTATGGCCTAAAAAAATGAAAAAATAAATTATCAGGGAAAATATGATTTATAGAGCCTGCTGCAAAGTCTCTAGATATTCCACAGTCATTTGCTTTTGTAGCTGCCCCATCCCATAGACAGAAGGAGGAGTTATGGACACCATCCCAGCTGTAGACACTAGGCCAGGCCAACTATATTCTGATCTAATCTATTTTATGGTACAAATGTGTACTTTTGCCTAGAGAATGGAACACTGGATTCCCACAACACACACGACAGTGAGTTATTTTAAGTAGTGACTGGTTAGTAGCAGACTAACATTCCTGCTCTCTCCACAGTTAGAAAAATCAAAATCCCCCAAGCTGTGACAGCCCACTGCCCGTACCAGGAGAAGCTGAATTAGAGGCCCAACTGGCCTTCTGTGAGGCCACCACACTCAGGCGCTGAGGTTCATTCTGTGGACCGTTGCCACTGAAATGTGGAAACACCTGATCAGGAGGTGCTGCCTGGACCCTGCTGAGGATGCCACACATTTGGTGTATGTGCTTCCTGTGTGACATGCTCACTCCCTGTGGCATTTCTAGAGTTCTGGATTCTGACATCTGTCTGATGCATATAGCTTAGATACAGAACGATGCACCCATGTTAAGACTTTTGTTAACAAAGAAGGGCAATGCCAGAGTCCCAGGGCTTAAGAAATGATGGCACATCAGCCTTATGCTAAGAAGGAGGACACACATGGCCCTGACCAATGGCATCATTGGCTATTTTACTGTAGGCTATGTACAGAGCAGAGCAAACAGCCACAGGATTCAGGGACTGGTGACATCCAAGAGTCCGACTAATGAGCAAATGCAGACGTGATTGAGGACAGGCACCTTATCAACTGAACCATCTGTCTAGCTCCTTTCATAACATTTTGGAGAAGTATTATCCCTTGTTTTCTCCAGAAGGAAGGTGGGAACCATATGCAAGATTTCGAGATATTAAGAACGTCATGGCATAGTGCATCTGAGAGATTTTCTGGCCTGCTCTTGTGACTATCATCATTACATCTGTAATTTTCTCCATGGTTTACTCATTGGGATTGTCTTCAATCATCGTTCTAAACCTCACCTATTTTTGAGGGCAGTGTTTTATAACATAGCCAAAATCATTAATAGGAAGCCTCAATTCAATTTTCACTTAAAAAATAATTCTGATAATTGCATTGGCTTAGTATGAACTTTCTGGCACAAGTGAACCACAGTCTAACAAGTCATTCACCATCCAACATGCAATTCCATTAGCTTAAATTTAGTAGTTTTCACACGTACAGGAAAAAAATAAATTGATTTAGCACCTTTCTCCAAACCCACAGTAAAACTGATGATTTTTTTCATGCTGTTATTGTACCCTAGCTGCAGATATTAGTTACCCTAACTGTGCATCTCGTAAATCAAATAAATGCTTTCCCCCTCCTGTAATCACGTGGGCATCTGCTCTGGCATGTTTCAATGGCCATCCACTGGAACTCATTAAGAAAGCATTATGTGTAGTAAATTAAAATGCGAAGTCTATGATCTCCAGACAAAAAGATGACAAAGCTTATCAAACGTCTGCCTCGGCCGTCTCATTAGCTCCTGGATTTAACTGGCATTGTCCTCTCACACCGTCCCTGGGAGTTTTCATTTCTTACAGACACTGTGAAGCAGACAGGCTTTATGTGCTAGGAATATTTCAACATTCCAAAGAAACGACTTTTAAACAGAAATTGGAGGCGTAAATGAAGGTTGAGCATATTCTAAGAGATGCTAAGAAGCACTGATTTTTTTTCACACCCATTCTTTCCATATTCTCGACAATTACCAAATCTATCCACTTTGACATCACCAGACAATTTGTTCCTACACAGGCCTTTGAAGAGGGGGTGCACACATGCTTCTTCTGAGGCATCAATGCTCCAAAGCCTTTGTAAAACCTTTCCCAAGGCAGAAGGCAATCCTGCTGCCCATGGCAGCAGAAAAGGGCGCAGAGAAGCTATAAGTCCTGATAAGTGAGAATCAGATCATGCTGACTTGGAAATTAGAGTCAGGAGTAAATATGACATTGCCTTTGGATACTTCAAGACAGACACCTCATCCAAGGTTGAGACTTACGCTGCAGGGATCTGGAGGGACTGCTCTGAAAGAATCAATAACAAGAAAGCATGCTTTCATTTGCTGTGACATGTGACAGACTTGTCACTTAGAGGAGTGCCATTTGAGGGGAATGTTAAAGGACAATTCTTTTACCACATGAAAGTACTTTAAACTTAAAGGCCTTTTCCAACCACTGGGTGTTATTTCAGACCAAAGTACTAGTCATTTTCTGGGCTCCTGCTGCAAACTTGAAAGCACATGTTTCCTCTGCATCCTCAGCACCTAATGCAGTGGCCAGTACATGCTTGGGAGAACAGCAGCCATGTCCCCATTGTCCACTAACCATGTGCTGTGTGCTTGGGACGGAACGCTCTTGTGGTTTTCCCAAATCGTGAAAGAATAATAACTCTTTTTCAAAGTTAGAATGCCAAGAGTCAGGGAAAGCAAGCAAACGTCAATGTCATGGCACTGAAAAGGCCTGGCAAGGGCAGCTTCCTTTGGTATGACTTTCATGTCCTGCAGCTGATGAGTCGGGGTAAAGATGTGATGCCAGGCTATTTTGGCAAGAGTAAGTATAATGCTTGCTAGACACACAGATGCTGAGAATTATCTAAAAGAGCAGATTGAGTGGGTCTCTGAGGACCAGAAAGCTGGGAACTTTAACAAATTCCTCAAGGCAGTTCTGATGCTAACAAAAACAGCTTCCAGAGAAGCACTTGGTAAGTTCCAGTAGCTACAAAAAATGGTTCTTTCCATGGCTTATTTCACATCCTTTCACAGTACTGTTAGGTATTTACTGTTGTCCATCCCACCCTATTGACTAAGAGCTGGACTTCAAGGTCTTTGCACTTCTCCAAAAGTCGTGCCCAGGGCTGGCGGGTAGAGCTGCAACTGGCTTAGACTGTCTTCTTCTGCGTCAGTTATGTAAAGCACTGCACACACCTTGGTGTGCACACACACCAAGAATACAATCCTTTGCTGAATAGTATCTGCTACTCATCTATTCAGAAAAGAACAGCTTGACATGAGAACAATCCAGAAACTGTAGTTAACGAACAATGTGTAAGTTGAGTCAATATCACACATCATTAGGCGTTTTTAAGTGTTGGCATAGATATTTGCTTCTCTATAAAGCCTTCCAAAATAGCTAGGCAGAATAGACCTTCCACTAAGCCAAGCTCCAAGTGCACATTGAGTCTTTTGGCATACCTCACTCCAACATAGAAGGATCCTTCATTTGCCTCGCATAGAACTGGGTGCATAGCCCTGCTCTGACCTGCAGGCACCAACATGTATCTACAGAAAAGAAAAGTAAAGGGCATGAAAGATGACACATGGATAACAGAGTTGACTACAATGAGTTGGTGACTCTCTCCAGACAGAAGGGAGTGTGACGTGCCGAAAGGTTGGTTGACCAGAGGGAAAAACAAACGCAGTCTTAACAATGTTATATATTTTATTGACTTCTACTCCTTAAAACATGAAAAGTATCAGTAGAGAGAAGCCAGTGAATTTATGAGGGTGTCAGCAGGTGAAAGCTTATTTATTATTTTGGTATGGAAAGTCTTTCAGAAGAGTGAAGGAATGGGGTGAATCCAGCATGCAGCATACATAGGAAACTTCATCAGAGAATGAGAAATGAGGCTGCTTCAGGAATGCTCTGATTGCTGATGAATCCTCAGCTCTTCTTTCCACATTCGTTGTTTGTGTTGTTTTTCCACCTTCCTCTGTGGACTCATAAACCAAAGCAACTCTTAAATAAGAGACCGCTGCCATCATCTTCAGACACCAAGGAGAAAGGAAATTCTGAAGGAGACAAACTGCCATAAAACTACATGTATACTTAAAGACTACAGGGTTCTGACCCTTTTCAGACGCCCCCCCCCATACATTTTTATTTATTCAAAAAATTTGCATTTGAATGTTTTGCCTGCAGGTATGTCTGTGCACCATGTA
Organism: Peromyscus californicus insignis; assembly: GCF_007827085.1. Lineage (NCBI taxonomy): Eukaryota > Metazoa > Chordata > Mammalia > Rodentia > Cricetidae > Peromyscus > Peromyscus californicus. The sequence goes on from NW_026294402.1 coordinate 12,448,514, forward strand.
ACATGCAGTGTCCACAGAAGCCAGAAAAATGCATCAGATCTGCTGTGGGATGGTCTGTATGTCAAGTGTGTTGCTGATTGGTCAATAAATAAATCACTGATTGGCCAGTGGCTAGGCAGGAAGTATAGGCAGGACAAGGAGAGAGGAGAATTCTGGGAAGTGGAAGGCTGAGTCTGAGAGACACTGCCAGCTGCCACCATGACAAACAGCATGTGAAGATGCCAGTAAGCCACAAGCTTCGTGGCAAGGTATAGATTTATAGAAATGGATTAATTTAAGCTGTAAGAACAGTTAGCAAGAAGCCTGCCACGGCCATACAGTTTGCAACCAATATAAGTCTCTGTTTACTAGGTCGGGTCTGAGCGGCTGTGGGACTGGCAGGTGAGAGAGATTTGTCCTGACTGTGGGCCAGGCAGGAAAACTCTAGCTACAAATGGTGCCCAATGTGGTGGCAAGAGTTTCCACCTAAAACCTGAGAAAAGATTCTAAAATGGAGCTAAAAACAGCTTCCTAATTGTCTCTCTCAAATGAGCGGCAGCTGACGGTTTGAGCTACTGGAGGGTTCCTGGCATGTGCGCTTGACCTGCAGTATGACCGGAATGAGGCCTCTGCAAGTGGCACATTAAGCTGCGTGGTGGATTTAACCTTTGCTAGTACAAAATAAAAAAAGAAGGTTTCTGGGCTACATGCTGCTTGGATAAAAGCACAGACCCACGATAGCTCCCAGAGCTGGAGGAAAACGTACCACCACCATTTGGGAAGCTGAGGTGGGCGGAGCCAGCAGCCACAGCTGCTGCAGTTTAAAGCAATAGATTCACAATAAGACAGATTCAGATGTAATAGTTTACAATGTGTGTAAAATAAATGTAGGCTTGAAAGAGACAAAAAAGGTGATATATACAGTTATAGAAACAAATACATAGTTTTTAAAAATAAAGTCTTTAAAGAGACAGTAAAATTAATATATAAAAGAAGCCACGTGAAGATGAATATTACACAGAGAATCTGGATTGTGTTGTCTTTGGGATTTTTAACTGCAGAAAAACATTTGATCATAAAAGATGTTGAGTTAAACCAATATGTATATTTTAAAGATACCATGACTTCAAAATTTGGATATAAGGATATGTTGCTTTGGAAAGGAGACTCTGCTTTTGTTCCCACAGAAAGCCAGAGGCTATGGATTTGTTCCAGATTAAAATACATCATGTTTGACCAGCCAAGACCCCCTGAAAGATCTCCGATGACACCATGGCCCAGATGATCCAGCATCCAGAATGGTTTGAAGGCAACTGCCTCAGACAATACAGCCTCATGGACTATTCCATAATCCTAAAATTTTCTTTGTGTCCCCATAAGATACAGCGCCCCCCTCCAGTAGGAAGTAGTAAGAGAAGCTATGCCCAAATTCCCAAATTATATGTAATTTTACTTTGTTAAGGTTAAAACCTTCCTTTTTGAAAAAAAAAAGGGGGGGGGGGAGGTGCTGTGGGATGGTCTGTATGTCAAGTGTGTTGCTGATTGGTCAATAAATAAATCACTGATTGGCCAGTGGCTAGGCAGGAAGTATAGGTGGGACAAGGAGAGAGGAGAATTCTGGGAAGTGGAAGGTTGAGTCAGAGAGACACTGCCAGCTGCCGCCATGACAAACAGCATGTGAAGATGCCAGTAAGCCACAAGCTACGTGGCAAGGTATAGATTTATAGAAATGGATTAATTTAAGATATAAGAACAGTTAGCAAGAAGCCTGCCACGGCCATACAGTTTGTAACCAATATAAGTCTCTGTGTTTACTTGGTTGGGTCTGAGCGGCTGTGGGACTGGCAGGTGAGAGAGATTTGTCCTGACTGTGAGTCAGGCAGGAAAACTCTAGCTACAAAGATCCCTAGGACTGGAGTTACAAACAGTTCTGCGACATCATATGGGTGCTGGGAATCGAACCAGGGTTCTTTGGAAGAGCAGCGAGTGCTCTTAACCATGAGCCATCTTTCCAGATCCTACACTATCCAAAATCTCTTTTTAGATAAGTAATGGGCAACTCTAGGCACAGAGGGTGGAGGAAAAAGTGTGAGCATGTTTCTCAGAGAGGTCTCTGTAGGTCCACAGTGCCCCTTCAGACTTCTGAATTTTCCCTCCAAACTGCTCAGTTACTGTCAGCTGCCTCAGCCTCAGCCCAGGCACATTGCTGGGCCTCTCATCTCCCTCACTCTCTGAATAAGTCTCTTTCTGTGGGTATTCACCCTGACAGTGATAGTGCCCTCTGCATGGAGTTCTCTGCCCCCATTATTTGCAATATCTCTTTGTCAGTTCCAACTTAACCCTCAGAGCAAATGGTTCCAATTTTGTCCCTACTCACGTTCCCTGCCTTTTAAACACGACCAAGTCCCTGGCTACACAGCACTGTGCATGCTGTGAAAAAAAAATTCATAAATGACTTTCCTCTAATTTTTATAAATGTGTTTACTCTAATTTTAAATGTGTTTAATCTGATTTTGCCTATTATTACTTCCAGATCATTAACTACATGAATGTGGGGACTACGTCTGATTCGATTGCTGTCACAGCAGCAGACAAGTGACTGGGCAGCAGGGGCAGTGGGGAGAAAACCCTTTTTTCTGGTGTCATCCAAAGAAAGTGAGAAAGTGCAAGGCATCCTTCAGAGAGGCTGGAAAGAGGATAAGACAGCTGAACACACACCCAGGTAAGAAACTGAATTGGTGTTACAAAAAATCCATAGGAACTAGATAAATAGCATCTTGAGACAACACTAAAAACTAAAAATGGGATCCACGGTAAATGATACATTATTTTATTAAGACAGGACCAGCATTACTGATTTTTCCTTTAGCCTCCAATAGCCAGGAGCCTCAATGAGAGTAACATTCCCATGGTGTGCACAACTCGGAACAATAACAACCTCCTGTCTGCTCTCTGGGTGATGTTCCCATGTATCTGCAGGGCAATAATGACAGTTCACCCAGGAGAGGCCCGTCCATCTTATAGAAACACATTCAAATGAAAGAAAAGCTTTCCAGAATGTCTCTCACACCTTTGTGCTTTAGGTGTACAACACACAACAAAGACCCAACAAAGACCAGCCACAGTGGGGGCGCCGGGCATGTGTTGTGGTGTGGCTGAGAATTGTCTCATAGGGTGCTTGGATCTCTCCCTTGAGATGAGACATTAAATCTCCTCTATTTAGCTTGTAGGCAAGAAGTGGCTTTGTGCTTCTAGCAAGCTCTGTATCACTGGGCCACACCATGTACAGACACACTTTCTCTAATACTGCTTTCACAATGTTTATCTGAAATGCGCCTGCCTGATAACAAACCACTGTCTTTAAAAAAAGTGAACTCTGGACTAACAAACGCTGTCACAGATAAAGAGGCAACACTCCCAGCCATTCCATTCCTGTGTGACTCTGACAGCTGTGTGGCTAGTCCAGCCCTCCTGCTGCCAGTGGCTCAGGCTGGACCTGTGCAGAACATGGTGAGGCAGGGACTGGGGCCGTGCTTCCACAGAATTCTTATTTCCCAAATGACATGGGCATTTGAAGACCATTACTCATTCACTAGAAAATAAAAACACAGCCTCATCCTGTTGGGAACCAGGCAGGAGTTTAATTGTCCACCCTGTCCTAATACACAGATTCAAGAGCTCTGTTTCCATGTCTGTCTGTTGCCCTTGGAAGTGATACTGCAAACAATTCCCAGGCCTTACTTTTCAGAGCACTGTCTAACACAAAGCTGCCCTCAGATCCCCGAGGCAGGTGTCACTGCAGAGACAGAGACACAAAGCAACCGCTTTCTCACACTGGGTAGCAAACAGAACCCTGAAAGCAACAAACCTGGAGTCAAAGAGAAAACAAATCAAAGTTTCTTCTTTGGCTAGTGCTAAAGCTCCTCTTGCTGAATATCATAGCATGGAGGAGCCCTGGGAATGAAGGGGCGGGGCATGGAGCATGCAAAGGCATTTGAGGCTATGGCAGAAATATATCCTGTCCTGTAACAGCTAGACTCTAGTTCTTATGCCCTAAGGAACTGTGGGTCTGATATCTGACCACATAGAGTAAGTGCATGATGACACCAATCCACTGCTGGCTAGTCTGTCAATTAGCAGGACATTTGCTCCATGCTCAAAGAGGCAAGGAGTAAATGAGACCTCATCTTTCCAAATAATAAATGTTGGGTCAGAGTTAAGTATGCAATGCTTTACAGTCATTCTGCTGTGAAGAATTTCAGAGCATTCTCTCTTCTAGGCATAGGCAGAGGAGTCAGAGAACCGTGAGAGGCACTGGAGTTTACTTAAATGGAATCAGCCTTCGGCTGCGCTGTTAGGCACAAAAGTATTATCAATGCCATGAATGCACAGGGTGTGTCGAGATTTACCAGTCTGCAAAGCTAGGAAGAAGCAAGAAACTGGGAGTTCTCAGTTCTGAACTCACTCTATGCCTCTTCTCGCCCTAAGCCCTATGGAAACACCTCAGGATGGCCACCTGGAACTCCACTGGGAGTACAAAGCTGGCCGACCAATCCTGCAGAATGATGGGAGTGGACAGACACTGAGACAAGATTACAGAAGGGGACACGAATGCTTCCTCCTTCACAGCCTTCTTAGACCAAAGAACAGTCAAATCGACAGCATCTTGTGAGGCTTTTTTTTTTTAGGTACAGTGTGCCTCACATGTTATAAGAACCTACCACAGAGGGACTTGTTCCTTGGAAATGTTAATGGAAGCCACTTATCCCCTTTGAATCGCAGTCACAATGTCCTACACCACGTTGGAAACTGGGAACAGTAGAAGGAAAGAATAAGGGGTGACTAGAGTGCTAGATCCCCAAATACAAGCTTGCACTCACTCTAATATGACCATTCTCCCCCACTGATTTAGTAGCAGAAAAATGCATGTTGTAATCTGTGGAAATTTAAAGAAAACACTTTTGCAGAAAGTAGAGCTATATAAACCCATAAGGAAGGACAAAGAGCATGAGGAGATGTCAGAACCTGGAACCGGTGGGGAACGCCACTTTCAAATACAGATTAATCGGCATTGTGGCTGCTGTTATTCACCAGTTAGCCCTGGGTGAGTTTGATTATTGCTCCACATCCCCAAGGGCAAAAATGCAGCAACATTTCATTAGTTAAAATATTTAAAACATGCAGGCGGAGCACCATATCTCACCACAGCCATGGACCACCACAGCATGAAAAAGGAAACAGGTCACCTAACCATGAGGAGGGTGTCGTGAGAACTGGACTTTGAAGTGGAAGGTGAGGTTTCATCTGTCATTAGTCAGGTGAGAGGCAGTTAGCCCTATTGGGCCAAGATCTGTCAGTTTATTTTCACATTTGACTAAACAGTCTTAATGTGGAATACTCAAGTGATGTGCACATGGTGATGTCGATGGATTTTTTGTGAAGATAAAGATGGGGCTGGAGAAGTGGCTCAGCTGCCAGCCTGGAAGTGTGAGGAGCACTTGAATTTGGATCCCCAGAGCCTAAGTCAGGTGTGGAGAAACACCACTGTAATCCCACCAATGGTAAAATGGAATGTGGAGACAGGAGGATGCCTGAAAGTCCCAGGACAGGTTAGTCGGACCTATTCGGTAAAATTCCAGGCCAGGGAGAGACCCTGCCTCAAACAAAAAGGTACAAGGCCCCTGAAGACTGAGACTAAGGTTTTCCTCTGCCTTCCACACTCACATCATGCATGTATGCACCTACACACGCGTATGCCTGCACATAAAGGTACACACATGATATAATAATAAATATAAAAAGAAAAAGGTATCCAATAATGGCAATTGATTGGTTTTCCTTCCCCCTTTCTCCAGATAACCATGGCTGGCCCAGCCCCAGTTTACAAAGCAAATCACGGGCAGTTATCAGAGATTTCTCAGAGTGAAATCAAGCACACAATTGCAGATCTACTCATCAGAGCTGATAAGTGAAAATCACATCAAATTGTACATATAACCTCCCATCAGAAGTAGGCTTATCTTTTCTTTCTAACTATTTAAAATAGCTTTATTTCCAGAAGCACCCTTGCCCACAGCTTCTCCGCTAGCAAAATTATTGGTCTCTGTCTGTTGTCTGGGGCAGAAGTATGTAGACCCAAAGTCTCTGTGAAAGTCAGAGGACTGCACTTCTGGGAAGGCTGCTTCTAACAAGTGCTGGCCTTTCCAGGCTTCATCCAAGGGCCTGCAGACATTTCTGAGCTTGCCTGACTGTTCTCACACATACTTGCCTCTGACCGAGGAAGGCCTTGCTGCTTTGGCGCTAACCACTTTGGTTCTGATATCCCCTCCTGCCCAGTACGTGGACCACAGCACCGACTTCTCCACTTTCAGCTGCAGACCCAACCATGAATCTTTCTTAATCAGGATACCAGAGATAGCATAATAGTACAACACTCTTCAAGACTGGATAAGATTGAGATTTCACTTTTTAAATTTATTTATTCATTTTACATCCCGAAGTCTCCTCTCTCACCTATCCTCCCACTCCCTCTCCTCCCGTCCCCTCCCCTCCTCCCCAATCCACTCCCCCCATATTCTCTCAGAAAGCATATCAAGCTGAATTACCAAGCAACTACCCTTGTATTTAGGCTTGGCAAGGCAATCCAGCATGAAGAACAGAGACAGACAAAGATCCAAGGACATCCCCTGTTCCCATTGCCATGACTCCCACAAATAGACCAAGCTAAACAACTGTCACATATATGAAGAAGGCTTAGGTTGGTCCCATGCAGGCCCTCTGGTTGTTGGTTCAGACTTTGTTAGTTCCCATGAGCCAGGCTAGCCTTTTCTGTGGGTTTTCCTCCAATGTCCCTGACACCCCTGGCTCCTACAATCCCTCTTCCCTCTCCTCAGCAGGACTCCCTGAACTAGGCCCAATGTTTGACTGTGGGTCTCTGATTCTGCCTCCATCAGTCACTGGATGATTAAGATTTCATTTTAGAGCTATTTATCATGGCACACAATGACGAGCTCTCTGTGTCCAGCACTGAAAACTCTGTAAATGAGTTATACTATATCGATACAATAGAATAGTGTTAGCCCACACATAAAGTGTTGTTGATAAACATTTTAATGATAAAAATATATGTTGAAGAATATTAGCTAAAGATGTGGTATATTTTTATGCTGTGGAACATTTGTCTAATGATGCAAAGATATATTACATTCTTTCATGTTGCATTTGTTTAACTCTGTAAAGCTGTGTTACTTTGCCTGCCTCAAACACCTGAGTGATCTAATAAAGAGCTGAATGGCCAATAGCAAGGAAGGAGAAAGGATAGGCAAGACTGGCAGGCAGAAAGAATAAATAAGAGGCAAAATCTGGGAGAATATAGAGGAATGAGAAAAGAAGGAAGAGGACTCCAGGAGCCAGCCACCCAGGTATAAAGCAGGCCATGGAGTAAGAAGTAAAGAAAGGTATACTGAAATAGAAAAAGGTAAAAGCCCAGAGGCAAAATATAGACAGATGATTTAAGTTAAGAAAAGCTGGCTAATCTGGGAGGTGGTGGCACACGCCTTTAATCCCAGCACTCGGGAGGCAGAGCCAGGCAGATCTCTGTGAGTTCAAGACCAGTCCGGTCTACAGAGCAAGATCCAGGACAGGCACCAAAACTACACAGAGAAACCCTGTCTCGAAAAACCAAAAAAAAAAAAAAAAAAAAAAGGAAAGAAAAGAAAAGCTGGCTACAGATAAGCCAAGCTAAGGCTGGGTATTCATAAAAAGAATAAGCCTCTGTGTGATGTATTAGGGAGCTAGGTGGTAGGTCCCCTAAAGAGTAAAGAGCCAAAAGAGTAAAAACACCAATACCAACAAATATACATAATTTATCACTAAGTACAAGATAGGTTGCACCCATGAACCCAGCTCAGAAGGTAGATGCAAGGATTGACACAAGTTTGCTACAGCCTGGTAAGTCCCAGATCAGCTAAGAACACAACAAAAACAATAGGCCAGATTGTATACAGTTCATTTAACATAACTTCATTTTGTCAAGCGATATAAACACATAAATACTAGCATATAAAAAGATGGCATAGGGAGATGTTCACAAGAGCTACTTCAGAGTGGCACCATTAAGGCTCCGATGTGTCCCTCTCTTCTTGGTTTATCTACAAAAATCTGTTTGCAATGCCTATTCATTGATTTTACAATTAGAAAACCTGTAAACATTTTGTGTTGTGATTTTGCTTTATTTTCCAAGTCATTGGAGGAAGGAATGATAAAAAAGTTTTTATAGGTAAAAAAATATTAGAAATTATTGTTTTTTCACCTATCTATCATCTGTCATATATCTGTTATCTATCTACGAATACATACATGCACATGAACACAATACAGCAATACATTATGGATTACTCATGTTCTATGCTAGTTCAGCATCCTCAGTGAAACTACAACTGTGTAAGGAACTATTACAAAGAACCAGCTCTTTGGTTTTCAGCCTGGACCAGGCATGGTTTGGTATTTAAGGTGTTTTAGTGCTTAAAGTGAACCCTCAAGTACATACTCAGTATCTGTTAGAAGAAATCAAGTAGTGGAGTGACCTGCCCAAGGCCGCTTGGGAGGCAGTAGAGCAAAGAACCTGGTCTAAATCCTTCAGAAATCACTCCACCATGGAAAACAAAACTGCAAATTTTTCATTTTAAGGTTCTCAAGATTCAAGACCACATTCTCATCTGTCACCCCTTCATCCCGTGTTTCACATGTCTTTACTTTTGGAATCAAAGGTAAATGAGTGCCATCGTCTCCAAGTAGCGTTTCAATACTGCTAAGTAAAAGGCAGCCATGTGCCAAGTAACAGAAGCTAACATCTATTGAGTGCCCTGGACCAAGATTTTGTGTTTGACATGTACTTCGTTATCACTTCTCAGGCTCAGAGGGCACTGAAGGACAGTGAGTTCATGATCCTGAAGGGAGGAGCTTGAGGGAGAGTTCCAGTCTGGCAGACTCTCACTGGAGAGTTCCTGGTTTACATCAGCCCGAGAACAGGATTTCTGCTAAACTGCAGCTATGAAAGAGATCGTCTTCCACAAATGGTATTCTTTCCACCCACAGCCATGTCCCGCAGCCAAGCTAGCAGAAGCTGACAACTGTCAGTGTTTCCCCGGCCTCCTTGACTTGATTTCCCAGATCACTGCCTACAGGAAGCCATGCTTCAGCCTGGAAAACATCAGCCCATGAATTAACAACATAATTACTTCATGATATCAGCTGACACAGCACAGCAGCAAGCAGGTGTCCCAGTAGAGTAAGATTAATGAAGTGGCTGCAGCAGGAGCTTGTCAGAGCCACAACTTCTGGGGACAGAGTCCTGTGAAAATTGCAAGGCATGTCTCCACAGAAGTGAAATGCAGAGTGAACTTGATACTCTAGGAAAAGATTCAAATGCTCTCACAGCTTTCAGAGTTGGAATTTCACTGTCTTTACATTCATGTTATTGGAGAAAATATGTGAACAACATTCTCATGGCAAGGACATCCAGGGATATTACCCCAAAGGATGGACCCAAGAGCTTGGTACTGAGCAGTGATAAGGACTATGGAACATGCCTAAATCCTATTTTCTTCTGCATCTTGAGGCACTCCAAAGTTAGAAGGGTTAAAGGAATGTTCAATAAACAGGGATCAGCCATAAAAGGCACTAGGTGTTCAACATTACTATTTTCTCTTGCCTGTAATCACATACACAGACCCATTCTAAACACACTAGACTTGCAAGTTCTCCGGTCCTCAATGTCTACTCCAGCATTCATCTACTAAATCTTGATGTAGCTAACTACACCCAGCTATGTGTAAGGCTTTCCATAAGCTGCAAGCAAATGGAAGGGTGTATCATATCTAAGTAAGAGAAATAATGTATCCCTACAAGGCTAAAAGAAGTTTCTAGATCACTTACTGCTGGCTTTCATTAATTCACAAAGATTTCTGTGAAGTATGTTTCTTCCCATTGGGTGAACTTGATACAGGAGCTGATTAACAGTAATACCCTATACTTGGTGTCTTCACCAACTGACTCCCATGGCTGGTGTGAATCCAGGTGACATGGTTGAGGTCAAATCAGACTTGTTGCACTATACCACTGAAAGAAGGGTAGGGGACTTGTGACAAGAGGCTGCTGAGTCCTGTGTGCTGCATATGGGACATATGGAAAAAGTAAAGATTTTGAGGAAGTGATTGAAAAGAATAAAAAAAGTCTAATAATACATTATATGAAAATAATAATAGTTTGGATATAACAGATTAAATATATTTCCAAGATCTTTTACTAACTTTCACTTTTATTCTAGAAAAGAATTAAATGGCTTTACATATGGATGGCTTTACATGGCTACTAGAGAGTACGGATGAAGACAGAGCTCAGAAAAGGATGTGTGCTGTGTTGCTGAACCAGTGAAAAACAAGCCTCGGTGCCGCCCACTTGGTGTGTGTGTGTGTGTGTGTGTGTGTGTGTGTGTGTGTGTGTGTGTGTGTGTCTGTCTGTCTGTCTCTGTTTCTGTCTCTGTCTTTCTCTTACCTTGTTTTCTTTCCTTCCCTTCCTTCCTTCCTTCCTTCCTTCCTTCCTTCCTTCCTTCCTTCCTTCCTTCCTTCCTTCCTTCCTTTCTTCCTTTCCTCCCTTCTAATAAAATGGGCTCTCACTGTGTTATCCAAGGTGGTCTCTAACTCTTGAGCTTGTCTTATCCTTTGGCTTCAGCCACCTCAGTGGCTGGGATTATAGGCACACTCAGCTCAGCATTTTGCTTACTCACACAGAAATGTATTTGTTGGCTTATATACCACCTAAACACTTGATAGGTGCTACTTTGAAAGAAGTGTAGACAGTACATAGTAGAAAGCCGTGATTAAAATGCATTTCAAGAAATGTTAACTATCTATATATCAACCTATCTACCTGCCTATCTATCTATATTTTTATCATGTTGAATAAAATGTTTAATTATTAAGTTTTTACGCACATGGGGTATATGTGTGTGTGTGTGTGTGTGTGTGTGTGTGTGTGTGTGTGTGTGTGCCTCTACATGGAGCATCTGTGGTGAGAAGGCAACGTAAGCCAATTCTCTCCTTCTGGATGTCAATTATGAGGATCAAACTCCGGTCTTCAGGCCTGGAGGCCAGTGTTTTTCCCACTCACTGAGCTGTTTCCCTGAACAAAGTTTAAACTGAAACAAACAAATTGCTTAGTTCAGGCCTTCTTCAAGCTCCTCTACACTAAGTATGTAGTGTATATATCAAGAAAGATCCAGTGCTCAGTGGCCTCAGATGTGCAGTGCATTCTTTCCTGTCCTTGTATTTCCCCTCTCCCTCACCACTTTCCCCTTCTCTCCCCTCTCCTGTCACCCCTCCCCTCACCCCCATCTCTTCTCTTCTAGTCCCTGTTTCCTTTTATTGTTTTATATAAAAGGAAATTACTGTAGTTTTAATTTCAAATCTAGGAGTTATAAGAAATGAAATTTTTTATCTCAAACCAATGAACTTGGAGTACTGATTCAAACAACACACTTCTAAGAAAGGACAAAGACTACATGACCTGGATCAAAGTTAAAGATGATGGTAATAATTTAGGATAGATATTTAGCTGTGTCCTTTAACAATATTGGTCAAGAGGAAGAGATTCGATATTTGTGTACCACACTCCGTCTTGTCAATCCGGCACTGAGTCTAGGACCTGTGATCATCTGTTGGACTGAATCTTAATGTTAAGATCTTCTCAATAGTGATTTATTTGGGGAGAGAAGAGGAGATTAAGAGTCAAGGCAAGAACATTGGTGGGTTAAGATAAATATGGACATCAAGTTATGATCACTATGGTGAGTGTTTATGGAACACTTTATCTGCCCCTCCCTGAGTTTTCCATAGTTTCTATTAAAAAGTGAATTTTCTGTTTCCCATTCAGCAACACAGAATCATGGTACACAGCAGAGCCCATGGGTGAGGTGTCCCATTCACAGAATCATGGTACACAGCAGAGCCCATAGGTGAGATGTCCCTTCAAAGAGCTTTAACAATCTTTTCCTGCCTGTCATCAAATCTGTTTCCTGCTCTGCCCATTGTGCAACTGATTTTATTCCTCAGTGCAAATATGTTAATAACTGTGAAGGATTTCACCACTTGTTGTTCCCACCATGTGCTTTCTGGGTAGTTTCCTAAAGGTTTCTAAAATCATTATGCAAACAGTACTTTTGTCAATCTTACAAACAGCTGGGCAATTTCAGAACTTTTATTACTAGTTCCCACCACTTGAACTCAAAGCTGGAAACAGAAGCCAGGTGATAGGCACACTGTTCTGAGAATTCCAAGAGGAAGCTCTTAGAGTATGGGACACTCATTTTCATTAGCTGAAAGCATATCCACAGCATACTCTTTTTAACTCTTTTTTTTTGTTGTTGTTGTTGTTGTTTTGTTTTTTTGTTTTTTTGAGACAGGGTTTCTCTGTGTAGTTTTGGTGCCTGTCCTGGATCTCACTCTGTAGACCAGGCTGGCCTCGAACTCACAGAGATCCATCTGCCTCTGCCCACCAAGTGCTAGGATTAAAGGCATGTGCCACCACTGCCTGGCTCTTTTTAACTCTTATTGACTAAAAGCAAACACCTTTCAAAACAGCTCAAAGATATTTATAGACTTACATTCTTGTAAGCTGTGTATCTTTTGATTATATCTGCCTATCCATGAATGAACTCGTGATGGGAACTTCAGAGAAAACAGTGCTGAGAAAAATCAGAGTTTTTGACCATGTCTTTAGAAAGACAAATGACTGATCAAATTCTCTGCTCAAATCTCAGGTGTCTACTGTGTGACCAATTCATATCTGACAAGGTCACAGCTTGGGAACATAAAATTCTCACATACAATTGCTCTGGTCTAAGAATTGTTTGGAAGACAGGAATATATTATCTAAAACACACAACTTTTGAGATCATGACTTTGATGGCCTGATGCCATGGGAGCCAAGTATGGGATACATGTAATCCTGGCACACAGGAACTGAAAACAAGAAGATCCCTAGGGCTTGCTGGACAACTGGCCTAGCCTACCTGATGATTTCCAGGCCATTAAAAGGCCTGTCTCAAGATAAAGGTAGATGGCATCTGAAAAACAACCCTTGAGACTGTCTTCTGGCACACGTACACACATACACACGAAATAAATAAAATGAATGAATAAATAAATAAATAAATAGATGCATAACAGAAGTTGTTTTGCCCACAATAAAGTTAATAAGTTAATATACCATAAGACTAAAATTTTCAGTTCTTATCTCTGGTCCTTGATTCAGATACTGATAGCCACGGACGGTTCTGTTTCAAGTGATTGGTATTCTGAAGGAAAATGAAGAGACAATGCATTATCAAGTTCCAGGAGACACAGATGTGCACAGGACAAGGAACACCGTAACACTACCAGTTCACATGACAATGTTCACTTTTCCCCTCTCCGAAAGGCTGCCTTCTTTCCTCGTTTAATGTCTTTCATAAATTTGGTCTCCAGGGAACTCAAGCCGCTGTTAATTACGCGTATCAAGTCTCTGCTGTGCCAGAGGAAACTTAATTATTCTAATTTTCAAGGTCATAGAAATATCCAAAGGGGCTCGTTTGATAATCCAAAGAATAATGCTATCACAAAGGAATCAAAGACAGGGTTAGCTACGGAAGACTGGTTACAACTCCACCTACTGAGCGGTGCTGAGGGTGTCCTAGCTCTGCCACCAAAGTCATACTGCTTAGGACACCCTTCCCAGAGTGGCCTCCCCGTGAAGCTGGCCACAGGCTGGAACTCTTCTAGAGGGAGAGATGGGCACTCTGCGGGGAGGGGAGAACTCTCTTAATGAACAGGCGTATGCTTAGGCAATCATCTGATGAGGCTCAGTCAAGAGGGAGAAAAAAAAATGTAACATAATTGCCTGACGAAATTCTAAACAAAATTCGTCCTATACTTTCTCCTCCGAAACTGGTAAATTGTGACCAGTAAAGATGGTGGTTCTTTTTGTCAGCTTCTCGATTTCTGGAGGGTCTTGAGTTTGAAAGCTCATGTTAGGCAGGACTTTTTTTGTTTTGTTTTGTGTCTGAAATAGGACAGACTGAAAGACAAGTTTGCAACAGTGCGAGTCCATCTGTTAATAACAGCTCAGGGGAATACAGCCTATAACTTGTCCCTCTCTCAGCTCGGCTTAGCCATGAAGGCAGGACTATTTTAGGATTCTAAAATTACCATGTATGAAATAGCAGTCTTTGGTGATTTCTTGGCTCTAGGGAACATCTCTTGACTCTGAGGGAGTTGCAATTTAACATCTCCTTGTCTCAGTCTGGTACAGGAGCCCTCCACATCCCTTTCTGCTTCTCATGCAGCAATTATTATTGCTAACATTTGTAGGTATGTGTGGTTTGCAAGGACTTCTAGAAACCAGAGGCTCTGACACCACATCTCCGTTAGTTCTCTCCAGTTCATTCAAAAAGCTCTCCCATAAGCCCTCTCCACTCTGCTCCCCTGCCACCATAGCTACCAGGAACCAGTCCTTTAAGCCTAGATGCAGCCGAAAGCTGGGACTGCCCATGCTTGTTGCCTTTGAAGAAGATGCAGTTTAGACAACTAACGCCAAGTTTGACTGTATCTGGAAGGAAGCTTTTGTTTGTTTGTTTAAGACCTCAAGGCCATGGGTGTGCATGTAGCTGAAACAGCTCAGTACTGGGTATCACTCACTTGTGGCTAAGGAGGCAATTATAGTAAACCAAGATCAGGCCTGGGGAAGGAAGGCATGAGATCCAGTGTGCCAGCGTCAGGAGAAAGAAGCTGGTGACCAAGGCAGCACCATGTGCAGGAAGTGATCAGAACCACGAGAGGAAAAGTAGCTAAATCCATGGGTAAAATGCCTACTTGTTCTTGGGGAGTCATCTAAGCTCTCCGTTTTGATTGGAGAGTATGACTGAGAGTTTTGACAAATCGGTCCCTCAGAGCAGAGAGAACACAGCTCTTCCTATGAAAAAGTTCTAGCTCTTCAGTATGGCATGAGGCTCCCACTAAGCACAGGGAGGTGGGAAGATGCTATTCAAGTTCGCCCCTGTGTTACAGAACTGGAAAGCCTTTTGCAGATTGCTCAGTTTTCCCATGCTTCCGTTTCCTCATCTGACCTTCACCTTGTGCTGGTTTCCGTGGGGACATCTTTTCCCTGAATGGAGTTCTGCTCTCTCTCCAATACTTGATTCATCCATTTTAAATCTAGGAGGGATGCCACACTGATCCAGTACAAAGAAGAGTGTTGGGGTCAGCTGTGCACTTCTGTGACTTGAGGCTGGGCCACCTATCAGAAACTCTGACTGCTCTTCCCAGGGCACAGATGCTGCTATTCAGAGGAGGCCCACACTATGGCTGTGAATGGTGTGAGCACTTGTGTAGCTCCAGGATTCGGTTTTTGCAACAGTCTTCGGTTCTCATACAACCTACACCTAGCAATTTAGCATCTATATTCAGCCCCTACTTTTTCAGCATAGAAGCAATGGTAATCATCGATGGCTTGACTTAGGCATGTCACAGTCTCTCTAGGCATGCCTACAAAGGAGTTTCCAGATTGGGTTAATTGAGGTATAATGGCCCACTCTAAATGTGAGTAGCTATTCCATGGACTGGGCTCCTGGACTTAAAAGGAGAAAGTAAACTGAGCATCAGCATCATCCATCTTCCTTGCTTGCTGACTGCAGACACAAAGTAGCCAGCTGCCTCAAATTCCACTGACATAACAGCCCTACTATGATGGATTGTTGTACTTGAACTGTGAGCCAAAAAAAAAACCCCTTCCTAAATTGCTTTTGTTAGGTACTTTAGAGCACTAACAGTAATGTTTTAAGGAGTAGATCAGCAGGCATCTGAGCTACCTAGCATGGAGTCTACTCTCATGAAAGATTTCACGGAGTGATGGATGAAGCATACTCTTCTACCCCCGTTGAACTTGCAACCCATGGAGCACCACCTGTCACCCAGCAGTGTGTGTCTCTAGACTCACAGCACAGGCTGACATCTGAGCAACCCCACACTGCCATTTAGAACTGCCTTGGTAGTGACATGTGTAAGCCTCTTCTGGAGAGACAGCCTGGAAAACCCAAGAGCACAGTGCAAGAATCACTGGCTATATACTGGGCCCTGTGACAGTCAAATCCCTGAGATTCTAATGCAGCTGAACAGGGAGAAAGGAAACAAAAATGCACCCAGGCTGTTCCTCAGTCTACTATTACCAGTCAACAAGAGTGCTAGATTGATGTTGAAGTGGTGGGTGGGGGTACAGTCCAGATCTCCCTCAACTACAGCTAGACTTAAAAACAGTGTAGAGAATGAGACTACCCTTAGAACCTAAGCAAACTCTTCTGCTAAAAGTCAATTTATGTTCTAACTTCAGAAATGTTAGACTATTTAGAGGTTTTATTCTGCCTGAGAATGTGCTCTGTGCTAATGTGTGCTTATTATACCACAGATTTGGCATCTTAAGGATTATAAAGGGTGAGAGGCAGTTCCTAACTGGGAAAGGAACTGTTTCCATGACAATAATTTATGTCAGAACCAGCTCAGGACTTTTAATTCAAAAAGCCTCACACTGATGCACCCCCGGAAAAGTATGAACTGCCAAGCATCATCTCTCACGTGGAAATGCACCTAAATCAAGGTTCAGTTCATAAAGAAGAAAGAGGAAAAAAAAAAGGACAACTTCTTGGAGAGCAAAAAACTGGCCATGCAGCCCTTGGACAGGTAGGTTTGATATATATATATATATATATATATATATATATATATATATATATATATATATATATATATATATATATATATATATATATCACTGGTATTTCTTAGCATATATTGTTGTGAGCACTTCCATAAAGAGATGGAAATTAACTGCTATTTTTATTTTCACTTTAAAGGGAATTAGCCACAGAAAACAAAAAAGACTCATCCAAAGTCATCAACTATTATAGGCTTGAGCCACGAGTTCTTGCCTATCTGGTGTCAGAGGGACAGCACCCTGCACCTGCAGAAGTCCATCTGTTTGCTGTAGACTGACCTTGAAAACTTAGTCCTAGCTGAAACGTCATCCTAGCTCAGACTCATTCCTCCAAGCTGGTTTCATCATGGACCTTCTGGGCCGCCCTAGCTTCCCTTCCTACACTCCACAGTCATTTCTTACTCCTTTCTTTCAGCTTCTCCCCCAAACACTTCTGCAGTCCTGAGCACTGCTCTGTCTCATGGCAGTGGGCAACTATACTCACATGATGACTCTTGCCTGACTCTGTGCACAGGGCAGTCTCCCCTCCCAGGAGGACTTTGCCTAGATGTAGTAGTCACCTCTTCTGGCTCTGTTCTATGACCAAAGATGACTACTTAGTGTCAGTCATGACACGTGTTAGTTATCCTTGCTATATCTAGCTTGCATTTCCATGGGAATGGTTTGTTTTTCCCTTTAATTCAGATCTTAGTTTATTTAATTGGGGATCACAGAGATCAGAGTAGAGGTACTACACACCATGGAAGAATTTCCCCCAAGGAAGCCAAAATGTATTTGATAAAGATGAGGATTATTGAACAAATGAATTCAAGAGTTATACTTATACGTCAGTGGTAAACAACAAAGTTGGTTAGCCCCTACCCTTCTGCCAAGAGCAGGTTCTAGAAAGAGAAAGCACTGATTAACCTGAACTCACAACTACAAAACACCACACTGAAATGCCACACCTGCTTGGTTAAGTCAGTCTCAATGACCTCTATCACTGAAATAGATACAATGAAGAAAACAGGCCTCCAGAAACAGTAAGAGACCAGAGAGTAAGCAGGCTCTTTGGTGGACTTAGAAGTAAGTTTCCCTTGCTGAAGATAGTATGTACATAGATCCATAGCCGACACACAATGTCAAGCCTTTCTTAATCCAGTTCATCTTTGGAGTCACTCTCACAGAGATTATTTTAGATATACAAACCCTGGTCTGACCTAGACATCCTGAGAATGACAGAATTTGGTTCTATGAATTTGTATTTATAGCTACTCAGGCAATTCCATGTTGGAGCACTACTGATACACTTAGGATGTTTGACCCTGAGACTCATGAGCATCAATAACCCAGACAGGGGTGGAAGAGTCACTTCTCTCTCTGACAGCAGCTAGGAGGGAACATCCTTGGAAAGAAATATAACCTAGTGATTCTGAATGCCAATGTCCTATGATTCTTCTGGGAATTTTGAAAATAATACATCTCAGAGATCCTGTTTCCCCTTCCCTGGGATGGTGCCTGAGCCTTGACACTGCGTGGACTGCTAATTGACTCTGAAACACTGGTGGTTGATCATGGATGACCACCCACCATGATCACACACACAGGCTAGGGACGTTGAACAGCATAGTTTAATTCCTTACCCTCACACTTCTGAAGTTAAGGTACCAGCAGATTTATCTTCTGTGGCCTCTTCCTGGATATCTTCCCACTGTGGCTTCATTCTGTCTTCCCTCTTGTGGGTCTGATTCCAAATTCAGTGACTATTTAGTAGATAGGATCTGGCAAGATACCCCAGTCTGGTCTCAAACTTACAATCCTCCTGCCTCAGCCTCCAACTGTGCAAGCCAATTTTCCCTTTTCATAAGGATGTCAGCCACACTGAATCAAGACACACCATGCCTCAGCCTCCCAAGAGCTGGGGTGGCTGTATTTTAACTCTTAAAAGTCCTTTTCTTCTAGTACACCAGCTTCCTCTGGGGTTTTCCTTCAGTGACAGAATTCTCTGTCATAGCATCTTTGAGAAAGAAAAGGCCAAGTGCCCTGGAAGCTACCATGAAGCATTCTCCTCTACTGGGTCCATTTCTAGAATGGTGTAGGAAAAGTGTGCTTACTGGGAATTTCCCTGGCAATATTCACTGATATAATTAAAGTGTTTTCTGCCTGGGAGCTTTGTGGGATCTCTGTGGCTGATAAGGATCTCTGTAACCATTGGTTTTCCTTCTTTCTGCTCATAGCTTAGCTTTTGTTTCTTTTATTAATCAAATTTCTATATTGCACCCACTATGAGTAGGACATGGGCTTATAGCATAAGCTCCACTTTGGTTAGTTACATGGACAGCTGCTAAATAAAGATGCATTACACAACCACACAACGGTGAAAACGAAACACCAGAAGACAGGAGATGCCACTGAGATGTGAGGGTGAAACACTATTTCCTAAATGTGTGACTGATTGTCTTCTCAATTAGCCAGGCAGCTGTGCAGAGTAAGTACTCTTATTTATTACTCTTATTTATTTTATTTTTCATGGTGCTTGATATCAAGGCCAGGGCCTCGTGCATGCTAGGCAGGTTTTCTTCCTGAGTCACATTGTAACCTTTGATTCACCCCTTTGCCCAGGTTACAGTGTAAATTCTCAAAAACAATACATGAGACAGAAGTGGGAGGGGAGATTACCTAGAGAGGAAGGGAGCAGTCGGGAGGAGGGGAAGGAGAGGGGGCAATAATATAACTGAATAGGGACACTTTATATATCGCTTGCCTTATATTATATATTATAAATAATATAGTTAAAAACTAAAACAAAGCCTCCTCTTAAAGCATGGGAACTATTGATATCAAACAAAGAACAAACTATTTTCTGTGTGTTATTCTTGTGCAGCACAGGTCACTAGAGAGACAATTTGGACTTCTACTTGTTCTCAGAGCCCAATATTTTTGATCAATTGAGCTTTATTTCCACTTGCATGTACAATCCAGATTTTATGCCTTATACATCGGGTTCCGTGCCCAGCTATAAATCAGGAGACAGGGTTGTGTGTGCTCTTGTCCATCAGTTCTGATGTCATCACCCTCTCCTCCCCTTCTCTGCTCAGCATCTTTCCTCTCTCGGTGATTTCCCCTTTCTGTCTCATGTATTCCGTTCTGAGGATTTACACTGTTGCCCAGACTAGCTTCAAACTCTCTGTGATCCCCCTGTCTCAGCCTTGCAAGTGCTGGGATTACAGACTTAAGATACAATACCTGTCTTTATTGTCAAAATAGATAAAAACACCTAAGTCAGTTTGTAAGTGATAGAAGAATGGATGGTTTGAAGGGTGTTATTATGATCTTCTCTCCCTCATTGCTACTCTTCTGTCTACTTCTTCTTCCTGTAACATCAGCATGATGAATTGGAACAGGATCAAAGAAAAGAGCTCACTGGGAGATTGCCATCCTTCTGTGGAGAAAGGATTGATTTCTTGCAAAAGCCCTTCAGGAAATATCCCAAAATGTCATGTTTAGAACATGCTTCCTGCTAGACTGGCCTTGGTGATTGAAAATTAACTGGGTGATTCTCCTGTGTGAGGGACCATATGGCCACTTATCTTTGGTTCTCAACCTCTCGCTCATGGCCAAGTCAAGAGCTTAAATCACATCCTGTCAATATTTCCAAAGAGTGCAGAAGAACCTGAACATTTCTATGAAAATAGATTTAAAAGCCAAACTGCATGGAGTTGTTAGAAGAAAACACAATGCCAGGAAAATTGTTTGGTAGTTCGACAAGGAACTGATAACACAGCACCGTGTGCAGTCAGGGCTTTGGGCTACTGGCATCGCAGCTCTGCTCCCCAGCAGCTGTGCCAAATCAGGAAAGTTTATTCTTAGGAACAATAAGCTAAGAAAATCCTCTCCTCTTGCAAAAGACTTGTTTGATAGTGTTGTTGGCTTGTTTGTTTCCCTAGCATGGAAGCTTTCAAAGTTGTATCTCTAGCTTTGACAAGATAACACTGTACAAAGGTGGGGAACATGAAAACGTTTCTTGTCTAGACCTTTGACATAGTTGTAGTTATAGACACAACAGAAACGAAGTAGACGTAAGTCTAAGGGAAGGGGAGTGGGAGACGAGAAGAGGATGTGGGGTGAGGATGCCATGGGAGAGGGCACCGATTTGGGAGAGGAAGTCCATCATCAAAAAGAAGACAGAAAGAAATGAAGGGGGATGACTAAGAACAAATCATAATGATATGCATGGAAATGTCACAATTAAACCCACTATTTGTATGCTAACAAAAATTTTGATTTAGAACATAAGCAGCCATATATTAAAAATTAACCCTTGGCAGCTGGAGAGACTGCCCCTATCTCACATGCATGGTGTGTTCACCATTGGGGTGCAGAAGGCCCTGTTGTGTACCAAACACTATTTCATTTCTTATTTTGTTTTGTTATTGTATTTTAAATTACTTATATGTGTGTGTGCATGTAGGTATGCACACATGAGTTCGGGTCTCAAAGAACAGTGGAGGCCAGAAGTATTGGCTCCCAATGAGCTGTTCACAGGCAGCTGTGAGCAGTCTGATGTAGTTGTTGGAAGATGAACTTGAGTCATCTGGAAGAGCAGTATGTGCTTTGAATTACTGAGCCATCTCTCCGGCCCCTCATTTATTTTAAAAACGTTTAGAAACAGGAGAGAGTAGAAGCTGAGTATGTTTTAGAGGAGACAGAGCTTCTTAAGGCCAAGCCCCTTGGCTAAAAGGTCTCACCTAAGCAGAATGGGAGAACTGACTTGAGATCTTCAGAGATATAGAACTTGTTTTTCCTGGTGTGTGTGTGTGTGTGTGTGTGTGTGTGTGTGTGTGTGTGTGTGAGAGAGAGAGAGAGAGAGAGAGAGAGAGAGAGAGAGAGAGAGAGAGAGAGAGAGAAGAGAGAGAGAGAGAGAAAGAGAGAGAGAGAGAGAGAGAGAGAGAGAGAGAGAGAGAGAGAGAGAGAGAGAGAGAGAGATATCAACCTTGAGTATTAGTTCTCAGTTGTTATGAACCTTGTTTTATGAGACAGGGTTTCTCACTGGGACCCGGAACTACAGATAAGACTAGACTGGTGGCCAAGTAGCCAGAGGGATCCTCCTGTTTCTGCCTCCCCAGCACTGGGATTTCAAGTATGTGCCACCACACTCAAGTCTGTATGTGGGGATTCAACTCAGTCCTTATATTTGCACAGCAAGTACATCCTGGTTGAGCTCTAGGACTGTTTCTCACACTACACACAGCAGAGGTGATTCCCAAGTGTTTTATAAGAAGATGCATGGTAAATTATTGTCTGGTGGTTTGATGATGTTGGTCTCCTGGGTCCCACAGCAGCAGGACCCCACAGCACTGAGCCACACAGGTGCAGGGACATCCATATATTAAGGGGACCTCAGTTCCTTTTAGCCCTTAGCTTTGCAGAAAAGTTAGTGTTTGAGCCACACAGCTGTTTTATAAAGAATGCTAGAGCAGGGTACAATGGCACATAGGAGAAATCCTAGACAACTTAGGTCTGTTGCTGATCAAGAGACAGGAGGGAAATACTAGTTTCATGGCACTTTGTATATGCACTCCCCTAATTGGCACAAAATGTTATTTGTAGTTTCAAATCAGTGGGAAGACAGCAGAGCATTTGGATCTGATAGATAGAGGCAAGATGGACCAGCCTCTGAGACTAAGGGGTACAACAGACATATGGTTAAGAACCAACTGGCCGTGGCCTTCTAAGCTGGGGGATCAGCCATAACTCATCCACACTGCTAAGATCCTTTAAGGGGTATTTATTATCTTCTAGACACAATTTACTCTTCTGATTATTCATTTTTCATTACTATGGAAAGCAAGATTAAATTGTTTCGGCAGCAACTGCTTACATTAATCTTTCAAATATGTGTTCCATGTAAAACTCTTGTCAGGCAAATGGATCTAATTTCAGCCACCCAAACAGCTGCAGATAAAAGTAATCCAGCCTGAAATAAAAGGAGTTCCAGAACATGAGGTGCAGTGGAAAACACAGGCACAGACCACATAGAACCACAGTGGAGGATTCGGAGAGTGGATGGGGGAAGGGAAGGATGCTGAAGAGTTCATTTATTAGACCCAGGAAATTTATTCCATTAACATTTTAATTTCAAAAGTAATTTAAATTAGCACTTTATTTAACTGTGAAATTAGATTACTCTCTGTTTAACATGCAATGCACTTATGAGCTTAATGCATGACAAGTGCTGAGGATGAAGACCATATCTCTGAATGCCTATAAATTGTATTTCAGTGTCTATGAGATTGTCAACAACTGCCTCATTTTACAAAATGGGCGTTGCAGTTACAAAGAGCTTGAGGGAACAGCCTGAAGTCACACAGCCATGCAACAACACCTACAGAAGGAAACAGGGCCAGTGCAAGAGCAGGTCTATGCATATTTGGAGAGCTTGGTTGTTGGAAGTAGTTATCCTACCCCTTAGTAAAATACTTGACTCTTTTCCATGTTCCCTTCCTATCTAATCTCTCCCTGTAATCAATTTTGCAACTTTCAAAATAAAGATGAATTTATTTGCTGCCTTCTCAAAACATTACTTAAATAAATAAGAAGTCAGTTAAATCCACTGGGGACAAGAATAAAAAAAATTGCAATGCACTGAATAAACAACCACACACTACTGCTCCTTCTTTGCGATCAATCTACTTTGGCTATGTCAACCAGCATATTAACCAAATGCAAGGACAGTGAGAGAGATGGAGCCATGAAGCAAGTGTTAGGAAACTGTTTAATGGCAAGAATGGAAACAAAGGAGTGTGCTTCCTCTGGGGTTTGCTCTGCAGCATGTCTCAGAACTATGGCGTGTGCATAGGTAGCAAGGCCACAGAAAACAGGGAACAGGATATCAAAGTGTATCTGTCAGAAAATGGAAACTCAAAGGGCAAAACAGTGCTGATAGGACCCCAGGCAGGTGCAGACAGACCCCAGGCAGGTACAGACAGACCCCAGAGCAGTGCAGACAGACCCCAGAGCAGTGCAGACAGGCCCCAGAGCAGTGCAGACAGGCCCCAGAGCAGTGCAGACAGGCCCCAGAGCAGAGCAGACAGACCCCAGAGCAGTGCAGACAGGGCCCAGGCAGGTGCAGACAGACCCCAGAAGGGGTGCAGGCCTCCATGCTAGAGCATTGTGTCTCTAGAGCTTGCTTTGGGACCTGAGAAGCAGTCTTTAACTTTGCCCATAAGAGGCGTGCCCCAGCCACTCCAGAGACAACTCTGGGAACAGGGTCTGAGGAGCTGGGTCCTGAAGTGCACCGAGCTGGCAGTGCAGAAGCCTATGGTCATGGTCTGTTTGTCTACAAAGGTGCTCTGAGTACTGAACCAGGGGAGTGCATCTGCCGGGAAGTCAGTCAGCAGGTGTGAGCAGAGGCAGGCAGACAGCCTTGAGACAAGACACATTTTTGTATGTTAGTAAGATTACAATTGTCATCTCGGCCCCATCAGGAAGTCAGAAATCACATTTCCTTTAGTTTAAATCCCTCTCTGTGGGGTGGGGTCTCAGGGAGCCTGGCCAAGCATCTGCAAGGATCTCAGCTCGCACTTTAGAAGGCAATATGAAGGTGCTTACAATACAAATTACCTTCCTTTTTTTTCCCACCTCTTTGCAACAAGGTCTTGCTCTAGCCCAGGCTGGCTGGACTCAACATGTTCCTTTTACTTCAGCTCCCAAGCACTGCTATCAGAGGCTTGAGCAGCCAGCCACATGTGGCTAGACAATTCCCCATATGCAAATGTCCTAATGCTCTTAGGATAAACAGTGTGTCCTGTATAGACTCAGTGTTTAGAAACATTCCTTCCAAATATTTCATAAAAAATTAAAATATCCTTGGTTAAATAAATACATACAATTTACATCTAGTTAAGATGCTATGTAAATTAGCAAAATGATTTTTTGTTATTATTTCTAAAGCTAGCAAGGCCCTCATAAAAACAATCAGCAAGTACATTGCTAATGAACGCAATAAAGGTGAATGATGCCACCATCGAAAGAGAAGACCCAGACTCAGCACAGAGTGTGAGCACCAAAAGCCTTTAGCTATGGGTAGCCAGCATTTTTCCGTATTTAAATAGCACAGGGTTAATTTTCCATTACTAGGTGATAGACCTCGGTAGTTTGGTTGAACACCAGGTGTGCTTTCAGTATGATTGCCATTGCTAACCAGTGGATTGGCATAAAGCAAATTCCTTCCTCATGTAGGTGGGCCTCAGTCAGTCAGTTGAAGGCTTTACAAGAAAAGGTTCAGTTTTTTCAAATGAAGCAGTTCTCAAGACTGCAACTCTGTCAGCAGAGGCAGGAAGGAAGGCCAAGGCTGAGTTTCAGCTAAGGTCTCACCCACTGCTTGTTGTGGCTACTGAAAAGCAAAGGTGGGCTTTTTCTGAGGAGACCGTGGCTGTCCCCAAAATTATAGGAGCTAGTACTTCAGAGTATATCTCAACCTCTCCCCTTTTTTCTCCTTTTCCCTCCCTGCTTTCTTCCTTTACCGTGTTTCTCATTTACATACCCATAAAGGTCCTCTGCTCTCCAGAGAACCTTGACTCCCATACACAGGGTGATAGTCTCTTTATTAACTCTGTTCTACCCTACTGTCACGTGGTTTGAGTCAAGAGTCCCTCCACCCCTCAAAACACAGGTTGTATCCTGGGTTGGATAATGTCTATGACTATTTTATACTCAAAGCTAAAGGTAGACTCTTAATATTCGATAGTCACAGGTTCCTTCACCTATGGTGGTGTGTTCAAACTTCTTTGTGACTCACAATAATATAGGAATCACATTATCACATTATATGTATTACATATAACATGTATATGAAAACTCAAAGAGCTTAGTGATGTTCCTGTCAATACACTACGGTACTGGCTGTTGTTTCTGTTAGGTAAATGAAGTAGAATTATAATAGATACACCAAATAAGAGTGTGGTTGCAGAGTGTATTTCCTTTAGTACCTCACAAGGTTCTGACTGCTTTCTGCACACACAGGCTAGCAGAAGTGTTAGCAGCATTATGCTGCCTCCGATTTCAGTCATATCTCTCTTATTTCATTTCCCTTGCAGATCCATAAAGTTTAGTTAGACCATCAGCCATACAATAAAGTCACTGACAGTGGCCAGCCACAGTCAAGGCCCAGCTTTCCATGCCATGAGTTCCAGAAACTCTTCATTATAAGCGCAGTGGAGTCTACAATCACATTCTCACCCAGGCTCTGTACCCAGCTCCCCAGTCTGTATTCCTCCCACCACACACTATTTTGTGCCCAATTTCAATCCCATATTCCTCCTAAAGCCACCAGTCGAGCTCTGTCCTCACCTACTATGTCCACGCTCCCTCCAGGTCCTCATTCAAAAAGCTCCACTCATCACACTGCCTGTACTGGATATTATCAGATGATGGAAGTCTCTGAAAGGGTCCCATCACTCAACATGGAGTTTGACTTAAGACAGGTGCCCAGGATCAACATAAACATTTTCTCATCAAATACTGCTTCTGGATATTAACATATAAAGGAAGCTCCAGGTTTATGAGCAAGAGTCGGAGGGCAGGAGCAAGATTTTGAGTAGCAAGGGAAGGGACAAGCACCAGGAATGCTCGTCCAGGTAGAGCTCAGACCAGGAGAAGTCCTTGGATATGAGAAAAGAAGACAGGCTGAGCTTTCTGGTTGGTCAGAGCACAGATGCACAGAGAGCTAAGTGTCTCTGTAATGTTATGTCAGTGAGGTCTGACCGGAAGCCAACAGACTGAAACACAAGAGTTTGCTCATAGCTGAGTTGAGGAGCTAAAGGAGCAACCATCGTTAATGCCAGTGCGAGCCTGTTTAAAGCTGAGTTCTGTATACATGTAGCACCTGAGACGTGGTCATCTCAGCCTAAGAACCAGCATTTTCGTTTATCTGGGAAGAGCTCAGGCTTTTAGAGGCCCTGTGAGGATGTGTGAGGGCTTCTCTCAGCCTAGTATTCTCCCCAGTGCTTCTCTCTTTGCACATTTCACCCACCGTGCCGTTAAAGAGTCACTCTGCCTTCAAGAGAACAAACACACAAGATGCATCTAAGAGGAAAGAAAAATGAATCATTATGGTTGTGAGGCTGTCATTCAACAAAATGCAAAATATATTTTATACTAAAATTTAAAAGATGCTACTTTGGAAAGCTTCCTCTTCAATTATGTTTAGAGCAAATTTAAGGTCTCTAAAAGCTGCTAATGTAAATTTCATAAACCCACGTAAGCACACAGTAGCTCAATTGCCACATACACACAGGCACATGCCAATAAAACAGGAGGAAGCCAGAAAAAGAATTCCAAAGACTTCTGCCTACAGACAGATGGAGAGATACTGAGCAGAGAAGGAAACAAAGCCGAAAACTTAAATATAAGACCAGACATCTTCCCAATTAATTTTGCAAACAATAATAAATAAAGAACGAATTATAATGAAAACAACAAAAAAGTATAGGTTTTAGAAGCAAGAAACTAAAGCAGCAACCAGCAGGATTAGTGTACTTAAGTTCAAAATGGAGTTCCAAGGACCAGACAGGCTGTGACATTAAGAATTGAATTTGACTAAACAAGAACTGAAGAGTTACTCTTTGGGATGTTGTTCAAGCAAAATCATCCCATTGAAACCTCCACAGATAATTTTGTTTATTCTCCTGAAAGACACCTTCCCATCATGTTGTGCAATATCAACAGGCAGGGGAATTATCCTCAGACAGGAAAACACCAGCTAATGGAAAATGAGAAAGTTAATAAATGAAGTCAAATTGAGTATTTTATGAGCACTCCTGAAAATACACTCAACGATGTAAAATGCCATCGTTATGACTGAGCATAATAAACCCATTACTTGTCTTAAAGGCTATGGCGATAGAAATCATTTAAATCAATTGAGTTACTGTTTCTTAGCAATTTGATAAAAAGGAAAAATAGTGTAATTGGGAATGAAGTGCCCCTTTGGGAGCTGAAGCCAAGCCAGCTGGGTTTCTAAGTGTACTTTAATCTGTTTGTGTATCTCCCCTCCTTGTTTCGAAGAAAACGAGCGGAGAGGCAGGAGAGAGCTCCTAAGTGGAGATGCCGAAGGCCTAGGATGTGTAGAATTTCAATAATTACGAGCTTTAGTTTGATCAACCCCTTTCACTCCTCTGTTCTATCATAAAGGAAAGCAGAGGAATAGTGTGGGTGCCTGAGATTATGTGAGACCACACTGGGCAGTAAGTAAAGGCAACAAGGACCCTCAGTGTTTCGGAGGCCAGGGCTCCACGAACCATGTCTGGGTGATGCTGTGCTCATGAGATCTCGAGTCATTCTTCCCCACCACCCCAGCCTCCGTGGGTGCTCAAGAGAACTAAAGCAACTTTGGGGAAAGTAGAAGTCAAGAGGCAGACTTATCAATAAATATTTTCTTGGTGTGATTTTTAATCACCAATAAAAGAACCTGATGAATATTAAGTATTATTAATACTGTAAGGCATGCATTGGGCAGCTTTTGCTGAAGGGACCAGACAGGAGAAATTTGGGCTTCATAATATATCACTCTCACAGTTAAGTATTAAGCTCTACTACTCTTGCCCAGCAGGAGCTGATTTCCATTAAAACCTTATTTGCAAAATCACCCACGTGTCAGAGTACACCTACAATCTAAATGATCTCTCTGTGTTTTTCCTCCTTCAAGCATCCTTAAGGAAATGATCTTCCACAGTAGCAAACTTCCTATTCTTACAGTCTCTCAGAGTCTAGCCTCAAAACATAGACAAAACCTCAGGAAACAAACAGGCTGAAGGATTACATGATATGTTAGTGAATTAAAAGTGAGTCCAATTGACTCACTCTTACAGATTCTTCCTTGTGTCCTTTAAGATTGGTAAGGGGGCTGAGTGGTCGTGGCAGCGCATGCCTTTAATCACAGCACTCAAGAGGCAGAGCCAGGCGGATCTCTGTGAATTCAAGGCCAGCCTAGGCTACAGAGTGAGTTCCAGGAAAGGCGCAAAGCTATACAGAGAAAATATGTCTCGAAAAAACAAAACAAAACAAAACAAAAAATATTGTTCAGGGGTTCTGGATTTTAGTGGTAAGAAGACAGCCAGAGATGATCAAATATGTAACAATAACAGCAATAAATATTGATCATGGAGGAGGCATGGGTAGAAACTCAAAATGCTTCTGCTATCTTGCTAGTAGAAGAAGTCCTATCCCAGCACACCTACTGATCATCAACAACAAAAGCAATCCAGAGTCTAACAGAATGGTGAGAGCCCATCTCTGCTCTTATACTTGACCTTCATCAGGCCCTCCAGCTCTGCCAGCCTTCAGCCCTCTGCCTAAGTCTCCTATGAACAAAATTGACAAAACAGGAGGCTGTTAATCCTGAGTGTGCGTGGGTTAGTCAGATGCTTGTCATTTGCAACATAAAAGACAAAGTTTCCGGAAAGCCATGTCTCCTCAGATATGTGGAATTCCTTTTAGTTGCAGTTGAATGTGCTTTATAATAGCAGAATCAGAGAGGGACACTAGGGACATAAAAATGTGTATAGCAACAGCAGTGTTGGCTGCACGAAGACCATTTTATAACCAGAATGATTATATAAGGAAAAGAAAATGCAGAGTCTCCCCAAGGGAGTCCTTGTAGGGAGCACTGGCAAGGTAAGTTAGAGTATTACCTGGAGCCTGGGGGTGGGGTGGGGGGGGAGCTGTTGCCCAGGGGTGAATATTTGGGATTTTAAGTCAGGACTCAGCCTTGGAAGAGTCAGCCACGGAAAGGGCAAAGCCTGTGTTAGAATCTTTTCTACTTTGAGTTTTGAAAAGATAGATTGTTTGACTGGAGGTCCAGATATGATGAAAATGCTTTTAGTACAGGACTAATGATTTTCTATAAACTACAATAGGTATATCTTTGTTTTGCAAAGACTGAAAGTATTATAAGGGTGGGGATTTATGCACACTGCCTAAAGCCTTTCTCAGCAGGACATTCCACAAAAACATAGCAATACAATACATACATACATACATACATACATACAGAGAGAGAGAGAGAGAGAGAGAGAGAGAGAGAGAGAGAGAGAGAGAGAGAGAGAGAAGAGAGAGAGAGAGAAACTTTAATATACAAAGGACTCTAAGGAAATTCCTTTAGCAAAGTCCATTATGTGTCTGTCACTTCACACAATGACCAATGACTGCTCTTGGCACCTAGGTGGTCCTCAGAACACTTCAGATGGGTCTTGTGGATCTCTGAGCACAGTGAGACAGACTTGTGTAAATTCTGTCTTTACCAAGGAGCCCAGTGCCTTGAGATGCCTTCCTATTCAGGGTCACACCAGAAAGATTACAACCCAGGCAGTCTTACAGATGCCCAGTGTTGTTAAGATGGGATTTGTTTGTCTTATTAGGGGAGTGGGGAAGTTTTTAAGTTTCAGTGAAGCTGTTGTTCTTGTTACTATAGTGATTACCAAATAATTAATTTTAAAGGTAGCTTCTTTCCAGTCTAGCAAAAGATGCTATCTGATGTGCAGGGCTACCATTACATATTTGCTAGGGAGGGGATGTATAGGAGATTTGGTAAATGCACAGAATGCCTTGGTCTGATTTTCCAGAAGAACAGATGATTCCCCTTTACAATTAGGAAAAACATATTAAAAGATGATTTCATTGGTGATGGAATTCAGGTTAGAAAATAATTAAATACTATACCTAGAAACAGCTCATTTTGATCCCGATGACAAAGAGCCTCCAGTGAGTGATTTGCCAAGTCAAAGCAGTGACCCAGTGAAAGGGGCTATACTTCCTACCTCAGAATGCCAGGGCTTGACAATGGGATTCATTACAGCTTTTGCTTAAGGGGTAAACACTTCTGCAACAGTTAGTGATATTGTCAATGTGACAAAACTTAGAGTCACCAGGGAGAAGAAACTTTGGGCGTGTCTTTGGGGACTATCTTGATTATATTTGTTGAGGTGAGAAGACATACTCACTGTGGGTATCACCATCCCCTGGACAGAGGAATCTGGTTGTGTAAGAGCAGGGAAAGCAAGCTGAACACTAGTATGCATACATTCACTGTCCTTTTCATCTGGCTGCTTTATGCAAACTTCTGTGGCCACAACTAGTCAAATTCTATTTTGTGTTACTGGTTTGCACAGCTGTCTTCCTACCTATGGTATATAAAATGTTCTACACAATACAGCGTTCATACTTGTCTCCTTTTAGTATCCTGAGACCCCAGCAAAGCATTTAGGAGATGGTAAAATCCATTTTCCATGTTGAATTTGAGAACGCACACAATCAAAACTCTAATCCCCTGAATGGACATTTTTACTTAATGAGAAACACAATCTTGTTTCCAGTGATCATGAACTCTTCCCCATCAGCCTCTATCTATCTATCTATCTATCTATCTATCTATCTATCTATCTATCTATCTATCTATCCATCCATCCATCCATCCATCCATCCATCCATCCATCCATCCATCCATCCATCTATCTATCTATCTATCTATCTATCTATCTATCTATCTACATAGCCCTGGCTGTCCTGGAATTCACTATATGGACAAGGCTGACCTCAGACTCACAGATATCTGCTTGCCTTTGCCTCCAGAGTTCTGTGATTAAAGGCATGTGCCACCACACCCAGCTTCCACAACTATTTATTATAGTAGCTAGTATAGTATCACTTTTAAAATGGAAACTGAACAAGAAAAAAATCTCTGTGACTCCTTAAGAACTGTGAATAAAATCATCATCAATTCCTAAGAATTGTCAAGCCAGTGGATTATATTGACAAGAGATTCACTTTTAAATCTCCAAATGAAGTCCTGTAGAATCAGACAACTGCTTAATGTTTTCCTTAGTTACCTGAAGTTTCCTTAGTTCCTGAAGTCTGGACTCAACTTCATCCTGCCTGACTATACTTCTTAAGTCAAACATCCAAGAGCCTTGGATGGAAGCCCCAGGACACAATGCCTACTTCTTCGTCTGCATCTATCCTGGGACACATCCTCTGCTCCTTCCAAAGTTCAAACACGTCTATGTTTCATTGTAGAACACAGGTATGCTTGCCTGCACCTGTAAAGGAGACTGCCGAAGCCATGGGGAAAGGGTCCCATCAAATCCCCTGTGCACTTTACCCTCCTGTCAGAGACCCACTGAACAAAGGCAGCTGTCAGCTTACTTCTTACTTCAATAAAACGGCATTCTTCAGGCAGTGTTTCAAAGATGATTGCTAAACTGCAAACACTTTCCAAGGACGACAACAACTTCTTGTTTGGGTTGTTTTTATGCCGAAAGAAGGCCACCACAAAATGCTGGCAAAGTTTAGAAAGGTGCTTCTGGGTGATTCTTCCAGGGGCCTCTCATATGTACTTAAAAGAACAGAATTTCCATTGTCCCAATAGGAGAAAAATATATAAAGAACACGGGTTCAACGATTGTATAAGTTAATTATGATGCACGTTATTACCGAAAGCTCCTTTTTAAAAGGGGACTTTGAAGACTTGTGCCTAACTGCATGGAAATGGTTGACAGTGACGTGCAAGGGGCCGGGCTCAAAACAACACTAACTTTCTTACACTGAAATATGAACTCTTTTCTAGACATGGTTACTCAAGTGCTTTTCCTTTGCCAAAATAGTTGAGGCTATAAGGCAGCATGAGGGGGTGTGCTCGTGTGAGTGCATGTGAACAAGTGGCTGGCTGTCAGAGGGCAATCTCAATGTTATTACCTAGGTGGTGTCTACCTTTACTATTTTTAACATGGTCTCTTACCTGGAACTCACCGAGCAGGCTAGACTGACTGGCCAGTGAGCCCCAGGTTCCCCTGTGCTGGGATTACAAGGCACCTCAATGTTCAGCTTCTTCACTTGGCTTCTAGGAATAGAACTCAGGTCCTCATATTTGTAAGGCAAGAACTTTCTGGACTGGTTCATTCTCCCAGCCCTGCAAAAGTGTTCTTAAGAGCCTGTTTATACCATCTACAGGCAGCAAACCCGGGGAAAACTTCAACATTAGTCCTGGAATTTAGCTTCTGTGGCCTATCTGTTGAGCAGGACATGGAGTTATGCTGTAAAGTAATCTTTTTCTTTTCAGTCACTACAAATGTTTTTTCTAAAAATAAAGACAGTTGTCTTAGCTAGCTTTCTATTGCTGTGATAAACACCACGATGACCAAAAGTGTTGGGGAGGAAAGTATTTATCTTACAACTTGTAGTCCATCATCCAGGGAAGTCAGGGCAGGAACTCAAGGCAGGAACCTGGAGGCAGGAACTGGACTCAGAGGCCATGGAGGAGTGATGCTTATTGACTTGCTCCCTATTGTTTGCTCATTCTGCTTTGTAAAGTACCCAGGGCCACCATTAAAGGGGTAACATGGCCCACAGTGATCTGGGTCCTCCCACATCAATCATAAATAAAGAAAATGCACCACAGGCCAATCTGATGGGGGCATTCTTTTTTCAGTTGAAGCTGCTTCTCAGATGACTCTATCTTATGTCAAATTTCTAGTGGGGTCTCTTACCTGGAACTAGCCATCCTAACCATTCTGTATCTTCTCAGACTAGCCACTGCCATCCAAAGCATGGAGGTAGAGTCAGCTCTGGCTAGAGTCACCCTTCTGAACCTGGACAGCATAAGGCAAGTCAAATCCTATCCTGCTGCTCCAATGAAAGGGAACAGGCTAGTTAAGAGCCTTGGGCATCTGCTCCCACTCCAAAGATTCTGATCTCATGCCCTTCCTGATTCAGGCATGCCAGGAATACACAACAATTCAGGAAAGTGGCACCCTAGGCATGTAGCACATGGATGACTGATCAGTCTGCACAATACCCCCATACTCACTGCTGAAAAAATTAGATCAGATGAGAGCACATTTTAAATTGTGAAATGGTAGGATAATTTTAGGCTTGCAACTCATAAAGAGAATGCATTAAACAGGTACTGAAACTATTCATGCTGGAATTGGCAGGAAAGTCTCCCTCCCCCACCCCATCAGGGGAAGAAAGTTGTATATTTTGCAATTCAGAATGTTCTGTAGCAGAGATGTCACTACAAAAAAAATAAAAATCCATGCCAAGTTTGTCTTAGTAAGTATATTCTTTAGGTTCTACAAAAGCCCATTCTAAATAGGGCAGTGTATTTGGCTCTCCTGCAGTGAAAATTATCAGTTTATTATACACAGCTTTGCTGAACATTTTCTAAGAAAGCAAGCCACCCACATTCATAGGCTACATTCTTCATAAGCCAAAAGGTAGTAGAGGAACACAACAGAGATACCACGCCTTGAAAACCAGCATAAGAAACAACAAGTTACATATAAAATAAAACCTTATAAAATTAATTATGTTTTGTTTCACAATGCAAAGCAACCAGTACCCCTGAGTGTGGAAAAGGAAAATCACTTCTGAAGTCCAACGTGGCTACTAAGCTAGTTCATCAAACTGCATGGAGCTTATTTTTTCTGAGTCCTATTCTGCTCTATGATATCTTATAGCTTATTTTCAAATCTGTGAATTTTGTTGCAAGTGAAAGAACTCAGAGTGAAACCACAGGATTACAGAGACGCACATGTGACAAAGACAGACAAAGATAATCTAGTACCCAACTGAGAAACACTGTGAGGCCTGAACATCATTGACCACACAGCAAAGGTACCTCTCAGACATCTCCAAAAATACAAAGTATGAATAGAGGTCGGGCTGTTGCCTATTTTACAGAAAGCACTGAAATCACAGCCATATTACTACCAACTTTCATACACAAATTCCAGAGTAATGAAGAAATGGGGTCCATTAAGACACATGTCTGTCTTGAGCTAGGTCATTGAGATCAGTCAAATAAACTTCCTTCTGGGAAGCACTTCCATTTACTCTTCAACACCATATTCTCTATCAACATACACGGACACAATGTTCTTGGTAAAAATATAAACGATTATAGAGAAAAATACCTTATGTTTTCATTTTTGTGCTGTTGAACAAACTCAACTAAACCTTTTTTAGTGCAAGTAGGAAAAGCTGCCATTCTAGACCCTACAGAGGAATGTAATGAGGATGTTTTGTGATGAGAAGACACACGAGGAAGACTGACTCAGACTCATGGAACACTCACAAGCAAACCTTTCTTCCATTTCTACCCGAAGAAGCACAAATGCAAGATCATGATACTATACAGAGGTGTAGCTAGAGATTGGGCAGATTTTACCAAAATATAGTAGGGTTAGCTAAGCAAACTATCAGGGTGGGGTAAAGGCAGATATAAGACAGAATAATTTACATACAATGTATCTACCATTTGCTAACATGTACCATGTTCTCTTGAACATGACTATATGTTATCACAGTAGATTTCATGGGAAGTGGTACTCTTCTCCCTAGTGTAGAGATTAAGGTAGGCCACAAGGATTATCTAGTTTAATATACAAACCTGTGTGCTCTCATGAGGAGAAAAATTCCTTTATTGATATTCAAAACGTATCTCATATGAGTCCATTCATTTGATTTATAGAAAAGGAATAGTTGTGAAGACAGTAAAAGGATTCTGAGTTAGAGGAAGAGATGAACAGATGTAGGGCTTTTGGGCTAGTGAGCTTTCTCTGTACCGCTGCCTAGACAGACAGAATACTTAACACCCGCATTGACTCGTTACTGCCCAGGGAGACAGAAGACATAACACCTGCCATGACTCCCAAGGCAGCCATGGAAGGTGGTGCATGTCTCAGCCACTGCTGTGACAAAAACTGAGAGAAACAACTTAAAGAGACCAACCTTTGCTCTCACCCTCAGAGACTTCAGGCCAAGGATTTATGGAACTATTGCTCTGGATGAGAGAAAGTGGAACATAACAGTGAGGAATAGATGGCATTGGAGAGTGCCCACCTCACACCAGCCAGGAAGGAGCCTGGGACACAATACCCTTCAAAGTCACAACCCTCAGTGGCCTACGTCCTTCAGACAGACCCCACCTCCTACAATTGCCTTCAGATTACAACTCCATCAGAAGATAAACCCAGTGACTTGGTCAGCTTTCAGTCTCCTCTCCAGGACTGAGTCCACCAGCTGAGGATGCCTTCAACACAACGTGAGCCATGTGAAGGCCAGTATCGGAATCTTACAGTGAGACTAGATGCAGTGCCAGGGTTGGTGATGTAAATTTTAGTTTATGTGTATAGGTGTTTCGCCTGCATGTATGTCTGTGTAGCATTTGAGTGTCTGGTGCCTGAAGAGACTAAAAGAAGGAAGAGGATCCCCTGGAACTGGAGTGACAGAGCTCCCGTGTGGATGCTGGATATTGAACCTGGTTTGCTGGAAAAACAAAGAATTCTCTTAATGGCTGAGCCATCTCTCCAGACCCATAAGAATGATGCAATGTAAGTTTATTGATTGTAATAAATGCATCAAGCTAGTGGTAGAGGCTAATAAGCAAGGGGAGGCTATGTATGTGGGAGAGCCAAGGACAAGGGGAAGTTCTGATTTCTTCTCAATTTCGTTATTTAACGCTGCTCTTGAGTTGCATGTAAGTATATATAATACATAATATATATGAACATATTGTATACATATGAATGCATGTATATTCATACTATAGTGGTTGGACTTTTGTTATAAAAACAGAAGGAAGAGGAAATAGATTTTGAATCTGGTTAATCCTTGTTACAGTTGAATACATTATGTGAAAAGGCCATGCATGTGGAGATCATGCTAGAGTTGCCAGACACTGTTTTGAACTTAAATAAGTCTTGGAATTTAGGAACATGTCGGGAATAAACCATCCATTCACTCAGCTCGCACAGGCTAAGACCTCAACAGCTTTGATTTGGGTTTTGTAACTTTGGAGACATACAAATAATTTGGGGAAAGCCCAGGCAGGGGTGATGAAAGTAACAAAAGGGTCTGAAGGTAAGAAAAAGGCTGACAAATGATTATTAATTACCCTCCGAAGAAAGACCATGGGGAACTCGGTAGCCTCCTTGAAATGCAACAGAGGTTGTTGTATAAAATATGATCACCGTGATTCACAATTCCATAGAGGAAGAAAACAGAGGAAGCGGACTTAGGAGGAAGCATGGCGAATTTAGATGAAATAGAAAATAAATCTTTCATTCTGAGAGTCGGAGGCACTAAAGCAGGCAGCCGCTTAAGGCCTTTGAGCACTGCTTTCCCCCAGAGCCTACTCAGGTTGGGCCAGCTGTGCCTGCTTGACTTAACAATACCTTCTCCAGGAATCCCTGTGTCCTCCCCTTCACTGAGCAGAGGGCTTCCTTGGTATGTAGCAAATACCGAAACCATTTCTATAAGAAATTCTACAGTGCCCTGGACGTGACAAAACTTCCAAATGCTGACTTTATCCTTTTCCCTAAAAAAAGTAAGGTCAAATCAATTGGTTGATACAATGATGGATTGTATCATTTCTAGTGTTTCTTTAGTGTTTCTTGCCTATGTGACTAACTAGCTTTAAGACATTCTTATCTATGCACATTAAATTTGTCCCCTGAACTAACTGTCCCTAAAGTTCAAAGTAAACTGAAGAATGAAAATCTAGTTAGAGGCTGGAGAGATGGCTCAATGATTAGGAGCACATAGTCCCTTTTACAGAGAACCTGAGTTTGGTCCCCAGGACTGACATCACGTAGCTTTACAACCACCACCTGTAACTCCAGGTCCAGGGAATCCCACAATCTACTTTGGCCTCTGTGAGCACCTGTACTCACATATGTACACCTATCCATCTACACACATGTACACACACAGAGAGAGACAGAGAGAGAGAGAGAGAGAGAGAGAGAGAGAGAGAGAGAGAGAGACAGAGACAGAGAGACAGAGAGACAGAGAGAGAGAGACTTAAAAATCTAATCTGAAGTATGAAAACTCCCTTCTTCCTATGAGGCTTATTTCTCCAGAATACTACTGTACTGAGTTTTGGAGAAATTATCCAAGATTATTTCAAGAAAGCAGCATGAAATGAGTCATATTTCCTATTTTTGTTTATTTTGCCTAGTTCTGGTAATAAGGCCAGGAAGGTCGAGGCACAAATAAGGACCTGGTGTGACTGAAAATGTGCTGCTCACAGCTGGAGTCTGGGCAGAAAGGGATCTGGAAAATTATTCAGTAAGTTCATCTCCCTTCCCCATGAGCTACTAAGCTAGCTCACTGGCTAAGAATGACAAGCGTAGAGCCTGCAGTGGCTGACACGAGCCCTTCGTGGAAAAAACTGGGGAACACATCCCCAGCCTCGAGTTCACTCCAACTGACTTCCAGAAAGTCTTTGTCAGGCTGTGTGGCCAGCCCTGGGCAGGAGCTCCTCATCTCAGTCACCGAAGAAGTAGAATTAACCCTGTACTCACTTCCAGGGTAATGCCAGAGTGATCATTCACACATTCACACACGCACACACACTCGTGCTGGAGTGCATACACCACACACACACACACATGCACACACACACACACACACGCACGCACACACACACACATGCATACATACACACACACACACACACACACACACACACACACACACACACACACACACTACAGGTGCTAGAGAGATGGCTCAGCTGGTACAGGGCTTACACAGTGAGCATGAGAACCTGAGTGTCGGTCCAGTATCCCTGCCAATTGCCACATGTGCGTAAATTCAGCACGTAGGAAGTACTGATACTATGATTATGGAGATTCACTGACTGAATCAGTGAACTCCATGTCCATCAAAGGACCCTTCCTCAAAGATAAGGTGGAGAGTGATGGAGTATGACACCCACCTTCAACCTCTGGCCGCCATATGCACACACACAGAGGTTTGTTCACCACTGTGTACATGTACATGTCTGTCTATACTCAGATGTGTACAACAATACACAAATAATGTTTTTAATTACAGTGCTCTTTTAAATGGCCATATAATGGAATTAGCTCACAGTGTGGACGTGACAGGAAGGATTTCTGGTTTATAGGGTGTTGCTACTGCTATTTATATGACAAAGAGGTCACTGACCACCTTTTCTGGGGGGGGGGGTGGAGTCTGAATCCTGTAAAGACCCTCCAGTGAGAGAAATAGAACATCTTTATCTTTATATTACTACCCTGGTGGTTACACGGCATGTTTTCCTTTCAATGACAAAACAATGTATGTTCCTTGGTTACCTCTTCTTATAAATGGGCAGATGAACCTACACACCGGTGCGTTCACTAACCATAAAGACCTAGTCTGTTTTCGTGCTCTCTTGTTAGGAAAATAAAAGTGCCCCCTCACCACCACCACCAGCAGAGTACAGAGTGCTGAGCCTGGCCAGGCACAAAAGACAGGAGACATTCCTAGTGCGCCTCATCTGCAGAACTGCAGAGAGAAGCGCCTCGGAGCTGTAAGCGCCACCCTGCAATCACAAAGGCTCACAACTGCAAATATGGTCATTATCTCCTGGAACTGATCTAATCCTGTGCCCAATGCCGCAGATAAAGGTTCCTTTTGAATACCAAATACAAGGACTAGGACCAAAAGAGGGGGGAAAAAGTGACAATAATTTGACAGCATTTTAAGGAAGAGTGGTTCTTTCCCTCCTTCCTGTCACAGCAAATCACACCAAATGATAACGGCTCTGTGGGCTGAATGAATGGAAGATACATTTGCTGAGCCGAGGAAATTCCACAGACAAACCGCAGTAGAGGAGTTAGCTCATTAGTGGGCCGCAGACGTGGGGTACACATAGCATATTTCACAAACCTATAAGGCTGTTGGAATGCAGCTGTTCATACACATGATGGCATTTTCTTAAGTACAGAGGGAGAAAAAATGCTTATGTCTTTAAAAGTCTTGATGTTCACGTGGTGCTGATGTGTTTATATGTATTTATAGATATGCATATGAAAGCTTCATTAATTCAACTTAACAAAGAAAGCAAATACACTATGGTGACATTTATGAACATCTGTGCTAAAATCATGAATAAGGAGTATCTATAACACTTGGCCAGAGAAAGTTAATTTCAAATACCATGAACAGAAAGATGGAGACTCTTTCCTCCCGAGACTTCTTTGCCACACAGGAGACATAAACCGCACTTCTACAAGTGATGTTTAATTCATTAGCAGTTGACAGGATCACTAAAGGAAAAATATTTAAAGATGGGGATCCTTTAAATATGGAATTCTGCTGAAAAATGTGCACTTTTTTTTTCTCATCAAAGGCTTCTGCCTAACCCCATAATTTAGAGACTAGAATTAGGGTCACCCTGTGATCTAGGGACAGCATTAAAATGTCCTTTGAATCACCTCAGGAAGTAACCTGTGTGGAAGCCATCTTCCTCTCTCGCCACAGCCATGTAGTCTACATTCTCGCTAATCTATGATTCTGAAGAGTTTCTGTTCTTCCCTCCTGAAAAATAATCCAATCACTGAGAGGGACTTGGGCTCACAGGCTCTCTCTGCAAACCTTTACCTCAGCCCAAGCAGTGGACAAGAACCCATGCAGCCTTGAGCTACCCTATCAGGAGTGCCCACGATGCTATCCATCCAAAGGAGGACATTTTGTTTTTTTGGTTTGTTTTTCAAGACAGGGTTTCTCTGTGTAGCTTTGGAGCCTGTCCTGGAACTCACTCTGTAGCCCAGGCTGGCCTTGAACTCACAGAGATCCGCCTGTCTCTGCCTCCCGAGTGCTGGGATTAAAGGCGTGTGCCACCACCACGCGGCATAAAGGAAGACATTTTGTACATTGGCATCCTTCTTTGTAATGTGCCAGCAGTGACGAGAATTATTACTACCTTAGTAGATGGGAAGTAGAATTTTGATTTTCTAATGGATTGGATCAAGAAATGCCTTGGACATTACTGGGACACTCGCTTGTGCCTCTGTATGTATGGATTTGTGAAGGTGTATTCAAAGGGTTAATGCCAAGTAGAAGATCAGCTCTTGAGTTTGAGAGGTGCTGTCACATGGTATCCCACACTGAGTCCCAGACTGAATAAAAAGAGGGAAGTGAGCAGGCAAGCTGAACCACTGTTGTCCCTCTTTCCTTGTCCCTGGTCCTCTGTGATGTGAGCAAGCAGCCTCCTGCAGCTTAGGGAGAGGTTGCCAGCTTCTGTGACTGAACTGCCTCCACCCAGGAGCTAGGACCCATCTTCCTCCTTCAAATTGCTTCTGCTTTGGGCTGTGCTTTGTCACAGTAAGGAGCACAGTAACTGGTGCATTAGAATCATGGTAACCAGTGGGAGAGAGCCTCAACAGCAGCAAAGCAACTACCCCAGAACTACGTGCTGGACTGCAGCAGCACCTCTAAAGCTCACATTGGAAAAGTCCAGAATCACTGAATTTGGAGTCCTGGTCTATACAGCCATAATGTAAGTGAGGCTGTGGATTTAGGCCTCATCTGCGAGGGTCAGTGTCGTCAGAGGGAAGGACACCTGAGAGCTCTCTTGCTTACTTTCTATCTCTGCTTTGAACAATCAGAAGCAAATCTCTATGTGAATTAAGCAGCCATCTGCTGGTTAGGAAGAGTGTCAGTGGCTACTGACACTGGAAGTTGGTTCCCTGGCCTTGATGCGTCCAGTTGTGTCATAAGACAGTACGTTTCCACTGTGCATGCCACGTCATCCAAGGCATCCGTTGTAGCAGCCCAACAGACAGACACCAGTTCACAGGGAGACTCTTTCCACCACTCTGCCTGGTAGACAGACACCAGTTCACAGGGAGACTCTTTCCACCACTCTGCCTGGTAGACAGACACCAGTTCACAGGGAGACTCTTTCTACCACTCTACGTGGTAGGTGAGAAAACTCTCCCCATCAATTTCTGTGGCAGAGCTTCCCTCTGAGCCTCGTGGTTTTTCAGTGTCTCGATTAGCAGCATCCATGTGAATGAGATGTGTGATTCTGCAGGAGGATCATCATGGTAATTTAACAGGAATTAATGCCCTCTTATTATAAAGCACCCTACACACTGCTGCCTAACAGTCAGAAACAACTGGAATTAATTCATGTCAGATGGACAGTATGGAAAATCCATTTGTGACCCTGGAGTTATGGAATTTAGCATAATCACACGTGCTCTTGTCTGGGTAATTTTTTCTGTCCTCATTGAATTAGGTGCCTACATTAGATTTTAATCTGATCAGTCCTGACCAGTTATATTTCTGTAATCAGAGGCATTTCCTCTCAAATCAGCCC
Organism: Peromyscus californicus insignis; assembly: GCF_007827085.1. Classification (NCBI taxonomy): domain Eukaryota; kingdom Metazoa; phylum Chordata; class Mammalia; order Rodentia; family Cricetidae; genus Peromyscus; species Peromyscus californicus. The sequence goes on from NW_026294402.1 coordinate 12,490,446, forward strand.
ACAGACACACAGGAAATTATAGTCAATGTTTGAAGCCCAGCTAAGGTATAGCACCTAAACATTCACAAACAACAGGATATGTATCAACTAAATCTAATCAAATCATTTATTCATCCCACCTCTTAATAAATATTTTCTGAGTAATTGCCTGTGGTAGGGAGTATTGAAGCTGGTTAAGGGTTGTGGAGTGAAAAGGCCTAATTCTAAGAAATGCTTCAAGAGTGTATTGGGTATTTGTTTCATTACTAATGGAAAATAAAACAAATACACTTCTGAAAAGATACCATGAAATCCAACTAGTCCATTTCCATCTCCCTCTTTCTCCCCTAAGCACATCACTTTTCGGTTGTGTGACTTTTCCTGGGAGATGTACAGAATGTCATTAACCTTAGGTAAGGTACTGATGGATGGCCGTCCACATCCATCAGTTTACCTGGGTTACTTACAGGAGCCTGGGTAACTCATGAAAGTTGCGTTCCTGAAGCCCCTCTGCCCAACTTGCAGGCAACTCACACAGGGTCTCCCCTCTCCAGCACTTGCTGCTGCTTCTATAACCTCGAGGCTAGGTCGTATAAGTCTTTAACCTTGAGGCTCCTGATCCAGGTAAGATGGATGAACTTCTCTCTACCCTCTAGGAAGGACAGTTTCAGGTCAGAGGGGATGACTACACAACACTCTCACAGTCTCTTGAAATCTTCTAAAGAACTTTTCTAATAGCATCCTGCGGGTAAGCCTGAGCACCAGTGGTACCATGAGGTTAGTGTCTGGAACAGCTGTCTCACCTTCAAAAAATGTTTAGCTTCCCACAGTCCTTTTCTGAGATCGTCCCCATGGGTGACACCTTCTAAGATATGATGAAGAGAAACTACAAATCACTGGCTGAACACCTTTGAGAGACACCAAAGCCTCCCACCTCTAGGCTCTAGCCAGGAAAAGAGTGCATATCACATCAAGTCTAGGCACTGTCTGTCAGGACAGCTCTATGTAACCCACATGGGAGGTTTCCGTTGTCTGAGTTCCAGAGCCACTTAACCTCTGCACAAAAGAGAATGTCCAAGATTCACTATTACTGGTTCCTTGAAAGGATGTGAAATGTAATGTCACCCAGAGAACCCTACTGGATTAGTACAGACAAACTACTTCCCCTTTTAAACAACTCTGCCAGTCCATTGCATAGCTTTCACATCAACAAATTAAGCATGGTAGGAAGTAAAGAGACCAGCCTCCATCCAGGGAAACAGGAACACCATTCCCTTGGTTATGCTGATTTAGGATGCACTAAGGTATTTACTTAAAGAAGGGAACTGTTAGTTTTGAAAGAATTTTTAAGGACGCCTTGTGTGCTGAAAATAGAATCAGAGAGTAAAATTAAACTGTTTCCAGAATGTGGCCACGTTCTGTCAGGGCCTGGTGTAACACGTGGAACCAGAAACAAAATAGATCTGATCCTTTAGACTGTAATTCTGAAATAGTTTATTTCTCAGAGCATATGACATTCTCCATAGAAACATTTAAAAAAGCCATAGAAAGTGTGTTGCAAATGGCAAAGGAGCCTTCCTACAAGATTTTTAAAAACCTGAATTTAGTGGAATCTAAATGGATATTTTAAGCAGTTCGTTATAAATCAAGTAACGTGTCACCATGAACCAAACAATGAAAGGATTTTTACAGCCTTTACAATAACAAAATGTATTTTAAACTTCAAGAACATGTCTTGAAATAGTCAGGGTTTAAAAATATTCACAGATTTAACTGGGAAATGGGGAGAAGCCCAAAATAATACAGTTTTGCTAAAAGAGAGTCAAATGAAACCATTGAAAAAGTTCTCTGGTAAATTAACAGATCTTACTGTATAAACAGCAGCCTTGCTCAAATGACATTCCAATATGGCAGTGGAAGAGATATTTTAAAAAGATTATACTAGAGAAACTATCGCCAAGCAATAAGCCTCTTTAGACAAAGGCTTACAAAAGACTGCCATTATGAATTTCAGGTGTTAATCTAACAGTGTTCCAGGGACACTCTCAGGGCATAAAACCTTGGAAAGGCAGCTTCCAAGATCAGAGTGATATATCCATATAAGGGCACTAGATGCTGCCCCAGCACCTGGAAGTGGACATCCGTCAAACAGGTCAGACAGGGCAGATGGAACAGGCTCCTCATGGCATTGTCTCCTACATGGCCATACCAGGCCCTTGGCAATGCCACTGTGCAAACTCCATTCCTTTATCTTCCCTGACTTTGTCTCCTTACTCCGCCCTTGGGTGTTTATGGTCTCTGAGGCCCACCTGCTACTTCCCCATTCTGCAATGGCTTCTGTTCAGTTTGCTCTTTCTGGGGGTCTTATTGGCATCCTAGCGGGCATAAGAGGAAATAAGACTGGGTGAGAAAAACACAGCGAGTTAATAAGAAAACTACACATTAAACCATTTAAGAAGACACAAGGCCAGACTTGAAAGATTTAGTAAAAGAAGAGAAATAAACGGAAGGCTAATAGACTCAGCCTTTATTTTCTTGTGGCCATTACAACTGTGCCCTGACCTGCCACCATTGAAAGATTCTGCTGTCTTTCTTCTAAGAGAGAATATTAGAGAAGAGCTTGGGCTCTGGTGTGGAAGCCAAAGTCACAGTTCAAACAATTAACAGCTGTATGACTCGGCCAATGGGTGAGTTTCTTTCTTTTCATCTATTCAACAGTTTTCAAAATTGTCAAATTTCTTAATGATGAATTATCTCCAAGAATAAATCCTGCCTGGAAAAACTGTTATTGTTTTTTCTGGTTATACTATTAAATGTGTTTCTTTTGCTAATATTTATTTACTTTTTTTGGTTTTTCAAGACAGGGTTTCTCTGTGTAGCTTTGCGCCTTTCCTGGAACTCACTTGGTAGCCCAGGCTGGCCTCAAACTCACAGAGATCCGTCTGCCTCTGCCTCCCGAGTGCTGGGATTAAAGGCGTGCGCCATCACCGCCCGGCCCCTTTTGCTAATATTTTACTTGGTATTTTCATGTGAATATTTGCAAGAGAGAACTACCCGTACTTTTGTTCTCCAGAGTGCATCCATTCTGCTAAAAACGTTAGCATTATAAAACACGTTGTAAGAGTTTATAAATGAAACACATAGTTTACAAATGAAAATATCTGTGCCAGGCACATGTTTCCTCCCTCTGAGTTCTTGCTCAGAGTGGCTCCAAAGGCAGCAAGAGCAAGACAGGCTGTTGCCACTGCTCTTGGTTGCTCCCCATAACTGAATGTTAAGGTATTTGCTGAAGATACCACACTTTGGGTGCAGGGAATCCAGACATCAATCTTAAAATGGCCAGGACACTCTCTTCCTGTTGGTTAGCTTTTGTAGTGTTGGAAGACGCTATGTAGGCTGCTAAGGGAGACGGATCTCAATGGTCTTATCCAGCACAGGCTCTGCGTGCTCCACCATGGACCTGCCATGCAGCCTGCTCCCATTGGTGCGATAGTGGCAAGACTGTCATATGGAAATAACCAGCTGCTCTCTTGATCATATCAGAGGCCTGCTCCATCGGATGGAATTCGTACCTGGCAGTGTAAGCATGGTTAAAACCATGGTTAGGGAAATGAAGAACCTCTTGATGTTGTTTCCTAAATAGTTGTGCTGTGAAATTTCCTTCTAAATATCTATGATTCTATCCATATGTTTGTGCTTCTCTCAATCTTGATTTGAGAAGCAGTGGGTAATAGTTAATGCAGAAGTTCCTTAATGTTCAATGTGCTCAAAATAAGCAACTGTGAGTGCTGCAGATGGGATATCTATATTACACCCACCCCACCCCATCCTGTGCAGGGCTCAGGGACCATTGAGAAAGAAGAGGTAAAAGAATGGCAGAGAGCAGAGAAGAAGAGTGCTGTTATATGGTACCCTCAGGCTACAAGTTGGCTGTTGCACATAGAAATTCACAGCGGCTGCAGTTATATACATGAGAACTATACAAGATCGAGGTGGTTACGAACCCCAGTATGAGTTCAGGAGGGCATCAGTCTTAGCTAAGGAGCCATTGGCAATTGATGGCTCCTGAGGGAGGAAAGGTCACTTTTCTTTTGTAGTGGGTCCTCTGATAGGTCCCCCATTTCCTAATGAATGACCAGATGCGCATGAGCATATGGGCAACACTAGTTGGACTTAGTGGGTTAATAAATTAATAAATAGAAGTAAAAATAATAAAATAATACAAAATTTATAAAAGGACATGAAATTAAGAAGGAAGGCTGAGGAGCTAAGGACCAAGTGACTTCCTCCCAACTGGAATAAGATTTTAGAGTTGTCCCCTACCCCAAAGCTTCCCTTCCAGACCTTCTCCTGATTTTGGGGTGGCACTGAAAAGAGCCATGATGGCTGGTGTGTCCCCTTTTCCCAGATTGTGAGACAATATTCTCAAATCATCCTCCAGAGTACCTGGTATGGTTCCAGGGAGAAAAGCCTGTGAAAGTGACTGGTCCGATTAGAGGGAAGTGGTAGGAGTTTAGATATTTTCTGGCCTCCACACAGCTCTCAACAATTCATCAAAATTATTATTAAAACATCTCTGCCAACTATGGCATCTGGCAATTTCTGTTCCAGGGAAACCTATTTCACAAAAATCCAGTTTGCCTATGTGTTTTCTTCAATGGCAAAGGTTATGGTTTTCAAACTTTCCCTTGTTAGAATTAAAGGTGAATGTCTCATTGATGATTTTCAGCTTTTCAGGTTTCTTATTTTTCTGTAGTTGATTTAAGTAAGCTGTGATTTCTGGAAGTTTTTCAATTTAAAAGCTTTCAGAAAGACAAGGCTATGTATTCTATATCTGTCATTCAGTTAGTTGTGCATGTACTCATACAAACGTCTTAACCAGGAGGCATGCATTCTTTTGGTTTATGCTTCCTCAAGGTTCTGATCACACCAGTCTGTTTCAGTATTTCATTGTATGTAGTTATCTTTTCTCATATAGAGATCTATCAGCATTGTATTTATCTAGCACTGAATCATAACAACGATCAGTTCAGGCAGCCACTGTCAAGATGGCCTCACACATAGCCACAGCTGAACCTTTGAACTCCTCTGCCTAAACGGATGTTTCGAGATACATATTGACGTTTGGACTGCAGCAAACTAGAATTTTTAGAGAATCGCCATTAAACATTTGTGGAAGCCTCTAAATGACTTAGAGATTGAAGCAACACCCAACCCCAGTCCTAGAAGACAGCATGGCTTTTGTTAGAACCACATACATTTCCTGAAAGGCAAAAGAGGAATCCCCTCTCCCTTTCTGGTTTTAAGCTCCAAGCATAGCCAACAATTTCATTGTTTTGTGAGATCTGAAAGTCAATTTTCAAGACTCTTAAACCTACTTTTCTATACAGTTATCCTAATTGTCCCTCAAATAAATGCAATAATAATTTTCTTTGTTCTCATCAAGACACATGAGATTTTATTCTAGGAACCAGTTCTTCCTCATCTGTGTGCATGAAGCACTGTGTCTGACTAAACTGAGTAGAAATGTCAGATGGCACCGCTACTTAGTACAGCTTACAACACTTTAATTTCAAATACCCGCGTCTCAGATTCTCTCAGACCCTGGCTCTTGTACAGTATTCGCCATTTGTAGTCAACCTTATCTTCTGAGCATTATGCATGCTTGTTGAGGACTGTGATCCGTAGAGAAAACACTTGAAAGAACACAATTCAAAGTGGAAAGCACATTCCTTCTCTTGATAAGCGATCCAAGACTAGAGCAGTTACAGAGAAAAAGGCTCACTGTGCTTCCAGCCAGGCTGGAAGCCTCCTCTGGGTTTCTTTGGCATTACCTTGCCAAGCTAATAAATCATCATTTGACATTTCATAATAAATACCTAATGAAGTTACACATCTGCCTTTCTAAAAGTTCAGCTTATACCTATTTTGCTAGATAAAATTAGGAACATAGGCAAAGAAAAAAAAATGTCATGTACATGAGTACAAGAAGGCAGATCCACAACGGTGAGTATTAGTTCCTGACCACCTCAGACGTCTGAGGCAAAAGCCAGCAACAGCGAATAATCTTTGCCTCTAGACTCCTACCAAGGTCACCCTTGGAGTACAGCAGGTACAAGTACCAAACCTCTTCCTCCCCATTGTTCTTCTGTTGATGTGCCTTCTGACTCTCCTCCTGATGGAAAGCCTTGAGTCCCGGAAGGACACTGGGCAGGAGATGTGCAGATAGGGAAAAGCCCCCCTCAACCCCCGAGGCTATCTGTGGCTGAGAACAGACTCGTGTAAGTGGCGGTTAAAACATAAAAGGGTCCTTAATCCACTGCTGTGTATCTATCTAGCTCAGTCATTGTTCACTCTGTAAATCAGTAGCCATGCTCCTGGCTAGGTTACATCAGTTCATCCTCTAGGACATCTGCTCTCTGTTGCTAAAGCTGGGTTTGTGCTGTAAGCAAAAGCTACATTTATACATTCTAGTATAACTTGCTAACAGTATTTTATAAATGCATTAAATATTTCACATCAAAAACTATCAGTCTGAAGAAAGAATAAGTTAAGAGAGAATAGGTTTATAAAGTCAGTCATCAAATTCAAGTGGAGGACTTCACAAGAAAATAGCATTCCCTATATGAGTACAGAATCCAACACCCAGGTTATTAGGTATTTCCCTTTCCAGCCCATTTTAGGGAGTCTGCAAGAGAAAAGTGCAGATGACCTGGACTTTAGTAAAGAAAAATTATGTAAATCATGGGATTGTTAACAAAATAGTAGTGGTGAAACCAAAGTGAAGCTCATGATACAGCATTAAAAGCCTCTAGTGTAAGCAGTCACACCTTGCGTGTATTTGTAAATGTAATGAATCAGGCATTTGCTGACCATCTTAATTAGCAAACAGCTAGAGGTCTTAGCTGCATCAGATTTACCAATGATTGTGTGTGGATTCTTAGAGCTGATTAATACTATGGATACCTGATCATTTCCTCTGCCTTTATTATATTTAAATTACCAAATACTTTCTTCATTTATATCTAGTTCTTGCTATGTCCTGTAAAGTGAGACTGAATCATCTATGGAGGACAAGAAAATCAGGGAAGCCCCACATTGAAACTCAGGTCATTGGCCTGACACAAGACTTTGAAACCGATAAGGACTTATTTTAGTGAAAAGCCACCAGAGTTTTCTAAATGAAAGCTCAAAATAGAATAGCCAGGAGGATATTGCTTAGGAGACTTTTTTTCTGGTATGAGTTGAATTCTGTCTCCTGAAAGGTATCACTGGGTTCATATCCTCTGTCTCCAACACACAGGCTTTACGTGTTGTTGGGATCTTTGAAGAGGTCATCCAATTAAAAGTCAGCATCATGGTGCTTTTGTGATGTGTCTGAGCACAAGCACAAGTGCACTGGGGAGATCTCACGGGAGAAAGCAGCCACGGGGTTGGAACGACCACATTTGCACAGGGGGGGAGGGTGCTGGGGACCACCCGAGGTTGGGGGAGACATGACAGATTTCAGAGACCTTAACTGGTACCACATCCCGGCTAACAGCTTGACTCGGAGACTTCAAACCTCTGTTGTATAGAAGTGTTAGACAATAGATATCTATTTCTTACCTACCCTGTATTTGGAAACTAATACTGTATTATTTTGTGAACACTTTTTTTTATTTGTGTGTAGGAGTGTATGCTTGTGTGTATATTCTGGGTTACAGTGTAAAATCCAATTTCTACTGTGGATTGCAGTCAAAGGAAGATTTCAAAACAGTCCAATAAAATAAGCAACTAGATTATCGCTAGCCTTTCATAACAGGATCCAGAACAAAATTAAAATGTAAAAAATATGGGAAAGAAGATTTGCTGTGTGGGTGGCTGAGGGATAGAGAGCAGTGAGTTAAGAAAGGGAGGATGGGGAGGATGAGCAGCATCATTAAATAGAGAGGCTAGTGAGCTGGTGACACACGGTGTGAGACTGGCCATGTGGCACTTGCAAGATAGCAAACAAAATGAGCTGGTTTTGGCAGGTATTTGGGGAAAAGGTTTTAGCCATCTACTTTGCATAAGTAAAAATGATTTAACCCAGCCAAAAGCTTCAAAAGAAACTATGCGAGGCGTGTTAATGATACTGGGATCTCCATCCAGACAGGGAGAAAATCAGAGTGACGGAAAGGCAGACCTTCAGGGACCCACGTGCTGTTGACAGCAGACGGTGGGAGATTGGTTAATATTCTTACACAATTAAACTAATTCCCTTTAAGCTTCCTCTGTATACCATGAACAAGACATCCATACCCCTTAGAAATTAGCTTTTTGCATCTGGGAAAGTGTACTTCTTAATGCCCAAATCCTCAAAAAAATCCTGGTTAAATTTTATTTTTACAAAGGCCAAACCAAAAAGCACTTTGCAAACAGTTTTAGCCTTGCTGCAGACTAGTGTAGCGCATGTCGGTGATACAAATTAAGTGACATGAAATGCCTGCAATATAAGACACGATTTCTGTTAACTGAGAAAGCAGCATTATCATAAGGCTCACTTATTTATAAAGGTGTGACCAGTGAGCCTACCAAAAGGACATAAACAAAAGCTAAGGGCTCATTCTGTCACAGAACCATGAGTGGGGTAGGTGACACATAGTTGGCTCCTCCTGAGCTGCAGTTCCTCATCACATCCAGATCCTCCATGGGAACCTGGCTGTGCCACAGCTCTAGGTAGAGGAGGCTTTTTCATACCCTACCCCTGCCTAACCTCCACCATCAACAAAGACCTCCACGAGGGTCTTATGCCCAAGCAGGAGGAGCGAGTGGTGAGCCATTCACAGTCCACAGTTCTAGGTGCATAAAACCCTTCACAGAAGGTGGCGGGGTAGCAGACAAAGCACTGTGAAATGGTTTCGAAGAAGCAAATCCCGGCTTTGCCCTGCTCCCCTTCAAGGTTCTGCTGCGTATTTCCACGTCTGTGGCTTCTCTGCATCCTGGATTCATGGCTCGTAGCTGTATACCATTTCCCTCAGATTTATTAAATGCAATTCTCATTTAAACTTATACTGTATGTGAGGGGCCCATCACCTTGTCCTGAACGCATCCCAGCACTGGGAATACAAGAATGAACCACTGTACCCCTCCCACCGTTGCAGCGTCTTGATCATCCTGAGACTGACTGGGCTGCGGGGGAAGGAGACAGGAAGAGCAGAGTGGAAAAACCGATCTCCCCCAGGAAGAGTTATGCCACATATTGGCACCCTATAACACAGCTAGAGACCACCGCTCCATGAGTGAGACTCCCGTTGCTAAACGACACTCCTCCCTCAACCCGTTCAGATTTCCCTTAAGAACCTAAGTCTTTTAGTTTTACAGAAAGACGGTCAGTGAGAGACATAACAGGAGTAGTGCTAGGAAAATTATGGGGAAATCCTTAGGACTCTGGACTCCATTTTAACTAATAGTGATAAGCAGGAATGGAGTCATGTGTGCCACTCACACACGAAAAAGATGGGGGTCCTGGTGGGTCATCCATTCTCTAGTGTACGGGTGCAGTCAGCAGGTGCCCACCACATGCAATGCTGTTGTGGGTTCCTGTGACGTATCCCCCACCTCTGCCAGCGTGGCTATTCTTTAGAAGGGGAGGCTAGAGAACAAAGCAAGCACACTGTAACGAGCATAAAACAATCTAGATCAATTCCTGAAATACTGCAAGACAGCCAGGATATGAAATCCCTGTGTCAGCACCCCCAGAAAGTAGATGCCTCCCCAACCAGAAGTTTAAAAATTCTCCCACTTAGCTAAATAGCAGTTTCTGAGTGAACCCCTCCACACAGTCCTTTTCCATGACTGCTCACCGACAAGCAGCCTGCGGATTACACCATAGAAAACACCGCTCTCATGGAATTTAATTAACCCATTAATTACGCTGTCAATAATAGCAAATCACAAGTAAATTCAGCATTACTTTTAATACCTCTTGTGTCTGAAAGCAAAATTGCTAGCTTCCTGTCCCCTCCCCTCCATAATCTAAATCAAGCAGGAGCCGTGTTGTCTCCTGATCGCAGTATCGGCCATTGATCTATGATGCCTTGTTCCTGCAAGGCTTGGGTTGAGGGTGTTCCTGCTGATGAGAACATATGGTTTGGATGGCTTGGCAGGCGGAATCCTGGCAGAAGAGTCTGGAGGCATCAGCAGATGCTGCACAGCTCAGACATCCCAATGTTGGCCTAATTGCCACTGCGCTTTGACGCCACATGTTTCCTGCGATGACAGCAATGTTTCTCACAAGGAGACTGGTGGCAAAACAGAAGCCCTCTCCAGTCCCAAGACAGACAGTGTGAGTGTGCACACACAGCTACACACTCACACGGGGAACACAACATACATGCAGCCATGCACACACAAGCATACATTTATGCAATATCAGATGAAGTCCCCTTCCATGCACACCTTCCATCTCCTCCCAAAGGTATGAAGCCAGAGAATGGGCTTGGTTTTGCCCCCACAGAACAGCTACCATTTACTATACACTCTCAATCAATCAATCAATCAATCAGTCAATCAATCAATCAACAATACGACCAGCCTTCCAGAGAACTCGCAAAGACCAGGTAAAGGAAAGCCTATTAACAGCTCAGACAGATTGAATGTCTGTGCTCAGCCCCAGCATTCAATGGTAAATAATTCTAGACATCTTGTCTCGAGGAAGGGACTGAGCCAAGTAAGCTGATCAACATAATACAGTGTATAGTCCACCAGTAAGGAATGGGTGGTGTGGACCCTTCAGAAGGCATGGCACTTCATATACATGGGGAGTTAGGGAGGCATTGGGAGTCATCGATGGATTCCATGAACACTAAGAACACACTGTAATCAGGAAATCTAAGAAGGATACACAGCCCAGCAGAGTGGACAGACAGACAGACACATATACCAAACGTTAGAAGAATGGGTCCTTCATCTCTTAAAAGCAAAAATTACACGAATGGGGAAATGTGAATAACAAGCATAACATTCAACAATGGACAGCTATCACCATCTACAGACACTGGGGTAAGGAGATGAATACTGTTCAACTGGGCCAGAGCAGGATGCTCAAGGTACGTGTGCTCTGTGGGTAGAAGTCTGTGCTTGAGTGATGTCTACCATGAGTGTGGGGCTGAAGGTAACAATGCAGCAGCGAGCATTTGAAGCAATGAACACCACCCGAGCAGCATCAGGACATATGTCCTGCTGCTGCCTCCTACATGATAGAGCATTAGGATGCTTGCCTGTCCATCTCAGAGGCAAGCTGGTGTTCACAGACCTGGTCCTGGCTCTGAGACATCAAATACAACTCCAGAATGGACAGGTACAAATACCAGGAAGCATTGCCGCCACCACGCTAATTTAGATAAATCTCTAAGTCGGAATGAGAAAATGATTTAATAGCACAAAACTGCCGAGCTGTCTGTTTTGAATGTCAAACATTTGCATAGCCCACATTTGTCATTAACTGGATGAAAAGTAGACAAATTAATGAGCTGACAGAGTTGAGATCTAACCCACATTTGAATAATGGCCCACAGAAAGCACAGTGCTGTCCCCCTTCACAGAAGGGTTAGGGACTCTGAAGAAGTAAGAAGGAAAGATTATACACTGGTGTTTTCAAGATGTGGATCCAGGACCTGAGCTGCTAACCCTTGCCTGTCACCCCAGCAACAATGCCACCACAGTGGCTTCCATGAGGATCGGGGGGACACACAACCTAATAATAACCAAACTAGGAAAACTTGGCAGGGTGGTTGAGTGTCAGGGTGTTTATTTTTATTTTCAGGGTTAAAGGCATGCCTCTGGCTCTTTCACAGTCTGTGGACCAGATGCTAGCTGCAGTATGACTCCTGATCCAAACACTAGCAGAGGTAGAAGAGGGCTGAAGGACAGCATGGTGGACTGGAAAAGTATGGATACTAGGTCATGTGGATGGAAATGCAAATCCTTTCCTCCCACAGCTTCTCCCTCACATAGCATTGGGCTACATGAAGTTGTTAGCCCCTGTGGAGTTTGAATACTGAGTCTTAGGTGTGTGTGAACTAATTAACAAGGCCTTCAGTAGGCAGTATGAATGCCAATGAACAAGCAATGGATAGCTTCAATGGCCTCTCAAGGCCCACAAACTGAAGTATACTGTCTAACCTGCTACTTTAAAACCCACATGTCAGACTGTAGCTTCAGTCTGTAACCTTACACCTTTACCACACCCTGCCTTTCCAAAACCAGATCCTTATACATTCTGATCCATGTCACCGAGTCTTCCTTGTCTGTCCTACCAGCATCTGTCCATCCTGTGATGACCCATCCTATTTGGGTCCCACCAATCTCAAGAAGCCATCTATTTATTTTAATTTATTTCTTATTAGTGTGTGTGGAGGTATGTGTCACAGCCATGGTGTGTATGTGTATGTTGTAGAGTTTATTCTCTCCTTCCACCTTTATATGTGCTCTAGGGACTGAACTCAGGTCAACAGGCTTGTATGGCCAACACCTTCACCCTATGAGCCATTGTACCAGCCCAGGAAGGCACCTTTAGGCAATTTTCACTTCTCTTGATGTACAAAGATGGAGTGGATTGGTTTCCTTTGTGTTGTTCTGATTATTCTGGGCATAAACAATGGAATGGAATTCCCCAATAGGGTGGCTCACATCAAGGTTTGACAGAGACTTTGAGGCACAGAGAAAACATGTTAATTCTGGCAGGTGTTTCACAGGTAAAGCACAGACAATCACCAAGGCCCAGTTAGCCATGACAGGTACCACGGGAGCTCCTTGACACAAGTGACTTAGGGTGCTCACCAAACAGGCAATGGTGACAGGGTTGAGCTGGGCCCTCAGACACGCATGGCTATTACCTGCACATTCTCCACACCTGGCTTTGCTCAGGTCTCTCCAGCGTTGTAGTCTGAGAATGCCATTCCTAGCTCAGACCTACATAATTCATATGAGAGACCTGAGAGAGGGAAGAAAGCTTTTAGTTATCCCTCTGGCTCTTTCTAATCCATCCCAGCATAAGCTGTATCCCTAGCTGTTTTAGAAACTTTCTTTTTTCCTGTATTTTTTCATTTCAGGAGTCTTTTCTTTCCCTAACAAAACTTAGCTCTTAAAGATCAAAAACTTTGCTTTTAAAACTGTCATTTTGATGTGGACTTCAAAAGCCTATTTTGGAACATTTTTTTTTTCCTTTTTTTTTTTAAAGCATTTTTTTTCTCTCTCCTCCACCCCTCCCTTTGCTTTGCTCTGGGCATGCCTCCTGCTTATTCTGCTCCCTACCTGGAATTCCTCTGATTCTCAGAAGGTCCTGTGAAGACCGCCGGCTGGAGATAAGACAGTGTAGAAAGGGAAGCTCAAAGCTTACTATCCACAAATGTGAATGGCTGTAATCCCACACTCTTTACGAGAATAAACCCTGGAAAGAGCCCAGCTACCACATCTGACACTTACTCACCAGCAATTAACTCACCAGGGCCCATTTCATCATAAATAGAAGGAAGAAGTCATTGTCTTCATTTCTGACTGCTACCTGGAGACCAAATTATTCTAAAGTGCTTTAGTGAGAACATGTGTCTAGAACACTCAGGAAGTGATGGCTCCTGGGAGACGTCACCAGGCTCTCGGCGATGGGACTCCTGCCGCCTAAAGGATTTGCTCTCTGCTACTTGGATCTATTTTTCTTCAACTTTCTTTGCATGTAAACATTCTTTCACAAATATGACTTCAAGTTTTTATGGTATTTTCTCATTTGTACAGCAGGACTAAGAACAACCTGCCTGGTGAAGTTGTAAATGTTAAACAGCCCTGTTTGTGAGTGTTGAACCCAATTGAAGGCAGAGAATAGAGGCCATCTTGTCACATTCCCCAGAGAAAAGCTGGGTGCCCAAGAACATTCCTAAGCCTGGATCCAGGAAGTAGTTGTAGTCACAGGAGACTCTCCAGAGTATACTCAAATCCTTGGGTCCTACTGCCATTACAGGGCATGCTCTGTATATTTCCAGGAGGGTTCCATTCCAGGTCTTTGGAACTTGTTTTAATTTTATGTTTCTGGGACTAGTCAAGGACAATTTGCCAACTCATAGAAGAATGTATAGGTCAAGGAATTTAATCTTTCCATCACTAACAATCTGTGATAATGTCTGATGGGGCATGGCACCTCTGAACCCCATTTCCCTCTCGCCTTGACCAGTATAACTCAAAACTGCACTTCAGTTTCCAGGCTGTCTTCATGTGTTAAATCTCCTGTGTTCACTGCATAAATGGCCAATAAGACAACTCTCTTGGATGCCTACCTTCCTTAAATTTTTTCCTTAGAATCTCTGCAGTACTCAGCACTCAGTGTTACTCTAAATAACCTCCCTAAATTCAAAGAATTAGGAATTCCAATGCAGAAGTTCATATTTAACAAGGTACATCCACACAGTGCCTGTCTCCCAATGTGGGAGTTGCAGAAAGGGCTTCAATGAAAACAGATAGACAGAAAATACAGAGCTGGCTTTTGCTCTCTGTGAACTGTGTGACCGTGTGCTGAACTAAGTATCTGTCTAAAATTCAAACACAGAGACCCTCATCCCTAGTGTGATGGCATCAGGAGGTGTTTTCAGTATGTAAATAAGCCATGTGGGTGGAGCATTCATGAGTGAGACTGGCATCTGTCTTAGTCCAGATCCTGTAGCTAGGACACAATGTCCGGTACTGTGTAACTATGAAGAAAGGATTGTAATCTAGACGGCAAGCTACAATGCTTCTGGTAATGAACTCATGACAAGAGAATAAGGAACGACAAACAACATGACCCCAACCCTGCAGCAGCTAACCCAGTGGTGTGAAATTGAGAGTTCCTTTCTTCCCTTAGGAAGGGTGGGACCCATTCCTGTAGACTCTGTCCTCCCCGCCCAGCTTGGCCCTGCCATCCAACTCTATCACACTGAGGAATAAGCCTCATCATATGCCATCCTAGCAGCAGTCAAAAAGAGCTCTGTCCCCCTTGCTTCGCATGAGGACTTGGAAAGAAGACAAGTCTCTATGACAGGAAATGCTCCCACACCAGAACCTGTCTGTGTTAGATCCTGATCAGCCTTCCCAGACACACATGAGAAATTTCAGATGTTTAAGCCAGCGGTCTAGTGTATTTTGTCAAAGCAGGCCAAACTCAGGAAGAAGTTTCAGTGACGTCGATGCTGCAAGTTTTAGTTTTCCTATCTGTAATAGAGAGGCCACCAACAGCAGAAGTGTTATCCTGCTGTTCTGAGTGTAGATTATCAGTGGTCACATACAATGATGCTTGCTAGGCAAGGCATGGGGCAGAGACAGCGGGGCAGGAAGAGATCTTGTCCTGAAGATGTCCTGGTACAAGGTGTAAATGAGACACACATCTAAGAAAGTGATAAAGCAAAGCAGAGAACCCAGGCAAGGCATTGAAGGCAAATGGAATGTCTAGTTCAGGGAAAGGGACACGACCTCCAACAAGATCAAACTTGCTATGAGGGTGCCAAGATTACCCCCCTCCTCCCTACAGCTCTCTCCTGGCAGTCATGCTCCGATCTCTGTATCTTTTTTCACATCACCTCTTCCATTGTTTTGAACTTAACTGTTTAGCAGACCATCTTTTTCAGGAAGTACAAGCTTTGTCAGGACAGTGGTTCTATTCAGTTGGTCTGTAGCTGTGCGACCCATTATTTCTCTGCTAGGAAACTCACTCCTATCTGACATAGAGTAAGGAGTCCTAAATAAATGTCACCAAGACATATAACCAATTCTTTATCTTCCATGTCTGAAATACGTAAGTAGGAAATTAAGAAATAAATTATAGCTGTGTCTTCATCCTCCTGTATACCGTTTCGCTGTCATTTCTCCTCGAGGAAATAACTTTACCTGAGGCAGTGTGCATGCTAAAACAAATGAGCAATATTAGCAGGCATCTCCTCTGGAGGGCTTGATAAAAATGATCCCAACCAAGTAAATGGGAGACGGGGGCGGGGGGAGTGGACAGGACCAAATCGAGTCAGCAACAAGATGAGGACAAATTTCTGCAACAATTTCATTTCCTGGACTCCAGAAAAAAGCAGATAAATAATTGTGGTATGTTTGCAAAACGATTCTGATATAAAACTTTAAAATTTCATTACTCTATCAGCTTGGAGCAAAAACCAAGAGTCAGTGCTCATCTACTTCTCCCCATTTCTAAATGCTGCCTCACACGGCTTGATAAAAACCTCAAAATGGACACAACAGTTCAGATGAAGACCCTCGGCTAGAAAATATCCATGTACCTTATTTAAAATAAGGACTGAGCACCATGACTCTCTATTGACTGGACAAGTACTCTAAGAAGAGGGCCTAGTAATAAGAAGGAAGGTAACAGTAGTAACTAAGGTGTTACCCAGAACACACTGCTCAAGCCCTGGCCTGAGCTGGATCCGTCTGGGTCTGAGTACTGCTGTCACCATTGATCTGGGAGCAAACCCACAGACAGTGTTGTGCCACATGGGAAACATTCCATCCAAGAGCTCATTGAACGTCTTCTCCAGCAAACATTTATGGGACACTTGTGACAGGGATATTCAAGGTCGTTTGTATGTTCCCAGGCATTTACTTGAGGTGAATGGCTACATTTTACTGAAGAGGAAACTGAGACATAAACAGCATTAAGTTGTCCAGATGCTGCAACCGAGCAGCCACAGAGCTGCAGAATAAATCAGATGGAAACGGTGTCTTGTTTATTGCCTCGAATACTAAGAGTGGTGGAAAGAAGACTGCTTGCTTCTCTCAGTTGGTAATTTTATTATTCATTCTATTTTGCTCATTTTTAACTTTAGGTTTTTCTACAGTGGATATGCAATCTTGGCTATAATTTTTATAATAGAGAAAACACAGGCTGACTATGACATGTAAACACTCACCATGTGATGGAGAAAATGTTCAGAGAGCAAACAAATGCCAAGATGAGCTGTCTAAAAGGCAGCCTGAATCTAATTCCAAACTGTCCACCCATGGGCATTCTTGGTCACCCACCCACTTGTCCCCTAGAGCTGTCACAAGTACAGACTCAGTTGATAAACATGCATTTAATTAAAATGCAGGAAAAATATGACTTTAGGACATAATTGAGAATAAACAGAAAGAGCCGATGGTTGATCTGGTTTTGAGGGTGGGCTCTTAGGATATAATTTCTAGATGGAAGCATTCAGGTTCAAATATAGCTACCGTCCCAGATGGAGCAGGGACTGGGCATGCCCTGATATGCTACCTACCAGGAATTCCCACATCTCTCTGCTCTCTCTCTCTGGGTGTCTGCAGGAATCTGGGTCACTCCATTGCAGGGCTGACCCACATCTACAGACAAGAAGCCTTCCCATCTTATTAGAGAAACATCAGCTCTGTGGAAGCAAGCCTTATGAATAAGTAAATTTACAGATAAGCCTGTTTTAATTAGCTGGGGAAGAGGAATCCCACTCCTTCTCCCACATCAAGCCAACACTGATTTCCTTACATCTAGGCACATCTGTAAACAGCTCCCCACCTCTGTCTACTCCACTCTGCTGATTAGTCTCTTTTAAATTCCTTTTGAATATAATTAATTTGCTTTCCCCACTCTTTCAACCCGTATATCAGCAGAGCTTTGAAGCATCCCTCTTGCAGGATGATAGCTGTGAGTGATTTCTCTGATTCAGTTAGCTTAGGATTTCCACAATGAGTTCAATAGGCTGTAGGATATAGAACTCCGGGAGGAAAAAGCTTCAATGAGTTAGTGAAATTCTTCTCAGTGCTTTCCTGGTCAGAATTTGAAGACACACACATCCCTGCTTCATGTTTCCCCCCCACTCCCTGCCAGAAAAACTCTGTTTTGTCATCCAAATCCGCTTCCCAATAGCCCATTCTCCTCAGGCAGCAACTCACCCTGGTTTCCTACTTGATGCACAAAGAGAATAGACAAAGTCATCAGAACCAATCAGCAATGATGGAGGAGGCAGGGTGCACCCTCGGGGTGGTCTGAGTGGGATGAGACAGTGAGGCAGACCCCTTTGAAGCCTTTGAATTGTCTTACCCAAATGCCCCTCTCTGGACCTCTCCCCAAACCACTGCATAAGAATTCATGCTCCTTCCCATCACACAAAAGAGGGTGAGATTAATGACATTCTAGGTCAGCCCACATTTCTGTGGGGGTGAGGGTTTTGTAAAATGCACATGGATTTCTTTGTTAAGCTTTAGTGGCTGCTTGGAAGCAGCCTTGCAATTTGAGGATTCCACATAAAATAACTCAATAATCTGTTGGTTTTAACTTTACCATCAGATGGTCAAGAGCAGCAATGTCATCTGAATTAGATATCACAGCATTCCTTTTTCTTTTTCATCTCTCTCTCTCTTTCTCTTCCTCCCCACCCCCTCTCTCTTCCTCTTCCTATTTTCATTCTTTATCTTTTTTGTTTGTTTGTTTTTCAAGACACGGTCTCTCTGTAGCTTTGGAGTCTATCCTGGAACTCACTCTGTAGACCAGGCTAGCCTCAAACTCACAGAGATCCACCTGTCTCTGCCTCCTGAGTGCTGGGATTAAAGGCATGTGCCACCACCTCAACGCTCCCTCCTCAATTCTTTATCTTTTAAAAAACATGTTTGTGGGTCTTGAGGACATGAATTCAATTCCCAGACTCACATGATAGAGAACTGATGATCACTGAACACACTCTGTCCTCCATGTGTGTATCATGACATGTACAAGCAAGTACAAACGCGCGCGCACGCACGCACACACACACACACACACACACACACACACACACACACACACACACATTAAAATACAATTTAAAATAAAATATATTTGCTGCACTGGTGAATCAAGAAAAATCTGTAGCTTTGGCGTATGTTGATGGCAGCCAAACAGTGGTATCTCTCATGAGATCCCACAGGTGAGGACGGGAAAATGTGGCACCAAATGAGACAGTGACAAAAGGGATTCCTAGAAGACTAACTCCACTGCTTGCTAGGCAGAGTGCCCACTGGATCGGGATCTAGTGGCGTTGACTCTGAATTCACTCTTCTACCTGCAGCAACATCCTGGATCGGGTCACCAAGGCTCACATGATGCAAAACTGGGACAAACAAGACATACACAGATCAAGCTCAAATGTGGTTTTACTAGGTCAGTATGGTGTTTCTCAGAGTGTGATTGGTATACCTGCACGTGTGCCAGCAGTCACAGGTGAGAAAGGCCGGCAAACTGTGGCTGTCTTAGGACTTGAACTGGAAGGAAGAGAAAGACGTTTGGTTTGATTTTTTTAAAAAGTTCTTTAGGGTGTGTATGTGTGTGTGTGTGTGCACTTGTGTGTGCATATTGTGTATAGAAGCCAGAGGTCAGCCTCCAGTATCCCCCTCCACCCCTCACTACCACCTTATATTGTTCTAAGATTCAATCGTTTTATTTTAGGTATGTGAGTGTCTGCCTGCTGACAAATATGTGCATCACATGCATGCCTGGTGCATGGGGAGGCCAGAAGAGAAAAGAGCATCAGATCCCCTGGATATGGAGTTACTTCTGGTTATGAACCACCATGAGGGTGCTGGGAACCGAACCCTGGTCCTCTTTGAGAGCTAAAAATTCTCTAAATTGCTGAGACATCTCTTCAGAACTACTATTGTATTTTTTTGAGACAAGGTTTCTCACTGAACCTGGAGCTCCCCAAATCTCTAGACTAGCTGGCCCATGAACCTGCCTCTACTTCCATAATGCAAAGACTGTAGGCACACCCACGACTGCAGCCAGCTTTTCACTTAGGTGCTGGGGATCTCCACTCCGGCCTCATTCTTCCCCTTCCAGACCCTGCCCTTCAGCAAGCCTGCCAAGGGTCAGCTCCTCCCCCAGAGATGCTCAAGACCACGCCTACAGGGTATTTAAGACACAGAGTCTAGACCTGCCATGTGATTTCTCTCCTGCTTTCTTCCCCATAGAATCACCCAGGGTGCTTTGCTCATTGTACCTGGACTTTTAATTCAGCCAGATCTGATTTACTGTATGGACAGAGAAAACCAGTATCGGGGTAGGGAAACCTTTCAGGTAGAACCTCAAAATGCTCCCCTCTCTGAGCACCAGAAGTTCTTATCCCACTGCCTTCCTGGATGAGAATGCCCCAGCAGGTAATTCGCTCGGTGTTGTCTCTTTGCTGACCACCAGACTCCCCACACAAACCCTGGCCGAAATGCTGAGCAGAGAACAGCAGAAATGCTGCCTGCTCCTTAAGATGACACTACAGCAGCACCCCCTCCACGAGGCCCTCTGTTTTTTGTATTTAAGTACCAGCTCTGAAATCCACTTCTGAGGGCCAGTGTAACAACATATACACAAAGTTCATACTTGGGAAAATTAAAAATACATGTGAAAACATGCCTTTTTTATACTATTAAGTACTAGAAGTTCATATTAAAAATCCCAAGTCAAAAGAAAACTGAGCTCATGGCCCTTGATGTCAAAAATTCTAGATGCCCAGAAGCCAGGGTCTCCTAAAATAACACACGATTGATTGCAGCCAGAGTTCAATTTTCTCCCGGAGCTCCTCGTGTTTTATTAGACTTTCTTCCCCTAAAGTAACTTCAGTATTGCAACGAAGAACAGCAAAACCTGATGAAGTTTGCTAGAAGGACATAAACTGCCCTCCAATGTCTCAGAGAAACATAGCAAGGAACATGTCCTTCATGTTATTCTTACTGTCTGCATACCTTTCCACAATGAGCAACCAATCAACGTCTCCAAAGCACTGCCCTTTAAGAAAATGGATGGAATTAGGTACTTAAGGTGGAGGGTAAACTGCAATTTTTCCCTAGACTGCTGCTAGGATTCAGATTTCTGAAATTAAAGTGGAAAAAAATACAAATGAATGAATGGATGAATGGAGGTTTGGGGTGCTTAGCATACAGCTCGGTGATACAGTACTTGCATGTTTGTGTAAGGTCCTCGATTCAACTCTCAGGAGCTCAAAACAAAGAAAGAAAATAGCAACAAACTAGATCAGAATCTATCTGAGCACCGGTGGCTCACATCTCTAGTCCTGGCCTTCAGAAGACAGGACAGGACCAGTCCGCCTCCTCTGCTGACGCAGTTAAGCACCACCTGCCGCCGCCGCCAGGTGGCTTTCAACCTTCAGCTGTGTTACACATGCCTCTTCAAAGTGCCTCTCCGTCGCAGTTCTCTCTCTCTCGCTCTTGTTCCTCTCTTGCTTGTTCTGTCTGTCTGTCTGCCTCTCTCATGTCCCTGCCCCCAGGTGGCCTTCCACTCTTTCACTGTCCCCTCCCCCCTCCCCCAATAGCCCCCTTGCACTACCCTGTTGCACACAGTGTGTTCTCTCAGGACCATACCTTGGCAGGGCCCGCTGAAGGTGCCCCCTTTCCCCATTTTTATCCTTTCAAGGAAGATCACTGAAAGGCCAAGTCCAACCTTGTCTACACAGTGATTTTTCAGGCCTTCCAGGGCTATATAACGTGAGCATTTCAAGAACAATGGGGAAAAAAAAGAAAGAAAAAGAAAGGAGAATGAAAACAGAATAGCTCATCAATTCATTATATTCTAGCTACTTGGCTACTTGCTTGAAGACAATTTTATCTATTTAGTTTCTCGAGTCAGGCAAGTGTTATTCTCAAACCACAACTCCGATATATGTAATGACATAAAATGACATAAAAATAGATTTCAGTTTCAGTGTCTAAGACTTGACTTTCTCTCCTGTCACTACACTAAATGCTGCATCCCTTCCTTCAAGATGACCATGTTCTATTTATTTTTTATTTTTTAAATTTTATAATTAATTTATTTTTACATATCAGCCACGGATTCCCGTTTTTTAAGGCAAGGTCTCATGGAGTCCAGGCTGGCCTTGAGCTCTGTATGTAGCTTCCCACAAACTCCTGACCACCTTGCCGCCACTTCCTAAGTGCTGCGATTACAGATGGGTGCCACCATGCCTGAGCAGTGCTCTATATTTATAAAAAAATATAAACAAAGTCAGAGAACAGATTTGTGGTTGCCAAGGGGTCACAGGAAGGAGAATGGAAATAATCACCTCTCAGGTTTACTGTTTCTTGCCAGGGTGAGGAAAATGCTAAAAATAAAGAGTGGGGATGGATGCACAATTTGGTGAATAAACTAAGAGTTACTGAAGTATACACTTAAAAGAGAAATGTGTGCTCTCTGAATTTCATCTCAATAAAATAGCTAAATAAAACCCATCAAAATCCTACTTTCCCTGGGGACTTCATTTCATCAGTAGCTCACAGACTCAGAGATGTCAACTGGGGGCTGAAGGAGAAGAATGCAAGTTTATTTTGCAGCACCTGCTGAAGGAAATGTGATCTCCCATGTTTCCTGACATGTAAAAAAAAGTCTATTTGGGAAATCCAAGACTGATGTGTCACCAGGAAGAAGGCGTCTCTCAAAGGTGGTCTGAGGGTTAGGGCAACTGCATCTACCTCAGGTCTTTGAGAAAGATGAATCATGCAAGCAGTGTTTCTCATCTCAGAAGCATGGGTAATTGTGCCTCACAGGGCTAATGGTTGGTCACATGGGTACTGTCTTACAACTTGATGCTCAGTCAGTATGGTTTCTTTTGGGGTGCACAAGAAAGAAAAGGTATGCTGACATAGACTGTATTTGGCAGGTGAAACAAATGTCACAGAGGAAGATGGGGATGAAGAAGTGATAAGAGACTCCAAGAAGCTGAGAGCCATAGATAAGTAGACTCAGTGAATGCCATGCAGCAGGCAAATTCCACTGAAAGCCATGGGAAACTGGTACTTCATGTACCAGGTCCAAACCATTAATTCTAAGCATTCTGGAGAGGCACAGGAAGGGTCATAGGCCAATCAAAAAGAGTATTTTAGATATTAAAAACATTTACTGCACGTGGCAAGTACACTCACATTTATTTTCCAGTGCTTTCAAATTTTTTTTTAAATAAAATTTAACCCCAATTTTCCAGAGAACAAACATCTCACCTGCTATATTTCATTCCTCTCTTCCTTGGGCATCTACAGGCACACACACACACACACACACACACACACACACACACACACACACACACACAAAGAGTGCACACAGAGGCATGTACATGTGTGTTCACAAAGCTGGGACTACCTGGTGGCCTTGCCAACAGTATCATCAGCCAAAAGGTGCAATCCATTCATCTCTCCTGGGCATGTTCTCCAAATGTTTCTCCAGTTGACAATCAGATCTTGTAGTGTGGCCCTCAACCTCAGTTGACTTGATAGCCGCCATCTTCTGTATCACTCTTCCACATCCAGGTCTGATTGCTTCTTGAATTTCCTCCTCCTCTAATGTTTAGAAATTAGAAACCCAAATTCCTCTACTTCAAAGATTCTGTTCCAGTCATTTATGTAACCCTAAAACAGTGACATGGAAAAGCTAAAAGCCAAATGGAAAGACGATTTTTTACCTCCATGGTCTCAAACTTTTGAAGATGATGACATTGACTTTAAACAGATGGAGATACCAAAGCCAAAAGATGACCTACAAACACCACAGTGGCCCAGCTAGTATAGAGCAAAACTAGTCTGAGGCTTAGTGTTTCTTTCTCTCTCTCTCTCTCTCTCTCTCTCTCTCTCTCTCTCTCTCTCTCTCTCTCTCGCTCTCTCTCTCTCTTTCTTTCTTCTGCTGTTGTTGTTTTGTTTTTGATTTTGTTTTTTTTCCTCATCTACAATCCACTAAAAAGATTTCCAAGGCTGCAAGGAAAGAACAATGGGCAGTGATCTGAGTTACCAAGCAGCCCTAGGCCTATGGGATGAAAAAAAAAATGAGCCTTATTCAGAAGCTGTGGCTTCTTCTTAGTCCCATAAAACAGAATAAAGCTATCCAAATTAGCTCATGCTATCTGCCAGAAGAGAAAAGTGGTTAGGGCTTGTTTAGTGTAGAAATGATGGATACTTCATAATTTTCTGTTTCAAAACTGGAGTTTCTTTTGGAATGAGGAAGTCTGGTGTAAATCCATGAGGAATCTGTTCTATACATAAAATTGCTCATTACCATACAACATGAAAAAGATGTGGAGAAAGTATGCTAGCATATTTTCCCATGCTGATGTAGAAGACACAGAATTCTGAAGGGGTCAGGAAAGCGTTGCCTACCAGAAGTTGATGGAACAGGGGTCAGGAGGGGTGAGGAGATGACAAGGCCAGAGATGTAAAATGAAAAAATGTAACTCTAAGGTCTGCATGTTTGTCTTTCTAAAATTAGTATGGAAAGATCTTCACCCTGGCAACAAGACTAGGAGATGAGGGGATGGAACAGAGTACCCATGAAAGGATAGCAGCCCTTATAAAAGAGGCCTGGGAAAAATTCCTCCTCCCTGCCACTATGTGAGGACCCAACCACAGGACACTGGCTTGGAAGCAGAAAACAGACCTCAGCAGACATGGTTCTTCAATAGCAGCCTGAATGGACCAAGAAAAGATTTTTGTAAAGAAATATCAAAAGAGGTTAATATAAAATATAAAAATTTTTATATAAATTTATTAAAAATCTAAAATTTATAAATTTTGTATAATATAAAGTTGAGATAAGTAAGGATTTCTTTTTTAAATCTTGGAGCAGTGAAAAGCAACAGCCTGGGTACAGCTGAGGTAACATGGAAGACCTTACAGAAAAAACCTGTAGTCAAAACAAACTCAAAGCTTGACTCAAGGTTGAGAGCACCTGCTGAGGCAAGGCCATGGGTGCTGAGGCAAGGCCATGGTGCTGAGGCAAGGCCATGGTGCTGAGGCAAGGTCATGGTGCTGAGGCAAGGTCATGGTGCTGAGGCAAGGCCATGATGCTGAGGCAAGGCCATGGTGCTGAGGCAAGGTCATGGTGCTAAGGCAAGGCCATGGTGCTGAGGCAAGGCCTTGGTGCTGATGAGGAGTAGAGACTTTAACGGACAGGAACGAGGGAAAAGATGATGGCTGTCCTGAAGATAAAGCCTCCTAGATAACAAACCTTTAAAAACTGGCCAAGAAAGTGTTAAATACATCATTGTGGCAAAGCAAGCCAGGCAACAAAAATAAATAAATAAATAAATAAATAAATAAATAAATAAATAAATAAATAAATAAATAAAAATAAAAAAATTCCAGAAATATGAGGAGACATTGTACATGAGAGTGTACTGGACAGACCTGTGATTTTCTTTTCTTTCTTCTTTTTTTTTTATTTGAGAGGGAGGGAGAGAGGAGATATAAGTACAAGCTGAAAATCTCTGTTGGGGGCAATGAAGCACAGTAAAAGTTATCCAACAGTAATAATTTCCAGTTTGATTTCTCCAAACCTAACCTGTCATCATCTCTTTCCTCAGAATCTTAAATGGCTGAGAAAAAGTATGAGAAAACCCAGTGTTTACAGTCAAGGTCTTCAAAGACCCTCAGTGTTTCAATTATTTTTCATGGACATATGCATTATTCAAAGCTTTTAACCACAAAAGAACAAAGGAAGCAGAGCGAGTCTCCTTGCAGGATTTGAAACTGATGTGCACACACACAGCATGGCTTCTTCGGGTTACTCAACCTTTCAAAACAACTGCACCCAGCCCCTGAGCTGCTCTTGCCTAGGTGCAGCAGCTTTTCCCAGTCTTCTTCCACAAACACCCACAATGCCAAGTGTTGAGTGAGCCAGGCACAGTGGTTCATCGGGTAGAAATCCTGATGCCAAAGAATTCAGTCCAATCGGAAAGTCAGACTGTAGATCCTGAGCTATGAGAAGAATCACCAGTGACATCAGTTTAAGATGGGTTCTATGCCTACAGCTGGAGTGTGCTCAGCACCCCAAGAAAGGGAGCTGACTGGTACAGCTGATGGACAATGTAGTTGGGAATCCTGGTAGCATGAATATCAAGTGGAAAAGCCCTCTCAACTGCAAGCTGGGTAGCTGAACAGGATCTTTGTTTGTATTATTATTATTATTAATTATCATTATTTCATTTTCTTCGTGTAAGAATGCATTTTAAAATAAAACAGAATTGTAACACAGACAAAATACATAACAGAATCTGAATTTACTTTGTGACCTGACAACAATTTTTGTTTCCTGAAACAGTGTGACTTTTCAAACACAATCGAGTGTAAAAGTATGTCATTTAGAACTGTGTATGATGATGTATGCAGTCACAGCATTCCAGTGGTGTAAGCAGCAAGGTTAGAAGCAACTGGCCACATAATACCTTGCCCCAAACAAGCAAGCAAACAAATATTATATTACCTTTAACCACAACACAAAATTCTTGCTTCTGGTTGAATGTTACCAAACACTCTCCTACTCAGATTCTCACTGAGCTAATTATGCATTCATGAGATACACAAAGAACTGAGGGAAATTATTGAGTTTTTGGGAAAGACTCTAAACTTCCCTGGACTTCTATTTTCCTACCTATAAGACAGAAAGAGGACTGGGTAACTCATTTAGTACTGGTAATAATAAAATAAAGCATGGAACTAGACCTTCGAAAACCTTAGCCCTTGTATCTTTACAGATCCCTATATGAAGCTTGGCCTCTGCTGTAAACATTTGCTCCCATGCACAAGCCCTTGTGGAATCTCATTCACTTCTTCATGTTCCTACATGTACCGAATCCTCAGGTTTAGAAATTTATACCTCAATATCCTTATGCTCTTTAAAAAGCTGCTTGCAATTGAGAGTCATCTTTTTAATGTCCTCCAAAGAGAATTTATACTGTATTTATGGCCTGGACATAATCATTACCTTCCAATAAAAATGACTCATTAAATAAAAAGCAATTTTCACTAGTGAGTTCTTAAAATATATTTGCTTACTTATGGAAATCCAATAGCCTCTTGCTCAATATTTTCTGCATTTTTCAGTACAATTATTTGAGGCCCATATGTCTATTCAAGACTTGTCAAATCAGAACAACCTAGAAACACTAGGATGGCAGAAAACCACACCAGGAAGCAACCATGCAAATAAAGTCGCTATCCAAAGCAAATGGCTCCAAGGTTCATCAGAGAAGGACAATGGCCCAAGGCCTTCAGTCATCTTCAGGTTAGAAGCCAACACACAGCAAGACAGCTGCGTCCAGTCTCATTATGGAGAACCCCACAGACAAACTGGAAAATATTCCCAGCACAGAAGCATGTTCTTGAGGGCAATAGCTGGTTGGCAAGCTCTGCCTATCAAGCAAGAGTCCCATCCCAGGCCCCCAAGATGATGGCTGGATGGAGAGCCAACAGCACACCTGCTCATTAGCACTCAGGGTGCTTTCCAGGTGCCTGTGTCTGCCTGGAACCAGAACAGACAACAGAAATAACCACTAACTGAAATGTAGAAAGGGCCTGAGAAGCTCTCCTCACAGCTGGAGAAACTGCAGATGACCATAGAAGTCCCTCTTCTCTGACCCCCAACAAGTGGTCTGGCCAGTGAATTCCAGCAGAGAAATGCATTTAGCCCTGAGGAGATGGAGTGCAGAGGGGCAGAGACTCCCAGCATGCACTGCCTGCAGGCACAAATGCATAGGTTGTGTTTTCCATAACCCTCTAATATTTCCTAACAACACAATGGTTTGCATTTTAATGTTGGTGTTTTAAAGTCTGGCTTATGTATATACAATACAATAATTAGGGAATTAAAAACTTTGAGAAGGGTTTGCATGTGTTAACCACTTAAAATTTTTGGCAACAAATAAAAGCTGAATTTGTATGATTTTTTAAAATGTACTTTGATCTTTGCTCCAAATGTTACATATTTTTGTTTGTTTGTTTGTTTTAGGTCAGGAAGCAACAAAATGCAAACACCAAGTTGTGAGATACCATGAAGGTGGAGAGGTCTCTGGCCCAGGGGGTGGACTGGGGAGGTGGCCCAGGGGGCAATTGCTTATTGCTCTAGCTTGAGGATTTGAGCTCCTGTCCCTTCCATGTTAAAATAAACAAATAAAAGCTGTCATGGTGGCATGTCTCTGTAATCACAGCACTAGAGACAGGCAGATCTTCAGTAACATTGGTCCCCTACTTTAGATAGACAGTAAGTTCAAGAAGGAGCAAAAGACCCTCCACAAAAGTCAGATGGAGAGCAGCAGATGAAGACACCCTATGTTGACTGCCAGCCTCCACACACACAGACACACAGACACACAGACATACACACACACACACACACACACACACACACACACACACACACACACATACACACACACATACACACACACATATACACAGATATACACACACAGACATACACACACACACACATATACACACACACACACACACAGACATACACACACACACACACACACACACACACACACACACACACACACCAGGGTTACCCAAAACCTCACAGTATAAATATGAAATGCACACACTGGCACTAAGATCAAGTAAGAATCAAAGATTTTTTTAGAGTCTTATCAAAAACAACATCCTGGTGAAGTTTGTTAAGATGATTACTTCAGACATCCAAAGTACCTTCTAGATTATGCAGACAGCCTTGATCAGAATAACGGCCATGTTGGCAAGCACTGGGTTCTAGGCTGAGTTGTTCCACTGATCCTTTGAGGGCTCTGGGAAAATCATTTTACCTCCATAGTTTCCGCTCCTGAAATACTGGCTCTGGGCATTCTAAGGAATCAACAGTTATATAAAAATCCAATTCAATTACTACTTAAGCGTTTTGAATAGCTAGTTCTTTGGAAATTAGCAATTTAGCCATTGTGTTTATTAGGGAAGTTGGTGTCTTTTCCTGCTTCTTGCATGGATACCTACTATCTAGACTCAAAGCCAATCTTCTAGGCCATAGAGGCAGCTCCATGTCCATTGATCTGACAGCACATCAGACACAGTGGCTGCTCCAGGCACCGTGTTTAAAGGCAATGAATTGTATGGTAATAAAAAGCAACCTTGGTTAAAAAACAAAACAAAAGAAAACTGCATATGTAAAAATGGGTTCATAGCAGGGAGATGAGGTATATGTGAATAGTTAAGAAGAGTATGACATCTAGGTACTTCAGATTTGCTGCAACTGGAGGGATTTGATATTGGGTTCATCAATATCAAAACCTGATTTATTAGAAAAATATGTTCAAACAGGATGTTTTAAGGCTCAATAAAATCTCTAGATACAACTGTATTTTAAAGCTACGTTCTTCCTACAGTGTTTTCACTCTTTAAGATTTATTTTTATTTTTTAAACTTATGTGTATATAGGTGTGTTCCTGTGTGTATGTGCTCCCATGTATGCCCACAGAGACCAGAAGAGGATGTCAGATTCCCTGGTGCTGAAGTTACAGGAAGCTGTGAGACACCCAGTGTGAGTGCTGAGAACTGAACTTGGGTCCTCTGGAAGAAGAACTGCTGAGCTATTTCTCTAGCCTCCTTTTCACCTTTCTTCACAGAGACATTATCAGAGTTTGTGGCAAGCATCTGAATCTGTTTTTTTTTTTTTTGTCCTGCGATTAGAGACCTCATCAGGAAGCTGCTTCTTGGGGAATTTTCTTTATAACCCACTACTACCTATGTACTCTCTTCTCCTCATCTGTGTCTAAAGTCGCCGGGCTCACTGTCCTTTATCCTTTACGTTTATCTGTGCTGATCATGACTGTCTGCATTAGAGTGACTGATAGGTTGAGGGAGGTTGGGATAGCCAGGGCGGCTTGATTTCTGATATTCCAGTGAGCGCTGCTGGGCACCTGAATCAGTGCAAGTAAATAAGATCTATCAGCACCCAACATGAGTGAGTACGAAGCAGTGGAACAGAACAAAGAGAGCATGGAGGTGAGCTTTCTCTTCTGGATCAGAAACACTTTCTCTTGTCCTTGGACAGCAGAACTCAAGGCTCTCCTGCATTTGATCTCTAGGATTTCTATCAGTGTAGTCATCTCCAAGATTGTTCCGGTCTGAGTATAAACAGTAATTCTTCATGTGCTGAAGTCTTGGTGCCCAACTAGTGGAACAATAGGAGGGTTACTGGGTCATGAAAGTACTGATGTGTCAAAGAGTTAACCCATTGGTGAATTCACAGCTGATAGGCTATCAGGAGATGGGGAACTGAATTACTGCAAGAATGTTGTTGAAGGTTGTCTGTTATCTGTTTTTCTTCTTGGTGCTTTGATTCTCTGTCTACTTCCCAGTTCCCAGTGACCTTAGCGGCACTGCGTCATCAAGCCATTGCCCTGTGATGTAACCCAGTGCAAGCCCAGGAAAACTGACACCAGTTGACAATGGACTGGAATAATAAGACAAGGCAAATATTTCTTCTTTTTTTTTGTTTTTTTTGTTTGTTTGTTTGTTTGTTTTGAGACAGGGTTTCTCTGTGTAGCTTTGCGCCTTTCCTGGAACTCACTTGGTAGACCAGGCTGGCCTCGAACTCACAGAGATCCACCTGGCTCTGCCTCCCGAGTGCTGGGATTAAAGGCGTGCGCCACCACTGCCCGGCAAATGTTTCTTCTTTTAAAATTGTTTGCCTCAGGTATTTTGTGGCAATGACAGAAAGTAACTAAAAGCATGTGGAGCAAGGCTTTAGACCTAGAACTGGAGTCTCTTTCTGACTAGGACTGAGCCATACTGCTAGCCTCCCTGGCTCTCCTGCTTAAATGTGTCTTCTGGAGACCTCCAGAATCCTGTGAGGCAGATCTTTTTTAATACCTTTCCCTTTCACACACATGGGGACAGCAGGAGGGGTGACGCCTGAAAAGAAGCTGAGCAGATACCATTCCCTTAGATCCCAACCTCAGCCTATTCTCTCTCTCTCCACTTCCTTGCTGCCCACAAACTCACATGTGTATTTGATAAAACTACATTCTGACCATGGATGTTCACAAGAAAGGAAGGGCACAAAACTATGTTCTAGCCACATTGATTAAATAATAAATAATCCTGCTCTTTTTGTTTTATGCTTTTAAGAATTCTAGGGTCCAGAGATGGGGATTGTGGGGTTTTAACAAAACAGAGTCCTGGGAAATATATTGTTTGTGTTACGAGTTTCTGTGTAGTAAAATGCCTCCACGCACAAGCATCAGAATGTATGGGCTTTTGCCTTACTTTTTGGTTTGTTGTGAGTACAGAATCTTTCCAAAGCATAGCTCAGTTTCAGCCTACTCTTCGGGTGGTGCTCTACCAATGTCAAGCATGCTCCAAGGCAACATAATACTTAACTGCTCATCCTGCTTCCTAACTGAAGTTCTTCACTGATACAACATAGCAGAGATTCCTGCCTCCCACTCCAAACAGCATCCATAAAAAAAAAAAAAATGGAGGCGGTAATAGCTGCAAATAGATGAACTGTATTATGAAAGTTCTGGTTTCCCTGACAGCTACCCAGATATACCAGCATATCCAAAAAGTCTTAGCTGAGAAGTTGGTACTTTCCTGTGAGAAAAAATCATGTCAATATGAGACCAGGCATAAAGAGGAATCGTCAAAGCTAGCCTCTGCTCACATTTCTTCTAGGTCCAGGCTGAAATTGCCCTACCCTATGGTTCCCTGTGACTTCCTGTGGACGCACAGGGGACTGGGAAACAATATGGCAGTTGTGAAGCTGAGACCAATTTAATAACATGCCGGTATGTACTTGGGATCCCTTCCATTTCCTCCCTTGTGCTCCCCTGGGATTGCACCCTTAGGACCTATCAGGTACTGTCTTTCTCCCAGCTAGTTTACAGGGAACCTGGGCAATGTTGATAATCCTGTCTTCTCATTGCAGTGATCACTGTCTCACTGTGTGGTAATGAGGTGATGAACTCTTCCTGGCTTAAACCCAGGGATGCTTGGGGTTGTTAATCCAGAAAAATGACTAAAGTACCCTGATTAAGCTCTCAGAATCCACTGCTGACCTGCCTGGCCCAAACTGCAGCTCCATCACAAACTTGGAGGACTCAGAAAAGAAATTCCAAAGCAAGCTTGTTTTCTCCTGTGAGAGATGTGGAAGACAGTAGTGTCTAGCTGCAGGTGTTCCTGAAGGAAAGTGAGATAACACTAATTCACTACCTAGTAATAAAGTACAGAGTGGGCCTGGTCTGTGCATCTCGCTTCCTGCCTGCTTCTCATTGTAGTTCACAAACTATTTTGGGAAAAGTTTCTGCTCTGCAGTCTCTAAATATCACAGGATTATGTGTGTGGAAATCAATTTTATTAGAATTATGTACACGCTAACATAAACAGGTTATGGATAAAGTATAAATTTACTATAGATTAGAGCAAATTTGTTTTGAGGGTGACATCCTACTTCTTAAGGGTATCCCACCAAATTATGAAGCCCTAAATTAGCTAAACTATGATTATATTCTTTGGAATCATGCTTTGTGCCTATGAAGTTTAGAATTCTGACCTAAGATTAGCATCTGTGAACATCTGCAGCTATGTTGTCTGAGTGATTCAACCAGAGCATACTAGCCACATCCCCCCACACACCCAGGTGAGGCAGAACTGTGAGTTCTGTGTGTGTGTGTGTGTGTGTGTGTGTGTGTGTGTGTGTGTGTGTGTGCACACACGTGTATCTGTGTGTATGTGTGTGCACATGGCTTATGTGTGTTCATAAGTATGTGTACATGGGTAGAGTGCATGTGGATACCAAGGGTTGATGCTGGTGTCTCCTTCAGTCATTTCCATTATATATTTACTGTCTTAAGATCTTTTTTAGTGTGTGCATCTGTGTTAGTGCATATACTCATGAGTCTACAGGCAAGTGCAGAGACCAGAAGAGGGTGTTGGATGCCTTGGAGCTGGAATTCTAGGCATTGGGTGCTGGAATCCAAACTCCAGTTCACACAGTTGAACAGCAAGTGCTTTTACCTTCTATAGAATCACTTTATGGCCCTGCACATTGTTATTTGAGACAAGGTCTCTCTCTGTGTACTTGGAACTCAACCAGTGCAGCTAACACAGCTAGGCAGTGAGTCTGAGTGATCCTCTGTCTCCACCTCCACAGGACTGGGAGAACAGCCACCCCAGCCATGCTTAGACTCTATGTGTGCCCTGGTAATCCAAACTCAGGTTCTCATGCTTATGAAGGGAACATTTATCAACTGAGCTCTCTCCAGCTCCCAAACTATCTGTTTACTGATATTGTTCAGTGTCTTTGTCCTTTGCCTCCAGATTCTTGCCATGGTAATTTTCATATGTAAGGCAAAGTACCTGTAAGCATTCTAGGGATCTGAATATTTTCTATACATAAAAGGGAAAGATCCAGAAAGCTATCCGAGGAAAATCACCAAGACAAAAGACATATAAACCTAGCATAGGAAGGCATGGTTCCTACCACATTCAGAATGAATACTTTGTCTTGGATACTGAAGCACTGATACTGTGCATGCACTGGGGCTTGTTTTCTGTAAATGATCAGATTAAAGAGAGAGAGAGATTGAGAGAGAGAGAGAGAGAGAGAGAGAGAGAGAGAGGGTGTATTGTTCTTCCTATTATATGCAGTCTAGACCTGTGACACATTAATGGTAAGAATATTTGTGGCAGTGAGTTTGATAGGATATCTTCCAAAATTTGATAGCAAGGTTGAAAGTTTACATTAAATTACCAATAACAAGTAAGCCTAGGAAAAATACATCTTAACTCTCAATAATAAAGCCAGATTTCAGCCATCCACTGTGGAAGATAAGCAAATGGTATTTCCATACTTTCTACAGCAATTATTATGAGATTGCTATACTACAGAGAGGCAAGCAAACCAAGGATGTAGCCAGAAGTGGAGGCCAATGTCAGGATCTGGCCAGTAAAGTATCATGTTGTGTCTGTGGGTTTAAAGGAGGTCTGTGGTATTTATGAACTTTCCAGTTTATGGAAGTATAATTTTTTCCTCATTGCAAAAACATGCAATTTTTCTGTCATAACTTATTCTTTCTTCAATACAGCCACTCAGAGGTGGTTCTCTGACCCTAAGGAAGCTGGGTCCATTCCTGGGGTTGCCTCATAAGACCTCCATCCTATCACTAACTCACCTCAGTGTTCCAAGTGTCTCTCAGAGAGTCTTACCTCAGAACATATGGAAATCCTCTCACAATTCAGAGGTGATGGTAAGGCCACAGGAGTGGCTGGTAGATGCTTTTGGCTCTTGTACATGACACACTTTACTGTTGCACATGTCTCTGTCTATATGACCTGCCCTTGACTTACGCCACCACACATTCTGAGCAAAGCTCTAGAACAAGAGAGAACAGGTGCATAGTTAGCATTAGAATTTGGGGAAAAAGAAGTAGAGGGCCAGGAAAACATTTTATAGGTCTCAGAGGTAAACCTCTGTGTCTTTATGTTCTTGTCAAACTACCTTTTAATGTGTGTGTATGGTGTATACCTAAATTCTTTATCTTAATTTTCTCAAATTTTATGTACTTTTTAGGTCACTATGTTTCATATTCGATATATTTTACTAGCTATCATTTTCAACAGAATGTTGCTTTTTCAAAGCAACCAGAATATTAACTATGCTATGCAAATGAAAATCTGTGAATTTAATCACAAAGAATGGCCCAGAGGAGCCACTAAATCCTATAGTGTCCAGTGGGAAAATTTGGAGAGCCCTATTTTATTCAATAGCAGTGCACAGAATTAAATGTAAATTGAACCAACTCCTACTCACAACTCTTTGCAGATATTCTCTGGATAAGATGTACTTTCATTAAAAAAAAACTGGCAAGCTGGAAATACAGACTGCAGCCCATTTTCATTTTCATTTTGGTGAAACACTGTGACTGTAGTGGCATCACATAAATATTTATCAAACTCTATAATTCTTCCAACTGTAATGATAAATGAAAATGTCCTTCAAGGTACATGCAAAACACTTCCAAAAATTACCCTGGTTAGAAAATTGAACTGATGCAAGCTACCCAAAGTCATGGAGGACACTAAATCCATCCCTCCACCTTCTGCACAGCCTGATATACAAATATGAACTGGTCCTTGTTATTGTATTTCCTTTCACTGCTGCCTGTGTCCATTTTTAAATGTGAAAGAAGGACCACACACAGAGGAAAGAGCACACACGTCCCAGGTGGTCAGCTTGCTACCCTATCTGGATTACTTCTTTATGATTGTCGTTACTCCCATCATTTACTGGTTATACGGGGACAATAACAGCCCAAGATTGATACACAATGCAGACATAAACCAACAGTCCTCCATTAAAGCTAAATTGCCTCCAGCCAACAGCCAAAAAAAGGTCAAGAAAAAAAGCACCTGCTGAAAACTGTGGTAGAAACTCTCTATCCATCATTTCCCAGAAGTGTCTTTCGTCTCTCCGGCCTGGCTTACATGGCAACTCCTAAGTTCATCAGAACACTGTGAAGTGCTCAGAGCTCCTCTGGGAAGCCTGATTGTTTTTCTTGCAAATGATTATGGTCAGAAATCCCAGAGCCAAGAAAAGTTTCTGTTGTCACTGATCATAACTTCATTCCTCTCCTTTGCTTGTTCTGATTCCAAGGGCTCGGCCAGAAGCTATGCTTATTTTGAGTTAAATGAGCTCCAGTAAGATATCACATCTGAAGTAGATGAAGAAAAGGAACACTGTTCAGTCTCAAGTTGTCATGAATTACACCAAAGTCTCCTAAGAATGAATGTCTTCATCCTGAGCTTATCAAAGGGGAGTTACCAGCAACGTGAAGAAGGGTAGAAAAGATAAACAATCATCCATAAGACAAACATCGTTTCCAGTGCCTCTGAAATCAAGGGAAAGGAAACTTCCAGTACAGTAAGTCAAAGATGCTCCTGTGGGGACCAACCACTCTGTCAGTACCTGGGTTGGGCTGACAGTTTTTGCAATTGCATAAAGCTCTTCAGTGTTTTCTAACAATACAAAATTTCCCTTTTTGGCATCCACTGTCTGGATTATCTGATGATCAGAAACTGCAGAGAAATGATTCTAAACATAGCACTGGCCTCACTTCTTCAGTGAACTAAATATATGCTATTCAGTGTATGGCTTATTGTTTCCTTGGCCACCAGGTGAGACTTATCTGTCTCTTTGCAGAGGACCAAAGCTCAGCATGATAATGACGGAGAGTTTGAAATATTCAGGTCACTCTGCTGTTCACTGAACCCCTTTCTCTGCCCATTTGTGGTAGTGGAGAAGCAGGGCAGGAGTTAGATAGCAAGAAAAAGACCTGCTTTACTTTCCTCCCTGTAGAATAGATAGCTATCACCTCTCCTGCTTCTTCAGAGCTCCAATATACCAGAGCAGGGTTATAGAAACCACATTTAATGAAAGTTGCTGGAAAATAATCCTCAAAATACATTTAAAATTAAATCTGTTTCAAAAACATTTACCTAAGAAGAATATTTTACGAGTTAGGCTCCTGGAAGAAGGCAGACTGTACACAGTGCTAACCCGAGGAAGAAGCATATACTAAATATGCTACACAGCACTAACCAGAGGAAGAAGCATATACTAAATATGCTACACAGTGCTAAACTGAGGAAGAAGCATATACTAAATATGCTACACAGTGCTAACCTAGGGAAGAAGCATATACTAAATATGCTACACAGCGCTAACCCAGGGAAGAAGCATATACTAAATATGATACACAACGCTAACCCGAGGAAGATGCATATACTAAATATGCTACACAGCACTAACCCGAGGAAGAAGCATATACTAAATATGCCACTAACAAAGGAATGGGTGAAGGTCAAGGAAAGTCAACAGTGTATATTTGATGTTCTAGACCCATCCATCAAAGGATGTCCACAGCACCTACTGTGAAAAAGCCAAAAGGAGAAATATCCCGAGCCCACCCTTTTCCTCCTCAAGCTTCACTTCCGTCAGAGAGTATAAGAGCCAACTTGCCTATAGTCTTCTGGACACACAACAGGATACAAAGTAGATATGAAGAGTCAAGTGAACATACCTATAAAAGAGCAACTACTTTTTCAATAATTAATATTTCTAAGACCCTTTTTTGGAGCATATAGTTAGATCCAGGCATATATTAGGTCCCTAGCTTCTATGGAGTCTATAAAAAATGAAAAGTAAAATAAATAAATCATTCTATGTCCAGACAAGTTGGAGAAATGCTTACCAGAGCGTCAATACGAGAAAAGATCAAGCTGAAGGCACTGTGCATGTGAGCTCCCCTGCAACATCAGATGAGTCAAACCTAGAGGAAACGAACCCTGGCTCACGGGACGTCTGAGTGTGATCACAGATATGAGCATCTTATGAAGAATGTGGCATATAAACAGTGCTCAGTAAACATTAGCTTTGCTGCTCTGGAACATTCTGGAAAGGCCACCACTATGGAAGGTCTACTCCTTACGCCTGCATCTCTTACATCACTAGTGTCTGCCCGGTGTTTCTCATTTAGGTAAAATCAGTTCATGTGAGATAAGATAGACAATAGGAGCTGATCTCACCACTGCTTCGTTATGTCATCATTTAGTAACGATTCACTTGTCTTTTCTCTCTCTTAGTAAAGGAGCTGTCATCACTTGGACTTCTATAACAAAACACCTTACACTCTGTAGTTTATTGGCAAACACAAAAATACCGCTTACAAATTTAGAAGCTGGCAAGTCCAAAATCAGTGTGAGAATTGACCTAATGTCTGGCAAGTGCCCATTCCTCATAAATGGTTTCTTCAACTGTACCCTCACACAATGGAAGGGGAAAGAGAAGTTCACTTGTACTGCTACCCTAAGGCTACTAATCCTATTTATGAGGGAGGAGCCTTCGTGACTTCTTTTCCACAAAACCCACCTCATCACACTGCTTCCAATGGCTGTTAGATTCCAACACATGGATTCTGGATGGATGCCAACCTTCAGACACTTTCAGACTGTCCCTCTGTCCCAAAGCAGTGCTGAGCTTGTCCTAGGGCTGTGCTCTGACTCACAGAATCTGAGAAGATTCTGCATGGAATCTCCAGAGTCTCTATGAGTCCGAGCATCCTTTCTTGTGAAGAAGACACAGGGACCACCTATGAGGGCTTGCAGGAGCAGGAAGGGACATGGGGTAAACTCTAGAATCCTTCCCACTGGATTTCAGATCTCAGCACTGCTAGCAACCAGACACATGATCCTGACTGGGAAAGCCTCTGATACTACATCATTGACTTTAAAAGCAACTTGCCCCAGGCCGGGCCTTTATAGAGTCTCAGTGAGTGGAAGAAATAAATAGCAATAATGGATAACATAATACTTTCTCAATTATCTCTGATTAAAGTCCCAAACTAGAATCAGTTTGTCTTAATTAAATATTTCTTTAACCCCAAGTAAACAAATTAGTGAAATTTGTGCTGTAGCTTGTGGTTTACAAAATAATCAAACACAAATTCACAGTTTAAAATATACATTGTGTTCTTTTTAGAACATTTTGTACCTCTGAGTAGTCAAGAATATGGATTCCTGTTGTGTCAGAGAGTAAGAATTCATTCTTTGTGAAGGAAAAACTGATTAAATTGCATCTTCCACACTAGCGATTTAAATTGTGATCGGACTCAATGTAGCATGAGGAGAGTTAATTCAGCTCCTGTGAATATTATTAAACATTTAATAAATGCCGGTGCACGGTTACGAATTTTAAAGGTGTGGTTTTGTGCACTGAGCACCAAAAAGTCAAGAATTTCAATCTAGGAAGTGCATCAATACCCCCAGCACCTCCCTCCCTTTTCATGAGGCACAAGCTCCCAGAATTATTGAAGCACAAATGGGCTTAGGAGCCATCGGAAAGACTTTCAGAAAAAGATTGCCACTGAGGAATAATAAAAGGTTTATCTGTATAGTAAAATTTGATTAGAAAAGAAATGTGCCTAGCACCTGAGCTACATCATCTGCCATTTAAAGGGGTGAGAAAAAAGACCTTAGGAAAAATACCGACTCTGCCAACCCCTTTCTTGGGAGCCCGGGCTTCAGGCCTTATTTTCTTTCTTTCTTTTTTAAATGAAAACAATTTATTTATTTACTTACTTATTTATTTTCATTTTTCTTTATTAAGAAATTTTCTACTCACTTCACATACCACCCACAGATCCCCCCTCCTCCCTCTTCCCACCCCGCAGTCCTCTCTCCCAAGTCCCCCCACTTCCCCCGCATCCCCACATCCCCCAAATCAAGGTCTCCCATGGGGAGTCAGCAGAGCCCAGCACACTGAGCCTAGGCAGGTCCAAGCCCCTTCCCACTGCATCAAGGCTGTGCAAGGCGGCACACCACGGGCACCTGATTCCCAGAAGCCTGCGCATGCACCAGGGACAGATCCCGATCCCCCTGCCTGGGTGCCCCTCAAACAGTTCTAGCCAAACAACCGTCTTCCATATCCAGAGGGTCAGGCCTTACTTTCAAAGTCTGTGTGGCAGGATGGCTTAGAAAACTGACAGGAAGTTTCTCAGCTCACCTAAGATCTACCACTTACAATCTGGGACCTTACCAGGGGTCCTGCATTGTGATCAAACCCCCAGGATTCTTGCTCCAAATCTCAAAGTTGGTGAGTAAGGCCAGACACTGAGTAACCGTTGGCAGCTGACTTCCAACTTTTAAAAGGCAAAAATCCAAACAAGCAGAGATCATGTCTGCCTTCGTGGGAAGCAAGTGGGCCCAGAAAAGTTTAGGCCTGAGCCCCAGGAATTGCTGCCAGCCTCACGAACCACTCTCTGAGTGTTGGTTCTAGCGATGCTTTTCAGTACTTAAGGGCCAAGAGTCGATGGATCCTTAAAGAATCATGTGAGGCTCTGAGCCCTGTGGTGATGGCTTCTTTGTTATAAACTTCCCAAACCTCTGAACGCTGGTGCAAGTGCACACAGCAATCACTCAGGAACTCCTGGGCTTAGATCCTGAATCTTGGGGTCAGTGACATGCCACGAAGAAATATGATGTGGAATGGTATGAGAATTCTACTCTTCAGCTCCACACCCAGGCATCTTTTCTATAATATAGAGGGAAAACTTTCATTGTCTAAGAGAAGAAATGAAATGAAAGGGGAAAAGGACACTTGGTATACTTTTAAAAACTAAAAGATGCTCTGAAAAAAAAGATCTCAGAAACACACAGTGAGTGTGAAGAGCGAGAGCACTGTGCTCAGTCTCAGATGCAGGTGCACAGTCTGGCTTCCTTCCCCACTTAATGCAAAGGCAACCTTCACAATTCACTTAGCTTTGACCCAGCGAAGCTAATGTTCACGTCAAATGAATTTTTAATTTGCCAAGTAGTGTTACAACACAACTGACATTAATTTTATAAATGAAAGAGTCTATTTTACAAAGTTCAGAATACAATAGGACAGATATGAACCACTGAGGTCTTTTACATTTCTTTGGTGAAGGGTTTCCAACAACAAGGATATTAAATGTTTGGAGTCATTTTCTAAAATAAAAACTCAAGTAAAAACAGTAAACTGCAGAATATATAGGCAAAGTATAGGCTACTTGTGACAACTTCTCATGCCTTGACTCTTTGAATCAAGCCCAAGGTTTAGCTTCCTAATTGGACAAATTACTGTAGCTTAGATAGCAGTAGTTAATAACTTAGCTGTACATCCTCCTATTGACATCCACCTGAGTTACAAGGCTTAAAATGATCATTTCAGGAGGAAACTAAAGCCCCCTCTTTGAGGGCACAGCAAGATGATGGCAGTCTACAAGTTCAAGAAGGCCCTCTGCCTTGACCATGTGGGCACACTGATCTCAGGCCTCCAGCATGCACAACTATAAGAAATGAATGTCTGTTAAAGCTACCCATGGTGGTGGATGGATTTTATAGCAGCCTAAAACTGAATGAGATAGGTACTAAGCAATTCTATGACTTTTGTAGAAAATTAGTTAGTATATGCAAATTTGCCCTGAAAACACAACACACTAATACCACCATTCACAGGACTAGAGAAGATGCATTTTCTTCTTTTGAAATTTTTAGAATCTACTAAGACTACTAAGGAAAATATGTGGTGCTAACAGAAGACACACACACACATATGCATGTACACATACACTTGCACACATGTGTACTCACTTGAACATGGAAAAGGACATGCAAACATTCACACACATATACACATGTGTCTAGGCATATACACATTTGTACAAATGATAAACATAGCAAGCATTTGTAAAACTATGCTGTTATCTATGATGGAAGGTAAGTAGATAGATTTGGGCAATAAAGTATTTGCCAAATTTGCTCTGCATTTTAAAACATCTATAAAATCAATTATAAATAATGTGTTATACAAAAATCCCAAGACAGTTAAAAATAAAAACAACAGCAACAACAATAAAAACCTCCTGAATAATAAAAGTACCCTGGAGGTATCACCTTCCCTGACCTCAAGTTGTACTACAGAGCTATGGTCATAAAAACAGCACGGTAGTAGCACAACAATAGGTATGTCCATCAATGGAATGGAATTGAAGATTCAGGCATAAATCCACACACCTATGGACACCTGATATTTGATAAAGAAGCTAGAAATAGAAACTGAAAAAAAAGAAAGCATCTTCAACAAATGGTGCTGGTCAAACTGAATGACTGCATGTACAAGAGTCCAAATAGATTTCTATCTTACAACATTGCACAAAACTCATTAAAGAATTCAACATAAAACTAGATACACTGATAGAAGAGAAAATGGGGAAGATCCTTAAATTCATGGGCATAAGCAAAGACTTTTTGAACAGAACACCATTAGCACAGGAATTAAGATTAACAATTAACGGAACTGAGAAGCTTCTGTATGGCAAAGGACACCATCATTTAGACAAACTGGCAGCCTACAGGATGGGAAAAGATTTTTGTCAACTCCCCATTCAATAGATTGCTAAAATCCAAAATATATTAAGAACTCAAAAAAGTCCTAGATATCAAGAAAACAAATAATCCAATTAAAAATGGGGTACAGGTCTAAACAGTATTCTCAAAAGCAGAAACTCAAATGGCTGAGAAATACTTAAATGTTCAACATCTTTCGATATCAGGGAAATGCAAATCAAAATTACTTTGAGGTTTCATCTTATACCAGTCAGAATGGCTAAGTTCAATAAAGTAAGTGACAGTTCAAAGTTCTGGCAAAGATTTGGAATAAGAAGAACATCCATCCATTGCTGATGGGAGTGCAAACTTGTACGGTAAGTATGAAAATCAGCTTGTGAGTTCCTCAGGAACATGGGAATCAATCTACCCCAAGATCCATTCATACCACTCTTTGGCATATACTCAAAGGATGCTTCATCCTACCACAGAAATATGTCCTCAACAATGTTCACTGTTGCTCTATTCATAATAGCCAGAAATTAGAAGCAAACTAGATGTCACTCAACTTATGAATGGATAAAGAAAATGTAATATATTTACAAAGTGGAATATTACTCAATGATTAAACTATGAAATTCTCAGGTAAATGGATGGAACTAGAAAAATAATCCTCCTGAGTGAGGCAAACTAGACTCAAAAAGACAAATATGGTATGTATTTGCATATAAGTGGAAATTAGCTGTTAAGTCAATAATAACCAGGTTATAATCCATAGAGGTAGGAGATTAGATAAAAAGAGACTTGGGGACAGATCGACATCCTTAACAAAGGAGAATAGAATAGATAGTTCTGGAAGGGTAAGAGGGGAACTAGAAAAGGAGGATCAGGTGGGGAGGTGGAGGGAAAAGGAGGATTAGGCAAGGAATATGGGGAGAGACAGCTAAAATCAAGGGCCATTTGAAATAGAAATCGAATAGAGTAGAAGCTTCCTAAAATATATATACATGTATGATGGAAATCTAAACAAAATCACCAAATAATGAGGGAGACAGAGCCTCAAATGGACATTTTTGTTACCAAATGAAGCTTCTAGTTGGGATTGGATTACAGTTAATTGAGTTGTTGGCCAAAGGGATCCCATGGAAACCCTCTAACAACCCAGGTTGTTGTCAAGACTACTGGTTGCTCTTCACAAACTGACAGCAAGGCCCCATTGCTGAAGGCAACACCAACACAGCCCACTGAACATGGATAAGTTGAGCTGATGCTTACAAAGAGCCCTCCCCCAACTATAGACTAGTACTCTGAAACTAACAAAAGGAGAAATGTCAACACTAACCCAGGCATAAACCCTTTGATTTACAAAGGTGTTGTGCTTGCAAGATGTGCTAGTACAATGGTACATTAAGCTTGTGGGAGTATCCAACCAGTATCTGGTTTGACTTAAGGCCCAATCTTCAAGATGGATTCCATTTCTGACATTGCTTAGGTGACCAAGAACCAGAGACTAGATAATCCAGGGACCTAGGGTAAATCCAAACACTACTGTTCTACTAAAGGAATATAGAAATAAAATTACTCCTAATGACTTCATACAATACTCATATATCAGTGCCTTGGTCAGCCATCATCAGAGAAGCTTTCTCATGCAGTAGATGGGAACAAATACAGAGACCCACAGCTAGACAATATACAACGAGTGAGAGACACTGTAACATTCAGCCCTAAGTGGTATGTCTTCATCAAATCCCTCCTCTTAGTGCTGAGGGAACTCTTCAGAAGAAGAGGTGAAAAGAATGCAAGAGCCAGAGGGGACAGAGGACACCAAGGAAAGAAGACCTTCTAAATACCACATGACCAATGCACATATGTGCTCACAGAGGCTGAGGCAGCGTGCACAGGGCCTGCAATGGTGTAAAGCAGATGGGGTGCTAGAGCTGAAGGGAGAAGTGAACATGTGTCCCCATTCCTAACCTAGAAACTATCTACAATCAATAATCACTTATAAATGAAAACTTAATTTCCTCCAAGGGAGTCTCACTGGGGGAACTAACT
The DNA here is from genome assembly GCF_007827085.1 of Peromyscus californicus insignis. Taxonomy (NCBI): domain Eukaryota; kingdom Metazoa; phylum Chordata; class Mammalia; order Rodentia; family Cricetidae; genus Peromyscus; species Peromyscus californicus. Next base: position 12,534,147 of record NW_026294402.1, read on the forward strand.
ACTCTTAAGGGTAGGTCACATGCCCAGCAGTGGATGGCCAACAGAAAATGAAGTCAAAGGCATGTTTTCAGGTTCCTTGTCTCATAACGACATGTCAGGGCCCTTCCTTCCTTCCTTCCTTCCTTTCTTTCTAATCTTATTTTACTTTTTATTTATTTATTTTTCTCTCTTTTATGTCCTATAGGTCCTTTGCATATGTGTTATGGCTTCCAGTTCCGTGTTTTTATGGGATTTCTGAGTGTGCAAATGAGTGGGTCCCTGTGTCTATTTATGTTTCTTGTATCTGTGTTTTCTTGGGCTCTTTTCCTTCTGTTTGCCTATTTTGCTCTATTCTGATATTTTTTTATCTTGTTTTATTTTATCATTATCCTTTAGATGCCTGTTTGTTTTCTAATGAGAGACAGAAAGGGGGCGGATCCAGATGGGAGAGAAGGTAGAGAGAAAGAACTGGAGGAGGAGAAGGAAAAGAAACCATAATCAAGATATGTTAGATTAAAAAATATTTTAATAAAAGAAAAAAGATATAAAAAATAAACCATTAACATTCAAAGGTGTCTTATACCCAAGTTTTTATGAATAGAATTTATGACATGATTCTTTTCTTTTACAAAAATGCTTCTCAAGTCATATGCTCATGTCAGAGTATGAACGCCCATTGTTCAAGGGCTAGATGTAGGCATTCAACATGAAAGACCAGGCAACGATTCCCTACAGCAAAGCTTTACTGTAAAGGGAAAGATTCATATATAAGATGCATTTGAAAATCAATTTCATACTTCTAATTTAAAGCTAATTTGAATATAATTGCTGTATCAGGACCATTCATTTGGTGAGGGTCAGGAATACAATCACCAGGGGCAATAATGATGTAAAACTTCTCAGAAGACAACCTCCTAACAGCCATGGGGAGAAGGAGAAACAGCACAACACAGACAGGCGACTCACTGGGCACTGTGTAGACTGAGCTACTTAGAAACCAAGCCATTCTGTCCCCTCTAATAGAGAATCTTCCCCATCTGCTCCAATGCCCTGGTTCACATCCCTTCTCAAAACCGACAAATAGAAGAGGTGGAGGACACATTGAGCACAAAACATTAAACTTACCGCTCTCATCATCTATGCTGAATCTCCCAAGACCACTGCCATCTCTTATGGAGTACTGGATCTCTCCATCCCTACCAGAATCCTCATCATGGGCAGTCACCTGCAGCACACTCGTTCCAATCCGTGAGTTTTCTTTTACAGATCCAATGACAGCAAAGTCTGGGAAATAGGGCATATGGAGGTTTTCATTGACATCCACCACCTCCACCTCAACGAAAGAAACTGATGACAGAGAGACAGGCCGCCCTTTGTCTTTGGCCCTGACTGTGAGGTTGTAGAATTGCTGCTTCTCGTAGTCTAGCTCTTTGCTCAAGCGGATGGCTCCACTTGCTTTGTCTATTTCAAACCTCCCATTATAATCATTAACCAAAGAGTAACGCACTTGACCCCCTAATCCAAGGTCAGGATCCTGAGTCTCAAGCCAAGCAATGACTGTACCAACAGGGAGATCTTCAAGAACCTTCACACTGTAGCTAGTGGGGATGAAAGCTGGGGAGCAGTCATTGACGTCATCCAGAAAGATCTTCAGGGTGACAACAGAAAACAGCTGCTGGCCACTTTCTGCTTTGTCCCTGGCTTCTATTTTCAAAGAATAGTTGGCTTTGGATTCCCTGTCCAGTTGATCAGCTACAGAAACAATTCCAGTTGAGCTATTGATGGTGAACTGCTGTGTGTCGGTCAAAACCGAGTACATTACCTCACCGTTAGAGCCCAGGTCTTTGTCTCTCGCTTCCACTTGGATAATCTCGGTGCCGATACTTGAACTTTCAAGAATGCTGACCGAGTAGCTGTCCTGAAGGAACACTGGGCTGTTGTCATTCGCATCCTCCACATTGACTGTCAGCAATCGCCACGAGGATTTCTGGGGCTTTCCAAGATCATAGATGGTTATGTTGAGGAGATAGAGGTCCGTATGCTCTCGGTCCATGGGCATGAGGACTTTCAGTTGTCCAGTTTCCATATCAATATTGAAGCAACTGTCTGTATTTCCATCTGATATTGTAAACAGCACCTTTCCATTGAAGCCAGAGTCAGCATCATATGCTTTAATCTTCAGGATGTTAGTTCCAACTGGCATATCCTCCTTCACAGCCACATCAGAGGGAAAAGACTTGTCAAAATGTGGTCCCTGCCTATTAATTGAATAAAAGTCAAGAAACCCATCTTCTAGATTCAGCTTCCCATTAGCTTTTGCTTTAATGAGTAGTTTCTCTGCCAATTTCTGAGCCACACGAGTTTCTCTGCAACTGAAGCTCTTTGAAGACACTTTCCCGTGGAGGACTGAGATGTTAATGGTCATGGGGTCTGCGAAATTCTCCCCATCTGTAGCTGTGATTCTGAGGGCAAAATTACCATTTTTAATGCTGGAATTCATCAGTGGCTTTTTAAGTTGTAAAACACCAGAGTCTGGGTTTAAATAAAAGAACCCAAGTTCATTTCCAGAAATGATTTTGTACTTTACAAGTTCAAGTTCATCAATATCTATCGCAGAGACAGCTGTGATGTGGCCCCCAACAGGAAAGTCATATGAAATGACTCCCTGGCAAGCCACTTTTTCAAAGAGAGGGATGTTGTCATTGACATTTCCCACCCGAATGGTCACATTCACCTCGCTTTCATGGCGGTATGGGGAGCCCCAGTCAGATGCTCTCACGATGAACCTGTAGGTCTCTGGGGAGGATTCAAAATCTAACTCTTCAGTTGTGCTGATCACACCCGTGAACTGGTTAATGGCAAATGGTAAAAGGTTCAGGCTGGCAATGCTGTAAGTGATGTAGCCATTTTCTCCTTTATCCTTATCAGAGGCGGACACCGTCAGAACATTTGTTCCGACAGGAATACTCTCATTCACAAAAGTCTCATACAGTGTCTGCTGGAATTCTGGGGTGTGGTCATTGGCATCCTCAATCCCAATGGTGACTTGTGCTTTCACATCTCCTTCCTTGTCTGTCACTTCCAGCCTATAAAGTTCTTTCTTCACTATATTCAGGGGCTGTGCTGTGACAATCAGGCCTGACCGAGGGTTAATTTTGAAGTATTCTGCATCCTTTCCAGGAGATAGTTTGTATTCCACATCCAGTGGCTCAGGATTCACCTTGACTATGGCCACCAAGACACCAGGAGGGGAAAACTCACTTATACTGACTTCATACACATCTTTTTCAAACCTGACCGGGGTGCTGTCTCTCTTGGGGTTGGCAATGTGGACTGTCTTTAGTTCTGAAAACTTCTGAGGTGACCCTTTGTCTTTTGCTTGAAGAGTGAGGTTGTAGCCATAGGAGAAGCTTTCCCAGTCTACCTTCCTTCTTTCCTTGACTTTATACTCATTCATCCACTTTCCTCCTTTGGCCAGGAAGAACTGATCCAAAGGATCTCCAGCCACGATGGACACAGATTCAATCTCTCCATTGGCCCCCTCATCCAGGTCATCAACTGTCACTACTGCATATGTTGGCTCCTTGTCCAATGAGAAAGGGATGTGAGTGACCACATGGATAATTGGAGCATGTTCATTTATGCGTTCAATGTGAACATAAAGCTTAGCAGTACTGCTTACTCCGTTATTGCCATAGAGTTTCATTCCCCGGTCCACTGCTAAGATTTCTAGATCATACCTGTTCTTCTCATCATAATTTAATCGTCCACTTAAAGAGATGACACCACTTGTGGGGTGGACTGAAAAAAGATCAACCTTGTTTTTAAAGTAGTAGTAGAATTCTCCGTTGGAACCGATGTCTGCATCTGTAGCTGTCACCTGGGCAACACTAGTCCTAAGTGGTGTGCTTTCTGCAATAGTGACCGAGTAAGTGGTAGGTGAAAACAGAGGCCTCAGGTCATTCATGTCTAAAACCTGGATGTTCACTTTGGTCCATGCTTCCAAATCTTCTCCTCTGACGGAACCTTTTATGATTAATAAATAATTGTCTTGGATTTCCCTGTTCAATATGGCAGAATTGCCACCTTTAGTTCTGATCCTGAGAAAGCAGAAATCTGCAATGATGACCTCTTCAGCTTTGAAGAAACCTTCCTCGTCACCAGACACTATTCTGTATTTGATGTCCCAAGACAGATCTATTAAGGTGATGCCCATTCTACTCTGGCTGCTGACATAGGTCCTCGCTGCTGAGTTTTCATACACTGTAGCATTATAGATGGATTGTGTGAAGTGGAAGCCCAGGGGCCCCGTTCCTGGCAGCCCCTGGGAGACAGTGGCCAACAGCTTCAGGAACAGCAGAAGGAGGCAGGAAGGAGGCCTTGTGCCCACACAGTGTCCCATAGTCACACCCATCACATCACACGTCCATCCTGGAGGGAAACACAGAGAAAAGATAAAGATTAATTCAGAAGAGAGTGAGGGAAAGAAACACACACACACACACACACACACACACACACACACACCAGTTATGAAACAGTGCTTTCAGAAGACTTTATTGTAAGATCTTTTCAGTAAAGCAGAATACTAAAATCAGAACGTTCACTGCTACCAGATAATAAAGAATTCAAAGTCACCAGGATTTAACCTTATCTTGATTGGACTTCCTTAAATGACTCTTTTCCACTTCTTTTGGGATTGGTTTGGAGCACCAAATTTATTATATGTTGGAGGTCAACTTAGAAATGGATAATTGGAGACCTGAAATGCATTTAACTTTGACCTATAGTAGCCTTTTATATAATTATACCAGGAAGCTATTTGGATATCTTCATTACTGCACAGTTCAAAATTTTAAAAGAAAAACTCAAAAGATACTAAAAGACTATCAATAGAAAATTAAATAATTGAGTACATTCTTAAAATAGGATGTAGTCACAAAAATGATGGTTAAAGACAGATGCCTGAAGATGAAGGGCTAAGGTAAGAAAAGCTGGCCAGGCTGCATTTGAGAGTGTTCTACTTAAATATTGACATGGACAGTTGCATCTTTGGCTTTGAAGTGTTCACTACTGAGGGATGTGGAGACATCATTTCATTTCCCACTTCTCTCATTGAACATTGCTCACCAATGGCTGCTCAGATTCTTTTACACAATTATAATCTTGTAAAGGTCTGCTTCAACATATTACTGTCTTCTGTTGTGTGTATTTTAAAAACTGATGAAAATGAGTAGGTAGTTCAATGTCATAAGAATAAACAATGTCCAGCGTAATGAAGTACAGGTGACAATTCCTTAAGAAGCTGCATGCACACCCTATGTGACATCCTTAGTGGCTATCATCCATCACAGAGGCAGAAGGAGGGCAAACATACTTTCGTGAAAGTATATGAGGGATTACATGAGTGACCTCCAGCTACTTTTATCAGGGAATACCAAATTTTGTCAGTCTCTGCAGTTTTATGACCATGCAGATTAAAAGACAAAAATATTTTCCTATTTTAATCAGTAAAATCTGTTAAATACTGGGTAGGAAGTGGCCATTTAACAAGGAGTGGCTAAATCAGGTTATATTGATGCTCATATCTTTAGAATGTCTAAATATGAGTTATTACTCCAAGTAGCACTGTCAGGGCCCTCCAGTCCCCTGCAGGAAGTGAAGAAATGGAGACATAGATGTCCCTGCAGGTGCAAGATGACTCAGGTGGCACACTGCTCAGCCTCTCACTGGGCTGCATTTCAAAAAATACTTACTTTATTATTTTTCATTATGTATAGGTATGTGTGTATGCATGTGAGTATGTGCAAATAAGCACAGGTAACTTGGAGGTCAGAGGTGGCCAATTCCTTGGAACTCTAGTTACAGATGGTTGTGAGCTGCCTGATGTAGGCAGGTCCTCTGGAAGAGCAGCAAGTGCTCTTAACCGTTGAGCCATCTCACCAATTTCTCACTGGGCTGCATTTAATTCTGAATCAGGCACCATCTAACCTGATCACATATTAGAAAATGGGCAGTTAAATAAGTTAGCATTCTTGGTTAAGCCATTGGCCCAGTCAATGTTGCCAGGTAGATGTGGCTAAGCAGGTTCCCAGACCCTTGGCTTTCCTAATGTCACTCGTCTGTGTGCTTTCCTACCATACCTTCATTCTCACTGAATCAGTCGTAAGCCAGATGGCAAATTCAGACTTCTTGACACACAGGTGACGTAATTTACATCTACTGAAGTAGTCAATAAAGATTATTGATGAAAATGCATGAACCCATCCAGCATCTCTAATTCCTTATCTCCTTTCTGGCTATAAATTACTGGTATTACAATAAAAAAACCTTTTTAACATTTTAAAGCATTACCCATTATTTTTGTAGCATAGAAAATGTTTCAAAGTTGGCAAAGTACATATTATTATAGCCTTTTTCTAGGTAGAACATTCAACTTTCTTTTCCTCGTGGCAGAGGGTGAGTTTGAGTGGAGTTGAGGGGAGTGTGTGCATGCTGAGCTCCTGTGGGGATGCTGTGCTTTACTGCTGTCACCAGCTGAGTCCCCTAGAACATGCTGATTAGCAGAGAGGAGACAGCATGTTCAGTCCAGGGACCTCATGGGCTCATGGGCAGCACAGACCACAGCAAAAAGCAGAAAGAGGGTATAACCTTGTACAAAAGAAGTTAATTTTACATGCAGTTCCCTTGAGTATCATCAGGAAATGTCTCATGGGCTGAGAACATAAAGAATCAGAACTGTGCCATTGCTCAGAGAGCCGGAAATAAGACCAGGCAGGTGGCAGCCAGTGATGCTAGGCAGTGGGTTTCAAGAAGCACACTATTTGGCTCCTGGGCATTTCAGAGGTAACAATTTGTATTTTGTGTTGTACATGCAACTAAACTCTGAGTGTGGTAGCCCCCTCTCCAGCAATCCCACACTGAAGCCACCAGAAGCTTTGATGATATTCTATGTGCACTGATGGACCTATCTTGTCATCCTCTGAAGATGCCTAGAAGCAGTGGAGGTGCTGATGTCAGCCTCACTGTGACTATGAGCAGCAACACAGGCTGTCAGAAGCAGATGCAAAGGCCACGTTCTGTTCTCTCCCATGAAAACCCAGGAGTTCCCGCAGTACAAACCCAGTCTCTGCCTTATTTCCCATTCATCCCGTTAACTTGGGAAGCTGCCCATGGGAGCAGTTTGGCCCATCCTCTGCTGGAAGAGCCTGAAGTCCACAACTGCAAGAGAGGAACCACTCCCCAGTGCTCAGCTCCTGTCCTTACATCCCCGCCCCAAGCTCCTACTGCAGAAAAGCTAAGAGGAAGCACACGTGTGCCCAGTTCTGTCTCTGGCATCCAGTGCAGCACCCACTGTACATGAAACAATCATGCTAGTCCAGTGAGCAGCACCTTGTAGTACCAATGTAACTAGAGGTCTTAATATTTCATTTCAAGCAGCATACCTTACTTAAGAGAGAGAGACAGAGACAGAGAAAAACAGAGACAGAGACAGAGAGAATTCAGAAATCACATGGGTTAAAAAGGCAGCTTAAAATGCAGTTTCCATAAGGGGAAACTGAGGGCCCGAAGAAGGAAAATATTACCCTATACACAGTCCTCGGATCTCCCAAGAGTAAATACTGTGCTGTATGTCCATTCTAATCACATCCACTGACCAACCATGGGACAATCTCAGAGTGAGCACTCATCAACATTTGGGAGGACCATCCTGTTCCAATCTCTGGTTACTTCCCTGGGATATTGTCTCCATTGAGTAGTTTTCTACCGTGACCTAGGGGTGGTCACCTTTTCAAAGCCTTTTATGAATCCTTCAAAGCAGAGAGTGCTGTCATATGAAACTGACTGTTCAACTTAACTAATCAAAATTGATGCTTTCAAAAACTGAGTTATTCTTTAAGCAAGATCTCTGCTGCTTTTCCTCTCTTACAAACTAGAATGAGTGGTTTTCAATACAATTGGAAATACTTCAAAGCAGGTTTATATAGAGTTGTACTACTGTGTATGGAAATTTGTATTTAACTAAAAAAAACGAAACACTAAGCAAGAGTACTACCTTTGTCAGCTTCAGCTCTCAAACCCCAAATATCTCCTACGACATTTATGTCTGTGGTTTTGAAGAAGGAAAACAAAATCTCACCTGGCACAAATGCTGTCTGGCAGTCCCCCTAATGGGTTTCAGGAATACATGAGTGCTAGAAGTTAGGGATTTGGTACAATTGTAAAGTAAACACTAGAAGAAAACCCTAGCTTCTGTTCTTAGCATGCCAAGATAACAGTTGATATTATTTCAGCAAGGTATTGGCTTTTCCACATGGAAGCTAAAGCTGTTTGTGAAGCTATGATAGTTATGATGTCTTAGATGCCCTGTGCATTGATTTATCATACTGCTTCTGGATTATTTTAAAGAAAGCACCTATTTCTGAACCCCAGAGCCCATTTTCTACAACTTAGCAACATAATCAATATTTTTATACAATCCCCAAAGAGATCACTGAGCCATCAATCTTGGAGACATTTGTCTTTCAGAGGCAGGGCTGGCATGACTCCCAGGAAGCCCTTTTCACTCTGAGTGTGAATCTCAGTGTGGGACTCAGATGGAGCATGCAGACCTTCCTTTACAGGGGATATATAAAGAAGGAGACATTGGGGCAGGGACAGTATTGGTCAGCCTTGATCCTGTGAGTACTCAGGCATGAGTTTATAATCTGGTGATGATGTCCTCTGCACCACAATCCTGTTCTCTCATCATTATAAACAGGGAAAAGCTACCAGAAGGAATATTATACTTTTCCTCTCTATTTTCCTGACTTACTCATTTTGAAATGGTATATTCTCCTAGATGTCCCTCAACTGAAGAATAGATAAAGAAAATGTGGTATATTTGTACAATGGAGTATTACTCAGCTATTAAAAACAACAACATCATGACATTTTCAGGCAAATGGATGGAGCTAGAAAAAAAAATCCTGAGTAAGGTAACCCAGACCCAAAAGGACAACTATGATATGTACTCACTCATAAGAACATATTAGCTGTAAAGGACGCCCATGTTACAGTCCACAGACCCAGAGTAACTAGGTAACAAGGAGGGTACATGGGGGGGGCACCCAGGTCTCCCCAGGAAGGGGAAATAGAACAGATTTTGTAGGTGGACTAGGGGCAGGTGCGGATGGAAATAGGAGGGATCTGATGTGGAAATGGGGTAGAAGGAGAGAGTGTGGAGAGAACTGACTGGAATTGGGTTCATTTGGGGGCACGTGACATGGAAACCTAGTACAATAGAAACTCACAGGATAATACAAGTGTTACACTGACGAGGAATCCTAGTAATAGAGGATTTAGAGCCCAAACCAGTCATCATCTGTAACCAGGCAAGACTTCCAGTAGTGGGACTGGAACACCAACCCAGCCACAAAACCTAAGCAGGGCTCATAGGGGCCCACAGAGACTGAGGCAGCAATCATGGAGCCTACATGGGTATTCACTAGTTCCTCCCCTGTGGTTGTGGAGCTTGGTGTTCCTGTTGATTCCTAACATCAGGAGTGGGCTTGTCTCTGACTCTTTTGCTTGCTCTTGGGATCCTTTTCCTTCCACTGGGTGGAACCTGTCCAGCCTTGAAAGGAGGGTTTGTGCCTAGTTTTATTGCATCTTGTTATGCTGTGTTCAGTTGATATCCTTGGGAGGCCTGCTCTTTTCTGAAGGGAAACAGAGGAGGAGGACCAGTGAATCTGGGGGAAAGGGGGATATGTGTGGGGGCTACTGGGAGACTATGGTTGAGATGTATTGTATGAGAAAAGAATAAAGATATATATATATATATATATATATATATATATATATATATATATATATATATATAGAGAGAGAGAGAGAGAGAGAGAGAGAGAGAGAGAGAGTCTGTTCTCCAGAAAGTGCTCAAAATGCAAACTGTGTGAAGCTGTGGAACATGCAGCAAAGTCAACACATGCAGCTTCTCCTCCATAGGTGTCTTTGGAGGAAGATATGTGCATTCTAACTGCCCCAGACTGACCAGTTACCAATCAGAAGTGCACTGTGAAAAAGTTCTCACCAACAAAAGGCTGCTTAAGTTCCAGAGAATGCTCTTCGACACAGGACCTGGGTTTAAATCTGAACTCTGTCATTAGCTGTACAAACTTGGACAGTTTATTTAACCTTCCAGTGTTTCAGTTACTCTTATTAATAAAAAATGAGAAAATAGTGCCCACTCAGCAGGATTTGAGTTACAACCACAAAACACTTCAATTCCTGGCACAAATAATTATATGAGTTTAACCAGGCATCATTTACTAAGGTAGATTCTAGAGACTAGAACTCTTGAGTTACTAGAGGAGATTCATGGCCTACTTGATATTTTCTTCTCTAATAGAAAATGGCACACCCAAGTCAAAGAAAAGGATGCTTCTTTCTTGGCCCAAGGCTATGAAGATTTGTGTTCCCATCCCAATGACCAGAGAAACCTGAGTCAAGTTTTGTGTGTATTGAGTCTGTTTTCTTGTCTGTCAAATGGAGTTTGTAGCAGATCCTACTGCTACTCCCAAGGTCTAGCAGTAGGTGGGTGTAGTGTTTTACACACCATCCCAAACTTGGGTGGCTGAGAAAAGAAGGATCTTGTTTATAGAGTCTGGCCTGAGCTACACCGAGAGCTTGAGGGCAGCTTACCCATGGGGCAAGACCCTGTCTCAATAGATAAACAAACAGTTCCACGAACACTAACTGACATTATAATTACTTAGATGTTCAGGAACAATAGCACAAAACAGGAAATCAGTGAACACCAATGGTTTGCCCTTAGCCATGTGAGGCATCCTTCCGATGAAAACTACCATTCACAAAGCCCACACCAATGGGTGAAGTCAGCATCACTGAAGAGACAGGGCTGTTCAGTGACATGCTGTCCTGGGGCTTAAGATCCCAAAGGCAGATCTAACTTGAATTCCCTACATCTGCCTTTGTGGATTGCTTGGGACTGCTCGGCACTCCGGGTCCTTGCTCCTGAAGTCAGTTGTAGACTGCCTGCATGACACACGAGGGAATAAAGTTGTGCTGTCTGCCTCATGCTAATGACTGCCTGAAAAGAAAAGTTTATAGTGTGTGTATGTGTGTGAGTGTCTGTGTGTGCACGCGTAGGCATATGTAGGCATACTTCAGCACACACACACAGCAGCTAGAAATAATACAGGATATGATAGTAGCTATTTGGATCACCAATCATTAATGTGACAATGCTATCACAGATCATATAATGATGTATTAAACCAAAGCCACTTAAAGTCAATGAACATTACAGCCCAAGGTGTCTTCAAATGAACTGGCTTAACACTGTAGTTTTACCACAAAAGAAAGACAGCAGCTTCCATACTGTGGACAAGATCATATGGTTTGCCAGTCCCAAGGCTGAAAGGGGACCTCAGATCTCCAGTGTGAACCTGACACCAATACTGCTTTTGCCTCCCTCCTATCATTGCTCAGGTCTGTCAAGCATGTCTACAAATTGCACTTACCTTCCGAGGTTCAGTCTATGAACTACCTCAGCAGTTTCCAGTGTGCATCAGAGCCATCATTGGACCTGTTAGCACTCAGATTTCTGGTCTCTTTTCCTGAGTTTTTGACTATTGGCCTAGGGCCAGTGGCTCTAAGGATTTAGAGTTCTAATGAATTCCCAGTAGGCCTAGCCCAGGCAGCCCATCGGAGAGCTTCTGCTCTGCAGTTTGAACTTCGGTGATCTTAGTGTATTATTTTCTCCCTTATGTTTCAGTTATCAAGTGTCACTCAGAGTAGACACTGGACCGGGCACAGACATGGAAGTGCTAGGCCACCATTTCTCCCTCTCACAGTGTCTGCTTACGTGTCTTAAAAGGGCAAAGGTTCACCTTTCATTTAGTGAAACTGAGCTGGTCTGCATACAACAGAACTCTACTTCAGGCTCCAAGGAGAAGACACAACGAGCATGCCTCCGCCACACCCTCGGGGTCATCTTGACCTCCTGGTCTTTCTGGATTATAGGCAGCATATCTGAGTAGGACTATTAACTGCTTCCCATCCTTGGGAGTTTGCATGACACCTTCTGGTACCATGAAAGCTAAGGAAGTGTGTGTGTGTGTGTGTGTGTGTGTGTGTGTGTGTGTGTGTGTGTGTAACATCATTATAGTATAATTACAAAAAATTAAAATGAATATGAGAGAAATCAGCACTACAGCTTAGAAAACTTGCAGAAACAGCGGCAGGGCATAGGTAAAAATATTTAAACTAGAATTCCTTGCAGCCTTTAAGCTGTTCCCAAATAAGTCTTTCCCTTCCTGTGCTGAGCCACATATAAGAAATAGTATTGCATTGCTCTCTCTGGATGAAACATGCTACAGGTTTAGTGTTTGCATTCACCATTAGAAGAATTCCCACGTTAGGCAGTCAGAATGCAGTAAACATGGCCACACATCCTTTAGCCACAGTGTGTCCTAAGAAAGTCATGAGATGTAGCACCCAAGGCTGCTGCTGACTAACAGGGCATGCTGCTTCCCTGCACACTATATTTTCAGTAGACAGAGTACATTCTAAAGCAATGACAAGAAGTCTAGCATAGTAAATTCATAACCCAGGATCACGGTCATTTATTTACACCATCACTGTCTGTTAATGCTCTGTAACTGCCTGTGCAAGGCATGTCTGCTTATCCCAGAGTCACTGCAGCCTGTAAGAACTGCATCATGCTACAATGTATGACAGCTACAATGTTACCAGGTCATGAGAATTTGTTGGAGCCATTTTAATCTCAGGAGAACACTGTTTTTAAGTGGGCACACTCTGTCATTGACCAAAACATTGTTTTGTTCACATGACTAGACTTTTCATGTATTGTTGAACATACACCATGTAAATTGTGATTCCTGTGGTACATCTTGCAGTTCTAAAACATACCTATGACCCTGCAGCCCTGATCTCCCCCTCACTCATGCCTGCAGTGTGGACAGGATAAAGTGTGCTGTAGATCGCGGCTGGGGAAGCACTGGCAGAGAGCTCTGGGGTGGCCCAGAAGCCACCAGATCTTATTCTTCCTTTGCACCATAGGATATGAGTTCTCATGTTAACTAAGTTGAGCATTATGTCCCAAGAAAGTGCCCCAATACCCGTTCCCCAAACACCCCTCTGCTTAGCGGAAGGAGAGCGGCTCCACAGTTCTGACAGTATTTTCTAATCCTATGAAAAAAGCAGCAGTCACAGAATGTACACCATTCTTCCAGATACAAAAGCAGACATCGGAAACACAGCTTGATGAATAATCCAGATATTTTAAAAATTTGTATTATCTATTTTTACTCAGCCAAATCAAAATTACCCCAATTACTCTGAGATGTTAAACCAAATACTAATTTCATATTTTCTCCATCTGGAAAATTTTGCTTGCTTCTCCTGACTGCTCCTCTACTCTGTGCTTTCTAAATAACTAGAATATTCAATTCACAAGACCACAGCACCTATTATTGCGCAACATGAAGACAGAAATCCCAAAGCCCACAGTTGATTTTGCCAACCAGCCCAAGATGTTATCTTTTTCTTACTAATACCATTATAAATTCTAACTTATTGCCACTGTTGCAAAGCATTTTATTGTCTCAGAGTGACCTCTTAGGAAAAGTCAGCTAGTATGAAGCAAGAATTGTTCAAGTTCATTCAGAAGAAAATGGCTACCCAGGCCCAGGTTATGAATTCCCTCCTTTATTTCCTCCCCAGGTGCTGGAAATATTTCCATACAACACTGGTTAATGTCAAGTATCATTTCATCAGGAAATGCTACAAATACAGGGGTAATTCAACCAGGGACTATCAGAAAGAAAGATTAGCATGTTGTTTAAGGCTTTCAGAAATCACTCTTCTCTCTGGAGAAAAAAATTCATCATAGTGTAAGGGAAAAAAATGTATGGAGAGAATATCATTTGTTCCTGTGCTTGGCTGCCTGATCCCCATTTCAGTTTTCCTCTGGTGGGTCTCTTACAGAAAGCAAACAGTAAACACATTAGCATTCTCTTAGACTCAAATTTAAAGCAAAAGGCACAATAAAGGAAGCCTTTACACAATGACACTGTTTACTTTGTAATAACTGTGTAAAAGAGCCAAAATGTTACAAGGGGACAAATATCCTTAAATAGTATCAATTCCAGTAGTTGTTGGGGCAAATACAGCTCTCTGGGGACCCTCAGAATCCTTGTGATCGATTCTGAAACAGTAGATGTCTCCTCTCCATGTGTCCCTGCTGTTCTTCTTAAAGGCCTTGTGTCTTTAATCAGCCATCCCAAGTGCCAGAACTTGCTGTGGGATGTCCTGCTGTACGCTGTGAATATGTGTTGCTCTCAATGGTTGATAATAAAGCAGTTTTGGCCAATGGCAAGGCAAGATAAGGTTAGGCAGTACAATCAAACTGAGGAAGGAGATAAAGGGGAGTGGAGTCAAGGCAGATGCTAGCCAGCTACAGAGGAAGCAAGACATGTAGAAAATGAGGTAATAAGCCATGAACCATGTGGCAAAGCATAGATAAGAAATATGGGTTAATTTAAATGTCAGAGCTATCTAGTAATAAGTCTGAGCCATCAGCCAAGCATTTATAATTAATATAAGCCTCTGTGTGGTAATTTGGGAAGTAACCGCTGAGTGTAATTGGGTGTATGGGACAGCTCTGCCTCCAGTTACAAGAACTGGTTCTCCTTTAAGGAAAAAATTATGTGATTAGTAACATTGGGAATCAGGAAGAGGAATAGGAGAGGAATGGGTATAACAGCAGGCCTCTTTCCTGTGAAGAAAGGCAGTCCTGTGGGGCAGGAAGAAAGAAGGTTTTGTGTGTGTGTGTGTGTGTGTGTGTGTGTGTGTGTGTGTGTGTGTTGGCATTTCAAGACAGGGTTTCTCTGTGTAGCTTTGGAGCCAGTCCTGGAACTCTCTGTAGACCAGGTTTGCCTCAAACTCACAGACATCTGCCTGCCTTTGCCTCCTGAGTGCTGGGATTAAAGGCGTGTGCTGCCACCACTACCTGATATGTGTGTTTATCAGACACAGATGAAGAAAAGGATTATGAGTGTCCTTTTCCACAGATGAAGAAAAGGATGATGAGTATCGTTTTCAGAAAGAACTGAATACTATAGATATGCTAACTGAAAAGTAACTTGGTTTTGAATCTTTCCAAGGTTACACAAAAGTCAGGTCTCCTCCTGGACAGAGGACACCACAGGAGCAAGTGGACTTGGTTGAATGTACTTGTCCATTTGGACAAACATTTACACCAGAGTGTAAAGCAGAACACTGAGTTCTGCTTTGGTAGATAAACACTATGTAATTGTTGCTAAATGAATCTAAGGAGACAAGAGATACTGAGCTTGCTATACCATGACTACATATTTTCTGTTGCCTCATAAAGGTTAGGAATGGACAGATGGGGAGAAACTAAGAAATAGTGTATCAGTATATGGTAAAGGCTATCGCAAGGTAACAATTGGCATAAGATGAGAGATGCGAAGAGCTAACCAAACAACTTCACACAGAAAGAGGAGAACACTATGAGAGATGCAACATAACAAGCAGGGTCAGGAAGAATTATTTAGAGGTACAGAGCAAGAAACAATCCCCAGGGATTTGAACCAGCTTGTATGTGGATCCGGAAACACCATCTAGAAATTCTCTCCTTTTCTAGTATGTCAGTCTCGTCTCAAGTTGTTGTCACTGACAAGTGTGCCTCAGCAAAGGGCCCAGTGTTGACTTGGTTCCTTCAGCTTGCCCATCCTCCACGTCAAAATTCCGGTGACTGATGGGTTCTGTTGTGGGAAATAATCCTCAGGCTCAAGAGCCTGAATGGGTGATTAAGCATTGTGCTTCAAATCAGCAACCTACAAAGTGCACATAAGTGTACCCAGCCCCTCAAAATGGGCCTGAACAAGCACTATCCCATGGAGGCTCTGCCACGGAGCTTATGACAAGTGTTGAGGGCAGATTCTGTCCTGGGGATTAAGGAAGAGCAGCATGTGAGCTCAGCAAAAGAGGTGTGGGATTGGTTCCTCTGGAGCTCAGTGAATCTTGTTGCTTATATGAATCTGAGGATTCAGTCTGGTAGCGAAGGGACTTCCTGAGAGATGAGTATTTGAAATAAAGTTACTCTGTTACTTAAGCAACTAAGGAATCAAGACAGGATGACTAGGAACTGTAGACCAGCCTGGGTTACACGGAGTCCCTGTCCAAACCAACAAGAAGCATATAAAACTACCACAACAGAAAAAGTTCAGTTACCAAAGAAGAGCTTGTTTTTCTCCTGATCTCACTCACTCCTGGTATCATTTTTGAAAATGAAAGCCAGATGCAGAAAAGTTTCAAATGCACCAGTTTATAGAGAAATGAGAGCAGAGCACAGGTTCAAAGTCAGGCCCTCGGGGCAGAGCAGATCAGACCTCAGACAGAACAAGAAGGAGAAAGCTAGGATGCCAGGCAAAGGAGGGCAGCATCGAGGCACCCCAGCTCTCCCACTAGCCTGGTGCACCTGCTCAACCCATCCCCAGCACTCCTGCTATCCCCAGGCAGCCACACACCTGACATCTCAGCCACCAGGTCAGTTGGCCTCCTGTCAAAGCCTTTCTGAAGCTTCCAGAACAACAAAGTACAAAGTTGTCCATATAGCTGAGAGATTGTGGTAACTCTGGTACTGGTCTTGGGCACTATTTCAAACCTTTGTCTGCCTGTGGACCACACTGGCCTTGCTCTGTTTTTGTTGTTGTCTTTCACATGCTTGGTGAGTTTAGTTCTCTTCCCTAACCATCATGGCACTATGAAAACACAGGCATACAACTGACTCCCAAGCCTAACTGTTGCATAGCCTCAGGATATTTTCTTTGTAGCACTTGATATTTATTATTCTAAACATTTTTTTCCATTAAGCTGTTTAATTAGCATTATCCAACTTGACTATGAATTACAAAAAGAATGAGACTATCTCTAAGGGAAGTTATTGTCACCCACACCAAACACTGTCCACCCAAGGTAGGTAAGTACTCAGTACATTCCTACTGTCTAATAAGGTTCAGAAAATTATCAGATTAGAACAGTATTTATTAATTGGAGTCAATTTTTCTCCACAGGGAGCTTACCTCCAGAGAATAGTGGGTGATGATGTAAATCTTTTGCTGTTGGCACATCACCAGGACAAGGAGGCCACAGATGACTCTATGGAATCACATGGGCTGGCCCCTAACATACCAGCAGTGCTGACTCCAGACGCACTTGATCAGAGGAACTAGTGCCGTTATTTGGAGAAGGATAGATCCAACCATGTAAAACCACCAGTCCCTTCATAAAGGTAACTGCCTAGAGTGTTTCTACTGCCACTCAAAGGTTCCCCAGAGAAGGTCAATTCTGGACCTTCAACAAATGGGGCTCCCTTTTGTTAGTGCTGAGATGGTTCCCATCTCCAGTAAGTTAACCTGATGGGTTCTGAGCTCCTTGCTTACAACAGAGAATAAAGGAACCCCCTGCTGTTGGTGGTGGAACCATTTGACCTCATTTCTCAACAAAGCATTCACATGTGGCAAGACCATCAGTCACCCTGACAGCTAGGATCCCCATTTGCTCCCAACAACTAGTGTTGTGCAGTCTTCGCCCAACCTCAGTTGGATCTCACACTTTACAGGAGCATTTATTCTGCCAACAAAATCAAGACCTTGGAAGATTGATCTTTCCAGGTCAGCTCTGGGTTGTGTCTCCAGAGGTTTGCTTAATTTTCTCTGCATGTCTATGAAGACTGCAGCCTCCGAGTATCTGGGCAGCCACACTTCTCCACAGCCCTGAAAGCTGATTTTAGTTTGCAGTGTGGTTCACAGGGCAGGGGCTGACAAGCTCTGCCCTGGATGGAGGTCTCAGCACAACTCCACAATTCTACCCTAAGCTACAATAACCCAAACACATTAAAACAATCCTTACGATCAACAGCTGCAGAACAAGAAGTGGGATTGTTGCTCTGGCAAGCTTTAAACCTCGTAGACTCATTTCACATAGTTAAAGAATTTTCTCCGAGTCCACCCCCGAGTATATGTAGTTAAAAACCAAGTATACACTTTCCTGCTAATTATGTATTACAAATAAATAGTTTACACAAGCATATGTAAACTGTGAGGGGGAGCATCCACAGCAGATGTTTAGGGACAGCTGTACAAGAAGGCTGACATGAATGGGGATGGAATTTATTTTAAGCTCCCACAAGAGTGAGGGAAGGTTTGTTTAACCTTTTACCAAACTCATCTCCCAAAGGGTTCAGGTCTGAATGCTCCTTTCGAATAGATTTCTATTTTGTTTAACATGTCTCCCATTTCCTCTTTTTTTCCCCCACTCAAGAAAGGAGCCCTGGTGATTTGACCACTTTGAGCAAATGTCACTCAGACATTACAAATATGAGCTCAGAAGCTTGCTTTTGAGCGTCTGTGTGCTATTAGCAAATCCTAGGAGACATGAGTAAATGATATAAATTTAGAAACAGAACAGTCCGTGTGCCAAACACTTCAAGAATCCACCAGGCTACACTGTTGTTTTTTAAGAACCACCACATTCCGCGTCAAAAAGAAAATGTCATCTCTCAGAGTCCCTTTGACAACAATGTCACCCTTCCATTACACACATTAGAAACTGTAGGACTAGTGAGAAGTTATTTAAACTAAATATCCTTGACCCTGTATTTGGGCATATTCCTTTTGACTCATATATATATATACTCTACAAGAATAAATATGTGGCACTCAAGAAAGTATTCATATTGGTAAATACCAATAGATAGCACAGCAGGAATGCTCTTCATTTTGCAGCATCTCCTGAATTATTGTTTTAAGCTGTTCTGCAGTTTGGTTCGCAGGGCAGAGGTTCACATCTTCTGGGTTAAGAGGACCTGAAGGTGGTGTGTCCAGAGTCAGGGATGCAAAGAAAAAGAGCCATGGGCAGGGCAGAGCAGCAGTGCCTTTGCCTCAGATGTGAAATGGTGGTGCTGTGAGCTGACATAACAATCCACAACATACTCCAAGGGATGGCTGGTTGAGTGCAGAAGCCTCAGACTAAAAATAGGTGATTATATTAATATAGCTTTTCAAAGTAATTTTCTTGGGGTTCAAAGAGCGTGCTTATTGACCATTCTTTCATAGAATCTCAGATGAAAGCCATGTGGTCTACAAAGTCCTTAAAGTCTCCTTTAAAGTCTGCCTGTTTTTCAGAAACCATCAAGAAACATTATCTGATAATTAAATTATCTGGTTTTACTATGAAATAGTTTTTGGTTATTTCATTCTAGCTTTTTTTTTTTTTAATAACAAAACTTCTTTCTGTTCCTGGCTATTATAGTACTAATCTCTTGCTAAGTAGTCATGAAGCAAGCCAACTAATCAGGTATGTAATTGTATGACATAAAAGTCATATAGAATATGTAACAATAAGACTCAATACATATCAATCTGATGCTTTTGAAACTTTTATTTTGCTATATTTGATGTGGGGAGAAAATTTAATATGATTAAATTTTCTATTTCTTTCTAATAGAAAGAAATTGTTCTATTTGTTCATGGACATATCTCCCACCTGACTTAACTCTGTTCTATTTCTTCTCCCTATAGATTCAATTTAAATTTAATTTCCATTTTACATGTTCACATCTATGTGATACAGTGTCCCCTTATTTCTTTCTTAAGGCCATTAGCTTAAGATGCAAATATCAGTGTTGTAGCAGGAATCTTAAAGAGTCTTATTAATAAAATCAAACCTGTGGCCAGTTATTGGGGTGAATGCTGGAAGGTCAGAGAAGCAGAACAAGCCACAGCTAACCTCACTTGGCCAACTTCTCAGCTGATCTTGTTTCCTCAGACTGGAAGCTTCTGTGTCCTCATCCCAATGGCTCTCAGCTGAATTGCTGCTCGAAAGCCTGAAGCTTAACCAACTAAAAGCTTCTAGTTTCTGGTCCTCATGCCTTATATATCTTTCTGCCTTCTACCATCACTCCCTGGGATTAAAGGCTCGCTTTCTGGGATTAAAGGCGTGAGTCACCATGCTTGGCTGTGTCCTTGAACACATGAATTTCTGCCTCTGGAATGCTAGGATTAAAGGCGTGTGCTACCACTGCCTATCCTAAGTATCTAGTAGCTTTTCTGTTCTCTGACCTCACATAAGTTTATTAGGGTACACAATATTTTGGGGAACACAATACCACCACACAGTGTGCATATACTGACTGAACCCTACAGAACTATATACTCCAAAGAAGATAGTATGGTCATCTTTATGTTTTGTGTATTCATCTACTATTTATATTTTAATATGTTTAAAGATAAGCATATATACAAATTCTTCTTCAGGGTGGTGCTTTAAAGCATTTTCTGTGGGGATAGGTGCTTACATCATTCAGAACATCTGAACTTTTTGGCAAAGCAACTATTATAGAATATGCAATTTCAAGACTTACAGAACCCCAAGGGAACTCACAATGACTGTAATACACTAGCTTGTGTCCATCACCAAACCGACTATAAAAGTACTTTAACTTAGAAAAAAGTCATAATCAACCAGTTAACTTAGATGAAAAGCCACAGAGTAAAACCTTCAGTTTGAAATAATTTGAGATGTATTGGAAGCATTCAGTACAGTATTGGTGAAATTATTAAGGCCACTCCACGTAGTTAAAAGATTTATTTAATGGCGTAACTTACAAATTAAGGAATAGGTAGGTCGCGGAGTCTGGGGAAGGTGTATCACAGTCCAGTGGTGTTCTCTGGAGCTCTGCTCGGTCCACCTCCCTATCCAGGGTCCCGCCACAGAGAGAGCGCCCGCCGATCCAGATCTCGGGTCCCCCGGCACCTCCCTTGGCCCCGCCTTGTAGGCGTGACAGTTGCCGAAGTCTCAATGGGGGTTGGAACTTCCAGATCAAAGCTGGAATGGTTACCCACTACAGTACAGAGTTAAGTCAGGTGGGAGATATGTCCATGATTCCCTGACCCTGATGTTTTTAAACAAAAATGAATATTTAGGTTCCCAGGTAGGTCAACAGAAAATGAAGCTCTCAGGATGAGGAATGTAAGTTGCAGAAACTCCACATCCTTTAAGAGAGCAGGTGACAGGTGTGTGGCCAATCTTGCTGCTGAGCAGTCTCAGAATTGTGTCTAATACATGCAGAGTTCATTATGATCTTGATAACTCACATCCCTTCTGGGTAAGAATCTCTCCAGGTGTAATGTGTGATGAGTACAGGCGGCACTCCCTCCAGCCTGACATGCCTCATGCAAGCATCATTTAATTGTGGATGAATCTTCTCTGAGTCAGCACTCTGCTGACAGGAGAGGAGAGCTCTGAGCAAGCTTCATGGTGTTGTCCAGAGGCTGTTCAAGGTCTGTCAGGAATTGAGGCAGATGTCTTTCTCCTTCAGGTGGTATTTCCACATTCTACCATGAGTGGAATTATGAACTCTATAAGACATATTGCTATGTTGGAGATAGAATCACTCCTTGATCAATGGCATTCTCTGTAATCTCTCTAAAGATAATTGAAATTAAAATATAAAGAATGAAAATCTAGGCTCTGTATTGACCCTGTGATGGAAGGAATAAAATAGATTCTGAAAAAGCCATAAGGCATAATCTTACTATGATTTTGATTTTATTAACATTACTCTTAATTTTAAATATAGTGGTTCTACTCTTCTCAAATTATTATTCATCCTTCCTTTACCTTTTTGCATATGAGAAGAAAAGGTGTTGTGTAAGTAATCAGCTATCTTGTGTAGCAATCAGCCCCTCCTCCATCAAATTTCTTGACACTTGGAATCTAGGTAACTAAGAACAGAAAAAAAAAACTTTCTCTCCATTTGACTCTCCTTTGGTGGGGATGTGAGGAGAAGACATGATTACAGAAGCACTTTCAGAAGAATTTTAACTCTTTGCATCTCGAATATGGGGCAATCAAACATCTAAGCCTTTAAAGGTGCCTTGCACTTGAGTGAGTGGACTTAACTTAAGGTATATGTATGTAGTCAGGCCTGGTGATACCTATCTGTATCCCAACTACTAGGGAGGCTGAGGAAAGAGAATCCAAGCTCAAGGCCTGGCTCAATTTCAGAATGAGTTCAGGACTAGCCTGCTCAACTGAGTGGGAGTCTATCTCAAAACAAAGGACCACAGATGAAGCTAGGCAGTAAAGCAGTTGTTTCAGGTGTACAAGGCTCTTGGTTCAATTACCAAGAGGAGGAAAAAGGATATATATTAGGATGTATAAAAATCCTTTAAAAATTAGAACGTGAAAGAAATTTCTATGCGATTACTACTAGTTTTTGGTGTTTTAAGACCAGAATGTAGAAGATCTAAATAGCAGGATTTGGAGTTTAAACTCTCAAAATCAAACTCCTAGAGATTTAGGAGATGGCCACACCAAACTCAACACACCTCCCTGCTATCAAAGACCAAGGCCAGTCCCTGTTTCATTGAACTTGATTCTCTTATTTCTAGACTTTCAATGATCCTAGGGCAATCCGTTGTTTCAACTAATACATGAATAACACTACTATTATGACTTGATGAGAATCTAAAACTCCCAGCAGCCACTTTTACAATAAATATCTGTTGCTTTGCAAGTAGTGCTGCAGTTTTGAATGGGCTCTCCCAAGTTTTGTTAGAGTACAGCAGTGTGGCCAGCTGGGGCCTGACTGGAATTTAGTCCTTAGACCCACCTTCCTGAATGGATGACTGTGAGTCTCTCTGCAAAGGGTTAGTTCCCCCAGAAGCAGGTTCCTGTTGCTGGCTCACACTCATCCGTTCACACTCTGTCCTGTTAGGACACAGCATGCCAGATGTTGGCACCATGCCCTTGGACGCCACAGCCTCCAGAATGAGGAGCCAAATAAACTGAACAAGTTACCCAGTCAGTAGTTTGCGATGCAACAGAGAAAAGAAGCTAAAAAGACAGGTGCCCATCAGACCAGAGGTGCAAAAGCCCAGAAACCAGAGGGCCAAATTGTTAGCCAGTTGAATGACCTCAGACGTTACTGATTCCACTCCTCTCCAGTCATCTAAGGAGATCGTTAATGTAAGTGTCTCGTCTTCCATTCCATTGCTTTTCAGCTCCAAGTGTGATCTTTATGCTCCCAGCATGTCTTTGGAACTATTAATTACACACAACATTTACTTCTTTCCCGCTAAACACCCAGCAGAGATCAACCTGTAGGAGAAAAGAAAATGGTAGCAAAGCACAAAAAGTACTCTAGAGTGAGCAGAACACGGCAACAAAATCTATTAATCAGGAGACCCTGAATAATATTACCAAGGTCCATGGAATGCCAGAATTGCCGTCATATACCATTACATGTATTGCTTTACTTTATTCTCACAGGAGCTCATAGAGTACCATTACGTCCACATAGCGGATGGTAAGACTGAGGTTGGAGAGCTTAAGCTCCTGGGCCACATTGTGTTTCTTCATACCTACTAAAGCTGCATCTCCCCCATGGTGTGTCTGACTTCCTTGCTCGTCTCTTGACCCAGCACTAAATGCCTACCTGAGGTGCTCACATGGGCAAAAATCATCCTAATGATTGATGGCATTCTTTTTGGTTCCCGATCCAGAAAGTGCAAAGGACATAAACCCCCATGTGTGAGCAATGGTGGGGTCTGTTCAACAAAGAATCAGTGAGCGGAGTGAGCTAACCAGAGGAAGCAGAAGCACAAGATGGCAGCATTCGCACTCTAATGAGTACAGCGTTTTTCTTGGAGGCCATTTTGGAAGCTTTCCTGCAAAGTTTTCCCTTTTAGTGTCCAGGTAACCACTGGGACAGAAGTGTTGCCTCGGGCATGCAAGGGTTTCTTGTGACTAGGATGGAAAGCTCCATATTGTAAAAGCCAGCTTCCTGCTCTGCTTCTCATTCTTTCTAGACTCAACTGTGTTGGCCACACACTGAGCCTGAAGCAAGGGAGCTGGGGATGTCTTGGTCTCCGATGAAGGACAAGAACAGGCTTTGGTTTTATATCCCCTTTGGTTAGAAGGTCAGCTGCTTCCAAAGCCCTGGTGACAGACACTTTAATAAGGGGGACTTTACGGCTGAAATAACAGTGCTCACCTGCCCTGGGGAATTATGGCCACTTGTCTTGCCCACTGCCTTTATTTTGTTAAACAAACTACGATATGACCTGCCTGAAGAGAAAATATTTATTCAGATCAAGGAAAGGACTTTAATATGTGAAAGAGGTTTGGATGGAACTCTCATGCCAAAGGAAAAGAGAAAAAAGAACACATACTTCATGCAGACTGCATTCTGGTATCCATTCAACCATGGACAGCACTACAGCAGTGCTAAGGCAATGTGAAATAAGATCTTCCTCATCTCAGAGACAGGCTCAAATCTTATCTCAAGCAACAGTCCTGAGTGTGTGTTTTATTAAACACATTAAAGCATTTAATTTTTGACATAATTGTGTTAACATTTACACAACTGTGTACAGCATTCAATGATGATATTTTAAAATTTATAATATAGTTGTACAACCTGCATACACAAACAGGCACACATAAATACATGCACACATGCACAGGCACACACACATAAGCACGTAGTGACACACACACACACACACACACACACACACACACACACACACACACACACGCACATAGTGTTCTTGTAAGTTTCTCCAGCAAGAAATCCCTTTCTTTGTTCCATTACTATAATCCCCAAACTGAAGTCAATCAAAACTCACTAAAATACTTCACATTACTAAAGATTTCCTGTGTTCATCAGCTATTTGAAGCCTTTCCTTCCAAATTGTTGATATTCTCAATAATAAACAGTTTACATAGTTGTGAGGCACAATGACAACACTAAAATGAGTATTTGCTTATGATATACTCAGGGTTCTGTGATGCCTATCTTCACCCCTTTCTCAGGGCCCTGCACTTAGAGTTAATAATGCATCAATCAATCTACATGGTGAGCTGGGGTGACGTTGGGTTTGAAGCATGAAAATGTGAGGTGTCCTCTTCCTTGTCTTTTGACACTGGGAAAAGTGTTCAAATCTGACCCTGTTCCTCACCTGTCTCAGAAGTTCTGAGGCAGGAAAGGGAGCGTCAGGACTAACATATGAAAGAAAATATTGGCAGAGGAAAATCCCCATTACTACCCCACTTCAGGCTACATGTAACATATGTGTATTCATGAACAGCATTCAAAAAATAATCCCAGTATCTCCAAATGTAGGGGATGATATGTGTCCTATAAATAATCTAATAAGCATCATGATGCTGGCAGCTAGTTTTGTTTTTCTTTGCTCCAGGACACAAGAACCTGGAAAAGTCAGCAGGCACCATCAGCACTCTGATTTACACCTGTAACATTGCAGGGCAACCATGTATCTGAGAACACTCTGAAATGGAAGTAATAAACAATCTCTGATTGTACGCTCATGGAAAGCAAGAAGGACAAAATGCCTTGTTCAGTGTCAAGGAACAAAGAACAAATGAGTCAAAACTGATCTGATAAATTCCTGATGAAGCTAAAAAACAATTGTCAGGGCATCAGCAAACAGGGAGGGGAGCAGAGGGATAGAAGCTTCTATGGTGACACCAAATTCTGTAGTCATGAAACCTAGAAATGAATGTTTCAGCATACATACAGTCTTGTAGCATTTCAGAACCACAGTTTTAACATGTACACCCCTTCTCACCTTTGGCTGTCTGAGGGGCTTCTGTGATCACCTTGACGATAATCCAGTTCCTTGCCCCTTTGGTTTTATTGTTGAGAATCTCTGCTCCTCTTGGCCCCCCTCCTCCCATTCCAGATCCCGATCCTCAGAAAGCCAGCCAAGGGTCAGCTCCTCCCCCAGAGATGCTCAAGACCATGACTACAGGGTATTTAAGACACTATCCCTAGACCTGACATGTGATTTCTCTCCTGCTTTCTATTCAGCCTGATCTGATTTATTGCATCAGTGGAGAAACCCAATATCGGGGTATGGAAACCTTTCATTTATGAGACAGAGTTTTGTTATATAGTTCATACTGGCCTCAAACTTACTATGTGGCCCAGGCTGGTTTTGAACTTCTGGCCTCAGATTTTCAAGTATTAGGAGCACAGGCATAATCCATCATACCAGCTGACAATTCTGTTTTCTTCATTCCTATTTCCACTATCCTTTAAGCGTTTTGAAAGTGCCCGTGAGTTTTCTCACGTGAAGGATTCCCAACTTCAGTTGAAGACATGGGAAGTACAAAGTCATTTTAATGTTTGGCTTTAAGAGCCTGCTTGATTTCTAGTAATGGAGAAAAATACATTCAAATGAAGTTGCAGTTTCTTAAGCACAGCTAAAGGCTCCCTATTTATCACCCAGCCAGCCAGCTTCTTTCCTCCTCGACAGTTATTACTGCAGAAGCAGTCCAGTTTTGGACTCACTGATAGGAAGGACCCAGAGGCTCGGGAAAAGCCAACCGCGGCAGAGGGAGAGGGTTTCTGTTGTCATTTCTGTTTTCTTTGTCATTCAGCAGTCTTTCTCCCCCAGCCGTTTAGGGTGCTTGTCTGAAGCTCACAGCCTTCACAAAAGAACTGGCAACCATTACCCTCTGTTTACCGTCTCAGCTGAGAAACAAAGGAAGAGAGGCGCCCAGCAACAGAAGCACAGCAGGAAGAATTTAAGTTGGCCCCAGTGTTCAGAGCTGAAGTTAAACCAGAGAGTCAATAGCAGCCTTCTTCTCTCAGAAACCCCTTGACTCCTCACAGCTCGGCTGGCAGGGGCTTTAAGTGAGGAGGTGCAAACAACTCTGACTAATGCATAATGCAGACAGCAGGAAGGTTGGTGCCTGGTGAGGAGTGGCGTGCTAAGAACCATTTCCCCCAGTTCTCAATGTTGAGGTTTGGAGGCAAATGAGATGTCCTAGGCCTCTGAAGCTAGTAGATGACAATGTAGACAAAGGCCAGAGAGATGCTCAAGTGCAGTGTCCGCACAGCCCACCAGCTTCACACAGAAAAGGGCTGCGGAGGTCTTCTGATACCCCACCTGCCGTTCAAGTATTTTCAGAAGTAATCCAGAAACAGTGAGATTCTAACAGGAACATTATGGCAGCTCTCTCTATCACAGGTAACTCTGGAGCATGTCTAAGTTACCTGTGATCATCAGTACACCTCTATTGATTACCCTTTATGTGCTGGTGCTTCTGACAAATGTCCTCCAGTAAACAATAGGATCTTGGTCCTCTGAAACTCAGCTCACCACATTCTCCTTTGCCACACAGAACATGTAATTCAAATTTCCCTTCTAATGTCACACTCTTTAAAAAGTATTTGGAATGCCACCTGTCTCAGGGCACCACGATACAATGTAAAAATTTTACTGACATCAGAAGAAACTTGACCTATACCAGAAAAATATCTAAAAAAAAAAATGCATCCCAACCATTTATAGCACTAATACATTTTTATAATCTCTGCCATCTGAACAGTTTTTCAAATTATTCAGGTAATGTTTCAAGTTTTTCTAGCTTTTTCTCCACAGCCACTGTTTAAGTAGGGCAGTGATTCCCCTGACCTGCAGCAACAGTAACTGAAGGTCAAATGCCATCAGAAATGCTCAGTTGGAAATCTAGGATACTATCCCACAGCATAAGCCACATTGTCACAGTGTGTTGTCATGACTGCTCTGTTACCAGTCACTGTTTATCTTATTTTGTCTCCTGTATACTTAAATTAAGGTCTGACATATGTGTGAGTATACCGAATTGGGAAAAAACAAGATATATTGGTCCTAGCACTATCTGTAGTTTCAGGTAACCACTGGTACTCTCAAAAGTTGCTCTCCATGGATAAGAGGAGACTAATGTGTTCTCTTTGTACAGATGGAAAAGTCAAGGCTCAGAAAAAAAATAACTTTTGCTCTAAGACCCAGAACAAGGAATAATCTTGCAGGTTCTTGGTGCGTAGAAGCCCCCACTATTACAGACATCAAGTGTCCATTTACAGTGCCTTAAATAAATGCTTCAGACTCGGTAATTCTCAAGAGAAACTGGCTCAGTATCAAGGAGCCAGCATCCAGCAGGGACCTGTTGGAGCATGGTTAACTCATGGATGAGAGAGTATAAAACAAAGGTGTAGGGCTCTGATCTCCCTTTTCTTTTTTCATAGCCACTAATCCCATTCTAGAGACCCACCCTCTAGTCTACAGGATATCCCTCATAGCCTGCCAATGGCCCATAGACCATCACCTGTGAATTTGGAGATTAAGTTTCAAACACATGAACTCAGAAGAACACAGTCAAGCCGAGCTCCACCATGGTTCCAGACAGAGAAGAGAAGCATTAAATCACAGGAAATCTGCTAGTCCTCAGTAGATGGTACTTCAAGTTGTAACTGGCTGACTGAAAGATTAGTCTTGGGAATTGTTTTCTGAAAGAGTTTGGATATAGATATGATGTGCAGATGCAAGGCTCAGGGCGGGGCAGAGCAGGGGAGCCCTTTCACTGATGTTACATAGAACCTATGGGATGCCTGCAGACTTCAAATCTTTCTTACTCCCTTCCACAGAACTGCAGGTAGTTTTAGAGATCTCAAATAGATCACAAGGTCTTAAGTGAGCCAGCTCTGATGTCACACATCTGTAATCCTTGAACTAAAAATGCTGAGGCAGGAGAATCATGGGTTCATGTCCAGGCTGGGCCACATAGTCAGACCTAACAAAACAAATGAACAAGAAAGGATCATAAAACGCAGTTTTCGTTTTTCGAAGAAAGGCTTGCTGAAGGAAACACTATCTCTGTGCAGTTTTTGTATAGCCTCATTTACATCCTAAAGGATGATGCTATTGTCTTAATGTACTGTTGTGACTTGTGCTGTCCTTCCATTCTGCATTAGCAGCTCAGGAACCCAAGCTATAAAAGCCCACATGTGGTCTGATGTACCCCACCAGACCTCTTTCTTGTAGGAAGTTGCCCCTCAGCTTAAGCTGCTCACAAGGAACTGGTTCATATGATCTATTCCCTCTTATGAATCCTCAAACCTAGGGAGTCCAGTCCTAAAACACACTTCAGGGGTTGGAAACAGGTACACTTTGCTGACAGCTTCTGGGATCTTGGTGGGTGAACTGAGACAATGGACCACCAGTTCACTCAGGTGACTTTCTAGATCCTGGGTCTCTAGGAGTTCTAGGGGACAATTTTGTGTCTTCCTTCCCTCAAATAACTAAACTTAGAAGTCTACAGGACTCCTGTTTGGGTATGAACCTAAAGCCAAAAACTAGTCAGCATACATAACCAAAATAAAGGAAGTTAAGAAAGAAGGGTTGGTTGGGGGAGGGAAGGAAGGAGAAAGAGGGAGAATAAGGAGGGGAGGGAGAGTAGGAAGGAAGGAAGGAGGAAGGTTGGCTGGCTGCTAGAAAAAAAGTTATAATAATTCTACTGCAACCCACCCCCCCCAAAACAAATGCTAACTCCACTTGTTATCCTATGGTCCATTACGTTAGCAAAACAATACTGGGACTGGTTAGCCTTGGCTTAGTGCAGACAGGCAGGAGAAGCTGGCAGGAGGCAAGGAGGAGCACTGGGAGGCAGAAGACAAGTCTGGGTTTGGAACGGGAGCTGACAGTCCTACAAATGCCCAGGCAGAGTGAAGCAAAAGGGGCAGGGAAGAGCTGAGCCAAACCCTAAGTGGAGCAAGAATAAAGAAGAGATTGGGGCCTGTGCAGTGCCCAGAGAAGGCCAGTGGTCAGGGTACCATACCGTCTTCTGTGGGGAAGAGGAAGAAAAGCAAAGACCAGGGATGGATGGTGCAGTCTCCCTTCTCTCTCCCTCTCTCTCCCTCTCTCTCCCTCTCTCTCTCCCTCCCTCTCTCTCTCTCTCTCTCTCTCTCTCTCTCTCTCTCTCTCTCTCTCTCTCTCTCTCTTTTCAGAAAAACAGCCCACAGGTCCTCCAGTTATATTGAAAGGATACACACTCTGAAGTGAGATGAACACAGTCAGTTTAGAAGCTCCAATGGTCAACTAGCTGGTCTGTTTCACGTTCTCGGGCTAAATGACTTCCTCATATTCTATGCTCAGAAAACAGTTACCCTAAGGCTAAGGAATCTCAGGACCACTGCTTCAGCTCCTGAGGGATCAGCATTCCTGGAACTCCTGCAAGGGCTCCAGGCACAGGGAATGATGTGTAACCACCTCCAAAACCCAGGAAAGGGGGGAAGCGTATACACATAGTGATTTTTAAAATATTTTCCTGGCTGTCATACAGTGTAGTGTTTGCTTTCCGATATTTCTGAAATACTCTTTTCCCCAAATAAAAACCCACCAGTGTGAGCCTCAGCAACTGCTCCCAGCTCAAGCCTTTCAAGCTGTCTGACCTATTTCTGTCCATTCCCTGCTCCACTCTGCTCAACTACAAAGAGCCTTGAATCCTCTGATTCCATGGTTCTGACTCCTGGCTTTGCAAGTAGGGGGGAAAAGGAGTAATAAAAGGAAATCTTCCATTCAGCCTAGATGCCTTTTAATATGGGGTCTACAGAAGTTGAAAAAAAAAAAACCCAACAACTTTCATGTAGAAAAAAGTCACTAACAAGTTGCATGATAAGCAAAACAACCTTGGCTTTTAATAAATATAATTTTAAAAGACTCTCCACTGCATAAGGAATTCCTTCAAGCCATAACCAAGCCTATTTTGCCTTGAAAAATAGCCAAGTAAAATAAAAAGGCCTTCAATTTTATTTCTCTACCACAAGACCAGGGTAAGAGAGCAGTGAGTTGTTCTGGATCAGTGAATGCCAACTCCAGAAACCTCTGTCCCTGCAATTACTAAGGAATTATCATGTGAAATGAAATAAGCCACACTCACACACACTTACATGTGTATGTTGGATATAAAAGTAGGCCAGGGACAACAGGAGGAAAGGGAAAGGTCTATCGAAGGAGGAGGACAAGGAAGGTTGCTGTCATATGTGACATGCAAGCAGAGGAAGGACCATTTGTGAGTGGAAAGAAAGCAGCCACAGGGTTAGGGAAGGGAGGGTGAGATAGTGTGGAATAATCTTTTTTGTACACTGAAGAACTGTCATTCAGATTGGTTTAATGAAAGCTAAATAGCCAATAGCTAGGCAGGATTTTGGGGGCAGAGAGAATGCTGGGAAGAGGAAAGCGGAGTCACCCAGCAGACACAGAGGGAACAGACATGCAGGAAAAGAGGTAAAAGCCACGAGTCATGTGGCAACATACAGATGAATAGAAATGGGTTAATTTAAGTTAGAAGAGCTAGTTAGAAAGGAGCCTAAGCTACTGGCCGAACTTTCACAATTAATAAGAAGTCTCGCTGTCATATTTGGGAGGTGGCTGGTGGGACAGAGAAGACTAGCTCCAGGGAGTGGTGTGACTGCCACCATGAGAGCATGCCTTTGCATGAAAACCAGGGGCTTTTTAGAGTCAGTTGGTTGACAGAAACAGAGAGTTTATTTGGAGACAGAGAGACATTTCCAACTGGACTACTTAGCTGGGGAAAGTACATGCTCAAAAGTCCCACAAAACCAAACCGAAAGGGGCTATTAGATCTCCAGTCACTAACACAGACGATAGCTGAGCTTGCACAAGTTTTCATTTCTGTGTTAGGGGTCTATGGAGAAAATAAGCCACTGGTCACTGATGAAGGAGGTAAGGAATGTGGCTCCTAAAACTGTGTACAAAATACATTAGGTGGTTTTCCTTCATCCCCATAGTATAGGTCAAAAATAGCAGGTGCCCTGACTGCTTGTCTGGATATCCTCTGGTTTGGACCATATATAGCCCAACATAACATCCATTTTAACTTCCTTTAGCTACCCACATCCTGAAGTTTGTGATGGCAGGAAAAGCTACTGTAGTTCAAAATGTGGGGCTTGGAGCAGGAATGGGCTGCTCCCAATTCTTTTGTGCATAATACTTCACAAAGAACACAGAAATTCACTGTGGCTAGTTCACATGCAGAGGATTGATGGGTTAGGATCAACCATGTTTCTGTTCCTCCAATTCATAAGGCTGCTTGCACAGAACAAAGCTAGAGTCTGCAGTGTGGTGTGAGGCTGTTCTAGCCTGTCTGATGTTTATGGCCATGGTGTTGCTTGGAGGACAGTACATTTCATTAGAGAACAAACACTCTGAATTCCAGGAGATGATCATAGTGATCCTTTATAGATAGTATGTAAATCATTCAAGCCAATGAGAATACAAAAATGTAGAGCAGGGAGTGAAGAATGCCCCTAACTAGATATTGAATGGCAGACAGAAGGACCTTCTCCTCTCCGTCCCTTCTTCTCTTGAATTTGGTGGCCATTTTGCAACCAGGGAAAGGGGAATCTAAGAGAATCACAGAAGCACTGGCCCCAATATACCTATGCTCTGGGTCACTGCTGGACAACTAGGTTAGACAAACCCCTTGCAAGCTACTGCAGTGGGCTATTTCTTGTCATCAAACCTGTTACAAATAATGTATATATGTTTCTAAATACTTACTAAAAGATACATTAAATATATTTATATATAATCAAGGGGGGAAATCTCTAAAATGGGGGGGGGGGCAGTAAGAAGGCTTTTCAAAACGTGCAACAAAGCCTGACACCGTGAAGTCCAACTTCTAGTACCCACATAGTGGAAAGAGGGGACCAACGCCCACAAGTTGTCCTCTGGCTTCCACAAACAAATTCCAGCATATGTGCACCCACTCACATAACTAAATGTAATTTTTAAAGTTTTAAATGAAAAGCTAAGAAATATCACCAGCTAAAAGAATACAAGTCCTCTCACAATCCAAGGCTTGCAGCTGCTGCTGAGTGTTCCTGGTCTCCATCACATCCTGAAAGAAGAGATGTATCCATTCAGAAATCTTACCCCACAGTCACAGCCCAATAGATTTCCCTGAAATGTCATGGAATCACCCTTGCTAGCTAAGAAAATGAAAAATACAGATATTTTACATCAGTTCTGTTGGCTCAACAATCATAGAACCTTGTCTGTGTACTTGGCACAGCTTAGCATGTTTTAAGGCTTTGTCTTGTTTCACTTTGAAAAAACTCCATGTAGTAGCTTTATTAGCTGTGCATCACAGACAAGCAGATGGAGAGACAGGGGCTCCATAGCGAAACTGCTTGCCTGAACTACATAGTGAGCATATGATGAAGTGTGCTTAGCCATAGTACTGAGCACAAGCAGTGCAATGCCACTCTGTGTATGTTTTAATATGAATATGCTTGGGAACCTGCTGTGGGATGTTCTGTATGACAAATGTGTTGCTGATTGGTCAATAAATAAAACACTGATTGGCCATTGGCTAGGCAGGAAGTATAGGCGGGACAAGGAAGAGAATAAAGCTGGGAAGTGGAAGGCTGAGAGAGAGACACTGCCAGCCGCCACGATGACAAATAGCATGTGAAGATGCCGGTAAGCCACAAGCCATGTGGCAAGATACAGACTAATAGAAATGGATTAATTTAAGCTGTAAGAACAGTTAGCAAGAAGCCTGCCACGGTCATACAGTTTGTAAGCAATATAAGTCTCTGTGTTTACTTGG
This sequence comes from Peromyscus californicus insignis, assembly GCF_007827085.1. NCBI lineage: Eukaryota > Metazoa > Chordata > Mammalia > Rodentia > Cricetidae > Peromyscus > Peromyscus californicus. Next base: position 12,567,672 of record NW_026294402.1, read on the forward strand.
TCAGGTCTGAGCAGCTGTGGGACTGGCGGGTGACAGAGATTTGTCCTGACTGTGGGCCAGGCAGGAAAACTCAAGCTACAGGAACCAAACTCATTCCTACTTCCATACAATGGAGAATGGGCCCACATCTGTGATATGTCATAGTCTTGTGTTCCAACAGCACAAATACCATCTTATCCACATGTCAGATGGGAGTTAAGGGAAGGAATAATTGCTGAAATGAGAAAACAACTGCTTTCAACTATAGCATATGAAAAAACATAGGAAACAAAACCAAGAGAGAAAGAGGAAGGCAAACTGCCGAGACATCTGTTCAGTGCACCCAGGGAACACGGATGAACAGGCCCACGGTTCTGACAGGACAGCACACACCAACTTCAAAACTTCTTCCTTTTCTCAGCAAAGATGTCCTGTAAGTAGCTCTAGCCATGAGGAGGGTGTTTGGGGGTGTTTACACTCTTTGTTCTCTGAGGAATAAAAGCCCTCTTTGGGCTTCCACCAACTACTTAGAGCTGTTACAGCTGGCAGGAACTCAGAAAGACCAAGCCAAGCCTCTTATCATTTTACCTTAGTACTTTCACATGCTACATGTGGGGACCTCACCTGCTCTGAGTGTCAAACAACAGTCTCCATTAAATGTTCAGAGTCCAGGAATATTTCCCTGGAGACTTGCTGTAATGCACATAACATGTTTGAAATGGGTCTTAAATGCTATCTCTATAAGAGCTCTGCTTCAAGGATATCTCATCAAACATCCTCAAAGTCCTGATGTGAGCATTTTGTGAAAGTCTCCAGGAATCTCACAGGGGTTCTAGCTTGTAGCAACATTTGTAGAGATTTGTGTTTCCAACATACATTTACATTGATAGTATCAGCCATGACACGATTACCATTAGTGCCCTGGTATGATTCTCTACTACCCTTGGACCCTCAGACAAGTCTTACACCTAACCAGAGTCCCTATTTCAGCAACCATGATTTCTAGTGACTGTAGACTTATCTTCAAAGGCCAGTCATTGACTTGTAGTCTCAAAGCACCTGGCCTTGAGCCTCAGCCACAGTTGGCTAATAGGAGTGATGGTATGATTTACATTATCTTAGAATGACTTAATTGGGTAGAAATTCAAGAATGGGTTTACCAAAAGCAGTGTAACACCAGGGAGTACCACACTGAACATTCTAGTTGCAGGTTGCACTTAGATTTCTCTAGATGCTAACCACTGTTTCTAGAGTGGCTGATAGGCATCATCTCTTTCCATGGATGTACTGCCAGGTCCAATAAAATGCAAACCCAGGAGTTCAAGGTCAGTCCCAGTTTAGCCACAAGCTTTACTCTTAAAGACGACAGGAGAGACAGGAAGAGAGAATATTCTATCTTTATAGAGGATTTCTCATTTCCCCATCTGCTCAGGTTTTTATTTCTCTTGTTATGATAAAGCACCCTGAAGAATAGCAACATGGGAGGAATGGTGGTTTATTTGACTAACAATTCCTGCTCACAGTCCCTCATTTCAGGGGAAGTTGAGGTGGGAACTGATGCAGCTACTAATATCACATATACAGTTAAAAGCCAAGAGAGAACGAAGGCATCCTGGATTGCTTGGTGCCTATGTTCAGTTAGCTTTCTCTACTCTTACATGGTTCAGGACCCAGACCATGAAATGGTGCTGCCCTCATTAATGGTGGGTCTTCTTCCCACCCCAATTAACAATTAAGGTAATCACCCATAGACTTGCCCTCAGGCCAACCTGGTCTAGATCATTTCCTATTAAGACCTGCTTCCTAGTTGATTCTAGGAAGTGTCAAGTTGTCAGTTAACAACTAACTACCCATCACATCCCTGCACAGAAACTTCTTCTCATCAGGACCAGTGTTTCTTCACTTCTCCTCCCTCCCTTCCACCTTCCTTCCTCCTTCTCCCTCATTTCCTTACTTCCTTCTTTGTCTTTCTTTCTCCCTCCTCTATTTCATTTTCTTATTTTGTCTAATTAGATCACCTCTATTATGCCACAGAACATCGTTGAGGGAATACTTTTTATTATTCTTCTGACTCGCCTCTCCTTAAAGACTTACCCATTTCATAAAATTCTTGCAATATTTACTCTATATAATTTGTTATCCCTGAGCACTGTGGTTTCATAAATGCAATACCTCTTGAGCATTATTCTCTAAAAAAATTAGAAAACAGGTTTTTTCCTTATTACTCAATCTCTGTAGATGTGTCAGCTGACAAGAAGACAAAGAAAGCCTAAGAATAATGAATTATGTACCATTTCAGAAAGCGTGTGCTCCCCAACACAGGCATGATCTTCAGTGGCCCCTGAGCTACCACACATGCAGAGTCAAGTCTCAAGCCGATGACTTGTCAACGATATGTTAATCCTTTGTAAGAGAATGTTCTTGTCAGAATTTCCCAAACCATTACACCCCAGAAAGTCAGCATGCATTTTTGGAAGAAGAGGGGTTCCACTGTGTTGAGTTGGGTGGGTGCTTCCTGCAGGTCGGGGCTGTCAGGGTCATCTGGGGACAAGTCTGAAACCTATCAACTCCCTAAGAGAAAGTAGAGCTGCCTTAAAGGAATCTCCCAGATGTGTCTTGGATACAAGTCATCAGCTCTCATTTGCTGGAGTTTGGAATCTGTGAGGCTCTGGGATCAGGATGCCAAGTGGGAAACTACTGCCCAGGATAGAACATAGCAGTGCCTCCAAGGAAAAGCCAAAGAGAAAGGGCTTGGGAGAAAAACTGACTCACTTCCTTTAGCTCAATGTTTAAAACTCATTTAGCTATGGAAAACTCAGCTGCTTTCCTCCTTCAGGCTCTCCGCTCAGCACCAGCCTCTACCTAATAACAACATTCCATTGAATAAAATGTGGAAAACACAAGTAAAAGCAAATTCAGGGATGTCACAACCTTCTCTAATTATACTCAGATTCTCGTGTTCACATATACTTGACTAGGAATGGCAGATAATTCCAACAGATAGCTCTTAGTGCCTTGGTTCTCATCCAATGCTCAGTGTTCCTTTTTCTCATGTACGAACATTTACAGAAAGATACATGAAAAAAAAATGACTTTTAAAAGCCGATTCCCTTAATACCTTGAATCCCCAATCTTATAAGCTCCTTAAGTGTAAGGACCATGGCTTTCATTTTCCCATCAGTGGCACATTGCACAGGATATAGAAGGAATCAATATTTGGTATTGGTGCTGATGGGCGAGGCTCACCACACACTGAACATGGGAAATTATTAAAGCCATTGATTAAAAAAAAAACTCATTTAAAGCAACACATGAAGATGTGAGAGTGGAGAGTGGCTTGATGCCATCCAAAGTCTCAAGCAACGAAACATTGTTAGAATTAAGCCACATGCATGCAAGTACTTCCCCACCATTCAGTGTCATATAATGAATAAGTTCTGTACCTTGTCCACCACCTTGACTGACTCCAGAGTGTCAAGAAGTTACCCCCAGTCAAGTTCAGAAATTAAAGAAAAACACAGAGCACACCAAGGAAGGTATTACGATGTGAACTAATCACTCCGCCTGTCACTGCCTGAAATCTTCCATACTTTCCAAGAATCAATTGGAATTTTCAGGTCTGTGTTCAAGCAGCCATCAGTGACTTTCTACTAGATGAAGGTTCTGTAAGAAGGCACTTGATCTGCTCACTGCTGTGACAATGCAGTGCATAGCACAGCACATGTTCTATGATTAGCCGACTTGGACGAACGCAGGAACAGACTTCCCAGTGAGCATGGGTGAGCACACCTTCTGAACACTGCAGACTTAGACCACAGCGCCTGTCCCACAGCATCTACCTCGGTTACCACCACACTTTCCCAACTGGGGTCGCCAGTCTAGATGTGAGCCTCCTGGTTTCTGAGGCATGTTTCCCTAAAATGTTTGTTTATCTTTAATTGAACTTTTCTGAAACTTTTGTTTATTTGATAAAGGGCTCATTAATGTTGACTATATTTCAGTAAAGCAATGTTTTTACCTTTATGGATATTTTAATCCAAGAAATTATAAATACATTTATTTCTATAAGTTGGAGTTCTTCTACCAGGACTTCATGTTCCAAGAATCTAAAGACAAAGGGGAAATGGTCAATTAAGACTACATAAAAGAAAAAGGAGGAAGATTCCTTTCTTAGGACCACAAGCATTCTAAAATATAAGTATCTCAGTGAGTTCAACATCTCTATATTTCTTGCCCTTTACATATATCTCTAATTTTCAAAATACAACCCCAACCTCCAGGACGTTGGCTGCAATATAAAGTTGTAAAAGTTGAAGAAGCCAAGAAAAGGTAAATTTGGAAGACACAAAGAAACCAGAGGCACAGAATACCATCTTTCCATCCGTGAGGAAACAGTCAGTTTTTCCTTCTGCAACCTCAGAGGAGCTTCCTGAGAAATCACTCCCTTCCTCACTAGTTGGTCCTCGAGGGACGGGGCATCAAGGTTGTCACTCGCTTGTCTAGTTCTCAGTTTGACCCACACTAAGATCAGGATTTCTACTATACCATGAAATATCATGAGGGAGTTGTGGTTTGCAAAGAACATATTTTGAAAATAAAGACAGAGATAACTTCCCCCAAAGTGCCCTGGAAGTGGTGGGAGATTTATAATAACCCTTCCTCTCTGTCTTTCTAGACCAAGTCTCCCTGACAGATGGGGTCTTCTGTACTGAATAAATAGAAATAAAACCTGGGCCTTTTAGGATCAAAGTATCATGTTTATAGCTTGAGAAGGCAGGGGTCACTTTGAAGAAAATCCTCCAGGCCAGTTGATTCAGTCTCCTGGCATGGTCAGACTTCTTTCTACAGGTCTTCCATACATCAAACGTCATGTCATGGAACTGTATTGGTGCCAATAGAAAAAGCTATAGGAAAGACAAACACTCTAAAAAGATGTGAGGTGTCACTATTTAGCCTTGAGTGTGCAGTGACTACCGCAAAGAAGCCATAGACTTTGGTAACTGATGCTGGTCTAGCGAAGGAACTTGATAATTAGGAACACCTGAGAGCATGACTTCATTTGTGTATTGCTCAAAGCACACTTGCCAGGTGTCCAGGACTTTGAAGAACAAATTCCTTTCTCAACCAACAGCCATGCCTCTTCCTGAAAAGTGCCTCTTGCTAATTCCAGAAGCAAATACAGGGTTTGTTTTTTTTTTTTTTTAAGATTTATTTATTTATTATGTATATAGTGTTCTGTCTACATGCGTGCTTGCAGGCCAGAAGAGGGCACCAGATCTCATTACAGATGGTTGTGAGCCACCATGTGGTTGCTGGGAATTGAACTTAGGACCTCTGGAAGAGCAGCCAGTGCTCCTAACCACTGAGCCATCTCTCCAGCCCCAGTAAATACAGTTAAACAACAACAACAACACCCCAAAACAACCAAACAAACAAACAGAAACCCCTCCAACCTCAAGCAACCTGGCAGATCTGTAAGTGCTTAACTACAGCAGAAAAACTGAAGGGATATCCATTAGGAAAAAAAATCTGAAATTTTTTTTGAATCAAACTAGTGCCAACCCAAAGAAAAGTAGTGTGAATCTCCATGTCCTGGTGCTCGGGAAGAATGGAAGGGAATCAGTTTGCTCTTGCAGGCTCCTGACTTTCTTTATCCCTTCATTTTCATTTTGACAGCTACACTGGGGAATACTTTCCAAAGATGCTAAGTAAGCAGAACACTCTAGAATCCTGGCTACATTTATATTAATTGAACACCATGTCAAAATTAAGAATAATTCTTCCTGTGGTTCCAAATCTAGCGCCCTTTTGGTGGCACAGCCCACATGTTGAGTGACAGGTATTTACAACATGACAAGGAACTGAATTTGAGAGGAAGGCAATGTGGTCATTAAGTAGTCTCCTTAGTTCAACACACAGCAGCTTGATACCTCCTTGCTCTCTCCTCCTCTAGGCCGAAGGACAAAGCAAAACTGATTGAAAGACAATGATTCCAAAAGGGACTTCATCATTTTTCCTCAAAACAAATAGTAAGAAATACGCAATTCTAGCGGTAACTTATTTTCATGTGCATTTTAAGCTTAATTTTAGAGGGCATTTAGAAAAATTGATTGACAGTTTGGTTATATAATTTGCCAAGACTAACCTAAGCAGTTAATTGTGAAGTAGTCAAGAAGTGAACACTCTCCAATTTAACTCGCTAAGCATGGGTAGCCGAGAGCATATTTTTGGCGTGATATTAAGAGAATGATTTTAATAGAAATTCATTTAGTTTTTTTTTAAACCAAAGCAACTAATAAATATGCATTTGGTAGATATTCTTCAAGAACAAAGAGTTAAAACTGCCAATAAGCATGTTATCTCAGGGCACAGGTTGGTTCTCAGGCCGAACTCTCACTTTGCTTCAGCTCAATAAGACCTCCTCTGCTTACGGAGCTCCGAGTGGAATGTCTGCTTTGTACTTCCCGAGTAATTCCGTCTTCCTAGCATCGTCTAGTCCTAACCTTGCTTTGCTCATGGCACAGCCTGGACTAGGAGGCTCTGCAGAGGCTTTGAAGGTCATCCAACCTAGCACTTTCTGTTCAGTGTCTACTTGAGGACTCATTTTTTTTCATGATAAACCCTTTGGGAAATCTTTTAATGATCTCATCATTTTTGCATGGTGTGTGAGAGAAGATTTGAAATAAAGCATTTCACTTGAGATCAATACATTATTAAAGATTTTATCTCAAAGTTCATTTAATACAACTTTATAATATTCATTATGTATGAAGACAAATTTCAACTTTCCCTCATGTATAAGTAATATATTCTGTTTAATTTACTTCAAATTTATTTTATAAGAAAAATTGTAATTTGTCTATAATTAAAATTTGAAATAGCATTATGACAGGTATTATTTATTTACCTAGAATCAAGTATTCAACTACTGAATATCTTATCAAATATAAACTTGATTTTTGATAATGGAAAGGTACATATCACATACTTAAAATTAACAATTTTTTTTCCATTTTTATTATTTCAGGATTCAATTGCAACCTATTGACAACCATAGAGTACATAGATGCTGTTTAATCTCCATGATTAAGAAAGCAAAGAAGACAGAACAGGCACTTGGTTTTGCATTTTTATAAGCTGATATGCATTATTAACATGCTGATCAGCTCAGCTTGGAAATACCCTCATGACAATCTCAACAGCGTCAGTGTGAATGCCACTTTTCAGTGTCTTGTCAGTTTAAGAGTGCTTCAACGTTTCTTATGATTTCTCTTTTCAACCCAAAAATCTACTAATGTAAAACATCATGCATGTTTAAGAATTAAAAATCAGGTTGAATATGTCTGTGATGATATATTGTGTACTCTAATAAAATTTGCCTGAAGATCAGAGAACAGAGCAAGTCACTAGATTAAACATAGATGCCAGGTAGTGGTGGCACACGTCTTTAATCCTAACACTTGGGAGGTAGAGATCTGTCTGGATCTCTGTGAGTCCAAAGCCACCCTGGATTACATGAAATTTACTCAGTCGAGGAGAGAAACAGAGCCAGGCAGTGGTGGCACACACCTTTAATCCCAGCACTTGAGATCTCATGCCTTAGCTACCAGTATTTGGGAAGCACACATGCCTTTAATCCCAGCACTAGGAAGGAAGTAATATGACTGGATGAAGAAAGGTATATAAGGTGTGAGGAGACAGGGACTAAAGCCTTTTCAGGGAGAAGCCTTTCTGATAGAGAGCTTTTTTGGCTGAGGACTCAGAGGCTTTCAAACAGGATTCATGGAGTTGGCGAGGTGAGACGTGGCAGTGGCTTGTTCCTTTATCTCTGATCTTTCAGCATTCACCCCAATATCTGGCTCTGGGTTTTTTTTTTTAATTATAAGACAGTATTAGATTTTGAGCTCTATATGTGTCTAACACACAAGGCATTGAGCCTGATCTCAAGCTACTGACTGTACATGTGCATATGACCTTCCCTCACTATGGTGACTGTGGCCAGAAAGCCTGCCAGGTGAAAGGTCTAGTGAAGAGGTTGGAGAACTTATTTAGGAACTAACTAAAACTCCTGGTTATTTGGCTACAGAGATAACACACAGGGACACTGGTTACCACAGCCTTAACAACAACCCTAGCCCATCCCCCCACCCCCAGGGCCAAACCCAGGCCAGGTGAGGCTCAATTCCTTGGGGGCAGCTTTAGAGGTGACATAAAGAGTGGCCCCGCAGGAAGTGGCAGGGGAGTCCCCTGAGCACTATCAGGCTGTAACTCCTTGTGGATTAAAGTCTCCTGTGGCGAAGGAGATGATTCAGCGGCTAAGGTGCCTGACACGAATGTGAAAACCAGAGTTCAGGTCACCAGCACCCACATAAAAACTCTAGGCAAACATTGTGGGCCACCTCTACACCTATGCTTGTAAAGCGGAGAAGGACAAACTAACTAGATAAAGAATCAGTGAGCTCTCGGTTCAAGAGTCGTGGCTTCAATGTGTAAGGTGCAGAGTGATCAAGGAAGACACTCAAGTTCAAATCTCAGCCCCCAACGCACACAAACACACCTATATACAGGAAGAATAAAAAGAACGATAAAGACAGAATCAGAGAGGAAAACCCAGCTCCAGTCCTCAGACCCACAAGAAGCAAACGCTGACAACAAATAAAACAAACATGCAGCATAGAGTTCTCCCTAATGCTCAGGAAGACTAAAATTCCCTTTCCTTCTACCAAACCAAGACAGGGCTGTGTTTTCCTTTGCTTAGTCCAACCAAAAAAAAAAAAAAACTTAGCAATTTTTGTAGAGTGTTTGGTTTGTTTTATTTGCAATCCCTGAAACTGAACTTAGGACTTTGAGCATGCTAGGCAAATGCTCTCCTACTGAGCTACCGTCCCAGCCCTTTTGTAAATGGGAAAAATCACCAAGTCTGGGTTTGTGTGAAGTTTCATACCATACAGGCAGGAGAATATTACTATGCTCCGCTCTGAACCTTAGAATCAATTAAACTTATGCAGTGATCTACTAACTAGTCAAAGATTACAAAAGTTCTTAGGTTAAGAAAAATATGAGAGGAAACTGTGTTTTGTACATACATAGAAAAAGATACTAGGGCATGATAAATGTGCTTAGCACCTAGTCTCTGAGAGTTTATCATACAGAATCCTGTTGGCTTTACACTAATAAAGCATATGCATTCTTAAAATCATCTGTGCTCTGCACCACCACACAATAAAACCAAACAGTTCATCAGGTAGATAAGGCTTGGGGAACACCACAATCAAAACATTGCTTATAACATATCTTTTGAAAAGCAAGACACTAATAAAATGGTAGCAAAATGTAACGTGTTAAATGGTTGAAAACTATATGAATACTATAGTAGAGGTTGCAGTTTATCTTGTTAAAAAAAAGTCCTAGAATTTGGAGGGAAGAGGTCATGGAAAGGGATGTGAGTTACCCTGAATTTACTGGTTAGTTTCTGTGAAGTGGTGGGAAGCATCAGATGGCAAATTGCTGAACCAAGAGGATGGCTGAGGCTCAGAACATGGACATGGGTGCCCTTGTGGCATTCCTGTGAGGCTGCAGTCATGGTTTCAACATCACTTGATACTTCTTGGACGATATCCATATTCTGAGCTTTGGTGATGTGAGGGTGCAGACTCCACGTTGTATACCATCGCAGAGCACCAAGAATCTCAAGATTTTGCAAGACTGTCAAAACTATGGAAGGTACCAAAAGGAAGAAGCTTTGATGGGGAAAACACATGCTTTGGTCACAGACCAATCCTTAGTCTGTGGGTAAGAGGCCTCTGCTGGTAAATTAGGAGCACCTGGGAACCTTCTGCGTAGGATAAAAATTTCTCTACAAGAAGAACATTCCTTCTGTTTAAGGAGATGATGAAGCTCACCCAAAATACACAGGCAAAAGAATGTTTTCAACTGGCTATGTTTTCTCCACATATCACTGTCAGGCTTCCATGACAGTCAGACTGGAGTTCCCAGTAATTTCCAAGGCAACTTTTGTTAGTATGATTGATACAGAAGCCAGTTCCTGTTTTGTGTGGAATAAAAATGACTAGTGGACTCCCAGAGCCTTTCAAACATAACTCAGTTATTTTCTGAAACTAGGATATCTCTACATAAGAAGTCCTGTTTTCTCAGCTTATATGTAAGATGACATGTATGCTTTGCTTTTCTCCAGATTCAACAAAAGTGGGACAGAAAAGAACCACTCTTATCCAATAGGCTTGTCAGACTCTGAGACTCCTCCAGGATGTTACATTCCAAGAACACACACAGGTATAACTGCCTCTACTACATTAATAGTGACTAGGCATCTTCACATAGATTACTAACATGCTCTGGAATTTTTAATTGGCAAATCACAACCCAAGTAATTAAAATAGTTTTGTCTTGGGGAGATCACAGCTCCTGTTTGCAAAGTTTACAGGCATGATTGGAAAGGTGGCCTTGTATATACTATATCTCTTCAAGGATAAAAGAAAAATTGTAAATGGAAAGAAGCAGGGAATCAAAAAGTTTGTTGTTTGTTTTTCCTTTAAGACAATAAAATACACATTCTGTCTATAGCCATAGATTGAAGTGATTGCTTTCCATTCAAATATTAAAAGAAAAAAAAGAGGGTCTAATAAGATGAGCTACAGAAGTCAAGAAAAAACTCTCATTTCAATCTTCCCTCTAGACCCAATTAGTTGGAAACCTTAGAAAAAGAACAATGCACCAATTCTTTGCAGCAACAAATTACAGAAGCCCTTGCCTTTCAGTCAGAGTAAGTGACAGATAACAGCATAATAAACTCAGCAGGCATGCCTGCAATGCACACTTTTTGTTGAACTCCTCATGCAGTCCCCTAAGAACTGTGTGTCAGAACTCCAGCCTGCCTGCTCCATCCTTCATTCACTGTCTGGATAACAAGAAAGATCCAGGGAAGGCAACCATCTCCCTTTCTTACAAACCTTGTCCTGGAAGAAGACAGAGGAGGATGGAAGGAAAAATGGAAAGGATCATGATAATCACTCTCACAGAGCTAAAGAATTGGCCATGAACTGAACACACAGCAATGAGCCCCTTAGTTTGAATGATGCTGGTTACAAGTCCTGAGCCTGCCCTACTTCTGTCTCCCAAGGGAAAAAAAAGTATGTACAGCTCTCCTCCTCCTCCTCCTCCTCCTCCTCCTCCTCCTCCTCTTCCTCCTCCTCCTCCTCCTCCTCCTCCTCCTCCTCCTCCTCCTCCTCCTTCCCTCCCACTCATGTGTGTGTAAGAAAGAGAAAGAGTGTGTGCACCAATGTATGGACGAGGAGGGAAGGGCTGAAGAAAATGGAGAATGTGAACAACACATGGAATGAGCCTCAGAACGATGAGGTCAGGACTGCCAATGGCTGCATTCTGGGGCAGCAGGTTTTCACAAGGCTTCATGGCTTTGCAGGAAAGGGCATTGTGGGGATACATAACACAAGTAACTAAAAGAAGAAATTAGATACAAAATGAGCTGGCTGAACTGCCAAGAATCAGTGATCCAGACACTACAGGTTCTTGGATTTCATTTTCATGCAGCCTGTGGATTGACTCCCTCCCACCCCCACCCCTTGCTAGAAAGTTCTGGGTCCCTGGGGTGCTGAGTTCCAGAGGACCCAATTAACACCATACTTGGCTAGCTCCCTGGTATCATCAGTATGACATATGCTGCCGTTAGCATTACTTTAAAATAAGAGAACCTGCTCTAATTTATATCCTCTGTAGAGTGACAGCCAAGTGGGGTGTCAGGAGGGGTACCCACATATCAGACAAGAAGTAGGCTATAACTTGATGGAATCTGTTTAAGACCTCATTTTGAAGGCACTTTGAGTTGGTAAGTTGCCTTCCCTGCATCTGCTGGTCTTCCTGGCCCAGAGGCACTTTCAGGCTTTTCTGGGTCGGACTGACCACTGGTCATGACCTAATCCTAGTGTTTTGGCAAATGATAAACCGGAGAACATGGTCTGGGAAATGTTATCTTGTCTCCTGTCACAGTGACCTTCACAGTAGGTCTTCCTTACTAATTGGTACGTTTTCCCCACTGGTTTTAATTCGGCTTCATTGTCAGGTAACTGAAGTTTATCATAACCCAGAGATAAAGCAAGATGACAAACAGAACAGAATTTACATATTCATCTTGCTGTTACCAAAAGAAGGCTGGTCTTCTGAAGCTTGTCTCGGCTCTTCACAGTATCATTTTCAGTATGACTAGTTTCATCTGGGATACATCCTTTTCTAGACCTTGTGCTTGACATGCCTTTGTTCTCTCTCTCTCTCTCTCTCTCTCTCTCTCTCTCTCTCTCTCTCTCTCTCACACACACACACACACACACACACACACACACACACACACACACACCCAACAAGAGAGTTGAAAGCAAATACCATGCTTTTCCTATTACAGTTCTAAGCCTCTGGTTTCAGAAGTGTGTGACTAGAAATAAAATGTTCATGGTAAGTTCAGAGCTTCAGTAGGAGGCACACATCTGGCTGCATCACTTTCTGATAAAATTGTTAAAGATCAAATTTCCATAAGAATAAGCTCAATTTAGAATTTTTGTAAAACAGGAGACCACTAATTCCCATGAGTCAGTGACGGTCTTAAAGAGTTAAGTCATGGAATCTGAAAGCCTGCGTTTAAATCATCTTCAAGCAATGACACAGGCTGAGGAGAGACATAAAATTAGTAAGTGCCAGGAATGAGGGGCTGTCAACACTAACCCCGAATTTCATGCTCCTTGGCCTAACGCTGTGTTTTATTTAACACAGATCTCCCTATGAATAATTGGTCTCTTCTTGTGGGGTCTGGTACTTTAACATCGACTGTGGAGGAACTTCATACTGTGAGCTTCTTTGAGAGACACAGTGACCCAGGAAGAACCGGGAGCATAGGGCTAGGTCTGGGCTGGTAGCTGGAACCTGCAGCTGTCTTTCAAGGGAAAGTCTAAGATGCCTTCCCTCCCCAGCCTCCCCCTGCAGCCTCCCACCCCAGCCTCCCCCTGTAGCCTCCTTCCCCAGCCTCCCTCCCCAGTCTCCCCCTGCAGCCTCCTAGCGGCATCCCTTAGGAACATGATCACTTGGATGAGCAAATCTGTTCTGACCGAAGGGAATGGATACACTCTGCTTTCTGGAATGCTACTTATGTCTCACTTGATTATATTTCTGCCTGGCCAGGGAGTGAGCCAAATTAAACAAAGGAAAACTTCTGAAATATTCCATTTTGGCTTGTATATGATGTTGTTTTTCTCCTGTGCTGTTTTAAAAATGAGTTGGGGTATCACTGATCTGAACTGTCCTGTATGGACCCTTGTGAGAGAGAATTCTCTGACATCAAGAGCAGATCTAGGTGTTGAGAGGGCTGATACTAACCCAACATGGGAAAAAATATAAATTATCAACTTAAATGTAAGTAAAGATCCCTGGAAGAAATTTGTTTCAGATCTTCAGCCAGGAGAATCTGGGGAGCATTGCTGTGGATGGCCATGCCATTGAACAAAGCTGGACCCCTCTTTTTCCCTGAAACAAGACCATGGAAGACAGCCACCCTGAGAAGCTAAAAGTAAAATAACAGTAAGAACATGCCTATTGCCCACTTCTGTTTTCTTATTAGAACTAGTGCGTGTAGGTAACACATGAGAGTCTACCCATTGATTGAGCAAGGTCTATGTCCCTTAAAGAAAAGATTTTACTTTAAAAACTTTCCAAAAGAGGAAAAAACCCATACAAGAAGTTTCCACCTACCCTTCCCTCAGCCCTCCCAGGTGTTAACACATAATGATTATGGTATGCTAATTATATGTTAACTACTGTTGATATTGGGAATTAATAAACAGATTGCTGGCTCTTGTCAATGGCTGCATATTCTGCTATTTGGTTTGTTCAGCATTCAACACAGGTATCTGCACAGACCTTCCCTGTCACGTTGCCTCTGTGTCCCCAGTCTATAAGATCTCCTTACGCTTTGTCTCTCACGATGTTGGCATTTGAAGAGTGCTGGTTTATAGTATTGTGAACTGCCTCTCAGTTTGGTTCTGTCTGGTGTATTCTCAAGATTAATTCTACCATCATATCCAGAAGATGGGATGATGCCGGATATCCTGACATGTGGAAATTTGGTCATTAGATTAACTGTGATTTTTCTAGGCCTGGTTGTTATGAATCTACAGCTTCCCCCTTTTAATCTAAGCCTTTCTTATGGGGACTTACTCTGGGACTCAGAGAGTATTTTGCTTTTGGTGCCTTTCACCCAGTAACTTTGCACCCATTCTCGACCCTTTGCTTTGATGGATGCCACATGGTAATTATTTGTTCCAATTTTCCTTTTACATTTATCGGTTAGAATCCCAGTAGAAGAAAAAAAATCCCTTTAGAACAATTGTTTAAAGAAAAAATTATGAAAACTTGATGATCCTTAAACCAATATAATTGGTCTATACTATAACTACATAACAGAATCCCTCTGTGCTGCCTGCTCTTTGACAAGGTGAGAAAGCACCAGAAGCCTCCCTCCCAGGCTTCTGCTGACATGTCAAGATCTTCAGCAGCAGAAGAAGGACAAAACAGGAGAACAAAACATGTCATCAACTTCCCAGCAGCGAGGGCTTAAAACAAGGGAACTCTGAAACCAGTGCTAACTTCTTTTAGAAATGCTTACTAAGGTCCTATATTTATAACGCCCCATATGCATGCTCTTTTTCTGGCCCAGCTCAGGGTTCTACAGTAAGTTGAATCTTCATGCCTGGGTTAGTCTGGCAAAGTTGAAAAATCACCCCAGCCCCACAGAATGAAGCTGTAGCATACCCCTGCATCAGTGCGTTCACCCTCTGACCACCATCACTGGACCTTCTCCTTCAGGCCACCACATGTCTGCTTCATCTCAGCCTGGTCTTACCTCATCCCTGTCTAGTTGAGGAAGAGTCACGTTGCTTAGGCCACAGACTGAAGCTTTCCTTTTGACTTTCAATCCTGAAATGGTGCCCTCACTGCTAGAATAAGATTGACCTCACGTCTCTCTCTACACACCTATGTTCTCAATGAAAACAACACCCAGAACTCAGCCATCTTTGCCATTTCACACGTATAAACACCATGTACAGCCAGCTTAGCCACAATCTGTTGGACTTAATTTTTAGTCATGGGAATAATAGGAATAAAATTAAATCTACTAGGAGGAAACTTTGTGAAAGCCACACTGGTACCAAGACGACACATTTCCAACTAGCCAATCTTCAGTATCTTTTCCTTACAACCAAGAAGCCAAGACTCTAGCCCAGAAGCTTGCATCCATATCAATCAGATTTCCAGGAAGATGAAGAAGTCTGAGAAGTAAGTGAGATCAGTTGCTTCCAAAGAAGCCGCTCTAGAAACTGGCATACAGATACAGACAGAAGCCAGTTTTCACTGAGGCAAAGGTGCAGGTCACAAAAGACCTCCCTCCATCCCTGCTGAGCCCCACAGCCAGAGGCAGCAAGGCACAGTTAGCCCAACTCCTCCTTGCCTCTGAGGAGTAAGAACCCCACCTGGAGAGGATTAAGGGAAAAGTCTTATGAAGCAAATAATACAGAGAGGATTGGAAATCATATTGCATGGTTCCTGTATTTTTCAGATACATATTTTTAAAACACCCTTTCAAAACTTGAAAACACCAAACAGAACATGTTGTCAAATCTTTTGGGCTTTCAACTAAAATCTTCATATAAACATGTAATTCCTAAAATGGGGTCTTGTTTCATTATTTATTATTGGTTTCCAAAACCCTCTAAATTATATTTTAATAGGCTGTCAACACTATCTCATGGTTTATAGCGTAAGCTGCTAAATTCTTGTTCAAAATGAAATGTTTGAGCAATGATTTGATTTTGACAAACTCTGCTATGACTCTTGCTTTTCTGACTGTGCACCCCAAATACAAAAGTCTCAAAAAGAAAACAAAAATAGAGAGAACTCAACACCTAAAATATATAATGGGAACTCTGAAATAAATAATAACTAGTTTTTCATCATAGAAGATGGGCCATGGAACCAGACAATGGGTGTGGGGGGGTCACTGTGAAACATGTCTTCTCGATGTGACATGGCCACTTCTCCCATGAACTCACAGCAGCTGTGGCAACTCACTCAAGACCTAAGCTGGATGGGGCAGTAAATATTCCATCCTGCATAGGGGAGGGGCTTTTGGAAGTTAATAGATTTTCCATGACAGAAAGTCACTTTCCCCAGCGGTGTAGCCATTGGTGAATTGGCGAGACTCCAGCAAATAGCCCCATCCTTGCTCGTGCAAGCAATCCAAATTAAACTCAGTAGGCCACCAAAAAACAAAAAAGACATGAGAGCAGGAGTGGACCAGCTGAAAGAAAGGTTCCAATAGGAGAAAGAGCAGGTGGAAAAGGAGCAAGGAGGTGAATTTCATAAAAAAAAATGTGTATATATATATATATGTATATATATATACACACATATATATTGTATACATGTCTGAATTATCAAAACATTTTAAAACTTAAAAAGTTTTCTTGCTCTTAAGTCATTTTTATAGTAACAAATTCAAAGACCTTCTAGAGTCCAAAATCAAAAACAACCAAGTTCTAAAGATATCTCCACTTGGCTAAAAGTGTAGGACTCAGTTTTTCAGACACTATGGCAAAGCCCATGATGGTTCTTCCAAGACTCAATGTCTGACCTGTGCTTCCAAGGGTCTGAAAGGCAGATGATCCCTGATCTGATCCTTCTGGCAATATTTACATCCTCTGGGGCTGCTATGTGGTGACAGAGTTCTTATCGTGACAAAAGGAAAACCATCTTCTACCCCTGCAGAATAGAGAGAAGAGAAAATGGTGCAACAGAGGTTCAAACCCGGGGCCAAAGTGTCAGTGTCAGATGGTCCTTCCCAAGGCAGAAAACTAACCCATCCAACTACAGAAAAAGCAGCAGCCTTGTTTGTTTGCTTGGGAACCAGTGCAGGTTTCAAGTTGTCCAGGAGTACTCCATCTTCCTCATGGGTGGCTATCCAGTGGGAACCCATGGACCACTTCACAGGGCAGGAGATGCAGGATTCACTGATCCCCCACAAAGTCTGTAAAGAGCTTGGAGACATAGCCATGACTCACACCCTTGGGTAGGACTGGGTCTGCTAATTAGCGAGGCACAGTAATGAAGACAGCACAGCCTGAATCTTAGCTCATCCCCACCATTGTTATTAAGTAAATACCATTTTGGTGAATAAAATTAGACTAAACCCACGTAAGCAAAATGACTTCTTTTCCTCCCTGGAAATCTTATTAACATAACACAGCCAGATAATTAATCAGTACTAGGCAATTGTTAAATGACTAATAAAAACAATGATTAAAATAATAAACTCCAACTTGAGACTATTTCTCATTCAAAGA
Source organism: Peromyscus californicus insignis (assembly GCF_007827085.1). Lineage (NCBI taxonomy): Eukaryota > Metazoa > Chordata > Mammalia > Rodentia > Cricetidae > Peromyscus > Peromyscus californicus. The sequence continues at coordinate 12,585,068 of NW_026294402.1, forward strand.
AGACTGTGTGCTCTGTTTGGAATTTTCTACCAGTAGGAAAGGAAATGTGTATAGCTACAGAGCCTGTTTGTACGCACAGCAACTTCTTTGCAGCTAGAGTGGACGAATAGTCTACCCGGGTGACGTCCACGATCCGGTTTTAGCAAGTGTGCTCTTCTTTTCCCTGAAGCTAAATGCAAAAATCCAAATAGAATGCAATAATGCTAAAAGAAAAAGGGGTGAAGGAACTTGGGGAGTAAAAGAAGAGCTTAGGTGGTAATTACAGTTTGCATCTCATGATAAACTGCTCGAGTTTTCAGCTGATTAAACACTAGTTTGGTTCATTATGGGATCATTCTAAAACAACGACTAAATTTTTCCTCTTAGGATTCCAGTTTCTGTCTCAAAAAAATCAGTAAGACCTTTAAATATTTATATCCAGTAGTATTTTAATCTTCCTAGAGAATAGTCTGCATCTTCTATTAGGTAGTTTTTACCACCTCCACTTTCAATGAAAAGGCAAACATGACCTCCTGTGCTGGAGGTCATGGCACACACACACACACACACACACACACACACACACACACACACACGTGCATATGCACATGTGTGCATATTTCCAGTCCTAGAGCAGAGGTAAGAACTGACCCTGGCCTTTCAGTGGAATTCTTAAATGTTCCCCAGAGTAAGGCTATACATTGATGACCCACATTTTCTCCAAGTCATGTAGAGCAGGTGAGAGGTGCAGATTCTGCTGCTTACAGCTAACCTAACTGGCAGACAGACAGACAGCCCCAGACCTAACATGAGCCACACAGTAATGATGAAGTTATACACTGGATGTGTCTTTCAGTTCCACTAGCAGTAAAACCACTTGGCTTACAGGTTGCAGTCCATCACTGGGGAAGCAGTACTCCTCTGTGCTCTCTTATTTACTTCCTAACTCCAGGTTCCTGCCCTGAGTTCCTGTCTTGGCTTCCCCAGTGATAGACTAACCTGTAAGCTGAATCAACCCTTTCCCCCTCAAGTTGCTTTTGATCACGGTGTTTTCTCACACCAATAGAAATGTAACTGAGACACATGCCTTCTCTCCTGTGCCAAGCCTCATCCTCTTCTTTAGCCAAGTGTCTTTCCTCCTAGGGGAACTGTCAGGCATCTTAAGAGAAAGATGAAATCTCCTGAATAACTGCTACCCTCTCAAACGTGGCTCTTGGCAAGTCTGAGTCCCTGGCGCAGTGGAGACAAACTGAAGGGAGAAATACAGGCAAATGCAGACACCCAACCCTGACCAGTATTGCTGGGCACCAGAGGAAGAGAAGTAATGAACAAAAGGGACTGAAGCTCCAAGATTCAGAGAGAACCCATGCAGCATCTGCTGAGGAAAACTCAGACCAGACGGGACAGACACAAAAGAGCATCAGGCTTCTCAGAGAGCCCTGGAGCCAGCACCAACCAGCCTCCAGCAAGACACGGAGCTCCCACCTAGTAATTAAAACATTGTGTTAGACTAGAACCACAGCCAGATTAGGAAGTCACATGTCATCCATGTATTTGACAAACACCTACCAAGGCTTTCCACAGGCCAGCAAAGTTCTAGCTGCAGAACACACAGAGAAGGAGAGATAAGGTCACCATCACTCTTAGATTGTGTTTACTGGCAACAGACAGAAGCAAATACAAAATGCCGCATAGTGACCTGTGCTAAGAAGACAACACACCTCACCAAATGATAAGGAGAGGCTGGGATGAAGGAAATAATCTACTTAAGTAAGGTGTTCAGAGGATGCCTCTCTGAGAACAAAGGCATCAGTTTAAAGATCTATGGAAAAGCATGCAAGACAGAAGGAACAACAGTTCAAATCCTTGGACAGAAGAACTTGGCTGCACGTCTGCACATGTTCATTAAACTCCTCTCAACAAAAAAGACAGACAGTCTACCTTTGATATTTTCATAGTCTAGCAGGGGGCACAGACTCAGGAACACAGTAAACCAATACACAAATATCCATAATCACCAATGGAAAGAGTTCTCTAGACAGCTATGCAGACACCTGTAATTTTAGCCCTTGGGAAGCTGAGGCAGGAAGATTGACATGAGTGAGAGAGTAACCTTGGGTTACAAAGTAAGCTCCAGGCCAGCTGGAACTATAGAGACCCTGTCTCAAAAATAAAAATAAGCAAATGGTTCATGAGAGGTTCCTGCAAGTACAATCATGATTAGAGAATTTGAGCTAGTGTAAGAGCGGTGATTAGTAAGACACCAGCATGGGGAACAAAGGCAGGTAGTCCGGAGCACTTCTGCAGCCCAGCTGTGCACCTTGGGCTGATGAGCACAGGTATGGCTGTTCTCCATGGCCACAATGGATGGAATGCACATTCTTTGCCTATGAGAACTGGATTTATTTTGAATCATGTACATTCTAGCACATGCCTGCTTCATAACTTACTATCACTTGGGTTTATGGGTAAGAGAGGAAAGGACTAGACGGATTGTGAAGGCTGGAATATGCAAGGCCACACAGTGAGGTTTCTTTCTGTGCATACTTGGACTACTAAAGGCTTTATAGTTCATAAGAAACTAGATGAAGATGAATTTAAGCTATTTTCCCAGAAGCCTCCCTTATAAAGTTATCATGGCTACTGATATTTTTCATAAAGATCATGAAAAGCTTCCTTATTATATATACTTTTTAAAGATTTATTATTGATTTGTATGAGTATTTATTTGCACCATGTGCATGGCTGGTGCTCTCAGAGGTCGGAAGAAGGTATTGGATCTCCTGGAACTGGAATTGCAAACAGTTGTGTGCCTCCATGTGGGTGCTAGGACTCAAACCCTGGTCCTCTGCAAGAGCAGCAAGTAGTCTAGACTGCTGAGCTGCTCTCCAGCCCTACTGATAGTATTCAAATGACAACATGGCCTTTTGTTCCCTTCACTAAAGAGACATACATTATTTGCAGTTCGTTTGAAGAGATGAAAGGTGGTTTTAAAAGCTTTATAATTACTTCTATGCAGGCATTCCTGCTGCGATTATCACATCTAAGTATTCACCCATTCTCTGGGATCCACCCTCATCATTATCTTGTTCACATGGAATCAGTCAGTCCATCTGAGAGATACACATCAGAATCAGAAATCAGCTATAATAGCCTTTGGAAACGGCAGAAAGGTTTACGGCATCTCTGTCTCTAAGGAGTCTCCCAAGTTTTGGGACTTCAGGTGTACACCACCAAACTCAGTTTATGCCGTGATGAGGGTCTGATCTAGGGGCTTTTTGCATGCTAGATAAACATTCAACCAACTGAACTACATCTCCAGCCTTACCCTTCACATCTTAAAGTTCTAGTCTAAAACAAGTATCAAAGTATCTAGAAGAACTCAGATGATGAGCTGGGATTGAAAGTTGATGCATTCCCTCACACTGACCAATCCATCTTGAAAGTGATCATTGCAGGAAATTTTTATTTATTTATTTATTTTCCTGTGCCCTGTTGTCTCACTCACAATCTCCTCCTTTCCCAGACTTCAGATAGACTCGAAACTCTGGGACTATGGACAGTTCGATTCCCATGTGGTAGCTGTGCTCACAAGTAGGACTGCTGGCATTGAAGAAGATGCAGCACTTCTCCAGACACAAGCAGTCCAGATATGGCCACAGATCCTCAGGAACATAACCCACCAAGATGAGCTAAGTGTTCTGAACATCAGCAAAAAGGAGGCAGAAAATGTGGAAGGCCAGCTGCTGAAACGAATCCTTCCCTTCAAACGTCCTGTCCACTTACAGTGTGGGGTCAAGGGTTCTGTCCACAAGGCTTAGGGAGAGTCTTAATCTCATCCACACTGTGACAAGCTCAAAACATTGATTTACCTTTGTTGAGATTAAAAAGTTTCAGTTTATTAGAAAGGATAGGGTTGATTTGCCTGAAAAAAAATTAATAAATTAGAAGTGACTTATTGGCCATCTTTAATATAGAGGTTTATCATGAAGATTGCAAATGTATATGTGCATCTTGGGATGTTAAACAAAGACTCAAGCTATCAGAGAGTACATGAGACTTCAGTACGAACAATGTACCCACTTATATGCTACTATTTTTAGCTCACATTGCTTGCAAATGACCTAATGTTAACTCATTTTAAAAGTAGTTTAGAGTAGAGGAAGGTCCTATCTATGAAGTGAACACATAGAAATCCAGGAACCAATGAAGAGTAAGGGGACCAGTCACTGTCTCAAGAGGCCTCATGGGGGAAGGATTACAGATCATTCCTTAGGAACAGTTGCAAATATTTTCATTTACTGTGCAGAGTCCTTTCCTTAAACAGAATGCATTGGTCTAAAACGGAAAACTAGAATTAAAGTTCAGATGACAAACCGAAGACATGCCACATTCTTAGATCCCTTTGAAAGAGTTAAACATTCCCCTGCTTGGATCCCCTCTCTTCCTGTGCTTCGAGATAAGTACCGGGAGATTTATGTGCCATGAATTTCCAATTACCCATCTCCACCAGCTGGGCTGTCAGTCATCACTTGCCTCATCCTGGATGCCTTCACCACCCCCACAGAAACAAGCTAATTCCTCCAAAAGGAGCTTACCACAAGCCCTGCAAAGGCTGGTTTATTCTGTCCAGTGCATGCTGGACAGAATTTCTTACTAAATGATTGCTATTCCACCTTCTCCCCCTACCCAATAAAGCAATACTTTGCACCTATTGTGAACAATTTAAGATTTCAAAAGGGATTGATAGGCAAAATTATCCACCCTGCATCCTCCCAGTATCCACTGAAGCAGAATTGATGAGCTCTCAAGAGTAATACCCCCTGCTTTGACATCTGGAAGCAGGTGGGAGAATTCTAAATGGTAACTACACTCACTTACAAACCCGCAGAACATAGGAAACAATATGTTTTCACATTCATGCTCAAACAATGATTGTGGGTTTGGAAGGAAAAATTAATGTCGGGAGATCTCCACTGAATTTGGTCATGGGTTATGTCTAGAGAATGAATTAAGATCTAAAGTAGTATTAAAAGGACTATAAATGGTCTGAATATAAGCCTTGTGGTTCAATACCTTTTTTAAAGAATAGCAGCTTTTTGTAGTTTTTATATATTATAGGGATACATCTAAAAATTATTTTAATTTTCATACTATAAGATGCTCTTCAACTAATGATGGTGTCACAGCTCAATAAACTAATTGAAAACAGGAAAAAATGGCAATTGTCATTTGGTGATCAAAACAATAGTGAATTTTCAAATGGTTCAAATTTATTTTTGTGATTGTCCCTATGTATATAGATCTAGGTGATGAAAGGTGAGTTCTTATATGTAAAGGAGTATGTCAGGTGTTTAAAAAGATTAACTAATGCAAAGCCTTTTCATGAGATTCTTATAGAATTTTGTGCAAAGTTAACTGTGAGAATTCTGAAGACTGTGTATCTGCTAAAGGAACCCAAGGATTGAAAGATGGCTTCAGGAAGGAGGACTCTGCCAAAGATGGGCAGAATCCAGTCGAGTCCAATCTTCTAGTGATGTAGATGAACTAAGTTGCCGCCTCCTCCCCATTCCTCCTCTCTGCTGCCCTGCTCCTCCCCTTCTCCCCCTGCTCTCATACATTGCATTGCTTGCAACCAGCCACAACTCTGTACTGATTCACGGACTCTGTGTGGGAGTCAAATGTGGAATTCTGAATTTTAAGCCAGGGGAAGCAGAAAGCCCAAGGTCAGAGTCCGCAAGGAAAGAACAGTTGTGTCTATCCACCCAGAGTTTGCTTGACAACCACCCAGCCAGTAGAGGCCTCTGTTCCTATGTCCTGCCCTGCATGTTCACCCGGCTGCTGCCCCTATACCAGCTCTCCACTGGCCAGACCCAGGAGCTCCTGCCTGTCATCAGATCTCCAGGCTGTGCACTGGAGTCTGAGGCTTTGGTGTCATCCTAATGTGACGGTCTTGTGTGGCTCCTTATGCTTTGTCACTATACCCACGATGATTAGTGTATATCCAAGAGTGTTTATGACTATTTCACAGACAAAACTCAAGGGTTAAAGGTCCTTTCTGTCCACATTCAGAAAAGGAGCTGGCCGAGAGCCGGGCTTCTGAGGATGTACATTAATAAACCTTTGCTGATGGGGTATGTTTCTCCCAAGAAGAGAACAATTTCCCAACTGTAACCTAAAATTTGAGGAGAAATGGGAAAAAAATCCACAGAAGAGTTTTTATTTTTTTCCAATAGATCAATGTGCAGTTAAAAACAAGATTTAAACTTTGATTCATTGACAATGGTAGAAGACTGATATATTTTTCCTGTGAAAGATGAAGCTAATTTTGACCCTGTATCCACAACTCAGTGAAAGAACTGTATTTAACACAGGATAACCAACATACAGTTTTCAGGTCACAGTCTTCTCTCTCCTCAAATTCCTTCCTAGTGATCGCTGGTGGCCTCACTAAGCCAGCACTACCTCCTGGCTGGGTCTCAGTGCAGCCTTAGAAAATGTCTTAATGGAAAAGGGGGTTTAATGAAAGCAGGAAGGAGATGAGAAAGAGGAAGAAATGAGGCACAGGGGAAGATTATAGAGAAAGAATCGGAGCAAGGTACAATGATATATAGGTATGATCAAATTATGAAAAAAAGGGGGGAGGAAACACCAGCCACAGGGTTCCAGGGAGCCCCCGTGGACCCAGTCAGAGTGCTGTCTCCTACCTGTAACATCTCTATGCACCCAAGGCTGAAGAGCTCTCTAATGCACTCCAAAGTCAGTGATCCCTAAATGTTGTGAATGTCAAGTAGCAAGCGCTCAGTAAATGTAAGTCGAATATGTGATAGAAAGGCAGGCCACCCCACTTTGTGGAAACCTCCAGCTCCTTTTCTCAGAAGACAACATGAGACTTCCGGTTTGCGGAGGAAGATGCTGAGAGAAGAAGTGGCCGTGGCCACTGAATAAAGCAAGCAAAGGGCATTAAGAGAGATCAGGAAGGATTGCAGGAGATTATGCAAATGCTGCTGGATTTTCAACCAGGTCTTTAGAAAGAGGAGGCTTGGAAGAAGGAACAAAGGGATGCATGCCTGAAATGAATATCCCACAAATGCCTAGCTCCAGCTTCTGCAGTTTGTTTTATTTATTCATATTGCAAATAAGACCAAAAAGAAATTATGGGATAGAGGATTTTTGTGACTTACAAAGTTTGGTTTGATGTAGCAAAATAATGTTAAATGCAAGAAAATAAGAAAGGCGAAATCAAGTTGTCCTATTCTTGGGATAGTTACTGCATCACAAACACTTATTTCTTAAGACCTGACTGGAAGCCATCCCAAACTTGGGGTCCAAGGCACACTTATTTCCACTCCAGTGTGATGTGGCAGTGGCTTATGGGGCATCTCTATTTCTTAGACACCTTAGCAGTCCAGCAGCAATAGGAACCCACTATACTTTGTTGTGTAAGTATTGTGTATGGAGTGTGTGTCCTCCTCATTTCCCCAATTCACATCCTGAAGCTCTGTCTAGCATAGTGGCCATACTAGAGATGGAGTCACCACAGAAATCAGGTCTCAAGTATGGGGCCTTCATGCAATGGTTTTGGTGTCCTCATAAGAAGAAATATCTGAGAATGTTCTCCCTTCTTATGAGCAAAATCTAAAAAAAAAGACAGCTGAGACAATGGGGAAAGATGGTATGTGGAGTCCAGAAGTGAGATCTCAGCAGAGACCAGAGTATTGCTATTTGATTCTCCAGCCTTCAGGGCTGTAAGAAAAACCACTTTCCACTGTTAACAGCTCTGCAGTATTCTGTTATGGCAGCCTGAGTAGACCAAGACAACCGAAATTGACAGGTTTTAATAAGGTGAGGAAGCCACTTCCTTAGAGATTGGAGCATCTGTCCTACCATGTCTCTGCGGGGCAGCAGCTTCACCCATGCACCACTCTCATGTTTAGTACTGACTAGATAAAGCCTGCCTCATCTGCCTCTGCTGGCACTACTCAGGTATTGAACCCTAAATAACTAAAGATCTCCATGATCACAGGGTTGTGCTCTTCTTACAAACAGAGCAGGGTCCTTCCCCTGGGCTCTGACAATCAGTGTCCATGAGAAAAGAAGGCTCAGAAGTCCCCACTAGACTCTCACCATGAGATGTCTTACACTACAGGTCTATTACTTTTAATTGCTCAATCAAGAAAACCGATTGCTGGTAAATTAAGTAAAGGGCATGCACCATATATTCAAACTGAATAAGAAAGAAAATTCTATATATAACATCAGAAGTTCTACTTCAAAACAGAAACAGTAATTATATGTCAGAGTAACTGGACCACAAGTATGATTATAATTTGCTTTTTATAAATTGAACCAAGTTCCATATATATATATATGTATATTGAACTGAACCAAGCTCCAGTCCTCTGCAGAAACAACAAGCACTCTTAACTACTGAGCCATGTCTCCAGCCTTGACTTTTTTCCTTACATTCATGTGTATTTTATAAGATTTATCCAAATGGTTGAACTATGTTTGAATTAAGAAAAAGAAAAAGAAGCTAAAGGTTCTTGACCTTTTGCGAGCATGAGTAGCCTTCATCCTGTTTTCTGAAAATGCAGAGAAGATACATGAATACAAAGAACAGTTACAATCAGACCCACTATCTCATGGATAGCCAGTACTGACATTTGGGACACAGTAGAACTGGTTTCCTTATATAGTTTGATAAGCTCCCATCAAGCTCACAACCCAACCTTTTGCCCAGTAGCATCGGTACCACCTTCATTTCTGTGTCCCACCCTCTGCCTCCCTCAGGCACCAGGAAGCCTCTGGGAAGCTGTATGCTCTGAGTCCCCATACTTCTACTGGCCTGCAACAGCTCAAGGAGCCTTTGTTTTTAGAAACACATTGGTTAGGCTAGTGCCTGTGGTGTCCATGACCAGGAAAATGCCGAACTTCGTGCTCCCAGGCACAAGGAAGAGTCTCCATAAATGTCAATCCTTTCATCTCACATCTAGCCCACTGCCAGGCACATAGGAGGCTATTGGTAAATGTCAACACCCCCTTCCTTCTGGATTCCACACTTAAAGGTCTCCTTTAAGTAAATGTGTTGTTTCAGGGAGGAAGAGTTCACAACATCCTGCATAATTTAAAAAAAAACATTATGCATAGTCACACAGATATGCAGTTGGGTTGGCTTGGTAAACACGGTGGCACTTCCACTCTGTGTTTCAAAACTTCACATGCTAATTTCCTGGAAGACATAAGGCAAGTGTCACACAAATTAAGTCTTCACAGACAAAAGCAACCATCTCATCTCACCTACCATTCCCGTGGTCATATTCAACATGCTCTAGCTTTGAAACTACTGCTGTGGGTAAGTTTAAAATAAAGAAAAATATAGTTCTGGACATCTGGATTCATTAAAAAACAACCTGCTACCTTTTCTCCCTAATGATGGTAATGATAAACTTACGCTTCACATAGTCACACACTTAGGCTAAAGATATACACTTGGCATCTTTTATAAATTATTCTTCAGTTTGGCATTAATCGAAGGTTGTATTTAACCAACAGGCTCTGTCTTGGTTACAAGCCATCGATATCTGTTAATGGATGTGCTTGCTTGTGGTCCATATCCATGGTTACATTTTGTCTTACATTAGGTAAGAGGGATTTAAGCATTAGCCAAGCTTTTACTGGCATTCACATATGTCATTACACAAATTAATTTTTCATCTTGAGGAATAAACAGTAAATACAGAAGGACATTGCTGTCTCTACTTGCCTTGGGAAACTTTTTGAAACTAATCCTGTTCTCTCTCCTGGACTCAAGCCTAAAGTTCAGGTGGAGGTTGCCAGAGGAACATAGAGAGAAGGTTTAGCTGCACAGGGAGGAGACCATGTGGATCCAGGCTAAGAAAGACATCACCTGGTTGGAGAACTCACACGCAGGAGTACCTTTGCAAGAGAAATGGCACAACTCTCCACACACCACTCCAGGTCTGAAATCCTGTCCGCTGGGAGACCTAAGGAGTGTAGGCTCTTCTCTGTAGCTCAGGGTTGAGAAGGAGAAATTACTTCTAGCTGCCAGAGCATAGTGTACATTTAGACCAAATATCTCTGTTTAGAGAGAGGTGGTACAGGCTATATCTTTGCCCAGTTATGATAGTGACTCTGGACTCTTCTTTCTTCCTGGATTTCTAATTAGCTAATGTTCTCCTCCTCCATAGCCTGCAGGCCACAGATGAGGGCTCTGGATTACTTATTGCTCCAGCTCTTGCAGTACTAAATTGGCAATGTCTTCACCCTGCCCTCTACTCTCCAACCTGAGTCTGATTTCATGAGGGCAGCCATTAGGTTTTTAATGAAAGCAAATAGTAGCTCCTACCTGGGAATAATTCCTTCAGTTAACACATTTCAGAAAAAACCCTTCTACTAAGTATGCAGCAAACACTGAGGTTGGTAGCCTGCTACTGCCACTTGACTGTTAAAGAATGACAAATTACTGCCAGTCTTTAAATTTCAGAATATTCATTTGTAAAATGGAGACAATATCTATCTACCTCCCCCCAGAGAATGAGGGAGGGAGAGAAAGGAAAGGGGTAGGGAGAGGCAAGGAGAGAGGAAGAAAGAGAGAAAAGAGGAAGAGAGACAGGAGAGAGACAGAGACAGAGAGGGAGGATACAGAGAGACAGAGAGAGGAGAGACAGAGAGAGAGACAGAGACAGAGAGATATTTAGCAAAGCATAGCCTAGAATAAACACTGAGTGTGTCTTATCCATCTGGCTATGGTTGGTCTTTTGAAGGATCAATTGGGGGCATCCGCCTTCTTGGATGTCTTTGTAGGCTCAAATCCTTAAGGCTAGCATTTGTAATATTAACAGTATAACTGAGTGGAGATTCTATGATTAGATGTGCAATCTTCATGTTAGATGGTGGCTAATGAGCAGCTGAAGAAAGCCATACAAGCTCAATCTACTCCCCCTCCCATGAGCTTGGAATTTCTCTTATTAACTATTAACACCACAGAAAACAAAACCTTTGGGCCATAAAATGGTAAACTTTTCCTGAAAACATCTATTCATTCATTCATTCATTCATTCATTCAACATGCTGATGGCATATTATGAGATAGGCTTCACTGAGGAGCTACTAACACAGGCCCAGACAAAGATAATAATCTTTGCTCCCAAGGGTATCTGTGTTCTAGGTGAGAAAGAAGAGAAAGGAATGAAGACAATACCTAAAATCGATGAAGGTCAGAGGATGCCAAGGACAGCAGGGAGAAAGGAGCATTACAAAGCATTACAGCAAGACCTTGGCGAGAAAGGGACCCACATGTAAGGATGAGGAGCGGGAAAGAGACCAAGGTAGGACTGGGAAGTGAGAATGAGGCTCTCAGGCAGGAACAGTGTGGCAGGAGTCAACTCATGGAGAAAGGTCAGACTAGTTCAGCGAGGAGGAGACCAGATGATGAGTATTTTTGCAAAGGTCACAAGATTAACTAGGAAGCCACTGGTATTTATAGCGGAAGTGAGATGGAGAGATGTAGCCAATATTTACCAGTGTTTCTGAGCTGATTTGTTGTAAGTAGAACACAAAGAAAAGCAGAGGGTTGGATGCTCTGCTCACTGCTGCGACAAAGTGCCTGACAAAGGTGACTGAGGAACGCAGGTTTATGGGGCTCACAGCTTGTGGGTCCAGCCCCTGGTGGACGACAAGGCAGCGGGATGGAGAGGCAGCTGCTTACGTTGCAGGGGAAGGCGGGCAGCTCTGAGTGGAAAATGCTGGCACTTTGTCCTTTCAGTTTTTGCAAATGAAGACTCATTGAGTGGTGACACCCATGTGTAGGGTGGGCCTTCTTGCACCTCAATTAACCCAATCTGGGAAATTACTCACAGACATGCCCCAAAATTTGCGACTCTAGATACTACCAAGATAACAAATAATATTAACCTTCACAGGAAGAAGCAAGGAGACCAGCTAAAGGACATTGTGATGATTTTATTTTCTAAATTAAAAGAGGAGGGGGCATGGGTATTTTGTCTGCATGTTATGAGCACATACCACGTGCATGCCTAGTACCTGTAGTGGCCAGAGGAAGGCATTGGATCCCCTAGACCTGGAGTTATAGACAATTATGAGCTACCATATGGGTTCAGGGAATCGAAACCAGGTACCTTGGAAGAGAAGCCAGTCAGTGCTGTTAGTCACTAAGAGATCTCTCCAGCTCCATTGCAATGATTTTTAGAAAGAGCTAGTGATGGACTAGATGAAGACAGTAACAGTGACATATGTTCAGACTCTGGAAATATCCCAAAGCTAGGGTCATAGGATTTGTTTAAGAATTGAATGTAGAAGAACGAACACACACACACACACACACACACACACACACACACACACACACACACACATCAGAGGGAGGCTCCAAGTTGGAAAGATGATGTAGCAGACATTTACTGAGATGGGACAAATGTGTGGAGGGAGAAACTAGAGATGCATTTTGGGCATGTAATTTCAGATGCTCATTGAAGAAGCTGTCCAGTAAAAACTGCAGACTGTTCTTCCTACCTAGATTACAGAGCATGTTAGACAGAGATTGGAGGTAAGGAAAACTGATCACCAAAACTCATACAACCACTGGAGTCATTCAACAGAACCCTTCAAAAACTGGAAGCTTCTAAACTGCTACCCAAGATGTGTGAATTAAATCGCTAAGAGCATGATTTAGAGAACAGACATTCTTGGAGAGATGAGAAAGAGGACGTAAGCAGTTGTTTTCACAGCCTTGCACCAATTCTGCATTAAGGCCTGACCTGGCCCTCTGACCTCAAGCCAATGGGGAGTCCCCAAACAGGGCCCAAAGCATACAGTGAGTTATTGTTTGAGCCCTACAGTTCTAAAGGAGAGTTCTGAGCACATTCACAAGGAATGCAAATGAAGTCCTTGCCATGGGAAGCTTTTTTGTTTTTCTAAATCAGGCTTAACAGTCTGTCACCAAACAGCTAAGTGTGTTTCAGTAAACCTTGATTTTGATGCTCATACCCTAGCAAAATGTTTTGAATCCTCACAGGCACATGACAGGGTTTTAGAAGTTGTCAGTTCCTTTAGTTTACACAGCGTCCTTGACTTCATGTATCTCTACAGCTGAGTTACACAGAGGGGAAGCAATTCAGAATCAAATGCCTGTAGATGGATAACAGAGTTGCAGCAGCAGACTGATGAGCAAGGGCACAGCAATGCACAGAATGTATGCACTCATTCCTTTATGTGCTGCGTGTCCTGGGAAAACATTCAACATGAGAAAAATGCACAGACGCACCGCAGGAGACACAGGAAGCAAGCTTGTTCTTACAGGCTGATGGCTCCAGGAATGTCTCTTCGTCACTCTGAGCCATCTTCTTTATGCCTAGCACAAAGGATCAGAGCAGATGATCTTTCCTTGTTGAGTGTTTGAGGACAGGCTAGGGTTACACTCTACAACATTCTATATTGGTTTTGTGAATCTCACTCATTTATTTTTTCTTTCCTTCCTTCCTTTCTTTCTAACATTTGGCTGGGGTGTGTGTGTGTGTGTGTGTGTGTATGAAGAGGTCAGAGGTCAACTCCAGGTGTCATTCCTCCGTCACCACCCACCTTGTTTTTTATTCAGGGGTCTCTTACTTGCCTGAAGCTTACAGAATAGATTAAACTGGTTGACTAATGAGTCACATGGATCTGCTTGTCTGTGCCTCCTGGTGCTGAGATTACAAGCACGTGCCAATCAGTTCCTGCTCACACATCCTTCCATGTACATTCACTCCTTTATGTGCACATAGTCCTCCGTATACAAATCTGTGGCATAATACATTTACTCTGTGCTTCTTCTGCCCGTATGGCAGACCCCTTCACATTGCTACTTTGGAAAATGCCAACATCCTCAATTTGGTGACATCCCAGCATGGTCAGTTCACAACAGAGATGCTCTTTGGAAGAGCTGCCCCTGGGGACCTGTAACAATTCTGGGCAGCTGTACTCTCTTATGGAACCAACATCTGGAGAAAAGAGATTGCTTCTTCAATAAACACCAGGCCTTCTGATAGGCAAGTCAAAGAAAGAAACCTCCCACTAGAGGTCCTCAAAGAGAAGCATCAGAATGTGCAAAGGTCAAGGGACACTGCCCCAGCTAGGAAGGTCATGGAATAGGAGAACAGCCAGAGGACTCTGAATTGGCTTATTGCTTTTGTATACAACTCTACCTGGCAACAACACTTGTAATTGGGACAGCAAGGCGGGGACGCAGCTCCATGAGAACAAGTAAAGATGACAGGCACAGAGAGTTTTATCCTGCACAGAAACAGCAGCTCTGAAGCAAGACTTCAGAGCTTGGAAACAACTTTCTCAACTGTGTAATATACTTCCTGCCTTAGCTATCACAGCAGGTCTTCACTCCAAAACACGTGTGGATGCTTAAACAACATTTAAATGACCTTCTCCCCAAAGAATTAAATTACCATTTATAGCCTATTCCTCTATTAAAAATTAATGAATTTAGTAGCTCCTAGGATGAAGGCCTTCATTTGTTTCTTAATGAAGAAAGCTTTGATCTTCAATTCTCCAAGGCTATGATTGTTTTTTATTCTTCAGTTCTCCTCATTAAATATAAATACTTCCATTCGCTAAGATACACCTGCAAAGCACTTAAAACACCCATTTGAACAATAGGGAACCTATTTTTGTCTCTTGCTAAGAATCCACCATTTAAAGTTCTGCTGTAGCAAGGAAGGCACTTTCCTCTGGTACCCAGGCACTGATACGGGTGGTAGAATATCAAAATGGAAGGTTTGCGGCTAATCACTATTCACAGAGTAGATTCAAAGGGCAACTTCTCTGAGTGCAAAATCTGAGCTGTACTAAGAACTCTTTACATATTGTCTTTAGCTGAAGGAGGAGGGACCATCCAAGCAGAAGCCACAGTTTGATTTATTGACTCCTCCAGACTGCATCCCTGATGCAGCACCAAGCACCAAGAGTGGCCTTCCCTGGCAACTGCCACAGCCCTAATAGCAAAAGGCAAATGAGCTCTCAGTGTACACTGAGAGAGGGCTGGCAGCCGCTGGAATTCTTTCCCCCAGGCTGTCACTACTGCAAAGGGCCCTTAACCATGCCGTAAGTGTTATGTATTATTAAAACAAGGAAGCTGGGGCACTTTTCTAAATGAACTAGTTATCAAAGACTATAGTGTGGTCATTCAAGAAAACAGCTGCAATAAAAAAAACTCATTCTGTATTTGAATAATATAATCCATTCTACTATGTTACCATGTCCTGGTTACACAAAGGATTGGGTGAAAACATGGAGTGTGTTCTCTCTGTGTGTTTAAGAAAGCTTGGAAAAGCTGTCTCCAGGATCTCAGCATGCATATCCATTACTCATTGACAGATGATCCAGGCTTTGATGATATAAAATTTGGAATGAGCAAAAACCCTGGCACTGGGATTGTCTGCCTAGAAGTCAATAAAAGAGGCTTGACCCCTGAAGTTTTCAGTCCACAGACCCTGCAGACAGAATTTTGCAATCCATCAGCAACTGGAATGACGAAGCTGGACCAGCATTGTCATTACTTGTGACAAAGTTGGGGGGAGTTTGCATTAGGAACTGTGTCTGATCCACAGCTTGGGGCTGACAGAGAAGAGAGGTTTCTGTCTCCAGGGAGGGGAAAGAGACTCTGTTCTTCGGCACCAGTGTCTGTCAACCCTTTCTTGGGGAAGAGCACGGGCTTTGGCACTTGGGGTTGTTGCCAGGGTGCTAACGCACTTCCGGCAATCCTTCCCACCACACCTTTGTGAGGACAGCTGGCTAAGCAAGGTAAAATATTCTAGAAAACAGAACACAAAAGTCTACCACGAACTGTCTCAGTATAAAACACAGATACAAGCCGGGCGGTGGTGGCGCACGCCTTTAATCCCAGCACTCGGGAGGCAGAGCCAGGCGGATCTCTGTGAGTTCGAGGCCAGCCTGGGCTACCAAGTGAGTCCCAGGAAAGGCGCAAAGCTACACAGAGAAACCCTGTCTCGAAAAACCAAAAAAAAAAAAAAAAAAAAAAAAAAACACAGATACAAATACATAATTGACTGAAGAAACATTTTCTTAATTTTGGCACTGAATTAAAAACATATGAATGCCCTTATTTTGAGACAGATCAAGGAATGTGCAAAAAAGAACCAGATACAAGATCCTTCTGCCAAGATGATTGTTTTTCTCTGAGCATAAAGGCGATAATTTCAAATTTGGCGGAGGTAGATGATTTCATAAGAACAGAAAAGACCTAGCTGCCTGTTCCCAGATGTCACAAGATGATCCAACAGACATTGGAGTGTGCTTCTCTGATGACTTCACTGAAGCAGCAGGAATGAAATGATTACATGGATAGACCAAGTCAGAACTTGACAGACTACTGAGCTGCCCAGTGTCCTAACCCATATCCATACACACCCCACAGTTGGTTTATTTCCACCACAGAAAGCCTAAATATTTAGCAAAATAATAATAACATCAATAATTAGAGTAGAGTATCAGTACCAAATAGTTTGTCCATAGTTAAAAACTGTGCATATGGCTGGGTGGTGGGGGTGCATGCCTTTAATCCTAACACTCAGGAGGCAGAGATAGTCAGATCTCTGTGAGTTCAAGGGCAATCTAGTTTATAGAGAGAGTTCCAGGACAGCTAGAGAAACACACAGGTACACAGAGAAACCCTATCTCAAAAAACAAAAACAAACAAACCAAAAGAAAACAGCAAACTGCACACAGTGTGAATGTGAGCAGGGAGACAGACAGGAGCATCCACTTTCAGACATTGTCACCTTACTGCTGCATGTGCCAATCACAGGGTCTGCCTTGCCACCTGCTCCCTTCTCTCACTTCTTCCCACCAAAAATGAAGGATATATATCTTCTGTCTTTGGCACACGTCTCAGTTCTCATGAACACCCCCAATCTGTGCCCAAGAAATGACCACTGGCAGCAGTCACTGCCCTCTGATGTCTCTGCTCACCTCTGTTCCCACTGCACAAATGAGCCACAAAAATAATGTCTGTGGTGCCATTGTCCTAATAGAAAATTCTATCATCCATGAGCTATAAGTATCAAACATCAAGCTAGACAAAAACTCCAGCTTCTGATGTCCCCGAGGTGATGGTATCTTTGGCTACATTTCAGGAATTCAATTCTACTCAGGAGATATTTATAGGGGAGCTTCCGTGTGCCAGCACTGCACTCAGCTCCCATGAAACAAAGAAACAGCAAGCTGCCGCCCTGCTCTGGCGAGAATATTGCCCGCCAGTGTCCTCAGAACCATGCTTGAGGTACTATGCCAGAAGCAGGTATGGTTTGGGGGAAGGGCAACAAAATTCCTAGTACTCAGGCTCTGCAGAATTCATCTTTAAAGAATCAAAAGTAGGATTTGTAAACATGTGTTTTACCCCAAGACTGACAAGTGAGATTTGCATCCAAGAACTCAATAGCCTGGCTTCCTATCCACCCTAGTCCTTCTGCTCCACAGAGTTGTCCAGGCTTTGATCTCTCAGGACACTATCCTTTTATGACCCCTTCACCTTTTATATGTTCTAAACCTAAGAGATGGAGCCCTTACAGTTGGACAAAGACAGTGAACAGAAATAGCACTGGATGTTCATCGCCTCTCTCCAAACCTGCCATCAGACCTCCTATTCCATTTTCAACACTATTTCTGCTTTCCTTTCTATGAACACTGTCCCCTACCCCAAGGATATTACCCTCTCCCTGCCCTGCCTGAGCATACTACCCTCTGGAGTTCAGAGAGGTCATTCATTTTCACACTTTCTAGTGTTGGGTGTGCTGCATGCAGAACCGGTTTGCCTCCCCACATCTTATGTGTCTAGCTATCAGAGCCAATGTAGACAGTATCTCCTCCACCACCCTCCAAATGGACAACATGAACTTAGTATGCACCCATCTCTTTGTGTACTCACTCACCATATGCTTTTGGAGGGCTCAATTCTGCTGTGCTTGGTCCTGGGGAAGTAGAGATGAACGAGTATGATTTTGTTCTAAGCTCTTGGAAATCTCTTAGAAATATGTAACGATCAAGACACAACACAAAAGCATAGAGATCTAATAAAGTTCCAATGAATTATGTCCCCAGAAACAAAACAAAGAGTAACATCTGCTTGGGTGGCTCAGAAGCCTTCCAGGAAGAGGCAACTGTCACTCCTATAAACTATGAAGTGCTTGAGGACAATATGTAGGTCAGGTTCAAATGTGTCAAGGTACACTAGGCATAATGGTCTGGGGAATAAAGAAATGAGAGAATCACGCTGCTTAGCTGTCTCTGAATTGCAGCTGAAACCAGAAGCCTCTTCAAGTGAACAGAAAGACCATCATTAGCTGTAAAAATTTGCAGATAAGCTGGATTCGAGTCCTTGGGCCTTTCTGGGGCTGCTAGCTAAAACGTCTCTGAACCCCAAACCAGGAGACTAATGAATAAGAATCATTTAAATGTCAGAAGCCAGTGTCAGGAGAGACCCTGGCTTACATGGCTGTCATAGCACCTAGGGTGCCTCAGAAAATGATTTAAGGTTTAATTCTAAGGGTGGCAGTTTGGTGTCAAATATTTGACTGATGAACTTTATAATGCTCAGCCTCTGTGTCAAGTAAAACACCCCAAATGTCATCCAAACCCTGAACAAAGTGCGTCGCTGCAGCAAACCTCAGAGGTGCTCTGCTCTAGTGGAAATGCAATGGTTAGTGGTACCGCATGTCTGGGGCCAAGTGGGGGGGGTTCCAAGATTCCAAGTTGTAGCAAGGAAGGGGGCTTGCTCCTGGTGTGGACTTTACTGGGCTGTGCTGCAACAGAGCACAGAACCTGAATTTGTGGAAGAGTAGGAGCCTGAGAACAGGCTGCCCCTCCAGACCTTGAAGTCATTTGTTTTATGCCTATAGAAGTCATCCAGCTTCTACAGCCTCAGTTTTCTCATCTATGTAACAAGTGCTTACTTCCAAGTCTCACTCAACAGACTTCGGTTGCCTTGTAAACTTAGGGTCAGAGCAGTGGGTAAGCAGCAGCAAACCACTAACTATTGAGATTGTCTGCTTTTCTATCAGAAATTAATAGTCAGCACAAATCCATACAGAAGTTTCTAAGTACTCAGTGAAGACCTGCCCACCCCAAATATGAAGTCTTGCTCTGTGAATGAAGAAAGAGAATAAGAAGCCAAGGTCTGTTGGGTACATCGAGATGTCTGTACTATTTTGTATTATGACCTCTAAAACACCACAGACATGACACCCATAGTCAGACAGCCTTTAAAAATCACAGCAGACTGATCAGGATGGTGAGCTTCCTATGTCTCTGCTTGCCTCCAGTTCCTCCTCATATGGCTTACCTTTCCCAAGACCTGCCTTTCCATCTTATGCTCAACAGACACAGACTGGTTCTTGTGCTTAGAGTAACTCTCCTGCCTTTCGATCTGTCACTTTCTTCTGCACCAGGCAAATGGTCTCTTGCACATGCTCAAATTCATTCTTTCTTTTCTTTTCTTTTCTTTTCTTTGTCTGTGTTCTAGCTGGCCACACAGCAGTCTACCTTAATTTTCATCCTGCTCTCTAGACCTTGCCTGTGTTTTGAGAGTAGCTCCTAGCTTAAATTTTCTTTCTTTCTTTCTTTCTTTCTTTCTTTCTTTCTTTCTTTCTTTCTTTCTTTCTTTCTTTCTTTCTTTCTTTCTTTCTTCTCTCTCTCTCTCTCTCTCTCTCTCTCTCTCTCTCTCTCTCTCTCTCTCTCTTTTATTTTTATTTCATGTGCATTGGTGTTTGTCTGCATGTATGTCTATGTGAGGGTGTCAGATCCCCTGGAACTGGAGCTACAGACAGTTGTGAGCTGCCACGTGAGTACTGGGAATTGAACCCAAGTCCTTTGGAAGAGCAGCAAGTGCTCTTAACCGCTAAGCCATCTCTCCAGATCTCTAGCTTTAATTTGCTAAGATCTTTCTATATCCCAAGCTCACCCAGAGCAGCATCAGCATCACCCCTTTGCTTACTCCACTGGTTAGAGTACATGCCCATTATGTCAACACACGACACACTTTCCACCTGACACTGAGAATGGTTCTGTGAGCCAGAAGCCTGGCTCAGGAGCCTCAACTTAGCTGACATTCTTTACACAATACTTTATATATAGTAAGCATTTAGTCTTCTGCTATTTAAGGGAAAAGAAGTTCATTCCTGTTTCATTATTTATCCCACAGCCACTATCTATTCAAAGACACAGATAACATTTGTAAATAAACATTTGGTTTTCAGTGTGTCTGATAGTAAAGATGCCTATAGAGCAAAATAAAAATAAAAATAGGATCACAGATATGAAGCTCTTGAATAAAGAAAGTTTTCTGTTTTAAACTTCCTCAGAATTGATGATGTAAGTAAAGTCATGTACAGAATGCTAGTGATCAACAAACTGCATGAGAACTGTTGAGGATTGACATCTAAATGAGATGTTAGTTTTATAATATTTAAAGTCTGTTTGAAGTTTTCCATGCAACTAGTGAACTAAATATTGCATTTATGACATAGAGGTTTGCATTCTGATGTCTATCCACTGTAGAATCTTAAAGGCTTTTTAATGCAATGACCAGACAGTAATTGCTAATAATGTAGGAGACAGTAAGTCCTGACAAAGGGATTTAAAAATCTCTTTAAATTATGAGCTGATGCATTTGAACCTGACTTTAAAGAGACTGTTTTTACAGTTAGAAGGTGGATGTGAAGATCTGAAATGTAGAATCCATAAATATGAGAACATCAAGGTACTACTAAAAGCTTTAATCCAAACATGCAATAATTTCTCCCAGGTTCCAGTGCTCAGGAAGGTGGCCACTGTGACACAGGGGACCAATGAGTGACTAGAGAAAAGCCTTCATTTCCAGTTTACTCATAAATTACATTGGTTGAGCACTCATTAAGAGCAGTCGTCGTGTTAGGTTATTCAGGAAAGTCATGTAATAGCCATGCCCAATCTTAAGATCATAGTATGAGGACAGCTGGAGATACCCAAGCGAAGGGTGGACTTGCTGTCGTGGAAGTACTGCAGACAGTAAGCACCAGCCTGTGGAAGTGCAGAAGACAGGTCAGGTCAGCGAGAGAGTTCCTGGAAGACGTCACAGACAGGCCTGTCCTTGAACTCACCAGTGTATGCTTGACTAATATTGCTTTTCTTCATTATAAAACACACCCACGCTTGTATACACTTGTAAAATATTATTCATGATACTGTAAAGAAAAATAGAAATCACCTATAACTTTATCTGCCAGTTAACTATTAACTTCAGCATGTATCTTTCCAGGGATCCCTGGGATCTCTCTTCTCCTTCCACCAACAGTTACAAACATTAAAACATAAAAAAGACAATGCATATACATAAGTTTGTATTTGATATTACTTTGACCTAATATTATATTTTGTATGCTCCCTTTTGTTATTAAAAGTCAGTGGAAATATAAATCTAATAGATATCTGATGTACCATGGTACTCAGGTGGTGTGGAGCCCTGTGGTGGAGTACTTGCCTAGCATAAGCCAGTCCCTGAGCATGTCAAGAAAACAAGGATCCCACAGTATTAATCACAGTATTTCCTTATTTTTAGATATTTTACTTCAGGTCCTTGAAATGCAGGGGGTTTTGTTGCTTTGTTTGTTTATTTGCTATTGTAAAGCATATTTGCACATAATTATTTGTTTCAACAAAAACAACTCTAAAAAGAATTATTAAGTCAGGAAATACATTGTTAATAAAATATAAATGAGCTTTGAAAAACAAAAGTAAAATACTAGGGAAAGTATTTTATTGACACAAGAAACTGGTATGGAAGTGCATGGATGCAAAATTACAGGAGCAGCCCTGAGAGCTGAGCTACAGAAGCTGAGCTCAGAACACTAGCCACTAGCCATGAAGACTCTGAAATAGTTTAATGAAAACAGGAACATGATCATGTTTGTGACAATGACAGATAAGACAGGCTTGGGGGAGGACTCCTGCAATAGTCCAGGATT
This sequence comes from Peromyscus californicus insignis, assembly GCF_007827085.1. Classification (NCBI taxonomy): domain Eukaryota; kingdom Metazoa; phylum Chordata; class Mammalia; order Rodentia; family Cricetidae; genus Peromyscus; species Peromyscus californicus. The sequence continues at coordinate 12,607,093 of NW_026294402.1, forward strand.
TACCAGTGAGCAGATCAAAACAATGTACCCGTAAGAGAGGGGACATGCGTGGGCTTTTTTTTCTCACTTCCATTAAGTGGTGGCTACATAGTTCATAAATGATAGTGTCTTTGTCATTAGGAAAAAAAGTATATACATATTTTTTATTTGATTCCAACAGCTTTTGAGTATTAAACACAAGACAAAACATCCAAATCATGATATTGAGTCCACTCCAGTTTTGGGTCTTTGTGATAGTAAATCTAGATGAAGAGAGGCAAAGGTCAGGTGCTGAAGACTCAGGTATTCCCTGAGAGAATCACTGAGGTCACTTTCTTGTAGAGGGAAGCAATGACACTGCATGATTGTGCCGTGGAATGTCATTCTATATGCTGTGAATGTGGGTTGCTCTGATTGGTTGATAAATAAAATGCTGTTTGGCCAGTAGCCAGGCAGGAAGTATAGGCAGGATAAGCAGACAAGGAGAATTCTGGGAAGAGGAAGGCTGAGTCAGGCAGGAGTCACCAGTCACACACAGAGGAAGCAAGATGACAAGGCAGAACTGAGAAAAGGTACCAAGCCATGTGGCTAAACATAGGTAAGAATTATGGGTTAATTTAAGTGTAAGAGCTAGTCAGTAATAAGCCTGAGCTAAAGGCTAAGCAGTTATCAATAATATTAATCCTCTGTGTGATTATTTTATAAAAGGCTGCAGGACTGTGGGTGAGAGATTTGTCCCAATTGCAGGCCAGGCAGGACATAGAAAAACTTCCAACTACATGATTGCTAAAGTCCTTTTACCTAACAATGTCTACAAGTTTAGGTGAGACCAGAAACCAAACATTAGTTCAGATTCTTATTTTGACAAAAACCAAAAACAGCCATCCACATTTTTTTCTGGAAACTTAAGTTAATCATGATTCAATAGAGCAGTCAAAGTGAGTTCACTGCCACAGCTCACAAGATGGGACCACCTTTGCATTTCACCTTGCAACTGAGTACAGGGCATGAGAATACCCCAATTATCCTATTTGTTTAGTGGGGATATGCAAAAGGATCCTCCCCTCTCCATGGCCCCTCCTCCTCTTTCTGAGAGATAATTGAGCCAAGATATGGAAAGCATTCAAGCAAGTAAATGACTGTTCACTGAACTAAATCATTATAATTATTTTTATTTATGTTTTTATAATTATTTTTAAAGGATGAATACAAATGATTTTAAGATCCTGTAATCTATAAGAGTTGGTGGCTCATATTTTAATAATGATTTCTTCCATTTTGAGATTGTAATATAATTACATCATTTCCTCCTTAACTTTCCTCCTTTTAACACTCCCATATACCCTTATGCTTTCAAATTTCTGATCTCTTTTTCCATTAACTGTTATAACATGCATATATATGTATACATTAATTTGTATATATATTTAAGAATACATATACACGTATATGTGTGTAATATACATATATATCTGAGGTCATATTTAGTAATAATTATGTTTTATATATATATAATTGTAACATATATATGTCATATATACACATAACTTGTATATATATATAAGTATATATTCAAGATGGTTATATTTAGGAATAGATATATCATATGTGTTACATATATAATATATTCCTAAATATAGGAATAAATATAACATATATGATATAGATATAGATATGCACACACTTAAATCTAACCTCCTCAGTCTGTGTAATGTTCCTCACATATGTTTTCAGGGCAGACTCTGTGGTATGAGATAACCATTTGGTGTGCTCTTCCTTGGGTTGAGACTATTTCTCCTGCTTTCTACATTCCGTCTGTCCTTATGCCCACAGCTATGTGTAGTCCTCAGCCCTCACCACAGAAACTTCTCTGTGGTGGCTGATTTTTAAAATAACTCCTGTGAAGGAGAAGTGTAGATTACTTTTCCACATAAGCGGGAAGGATGGCTTGGATGCAATATGGATTCCAAAACAATTCTACATGCCTCTAATGTCCAATGTGTTGTTCAGGTTCACTGAAGAATGCCCTTGCTGTAGTCACTGACTTGGTGATCCTGCTTACTCCTGACAGTAATGAGTCCTTAATGGCTTAGGGCTCTGTCCCCAAGAGGACCTAGCTCATCTTCTGTACCTAAAGACTCAGCAGTGAAGAAGGAAACTAAGCCAAACATTGGGGTTGGTCACAGTGCAGGCACAAGGCAGGAGCTGATGAATATCTAGATTTAGATAGAATATCAAAGAGTCAAACTATGTTCCAAGGGTTCATAAAATCTTGAATAAAGGTGTCGCAATACCAGCCAGAGCTGGGTGGGACTTGGAGTAAAAAAGTAGAACTGGAAAATAACTGAAGCCAATTATCACAGCATTAGAAAGCGGACCTAAGAGCTTGATAGGTTAGTGGGTGGCGAAAGGGGCCGAAGTGGACAGTGTGATATGGAGAAGGGAAAGAGGATGTCTTCGGGACACCACGGCCTAATCCAACCTGGGAAGGTTAAGCTCTGGCTGGGGGCTGTAGCCGTCTAACCATAACAGAAAGGATGGCTTGGAAGGCTTCCACTTTCAGTGTAGGCTCAGAAAGATGGGACCACACAGCTTAGAGAGCCTCTCATGGCACCAGCCGTGTTTATTACAGCTGTTTAAAATCCTGGCAAATACAGCTAGTTATTGTCAAGTAGGTGCTCATGTGGGTCCTACTTTCACACTGTTTCTAACAGTCCTCACTTATGAAGTTACTGTCCCTAAGACTCTAAGACTTCTAACAGCCCTTCCAAGCTCATCATGCTGGTGCCCACAGAAGCAAACCAGCAAAGTAGGCTAGTAAGAAAGGCTTGGCGGTCACAGGGAAGCCCAGACTCCATGCTCTTGTTCCCTCTGATTTTAAACAGCAGATAAGATGAGGCTATGGAGCAGACACAAGATCTATGTGTTACATCACAGTTTTCTTGCTAGAGTGGAAAAGGAAATGCAGGGAGACAGCAAAATAATACTTTTTGTTGTTCTTGTTGTAAAATAATTTTAGAGTTTATACCCTTTGCTAAAGTGTTTTCTAGAAGGGTGTCATAGTTAATTATTTAATGATTTAAAATTAGTACATTGCACATTCACAAGATTTGAAAATAAGCTCAAAGTCATCAAGAAAATAAATACTTTTAAAATGCCCCCAAATCGAAGTTCCTAAACTTAAACCCACCATGTGAAATCTATTTAAAATATTGAATTTCTTAGCAAACCCCTCTTAACACCAATACAAAACCAAACATTAACTGTTTTCTAACATTTAGCTAAATACTAAATCATGGAAACTTTATTTTACTTCATCATGCTGTCTTGGTGATAAAAATGTTTATTTTCCAAACAAAATGAAGGCCTTGCCCTTAATTTCACCAGTCATTTCAATACAGCCCTATTCTAGATTGTGTGAATGAAGAAAACAACGCAGAAACCACTCTGAGGAATTGTGCAGCCTTGAGAGCTTTGATGGTCAAGGCAGCTAAAGATACTACAAACATTAACACAAAAGAGCTACAGAGATGTTGAGGGCCAGCTAAGGAAGTTGAAGGAAGCCCTCATAAGGTTCCAGCTGGAATTTCCTGGTCTCGGAATTCAGTCCATGAACTCTCAGCTCCTGCCCTTGCCACAGTCTAGAAACTCTGACCTTCATCTGACTTTACTCAGGGGCTCTATAATGACTTCATCTGAAGGTCTTTAAACGATTTTGAGAAGTGTATGATATTATACAGTTATCACAACGAGGACTGCAGGAAACATTACTAGATGGATATCACCATCTTCCATTAAGTGGTGATTCTGTCAGTAATTTCTTTTCACTGCCTGTCAAATTCTAAAACACCCAAGATCTTGCTTATTATGTCTTGCACAATCCCTGCAGGCTCAACTTGTGCAGAACCCAGGGAGGCGGGGGAGAAGGCAGAAGGAGATGGAGGTGAAGGGTTTAATGGAGTTGCTACAAAGATGTTCAAATTAAATTTATTTCTCCCCAACAGCTAGAATTATTTTAAAAGAAGATACATGTTCTCTGTGAACATGTTCGGCCTCACTTGTACAAGACACATAATATACTCAGGGGTTTACAATTTTAAAAATACATAACTGCTATATCAAACATGTGATTTCACATACTGTTGTCTAGTTTAGAATTTGCTGAATTAAAATAGAGCACCCACTATTATCACTGTTCAATAATTCACAAAATTCCATAGACATAAAGGAACTCAAGATAGTTCATTCACACTAAAGCACTGCAAAGTTTGTGTCGAAACAGAAAACCTCCAACCAGAAAGTAGGTGCATCCCACTCTACCTTCTGTACTACTTTGTATTCTGCTGGATGACTTCCAACCAAGAGGGACTCCAAAGGAGGAGGGCTCTGAGCACATAATCCCAATGATCCCCACCAATGCCTCCTAAGGGCTTCATCATTTTTCTCATTATTATCTCTGCACCTGATTTGGGCAGGACTGTAGAGCAAAATAATAGCAAGAGAGTCCTTTAGTGCAAATCTGTGGCCTCAGAGCATTGTGGCAGGTGACAAGGACTGTTAGAAGAGCTGGTCTAAAGTTTTATACAACTGGATAATGAAAAAGATGTAGTCTCAAGGCAATCGCAGCCAACTTGAGAAAGAAATCAAAGGAGCCACTTCTTCCAAGTGTCACACACTGATTAAAAACTGGATAACAGTTTTGAAGCACAAAATACACCCACTCCCAAAGTGGGAACCCAGAGGAAAGCAGGTAAGGCCAAATCACATTAAAGGGATTTATGGGATCTGACAGTACGGTTGCTTCAGATGAATGGGGCAAACCCAATTTACCCAGCCCAGCACATCAAGGGAGATTGTTAGCTCTCCCTTCCAGAGATAAATCAAAGGTGGCCACAAAAGTAAAGAGAAAAATGCAAGGTGCTAAATGTCAGTCAGTGAACAGGCATTTATGGAGCAGATATCCTGTGCCAAGTGCAGGGCAGTGAACCCAAGACAGACTCTTTTTCCCAAGACTGGATTCTTTTGGTGGGAGACAAAGAGTACATTATAAATACTGGTCATTTTCAGTTCTAAAACGTGCTTTGAAGACAGTGAGATAGGATCGTGCTAAGTTAGTTGCAGAGAGGGATTGTTTCAGCTAGGGTGGCTTTTTCTGAGAGAGGAGGGTGAAGGCTTCACGCAGCTGAGGGATGACCTGCAAGAAATCAGATATAAGGTGGCATAGAAAGACTGTGTGGGAGCCTTATGGCAGAGAAAGCCCCACATGTCACAAAAGAGGGAGAAGGAATCAGGGCTTGGAAGGGACACTTGTCCTGAGGTGCAGAGTAAGTGGCAAGTTGGTCTTTACCCATGGGAAAGCATGATGTGTGGGTTAAAAAATAATCCAAGAGTACTGGAAGTGCTTAAAACCAACAGAGTAGGAATATCATTAGAAGCAGAAAATAAAGAGATAGGTGTTGCTGAGAATGAACTCTGAAATTCTGCCATTATTAGATATTAGTATGAGGATCAGTGGAGGGGACTGAAAAGGATAGACCAGGATGGTGGAAGAAAACTAGATCAGCACAATAGAAGAGAAGCTCAGAAAATAGTGCTTTGAAGACTAAAATGGAAGTAGCCATGTCTGACAAATGCTGCTGAGATACTCAGTCTGTGAGTTTAAAATTTTAAAGGTCAGATGAACAAGTTATGAATCACCTGACAAGAAAGTGTTTTCAAAAGAGGTGGACCACAGCTGAGACCAAAGTGAACATCATCCTTACTACCCTGGTGGCTTCCCTGCCAACTACTTTGGAAAAGTCAAACTTGTAACTTAATGTATTTAACCTGAACATCACTTCATCAAGTAATGATGGGATGGATTTGGGAGTTCACTGGGTTGTGACCAAAGGGGAGGGGGCATGAAGCACCTTGGCTAGACGAGAATCTAAGAATGGAGCTCTAAGACTATGTGACAAAAATCATTTCCTCCATTTCTAAAATGGTAATATTTATTACTACAAGCTCTCTACATAAAAGTAACTAGGAAAGATGAATGGTTATTTTATCACAATGGCGTTTAGACACACAATCTCTTGATTATTCTTTGTCTTCACTCCTAACAAGAAATACAAATTTTATTTTAAAATAAGGGTCTCCTGTAGCCCAGGCTGACCTCAAATTCACTGTGTAAGGTGACCTTCAAGTACATATGCTTCTGCCTCCGTCTCCCAAGTTCTGTTAGGATTACAGGCATGTAATATCACACCTAGTTTATGCTTTATCATGTTGAGATTAACCCAGGGCTTGCCATCTGCTAAACAAGCAGTCTGCCAATTCCCAGTGGTCCTGTTTCTGTGACAAAAATATGCAGACCAACAGACAACATAAGGGAAGAAAGGGTTTACTGCCTTAAAGCTCCAGGTCACATGATGGAAGAAGGAAGCAGGTCACATCATATCCATGGTCAAGAGCAAAGAGATGGTCTGCTACATCCTCACTTGCTTCCCCTTGTGATCCTGCTTACCTGCTTAACTAACGCTCTCCATTCTTCTACAGGGCAGGGCACAGCCTACGGAATGGTGCCACCTACATTTATGGAGGGTCTTTCCATCTCAATTAACAATCAGACAATCCCTATGTGCCCACAGATCAACCTGATCTAGGTAATTCTTAAAATAAAACCCTTTCTAGAGGAGATTCTAAACTGCTGACATTTATAACTAACTATCACACCAGCTCAAGAAATACTCCTTTGTGTGTGTATGTGTGTGTATGTGTGTGTATGAGTGTGTGATGTGTGCATGAGTGTGGGGGGTGGAGAGGAAGAGGTGCATATGTGTGTAGACATGTGCCCATGGCCATCCTTTGGGACTCAAGAGCAGGATATCAGATTTCCTGCTTTTTCACTCTCCACCTTATACTGTTGAAAGGGTCTCTCACAAAACCTAGATCTGTCTTATGCCCAGCAATCCCCCTGTCTCCTCCCTACAAGGCACTGCAATTATATGCACAGGACCATGCCTGCCTTCTCATGTGGGTTCTGGGGTCCCAAACTCAGGCCCTCATGCTTGTCTAACAAGAGCACTTACCCACTGAGCCATTTCTCCAGTCTCTAAGAATATTCTTAATATAGTTTCCATCTCACAACTTCAAGCCCAAGCTTTTCTAATAAATAACTGAAACATCAACTGCAGCGCACAAGTTCTGTCTGTTCGGATTATGCATAACAGGCTCACTTTTTCATGGGATTTGGTAATTTTAGAAAAAAATAAATCAAAAGAATAGTTTTCAATCTTTTCTTTATTTGAAAATAACTGCTGGTCATCTCACTCACTTGTGGGTCTCAATGCAGACCTACATTATCTCAATTCAGGGCACTTCAGAGTGGTTGGAGACTAAAGGGCCAGGCAAGTCTGTTTGTAGCTCATTAAGACCAGCGTCTCTCAGCTCCTGGGGCCTGTCTGGAATCTGTCAACACTCTGAGTCGTATCATAACTATAAGGAAATGTTTTTAACTTAACTTTTGACCTTCAGTCTAATGAGTCCTCTAATTCTACCAGTTCAATCTGTTGAATAATTCAACAAACAGCGTTCTGACCCAAGGCAATTTACAACATGATGGTATTTTTGCTCTTAGATAAAGAGGAGGAAAAGCTGATTCTGCATTCCATTGCAGCTCAACATGCTGAAAACACCTGAATACATCATTTTTTAATTCTTTCTGGGCCGAGTGAGACCTGAAATGGAAAGCATAATGTTCCCAAACTATAATCTAACTTCAGTTTAATCTAAATATCCCACAAAACAATTATTCTTTCTTCTCCAACCCATCTTCCTTAAGGAAAAAAATGTGAATAAAAGCAATATTTACCAGGGGGTATATATTGTACATGTTTGCGAATAGCAATCAGACATTTTTAGAAGCCAAGGATAACTTATACTTTAGTCAATTCTCCATGAATTTCAGGGAAATAAATTATACGTTAATTATGGTTACCACAACTGCGCACCTATCACTTGAATGGAAAAGAAATAAATAGAGGAGAGAGACCAGAAATTAAAATTAAGTTAGTGATGTGTTTGAAGGTTCAATTAGAATCTACAGACAGCCAACCATTAAAAGAGAAAGGAGGCATACTGAGATTATCACCTTTAGGAAGTTATTTTTCCTTTAAAATTTAGGGATAATAATGACATAGCAATCTCTTTTGCAATCAGTGGACAGGATCAAAGCCATCTAGGCTAAATCATATAACATACAGAAGATCACCATGTAAGAGAGTTAAGACACATCCAGACTCCATCACAGAGCATACAAAAGATCACCATGTAGTGAGGTAAGACACTCAGTCCATCCAGGCTCCATCACAGAGCATATGAAAGAGCACCATGTAGTGAGGTAAGACACTCAGTCCATCCAGGCTCCATCACAGGGCATATGAAAGAGCATCATGTAGGGAAGAAAAGGCACTGGGTGCTGATCCATTTACTATCACTTAAGAAGTGGAATGGCCTCATTCGGGGACATGGCAAAAGGTGGACAGAAGATGTAGACAGATCTAATCAAAACTTCCTCTGCCTCTTTCTATGGCCCTCTGGGCAAGTCTCCTGGCCTCTCTGAGTCTTAGTTTACCTACATCGGAATGAATGGAGAGGGCTTATCTGCCATGCTAAGATTTAGGAAGATCACAGAGACAGTGACTCTGTTGCTTTCGTCCCTTTTAAAGGCTGCACTGATTGGCTGTTTGGGGCGGAGACTGAATTTACTCTCTGAGAGTCTGTCACGCCTGCAGTCCACAGCAAAGGAGGAAGCCCCGAGGTGCTCAAAGTATAACCGTGTACATTATGAAATGAATGTGCTCCATCCAACCTCACTCCACAGATTCTAACAAGCAAGTTTCCAATGTTACCTGGTCAAGGACACAGCCTTATGTGGTCCTGTAAATGTTGTTGTTGTTGTGTTACAAAATTATTTAGGATGGTAGGTGCTATCCTAACAAAGGAACCCCTATAAGCAAATAATTTTAACCAAGCTTCCTTGAGAATCTCTTTTCTCTTTCATTTAAAATCCCTCTACACCTCCTTCAGAGGGTAATCAAAGACAAACAGCTGGTATTGTGTCTAACTGGAAGAGCCTGTTCCTTGGCCTCACTTCCCATCCCCACCCCCTGTTTTCCCAACATAGGAACTTTGAAGCTGTTGCTGTCTAAATTCCATGGTCTCCAAAAAGCTGCTCTTGCCCAAGGACCTTCCACCAAAGCCTGTGCCCCTTCCGGGATGCCAAGGAGCCTGTCAGACACTATGGTTTCTTTTCACTTTGCTCAGTGTAAATATGCCCACCATTCTCTTATGCTTATGTTTAAGACGTCAGAGCTAGTTAGCTGACTAGGTATCTGGTCAGAGGTTTCAAAATGCACTTAAAATTTCTTTAAGACCAACAGAGATTGGGTCTACGACAGCAATCTTTACACTGTGTTCTTGGGGGATAGGTGTAGACAGCACCATAGGAACATGAGAATTTGTCTTCTGCCCCATAATTCTTCTATGCTGAGTGAGCAAGATGAAATATCAAATGATCAACTGGCTTATTCACATTCACAGCAAATGGATTGGAACCAAAGTGAGCAAAGTAGAGATCTAGGGAGATTAGGTCTTTGCCAAGTAGTGTGTGATTAGCAGGTAGTTTTCCATGCCCTTCAACACCAGGTATAGTCACTGACTACAGAGTCCTTCCTGAAGAAGGACAAAGGACAGTACACAGACACATACACAGGCCATTTGGTCATGGGATATTACTCCATGGGTGACATACCAGAGTTCATTAGAACTATGGAACATGAACCCAGAGAAGGAAGTCATTTGATGAAATCAGAGAAAAGCACCCCTTCCCTGCTCCCAAAGCACTCAAATTCCTGACAGCTTTTCCCAACAGCTTCTGGCAAATGGTCACTACCAAACAAGTAGAAAAAAACATTCTGAAAATCAAGCTGGAAAGAGGGAAAGTCCCCACAAATCCCAGGTCCCCTCAGAGCAGGGAAGGGGTATGAGTCTCCTTCAGGACATCTCAGTCTCAGAGGCTGATGCTGTGGAGCAGAGAGAGGCTCACATTCTCCACAGCAGACTCTAGGGCCGTCTCCTGGCACAAAGTATACCCACTGGAGCTAAAAAAGCAATGGAAGCAGCTTAGATTAAACTTAATTTCCTGACACACACAGTGAGAAAGCAGAAACCCACCTGGTCATCACTGCACTCCACTCAATATGCCCACCTAATGATGCTTTATCAAGGAGGAGTCACATCTCAGCCATAGGACACATAGCAGCTTGTTCTTTAAGACACTTTATATCTCCTGCTCATATGCTAAAGAGAAAACACACTTTCTAGATTATCTGGACAACATTGCTCACAGTGAGACCAGGTTCTCAAACTGGAGAAAAAAAGAAATAGCATGCTCAGAGAACAAAATTTTGAAAAAGAAACATGGTTTATTTATTCCCTACTTCTGTTAATTAAATGCTTGTAGGCATTATTTTAAGAGGCATTTAGGCCATAGACAAGTCTCTTCCAAATTAGAGGTTTGGAAGAAAAGAATACAAACTGTGACTTGTAATTATTAATAAACGGTACTTAATGAAACTACAATTTCAGCTGAGAGTAATGCTAGATATTAACTCAAGAATCAGAAAGATATGATGGAGGAATGGGAAAAGAAGACAGAGGTTCCTAGAGCCGCTTGACCTTTATTCAAAGTGCGAGCATTGGAATATTTGTGGACCAACGATATGCTGGTCCTGTAGAACACACTTCTCAGTTCTCAGAAGGACAAAAGTTGGATTTCAACCCAGCATTCCACAGAAATACCTCATCCCGAATCACATGCAGCTAAGGCTGTGTTGTTGTTTGGAGGCATATTTGAGCTGACCACATACATCTCTCCTACCTTCTCTACTTAATAATGTAACCACAGTAAACAGCTTTCTTACTTGGATGAATTTCTCCTTACATTCAAAATTCTTCCAGTGAAGAAATGGAAATTTCTGCCTCAGAAAATAATTATCTTTTCAACACTCCCCACCTCAAGCATGGGGACTTGGCGTTGACTTATGGAGCAACACTCATCCAATGCTCGTGGCAGCATTTTAAAATATGAATAATGATGTCCCCCCCTAGCTCAGTAACTGCCCTATAATAAACTCTCAGACACTATCCACAGATAATGATCTAACCATCTTCCCAGGCATTCAAACTGTTTAATATTTGCAGACAAACGTGACTCGGATAACCACTACTTAAGTAATTTTGCTGTCTATCTGAGCTCCTATGTATAGGAAGAAACAGCCAGCTTGATATTCTCAAGTCACCTCAACTTTCCATGAAGGCTCTTGTTAAGTTCACACTAACTCATTAGACAGAGGCCGTAGCACATACATGGGCCGCCTAACACCACAATGTGTTGGTGTTGGTGTAGACAAGAGACTCACATAATTCCTTTATGTTGTATTCATGAAAAATATATAAATGAAGCTCCTGGTCTATGGTGGGTCCCGAGCAGCTCATGATCCAGCTTCTATAACACATCTTCATGGGGACTCACTTTGTGGGGTTCTTCACTGCAGCCCTTGAAAGAACTACCAGAATGGGATTTTATAAAGAGATTAAAGAACTTTTGAACAAAAGCCAGATAAGAGAAATAAGGCTAGCTGTTTTTTATGCCATCTGTTTCAATTTCATGCTTTATCACTTTTATAACCAAGTAAGAAAGCTGATAAAGACCTTTGCTTTTCCTTTTTCCTACAGGGCAAATTTCCAGAGCCTTGGGTCAGGTTTTTTTTTTTTTTTTTTAATGTGACTCTTAGTAGCACAAAAATTAATATTCTTAAAACACAAAAACACATATCCTACACACACAGACACTACTATGAGCTGGTTAACTGGAACATTTCTATCTGGAGACGAAAACAAAATCCATGAAAGGAGAGGAACAGAGGGGAAGAGCAGCAGGAGAAGGCTGCGTCAACTCAGGAACAGGGCACACTGACGGTTCTTCACACTGGGTGCCTGGAATTCATGACAGCGGTAGAAGGTGCCTCAGCTCTGCTTTGCTGCCTCAGAAAGACAGCTGTTTAGTGCATAACACATACACACCCTGACGAGGAAAAACCTCAGCTTTGAAAGACTTGAGGGCAAACCTCAGGTCCTTTGTAAGAGCACCCCAACCATTTCCTCTGCTCTCTAGCTCACACTTCGAAAACACCAAAGGAAAACATGAAAGCCAACTGGGAATCATGTCCTTTGAAGCTGGAAGGTCATGAGGTCCCTTCTAGCACCCCAGAAAGACCATTCCACTGGTTTCTAATGGCACGCCAGGTCCTTTCCATTTCATTTCAGCTCAGCACTTCTCCTGACTTAGAAGCCAGGCAATTGCTTATGACTTGACATATGTGGAGACAGACTGTAGTCCTTCTTGAAGAATTCCGCTCCAGGCACTGAACCACCTCTGATGCCTCTCCACAGTGGACGTTTCCTTGTTATGTACATATGTATTACACTGTGTATTAAGGTAAGGTAGGACGCTAAAGGCACAGTTCTAAAGGTTCATTTGGGACAATCCCTGCAATTTCAGCCTGTGTCCCACTTACGACTTGTGGCACTAAGAGCTTATATCATACCTGTGGCCCCATGTTACTGACATCTTCTTAAGTGTTGAGATCTGCCCTTTCACACTAACATACATGCCCACTATTCATTTGAAGGGCGTCATCTGCTGTAATGGTCAAGAGTCTTGTGTACCAGAAAAAGTTTCAGATGACTTCTGTGTCACACTTCTTGTTCTCCCTATTTCCCAATTCTGAGAGTTACTTGAAAAGTCCATTTCCTATAACTCCTAAATAATAATAGTGGAAATAATATTGGAATAATAAGGCTAAGAATTAAAGATGTACTTAAAGATACTGAGGTATCTTAAAGTTATCTTAAAGATAACAAAAAAGGTGAAACTGTTTGCTCAGTACACATTGTTAAGAAAGATTTAGATTGAAATGGAAAAGAAAGCCAGGTAGCCCAGTTCCTTCCTGTGGCCAGGCTCCCAAATGCCAACAAATGCACACACACACACACACACACACACACACACACACACACACACACACACAAATAGGCACACAAAGTCTGGCTTACCTGGTTCCTGCATGCCCACTAACTCCAAACTAAACACACAGTCTGATGACCTCAATGCTTCCCTACTCCCAAACTCCAAGACAATCACATGTACACATACATGTTCTTCCCTACTCCCAAATTTCAAGCCAAACACTTGTATACATAGAAGCACATATACCTGCATGAATGCACATTTACACATACACACAAAGCCTGACCAGCCTGACTCCCACCTGCTCCCAAACTCCCAATAAAACATACATGTACATATATAAACACATGCACAGAGAGAGAGAGAGAGAGAGAGAGAGAGAGAGAGAGAGAGAGAGAGAGAGAGAGAAAGGAAGGAAGGAAGGAAGGAAGGAAGAAAGAAAGAAAGAAAGAAAGAAAGAAAGAAAGAAAGAGAAAGAGAGAAAGAAAGGGGGAGAGAAAGAGAGAGAGGCTTGACCAGACTGCCCCCACCCCTGCCTGTCTACCAACTCTCAGCTTTCCCCAACCACTCTGGTCAATTCCACCACAGGATTTACATCATTCCTTTCTCACCAAATTCTCTTAATGATTTTAACTTTCTCCTTATTATCTAACTTCTAATCTTTCCCTCTGAACAAACTAGTGGGAAAACTGATGACTTTTCTTTCATGGTCTTTGGTTTCTGGTCCACATGGTCATTCTACTCTTCTAGTGTTCTCCATCATCAAATTCATCTTTCCTCACCTCTCCCTCTCTTCGCCAGTATTCCTTTGATCTTCATCCCACAACGCCTACTTCCACAGAGCTCCATAATAATCATGGCTCACACAGCAATATCACGTTCTCAAGAAACCCAACTGCCAAGTGAATAAAGTCCAAGGTCCCTTCTTGACATCTTGCACTATTCAATATTTAGCATCAGTATTCCCACCCACAACTATCACACAGGCAAAGTTCCGATGGAGTGAAAAGATTCACACATTCCTTCCATGATACCTCTGTCCCCAGCACTGGGTCTTTGTTCTGGTGCTGTATTCAATTGAGATGTTCCTTTGTAGCTCACTCAACACTACAACTGTGTCTCAGGAGCTATCCCATGGTACCTCAAGCCAGGACAAAGTCTCCTCGTTTGAATTTCATAGTACATTGATCCCTTGCAGTTCTTGTCATTATGTGCCCTGTGTTTTAAATTCTTCTGCAAATGACTCACCTCTCCCCACCAAGAAAGCAAGGAGTGGGCATTAACTGCAGTTGTAGTTTTGCCTTAGCTGTTGTACATTAGGCACTCAGGAAGCTCTCACATTTATTTTTTTCAATGACTATATTGGGAATCATCCTGTACTGAAGCATATGTATTCCCAGAGCTAATAATGAAAATATAATAAGTAAGAGAACAAGTAGATGCTTTGTCATCCCCAGGGCACTTTGGGTAATAATAACAAATCACATTAAAACAGAAAATGTATTGTGATGTACCTGGTGTCAGTGGGAGAGCTAGGATTAATGTTCCTGGACCCAAGAAAATTCCAAGCAAGAAGAGGGAATCCTGATGTGGGTATGTGGTAAAAACTGATTGCACAGTGGGGCACTTGGATCAGAAAGTGCTGTACACAAACAGCTAGAGTCAGTCCGCAATTGCCTTCAGAGTCTTTGGAAAAGTAAAATAGTCCTGATTAGGTCACATTTTTCATTAAAATACAGTTCCTAGGCTAGTCAGAGGGCTCATGGGTAAAGGCACTGGCTGCCGAGCCTGACCAGCTGAGCTCAGTCCCTGGGAGCAACATAGAAGAAAGAGAAACCTGACACCTGCAAGTTGTCCTCTGACCCCACCATTCGTATATTCACATTCATACCCGCCATATAGAATATATGCTGTATTTACATTCGTATATTCACATTCATACCCGCCATATAGAATATATGCTGTATTTACATATAGGCTGTACCCAGAACAATCTCAGAGGATCTGGATCGCCACATTCATTGAAGAGTTACTGAAAAAGGAGAACTATGTAATTTGTGAGTTTTCAATCACACACCAAGTCCATTTCTCTTCCACATGTCTGCCCCTTGCTGGTCTCTCCTCAGTCTTTGAGTCTCTATACTCATTCTTCAAAGGCGTCACAGGAAGACTGGGGTTTATAGTTCTGGAGAGAAATGAAAAAGGTTATAGGTTTCACATTTTTGTTGTTATTTTTAAGGTAATTTTTTTCCTTCCTCAAAATTTTCAGAGATGGAGAATCCATTAGGTAATTACGTCCAGCCCAAGAGGCCAATTCATGATTGTTCCCTGCAGCTCACTCTCCAGCAATTTTCCAGTCCACTTCCCCAGGGAAATGTTAAAGCCATCTCTCCCACAGCTACTTTCAAATTTAGCTTGAACTTGGTACCACTGCAAAGCTTTCGATGTAAACTTTATAACAAGACCCGAGATGAAATTGCAAGCAGCCATTAAAACCAAGATCTCTCCTTTTATTTTTTTCCAGGGGGTGGAGCAGAGGCAGACTGCACAAGGCACAGGTGGAAAAGACCACAGGAGGGTGTCATGCACTTCAGTGTTAGTCTTGCCATAGCTCTTCTCACACAAGGTTTACTGAGAAACACTTATTCCTGGTTCTGAAGAAGTGGCCAGAGTTCTAAACCCCTCAAACAAGTAATGGAGCAGAGGATCAGCATTTGATACTTGTCCCCCAACCTAGAGCATCTTGTTAGTGTTACAATGCATTTGAGCTTGCCATGTTGCCTAATTGTGATTCAGACTACACAGCCTTGAGACCAAGGCAGGACTAGGTTCATACCATGGATACACAATTAATCAGCCATGTAGTCTCAGAATAAATAAGATCATTAAATTTCTGTCTTTTCAACATTAAAATGGACATGGCAATACCTATGTCTCACAGGAAGAATAGTTAAGAACATGAAACAAATTACAAAAACTGCTTAGCATAAAAACAAGCTATAACTCAGAGTAAATCCATTAATAGATATCAGTGTTAAGACAAGACAGTTACTAATAAGGCTCAAAGAAATATAGTACTTTATGCTTAGAAATAGCTAGATTATTTCATGTCAAAAGAAATTTCTTTTGTACTTTGGTTTTCAAATTCCATGTCATTCATTTATTCAGTCATACATGCATACATACATATGCTAATTATTTTTGAAAAAAATCTCATTTGGAGAAATATTTGCATTGTATGTGTACAGGTATGTATGTATAAATGTCAGAATTGCAAGTATGTTCACATGTGTGTGGAGGCCCAGTCATTTGCTACCTTATTTACTGAAGCAGCCTCTCTCAATTGAGCCTAAAGACAGCCAGCATACTCAGTGGATATCGCCCTCTGAGCACTGGAAGTCAAGTGGGTTATCTTGCCTACCTAGCATCTTACACGGGTTCTGGGAATCTGAACTCTAGTCCTAAGGCTTGCGCAGAGGCTTGGTCTGCAGCACTACCTCCATAGTCCACTGAAGGATAACTTTTTTTTTTGATTCTGTGGTCTACAGTGTTGTTGTAAACTCCACTCATCCCCATCTGTCTCCAGATAGTCCATGTCTACATCTAGACACAAAGAATCTTGTTCATACAGAAACACATTGGTGATAAGCACCAAACATTGAAAATGAGGTCTCTGAGGGAAACCAAGAACCTTATATTCTACCCATGCTTGTTTTATACAGTATTGAGGATGGTAGTCAGGGTCTCCTGCATGGTAGGCAAGCACTCAGCCAGCTGAGTACCATATTCAACCAGTATTCTGCACTTTTGAAAACAGTTCTGCACTCAAATTAAAGGCGTTTGGATCAGAGTTCAGCCCTCTAGTTTACTTGAAAGTAAATGATTGTGTAACCTTTCGGTTAGAATGGGATAGCTGTCACCTCCCCATGTCAACTATTTACATAATGGTCTGTCCATCTGGATTCACACATCCTGGGCATGTCTTTCACAGGAAATGTTATGCCTCTAGTTAGTGGGTGTTTGAAATGTCGATGGCAATGAGACCTTCTTTCACTTTGTTCTATAATGGGCTCATTCTTGTATATCTCCCCTGACACACATGTCTCATCCATCATGTACGAGACCCATTCTTAGTGACAAGACTTTAGGAAGAAGCTATCATTCTTATCATGTCTTTACAGAGAAGGACACTGAGGCACAGAAAGGTTAGACAATTCCCAACCTCAAAGTATCTGGGGTGAGGCAGAATAAGGTTCTATCCCGGGCAATAGAATCTTCAAAATAGTTCATTTTCACTAAAAAACATGTCAGAATCCCATTCATTTCTTATTCCATCATCCATTCATTCATTTATTCAATATACTTTTTGAGATTATAATTACAACATTTCTCCCTTCCTTTTCCTCCCTCCAACACTCTCACATACTCAACCCCACTGACCTTCAGATTCATTGCCACTTTTTCCACTAATTGTTATTGCATGCATATATGTAGATGCACATATGTATGTACATACATGTACATTTCTAAACATAGCCTGTTCAATTCATATAATGTTACTTGTATGTATGTTTTCAAGGATGACCATTTTGCGCTTGACAACCAATTGGTGTGCTCTTCCTTGGGAAGGACCACCTCTCCTACTCCCAACTTTCTTCAGTTGCCTACAGTTCTTTGTGTATCAGTGATTCTATTCTAGATGGCAGAGACAGAAGTGGGGAACACAGACTGGATAATGAAAAAATTGGGGCTAAAGGATAGCTCAGTCAGTAAAGTGCTTGCCTTGTGAGTATGAGGACCTGAGTTGATCCCAAGACTCATGTTTAAAGCCAGGTATGGAAGAACATCACTGTAATCACAGTGTCAGAGAGACAGAGGCCGAAAGATGACTGTAGCATGCTGGCTAGCCTGTCTGACTTAAAGGTGAAGAAAGATGTTGTCTCCAAAAGTAAGGAATGACACCTGAGTTTGTCCTCCCATCTACACAAGCATGTGTACATGTACAAATGCACCTGTGCACACACACACACACACACACACACACACACACACACACACACACACACACACACTCACACATAGGCATATAAAGTAGTGGAAAAATCATATTATATCTACGCAGAAGACATTTGTAAGGAAGTGAATTTTCAAGTCTTAAAATTCATAATTATCTAATAATTAAGTAATTTTTTTTACAACCTTGGGATAAAAATTATGCAAGTAATTAAAGTCAGGATCTCTGCTGCTAGCTGGGTGGTGGCATGAGGCAGAGATCCCTATCCTAGCTGCTAATGAACCTCATCCAGTTACCAATCTTCCCAATAACTCTAGGGGCGGGGGCAGCTACCACACGGTTTCAGTAGGGTATCCTGTCCTCCAAACACCCCCTTCTCCACGCTCCATGAGCTTCTGGATTGGGGCATTCAGCCTCAGCATGCAATTTATCTGAAATCCACCCCAGTGCCCAGAAAGTTTTAATCCACAGCCACACCCTATTTTTCTCAAAGGCTCAGAAAGCAGGGCCAGCACTGCTACCCAGCAGGGTGTCAAGTTGTTTAAAATTTCTGTTTCTCACACTTTGTCTTTCAGAGGCTTTAAAAAACACGCATTAATACAACTTCTCATTTTGAGGGTCTTGTGAATAAAGTTGTCTCTGATTAGTTCAGGATCATGGATTGTGCTGCAAGTTTAGTCAGAGTCTCAGCTTTTCTTAGGGTTCACCTCACTGTTCATGTTTGGACATGGAGGGTCCAGCTTTTGGTGCAGAAGAGGCTTCACAGTTTCCATAGATGACAGAGAGAACATGGGGCTTCCTTCTGTCTCTCAGGACATGGCTGGTGGTGTCCGTCTGGAGGCCACCAGAACGTGGAGCTCCCTGCCCTGCCCCTTTGGACACTGCTGTCACCTGCTTTGGATCTGGGGGTTCATGGGGATCTTTGATATAATGAAATGGCATCTCTGCCTTAAAGGCTTGAAGGACTCTTGCCAGCTGATCTGAATTAGTTTAAGCATTCAAGTCCAAATGAGGGAAATCTCAAAGCAGTCCAGGAATCTTCTACACAGTAGGACAATTTCAGTTCAGAATTCATCAATAGTGAAACTCTTCCAATTTTTCCAGAGCAGGAGCCCCACTAGGCCCCTTCCAACCTGCAGATTCTCTTACACCGCAAATCTGTTCTCAGCCTGGATGCTTCACCTTGGACAGTTCAATAAACAAATTCCTCACAACGGCTGGCTTTCTTAAAACTCACTGCTAAAAAAATGTACTGGAGAAAAATCATGGCTAAATCCCAGCTACAGTTTTACCTTAGAAAAGCTTTATTTCCCATGGAAAGAAACCCGAGGTTCTGTGAGGAAATGTTCTCTGTAAATCCCAACACTGAATAATGGCCCTTAAGCTGCCCAGTTGGTTTCCTTTCCAAGGAGCCAATAAATATGTCCTAGGTGCTCCTGGCAAATGAATACCAGGTCTCATGCTCCAGAGAAAACTCTCAAAACAGAAACTAAGGACTAAGTAAAATATATTTAGTCCTGAATGTGTGTGTGTATGTATGTATGTATGTATGTATGTATGTATGTATGTATGTATATATATATATGTGTGTGTGTGTGTGTGTATGTATATATATATACATATAGTGTGTGTGTATCTCATTATATAGACTGAATAGGATAGGTTGTATTTATATATTTAGGAATGCGTGCATGCACACGTGCGTGTGACACACACACAATTAAAGGAATCAGAGCCAGAGAGTTTCATAGGAAGGGCTGGAAGAAGGAAATGGAAGGGGGGAAAACAGTATAATTGTATTTTAATTTCAAAAAAATCAAAGAACAGAAGCAAAGCTGATAACCTGTGAAAGTGTTTTACAGGATATATTTAAATACGCTAAAGAAAAGAAATATCCACTCGAGAAAGCCCCTCACGAGGAGTAGGAACAAATTTAAAATGCACTGTAAGAAACGAGGGATTAGAATCCATCCCAGAGGAGCAAAGAAGGACATACACTCATGAGGGACTGTCTTGTCTCCTCTGAGTGGACACTATCCACTCGGTATCGGGAAGTAGGAGAAACAGCTTCAACCGTTCAGCAAGAAACTTGGCTGACTATACAAGGGCTGGACCCAGGACCCCATGACACCCCAAAAGGAAGAAAATCAAGCTGGTGTGGCCTTATGGATATGAAAGAAAGGAAAGTCTACCTGCTGATATTGCTTGATTTGGGCAAAAGCCACTACTGGAAGGAAGGTGTGGCATTTTAGAGAGAACAGGTAGTACTCAGGCTAAATTCATGGTCCTAAAGTGATCATCAAGACCTTGTTGGGGAAGTAAGATTTGTGAGTTAGTCCTCTGTCCCCAGATTTATAAAGAGATGAGGTAAAGAGCTGGCTAATGAAACAGAGAGGCCTTCTCAGAAGTACTGCCAGCCACGATTCAGAAAGAAATAGTCTTAGTTCTGGTAGAGGAAGGCTTACTTGCAATTATTTTTATGTTCTTTGTCCAGTTAAGTGGCCTAAGACAGTACAACCAGGGAAGTAGTCTTTCAGGGTCCCTTTGACTTTTATGGAGAGCCAGGTTTGAGAACCAGGACTTAAAAGTAACTTTCATACCAACATGTAACTGTTAAAGACGTCTTTAAGGTTGATGGAACCACAGGACACATGAGCAGATGAGAGGAGAGGGGGGGGGGGGAGGGGAGAGGAGGGGAAGGAAGGGAAGGGAAGGGAAGGGAAGGGAAGGGAAGGGAAGGGAAGGCAAGGGAAGGGAAGGGAAGGGAAGGGAAGGGAAGGGAAGGGAAGGGAAGGGAAGGGAAGGGAAGGGAAGGGAAGGGAAGGGAGACAAAACAATAGAATAGATGACTTCAGTGACTCTTGCAGCCAGGTGCATTCTTGTAGGTTCTCCATAGACTTGGTTTAGCAGAAGGCTGTCGTCAATGTCACACCAGTATTTAGTTAATTGTGATATTGCTGGACAAACTCACAGCTCTAGTTCCAGATGGCAGCTGTGTAGCTATTTCCTTCTGGGCAATAAGAGAGGTAGGTGTGGCCTGGATGCTCGCAGACAAAGGTTACTATAGCTGAATGACTTGGTCCATGTGGTTCTGTGTCACTGTTCCTCTCCTTATGCAGATGTGCACCTTGGTAGAAAATATTCTCAATTTGAAGGATTGTTCAAAAGACATGTCATACATAGGCACAGTTGCCAACTCAATTCTCTCTCCTGCTACTTTGTGACTCTTCTTGGAGTATGGCTCTGGACTCTCTGGGAGTATGTAGAAGCTGCACCCAGCCAAGTGGCTTCTGAGTTCCATACTGGTTTTTGTTTTTATCATCTCAAGACCCCCTGCCCTGTATTAGTGCATGGAACAGTAACTGGTGACAGTGAAGTGACACAGAAACCCAGATAATCAGCTCTAAGAGTAGTCAACAGTTCACTTTGGTGGGGTTTTTAAGTAGTTAAAGTTAAATAGTGAAGAAGGGGTGGTTTTTCAAGTTAAAAACAAACCATCATACAGCACGTAAATGCATGCTCAGTTTGTAGAGCCTTCCAAGATCTTAGATAATTGAAAGAAGTAGATAAAAGTAAACTAGGTCTTATCTTAACTTTTTCCACATTTTTCCTTCCCAACTAAATAATGAGCCTTCCACAAGCAGGCCTTGTCTTCTCCTCTCAAAACTGCTTGAAACATAGTATCTAAATTCTTATTTAATCTAACACACTCATCCAAAAGCAGAGAGTTATGAGCTTTTGTGAGCTTTCCCAGCAGTTTTTATCCTTTTTGAAATTATATCCTGTTGTTGTTTTACTCTTTTGGGGGGCCCATCACCCAGCTCCCAAATAAATCACACACAGAGGTGTATTAATTACAAATGCCCAGCCTTAACTTGCCTTGTTTCTTGGCAGCTTTTCTCAATCTAAATTATCCCTGTCTAGCTTTTGCCTCTGGGCTTTTCCCTTTCTCTTACTTCTGTAAAGCTTACTCTTACTCTGTGGCTTGCTGTGTAGCTGGGTGGCTAGCCACTGGATTCCTCCTCCTTCTCTGGCTTCTTCTTTTTCCTTCCTAGATTTCTCCTTCTATTTTTCCTCTCTGCCTGCCAGCCCCGCCTGTTTCTCTCTCCTGTATTGCTATTGGCCATTCAGCTCTTTATTAGACCATCAGATGTTTTAGACAGGCACAGTAACACAGCTTCACAGAGTTAAACAAATGCAATGTAAATAAAAGTAACACACCTTAAAATAATATTCTACAACAATATCCCTACTGTAATTAATAGTAAAACAAAATTTAATCCTGAAAGCATATTGCCTGAGAAATAAGCAGTGAGGAAATTAGAACAGGAAAAAATAACTAGAAAATCTATAATCTGAACATGAGCAGGTAATATCATTTTGATGACTTCATCAATTATTAATTCATTTTAAGTGCCTACTCTTTTTGTCCAAATGTTGCATTCTAAATAATTCTTCTAAATTAATAAAGAAAAATAATTAGATGCTTCCAGCTACTATGAGAAGATCTGTACTACAGCTTTGAAGAAAAGCTTGGCCTTGAACACATTCGAACTTCCTTACTTCAGGTTCAGAGCCCTGAGGTTTGGGGAAGGCTCTCCAGTGACAGTCTGTGCTCAGTTCAGGATCTGTGTGGCTCTTCATGAGCAGTAATACTTCTTTCTATTGAAGTACTTGAATTTTGTCTGGTTTCAGGGGGACTCCTCTGGAGCTGTGTGTTTACTAAATCTGTCTCAAGTAAATACCACATGTACAGCGCTACTTGATTGATCTGCAGCAAACAGGGCTGTCTTTATCACAGCAAACTGCCGATTTGACTTTCCGTAGCAACATTGTGAGTATGGATGTCATTTTCCTAAGCAGTACAGAAGACACACTTGTGCCTATAAATTCTGTTTGCAAACTGTAAAGAAGTGACAGCCATCCCCAGAAAGCTTTCTCTCCGCGTTTTGTCTCCTCCTCACAGAGAAAACACAGCAGTTTCTTTAGTCAGGATCATGGAAATGGTTCTGAGACCCCTTCTCATGCCTGCACGGAGTTCTCCCCAAAAGCTTTGCCCCTCACCTGCCCTCCCCCACACCCAGGCAGCCACTTCTGGCTCACAGGAGGGCTCAGCAGGGCTTTGGCAGCAAGCTCTAGCAGCCATAGGAGTGGTGATCCTTTCTGCTTTGGACTTAATTCAGAAAGGAACAACCAAATTATCTCCAAGTTAATTATTAAAGACAGCCTAAATACTGTCCTTTGTTTCTAATAATGAACCACCAACCTGCAAAGTTAGCTGATGTGTTACTTAAAAGAACGCTGGTGTCAACACTCTAGACCTACATTACCTTTCTATAACAAAATACTATAGCTGGTCTATAGTAGAATAAAAAATGCTTAGCTGGAAAAAATAGAAACTGGTATTTATATACCAGTTTGTTTCTGTAAATGGGAAAAATGTTTAAGAGCTATCTATAAGTGAGAATTTAAAATGTCAAATATCTGGTTTATGTTATAACCAAAAATACTTGGGTGCTAAAAATAGGAAATGTACCCTTGCAGAGTTTCTATAGCCACTTTGTATCTATAAACAACAAGAATTTCATGGCTTAAAGTTTTTGTACGAAGTCATAACTTTCAGTGCCCATACTTGAAAGAATGATGGATCTCTTAAAAGTAAATTAATAACAAAACATTGATCCCTAATACCTACACAACTGAAAGAATTTGAGGTGTAGAAGAAATCACAAGTTTCTCTTCTCATGTAATGTTGGCCATAGGCAATATAAAAGGCAGCCCTTTGAGATGGAAAAGTCTGCTCCATCTTGTTCTAGAATTATAGATTTGCACTCAGGTAATGATGTCTATAACTAATTCCAAGAGTGGAATCTCACTATGCAATTAGTGTAAGTCCACTTTGGAGCTGTAAATTCTCTCCAGCTCTCATATATGCAAAGTAAGAGATTCAATCACACCTCCAACGGCTGGCTGCCAGCACCGTGAGGTTTTATAAGGTATCTGTGCTGTCTAAAACCCATTTTATCTTAAGGAGACTTCTTCTGATGCCTTGGTCTGCATTTGAAACTGGAGGAGGGGAGATGAGCACTCTGTTACAGTGAGTCCAATATCAATCTTTTCCAGGATTCTCCATCTGCACACACAAAAGCCAAGAACCCTCTTAAAAGAATGTGATTTATGAACTTGTAAAACCCAGGAAGTCAATCAATATGTAATGAAGTACAGCGGAAAAAAAGAAGCACGAGAGGAAAGCATGCAGGTGTGACAGAATGCTTGGTCGATGGCAATTACTGACAGGCCTGGATCGAGAGCACTCGGCTCCTGGCTGAGACCTCTGCTCTGACGAATGCTGATGGATGGGTGGGATGCCGGACAGGGCACACACCCCTTACTCCTGTTTTCTCTCTGATAACCATTTCCTGTCAGTGACTCCCCAAGGTTCATCTAAGGAGACAGGAATTGTTTCTAGAATGACCAGCACTCAATATCCCATATTGTGGGAACAAACTGCGGGCACTCTAACTTTAAAACCAAGAATGGGTTTTCCAAATGCCCACCATCACCTTACAATTTTGAGTAAAAACAAAACAAAACAAAAAATCTGAAATGCTCCAACCCAGCACATGGTGAGGCCCAGAAGTCATATTTTAGAAAATATGACATTCTAATCTTCATTAGTTATGTGATCCTCCACTCATCTGTAACTACACATTGGAAGCTCGAAGGTTCCTTTGGCCCTGAAATGCCCCACTTCTTACATCTTGAGAACTTTCTGCCCCAGTAAGAGGACTAAACTGAGGCCTCCTACATGCGAGGCAAACGCTGGGCTACTGAGGTGCATCACCAACTTTCGGGGCACTTTCGCTGCGAGGCAGGCTTTCACTAAGGAAGGCTTGAATTTGTGATATTCCTGGCTTGACCTCCCTACTGCCTGGTATTTCAGGGAGGAACCACCAGGCCTGGCTTCATTTTGAGACTGCTAATGCACCTGTGTTGTGGGAATGTATTTTACCACCTGAACAGAGTTTTAACGCCCAATTCCAACCTACCTAACATATGTGTGGATGCGTCACTTTAACACAGGGAGATTTGAGATCTTACATTTAGAATTTAGGTGCTGTCCTGTCACTTGTCCTTTTTCATTTTCTAATAACATAGTTTCCATAACGGCAATGTAAATAAGTAATTTTAGGCTAGAGCTTTCAACTTTTTCAAAATTTGTTTTTTAATGTTTTAGTATTTAGAATATTCATAGATGTCAAGTATGGATTAAATTTGCACAAATTTAGTCAAGAGGTAAATGGGTAAACATTTATGCATCTAAGAGAAACACATCTCAAGTTCAGCACACCCTGTGTCCATTCTAAGAACTTGTCTGTGCTGCCTTTCATATCTACATCTTTCTTTTGACAATTTTGAACTGGATGTAAAATAGGCAGAGGGTAACTACATCTACACATCACGAGACATCCAGTGTGGGGTGTGCTCATGCAGGTCCTAACATATGATACCATTGCTAACTAACTTTCTCCAATTTTTCAAGTGACACATGAGAATGTAAGGTACAAATTGAACCATTCTTAATAAGAAAAATCATCAGTGACACAGGCCTATTTAAAGTATCATTTTCTTATCTCAGTGGGAGAAAGAAAATTGTTAAAATAATCAAACATTAAGAGACAAAGAAAGAAAGAAATGGGGAAACAGGAAGGTAGTTATTTTAAAAGATGGAGCTGCTATGCTAAAATCATTTCAATCATGTTCATCTCTATTATTTTTAGACTAACACATAACTGTTAATGTTTATGGGGAATCATGTTGTCTCCATTTATGTAGACACTGTACAATGCTAACATTAGGTAATTAGCTTATCCATCATCTTAAGATTTTAACATTTCTTATGGCTGGTACATTCAAACCCCCCTTTTCTACCTATATTGAGATATTAATCATATTGCTGTTGACTTTATCCTATATGTAAAGGATCACTAGCCCTTTGTCATCCTGCCCACTTCTAACACAGTCCATACGATCAGCCTGCCTCTTCTTCGATCTGACTCCTAAGCACACTTTAGTCCCCACTGCTCTCTGATCAGCATGTTTGCACTCCGTGAGTGAGGTCATGTGATATTTGTCTTTCTGAGATTGGCTTAGTCCACAAAAGGATGCCCAGTTCCACCCATGCTGTTCCATCCCTTATCAAGGCTAAGTAGTACTCCCGACTGTGTTACATGTGCCTCAACTTCTTTATTCATTCATTGGCTGAAAAACATTCATGTTGAGCCTATTTCTTCAAAGGTGTCCCTTCAGCACTGGGATCCTAATGCCTCTGACTCTGAGCCCAGTAATGGGATTGCTGGTCCATACAATGTGTGAGTTTCAATTTTTCGAGCAACTTCCATGTTATAGACTACATTAGCTTTACCAGATACATTCCACCAAAGCAGTGTGTGAGCCTGTTCTTTCTTCACACTCTTACTGGCATCTTCTTTCCTTCAGTCTTTGAAAGAGCTTTTCTAACTGGGCTGCAATGGTTTGCCTTTCCTGTAACATTACATGCCTGGTGAGCACTTGTGTGACATTTTTTAAGAAATGGCTATTCACTACAGAGTTCTTGGCTCCAAATGGGACATCTATCTATCTATCTATCTACCTACCTACCTACCTACCTACCTATCTATCTATCTATCTATCTATCTATCTATCTATCTATCTATCTACCTATCTATCTATCTATACACATACATATATCTTACCCCCTCCCCAGGGCTCAGGGAAGGATGATAAGAGCCTGGGAGAACTGCTGTGAAACAGTGTCTTCTGGACATAACAGGACTGCTGCACACATGATCTCACAGCAGCTGTGGCTGAACACAGAAGACCGACATAAAATCAGGACAGCCAGAATTACAGCATGGACTGACCACCCCACCCCTTATCCCCCACCACCAGCTAAGGCGCTATTGAGAGTTGATCACCATGGAGGTGGTGGTCTGTTTTCCTCAGACATGCTTCCAGAGTAGGTGCCCCATGCTCCAGTTGATGATTGACACGCATGGACTAACATGGGAAACACTAATTTGACCCGGGTTGGGAGCAAGAGGTGGTGAGGAGTCTGGGAGGAACTAGACGTAGAGTTGACCAAAACACATTTTATAGAGAGATAGTTTTCAAAGAATAAATTTAAAAATACATTATTTCAATTTTAAATGCTTTTATTTATTTTTGAGAATGTCATAGAATACATTTTGATCATATTCTTTTCTTTCCCCCTAACTTTTCCCATATCATCCCCTACCCACCCACCAAACTCCTTTCTTTAAAAAAAATGGAGTATGGTTTGTGTTGGCCAACTACTCCTGAGCATGAGGCCTGGTCTGGAGTGTGGCTGCTAAACCCAGTATCACTCTATTGAATAAAATGTTATTTTTCTCTCACAGCAGCTATTAATTACAAATAGCTTCTTGTCCAGCAGTGGGACTTTGTGCCCACCTCCCATTCACAATTTTGGGATTTTATCTGGGTTGAACTTATACAGGTCTTGTCCATGCTGTCTCAGTCTCTGTGAGTTGATATGTGTGTCAGTCCTGTTGTGTCTGGAAAATGCTGTTTCCTTGGTGCCATCCATCACTTAATGGCTTTTTACAATATTTCTGCTTAGATCTTTAAGCATGGGAAGGGGTTTCACAATGACATCCATTTACAGCTAACTGCTCCAAAGTCTCTCATTCTCTGCCTATTGTCACCAGCTACAAGAAAAAGCTTCAGTAATGGGAGATGAGTGATACACTGATCTATGGGCATAGCAGCATGTCCTAAGAAGTCATTTTATTACTCTGTTTATTTAGGAGAATAATAGCAGTCGGTTTCCCCCTAAGGCCCATAAACTGTCTAGCCTTAGGTTCTTGGTCTCATTCACAGTGTCAGATATAAGTTCCAGCTCATGGACCAGGCCTTAAATGCAATTTAAAAAAAGTGGTTGTTACATCTTTAACATTGTGTCACCATTGCATAAATAGGCACATATCACTATTGTAGCTATGAACACTAGTCAGTAGGGGGTGAGGCTTCCTGTTGAATAGCAGTTTGATTCCTCCACATTTAATGACATAGTACATGATGTCATCAGCAATAGGGTCTTACTGTCAGGTTGTGGAGGGTAATCAATAGTCTTGGCAATATCCCATAATGTTAGGGGAGGTCTAGACGGTTCCCTTTGGCCAACCCTCAAAAAGATGTAGCCCACTTCTGGTACTAAGGTTTTTATTTGGTAGCATATAATGTCTTGTTGGGGTATCGTCTCCTTTATTACGTGATAACTCCGTTGAAATTCTTCTCATATACACATGTATTTTAAGAAGTAGACTTCCATACGACTTTTCAATAGGCCTTTAGTACTAGTTATCAGTCTCTACACTCCTCTCTCTACCAGGGAGAGATCCCACGCCTCTCCCCATGTATTCCTCCTATTCTAGTTTCCCTTTATCCCTTTGTAACTATTTTATAACTACTTTATCTTTTTATAACTATCTCCCCTTCATTTGAAGATCCCCTCTTCCTCCCACTCTTTACTACTGACTCAGCGTTTATGGTCTTTCTAAATGAAACACGCATATTTAGATTTTTAAAAGCTAACTTCCACACATAAGAGAAACATAAAATTTTCATTTTCATTTCTTAACAGTTGAATGACAAACATTCTGAGAAAGAAATAAGGGAAACGACACCTTTCACAATAAGTTCTATTCCAACTTCAAGACATTTTTAATTAAGTTATTTGGGTTTTTGATATTGCCTTCTAAATACGAGATGCTGACTCAGATATATTCTTTCCAGAATATTCTTTCATTTTGTTTTTTCTTAGCTCTTTTGAGTATTTCTTTGCTCTACTGTTATTACTATTATTTGTATAACATAATCCTAAATGTCACTTTTTGCATTTTCTGACTATATTTTAGGGCTACATGAATACCTTTGTGCAGACCAACATGTGGGCATGTCCCCAAGGTTCTTACAATAACATCACAGCATTAAACTAATGCTTTAATCCTTTTCTGGATTTATATATGAGAAGTGGAAACATTCTAAACATTTGTTTCAAAACCTTCAATTTCTATTTAAATGTTTCTATATTGAAATCATTAAAGTTATTTTCTGCATGGCCTTGCACTGTTTTTTGAGGCAGGATCTCGCTATGTAGCTCACTCTGACCTCACACTGGCGATCCTGCTAGCCCAGCCTTCTGAGTGCTAGGGTTCGAGATGTGTAGCCTGTGCCAAGCCCTAAATGCTTTTAATGAAAGTGAGTCTGGCTAATTTCTATAAGGAAATTTGTTATAAGAAGTAAGACTGAGAGGAGAGCTCAAATATTTTGCAAGTCAAGTGCCAGCTCCCTTAAGGATGCCTGTAACACAGAGTGGTCACCAATAAAGGCTCAGTGATGCCTGGCAACACACACACACACACACACACACACACACACACACACACACACACACACACACACACACAAGCACGCACGCACGCACGCACGCACTAGCTCTCTCATTCTTGCTGTTTTCTCTCCCTCCCCTCCCTCCCTCCCTCTCTCCCTCCATTCCTCTCTTCTTTAGAGGAAGTTGGAAATGTTTTCCCCTTGGGTTTGGAAATGATGGTCACAGAAGTCAAGTCACAAACACAGACATATTCTCACTTGTCTAGAAATGTTCTTTAGGTTTCTGCCAGGTGGAAGAATGCAGGAGTGGAAATACATTGCAAATGACTAAAACAGTCACAGAGGCAACGTGTCACGGATGAGGTGGGGCCGAGGAAGGCAGAGGCGTGGTTCTTCCTGCTGAGGCACAAGCAGCCTTGACTCCTGAGATCCTTTGAAGTAGCTTCAAGCTCAGCCCCGCCTACCCACACAACACACTTACCTGAGTCTAACTACACAAACCACTCACCTGAACTCAACTTCAGAAGCCCAGGTCTACAGAGAGGCCTTAAACATTCCTTAAACTACCCCTGAAACATTCCTTAAACTACCTCTGAAATCACTAAGAAATCCCAACATCCTTCATTGGTTTTACGCCTTCTTTAAACATCTCTGACTCCCTCTTCCTTGCAGACCTGTTCTTTAGCTTTGCCAAGAGCTCTAAAGTCTATGACAGTGCGCTGGTTGTTCCCTTTCCATTCACATTATAGATGTCTTACATCTGATCGTGTTCTGTCCTCCACCCGCATTTTCTGACAACCTGCTATTCTGAGTAACTCCTCAGCTTTTTTTTTTTTCTGCAACTCTTAGGTTGTCATGGATTTAGGAAAAGTTCTCCAGAACTGTATGACACATGTTCTAATAAAAGAACCCTTACCCATACCCATCCTTGAGACCTTCCAAGTAAAAACTAGAGTAATGCCTGGTCCTGTTGCTGTGACAAAACACCTTAGGCAATCAACTTGTAAGGAGAAAAGATGAATTTTGGCTCACAGTTCCAGAAGTTTCAGTGCTGGCCTATTACTTCATTACTTTGGACTCTGTGAAGAGGCAGAACATTGTTGTAGCACACTGACTGCTTGCTCTATGGTGGTTGGGAAGTGCAAAGATTTGCCAGAATCCTAATATTTCCTTCAAGGGCATGCCCGGTACCATAACTCCACTGATAGCCCCCTTCAGAAGAATCCACCACTTGTATCTGTTGTGTGCAATGTGCCAGTGCAGACTCTTACTCATGCTCACTGTGCCAGTGCAGACTCTTACCCATGCTCACTGTGCCAGTGCAGACTCTTACCCATGCTCACTGTGTCAGTGCAGACTCTTATCCATGCTCACTGTGCCAGTGCAGACTCTTACCCATGCTCACTGTGCCAGTGCAGACTCTTACCCATGCTCACTGTGCCAGTGCAGACTCTTATCCATGCTCACTGTGCCAGTGCAGACTCTTACCCATGCTCACTGTGCCAGTGCAGACTCTTACCCATGCTCACTGTGCCAGTGCAGACTCTTACCCATGCTCACTGTGCCAGTGTAGACTCTTACCCATGCTCACTGTGCCAGTGCAGACTCTTACCCATGCTCACTGTGCCAGTGCAGACTCTTATCCATGCTCACTGTGCCAGTGAAGACTCTTACCCATGCTCACTGTGCCAGTGCAGACTCTTATCCATGCTCACTGTGCCAGTGAAGATTCTTATCCATGATCACTGTGCCAGGGCACTCTTACCCATGCTCACTGTGCCAGTGCAGACTCTTACCCATGCTCACTGTGCCAGTGCAGACTCTTATCCATGCTCACTGTGCCAGTGAAGACTCTTACCCATGCTCACTGTGCCAGTGCAGACTCTTATCCATGCTCACTGTGCCAGTGAAGACTCTTATCCATGCTCACTGTGCCAGTGAAGACTCTTATCTATGCTCACTGAGCCAGTGTAAACTCTTACCCATATGCTCACTGTGCCAGTGAAGACTCTTATCCATGCTCACTGTGCCAGTGAAGACTCTTATCCATGATCACTGTGCCAGTGCACTCTTACCCATGCTCACTGTGCCAGTGCAGATGCTTATCCATGCTCACTGTGCCAGTGCAGACTCTTATCCATGCTCACTGTGCCAGTGAAGACTCTTATCCATGATCACTGTGCCAGTGCACTCTTACCCATGCTCACTGTGCCAGTGCAGACTCTTACCCATGCTCACTGTGCCAGTGAAGACTCTTATCCATGCTCACTGTGCCAGTGCAGACTCTTACCCATGCTCACTGTGCCAGTGCAGACTCTTACCCATGCTCACTGTGCCAGTGCAGATGCTTATCCATGCTCACTGTGCCAGTGCAGACTCTGTTTCTGTGGGATCTCTGCTTTGCCCCACAAATATCTTCAGTCAGCCCTGTTTCTTCATAGTCAGTTGAGATCTCTAACTTTTGCCTCCTCCGTTCCTGTCCTTCACACTTCTTGTGGGGTAATCCCCACCAGCTCGGACTTTGTGGCCTCACAGCACATAGACTTCAGTCCCACAGAGAACCCACTTTGCAGATTGTCTAGCCCATTAGGTCTTGCTCCTTGAGAAGGCTGTTTGTTTCCTCTTGGTGTCTTTTGTTTCCTTCTTTTGAGCACTGGCTTCATGGACCCTGGAGAACCGTTTGCTGAGGTGGCAACGTGTTCTCAGCCCAGGCTTCTGTTTCTACCCATCCTCTCCCCTTCTTTCTGCAGACATGCTTGGCTTTCCTGGACCCAACTTTGTCCTTAAACTTAGCCCCACCCCTTCCTTTCCCTCACTGCCGAATCTTAGAAGGATATTCAGAACTTGCTGCTTCTACCTCTTGCTCTGGCCTCTTCCTCTGGGGGACATTCCTTCCCACCAATTCACTGAGACTGCTTAGTAAATGTTACTCCTCTTACTGCCAAATGCAACAATCTCCTCCAGTTTCACCCACTCCCATGCCTATCCTCACCACATGGCAGGAGACTGGCTTGCCGAGTGTTGCCTATCCCACTTTCATTGAAAATCTGCTCTCCTTTATGTCCCCTATCACCCACTCTTCTGGCCTCCTCTTGGATTTCCCAGACTCCTGTCCTCAAGGTTCGTGTTTTCTCACCCTCAGGCAGTTGCTGCAAAATTTGCTACCCAAACAGGTCAATGGCCAAGATTTGCAATAAAGTTTTATTGAAATATAGTCATAATCCTTCATTTATATATTCATCTGTGGCTGCTTTCAAGCTACACAGGCAAAGTTAAGTATTAGTCATAAAGACAGAATGGCCACCAAAGCCTACATGTTCTTTCTGGCCCCTTACAGAAAACACATGCCAGATTTCCTCTGTAGCCCTTACAATGGCTCCCAAGGGGAGGCCCTAGAGTAGCAGTGTTGGTGCTTCTCAGAGTTTTAGAATACACAGTCTGTGAGTTCTATTCCAAACCTATTAAATGCAAGATTAAGGAGTGAGACTCTGAGAATCTCCTTCCAACAAACCCTGCAAGTAACTGTTGCCTATTAAAATTTGAAAACTTCTGAGCCATCTTCAGGGCCCCAAGTACAGACACATGGTGCTGATTCTTGAGTCAAGCTGAACTGCTGTGTGGCTAATTAGTGTTTCCAAGTAACCACTAAACATATCTACTGGGCTTTGATTTTGTTACCCAGAAAGCCCATTCTTAGTGCCCTTTGTAGAATAAGATGTGATCTATGGAGAGGATATCACCATGGGCCAATTCAGCCAATATGATGCAGGAAAATCTTCAATTGAGGTTGCCTTTTTCTTTTCTTCTTAAAGATTTATTTTTTTATTATGTATACAATGTTCTGCTTGCATATATGTCTACAGGCCAGAAGAGGGCACCAGATCTTATTACAGATGGTTGTGAGCCACCATGTGGGTGCTGGGAATTGAACTCAGGTCCTCTGGAAGAACAGTCAGTGCTCTTAACCTCTGAGCCATCTCTCCAGTCCCAAGGTTGCCTTTTTCTAGGTGACTATAGTCTGTGTCAACTTGACAGAAACAAGCATGGGATATTGCTGTGGGATGGTTTGTATGTCAAATGTGTTGCTGATTGGTCAATAAATAAATCACTGATTGGCCAGTGGCCAGGCAGGAAGTATAGGCAGGACTAACAGAGAGGAGAATTGAGAGAACAGGAAGCTGGGTGAGAGAGACACTGCCAGCCGCCACCATGACAAGCCGCATGTGAAGATGCCGGTAAGCCATGAGCCATGTGGCAAGGTATAGATTAATAGAAATGGATTAATTTAAGCTGAAAGAACAGTTAGCAAGAAGCCTGGCACGGCCATACAGTTTGTAACCAATATAAGTCTCTGTATTTACTTGGTTGGGTCTGAGTGGCTGTGGGACTGGCGGGTGAGAGAGATTTGCCCTGACCATGGGCCAGGCAGGAAAACTCTAGCTACAGGATATGATGCCCTCTTCTGGACTCTGTAGGCACTGCATTCATATGCATACATACACACATATACACATAATGCAGACTATATGATCATGTGGTCTGTGCTGATGTTGGAGGCCATGTGGATGTCCATAGTTCCTGCTGTCTCTAGAAACCATGTGGAAGTCCATGGTCCAAGCTGTCACTGACTGTGAAGGGCAAGGAAGCTTCTTTGACAGTAGTATCAATGATTGCAGACTCACATTTGAGAATAAGAGACATAGAAGACTTCTTTGAAAACCTCTCTCTGTCCCCCACACCCACCCCAAGTCCCCCATAAAGAAACTGTCTAGATAGGAAGCCATTGAAGAGAACTCTTAAAAATTGTGTTAGGGATCCTGAAGTGTAGCTCCTCACAGTCGATGGCTTCTGGCAGCGGGGGGAGAGGAGGGGAAGGACTCACCTTTCTTTAAGGGGCTGGCCACTGGGAGTTTGAGCATACTTCATTGAGTATATGGGCAACACAATTTGGACTTTTTTTTCTTTTATTCTCCTTTTGGGGGTAGGTCACAAGGGGGGATGGACTTGGGAAGATGCAGAAGTGAATATGATCGGGGTACATTATGTAAACTCCCAAATAATCAATAAAAATATTATGATGGGAAAAATGGAAACTGAATCTTTCAGAAGGGGGCGATCCTAACTCTACAGAAGAGTGGGGAGTGCAGAGGCTGAGAGAAATATTTCAATTGAGCCTGTGCAGGGGAAGGGTTGGGATGAGAGCACAGAGTCTAGGTTCTTCATGCATCCTGAATGCAGTGAGTAGTCACATGGGTGAGGCTTTTTATTTTAAGGCATTTTAATAAAGTTTGGTTCTACTGTCTAAAAATGACTTACAGTGAATATTCCATGGTTTGGAATAAGGATCTAAAGTCCAATTCAAGTGACTGTTGCAGCTCCTACCATAGCCCATCTGGTAGCATTTTGCCGCATTAGTAGGATGAGGGCCCAGGAAGAAGCCTTTCAGGTTGCATTTGCTAACATCCTTGACAACAGAGAGCGCAGACAGACATCATGCTCAGCAGTGCTCTTTGAAACAAAGCAGTAAGCTTCTACAATAGGCCAAGCGACATGCAAAATGCTTAGCCAACTGTTTTCTTCTGAAGTTTTCTATTTAGGAAAAAGACAATTTCCTAAAACATAAAGCAAGACATTTCTTTTTTAAATCAAGCCTTCTGCAAAGAACATTTCCATCTAACTCTAAGCAAACTCGTTTTTAGAACTCACCCCCAAAGTCCCAAATGAAACCCTGTGGCTGTGGCTGTTATAACTCACCTAGCGGGAACGCATCCAGCGAAATCATTTGTGGTCATGGAAACAAAGACACGAGAGAAGGACGGGATGATGCATACTTTACTCATTTTAGCTACGATGGACTCTCAACTTTGTCTCCTCTCATGTAAGCAGTGTTAGTGGATTCGAATCTGACAGCCCCTGTATCAGTATCAGAGGTGAGGCAGAGCAGGACCACAGGAAAGAGGTGACTCTCAGGATTGAATCATCTGTAGCTTGGATAGAGAACTATCTTCAGATTTTAAACTTTTAACACTGTCTTATGAATCCAAAATTAAAACTCATACTGCAAAATAACTTGTAAGTTTTTTTCAGAGCAGTGGTTCTGAACACATAGGTTGTGACCCCTTCACGGGGGTTGAATGAATATCAGATATCCTGCATATCAGATATTTACATTATGATTCATAACAGTAGCAAAATTACAGTTATGAAGTAGCAACAAAAATAATTTTATGGTTGAGGGTCACCACAACATGAGGAACTGTATTAAAGGGTCGCCATATTAGGAAAGTTGAGAACCACTGTTCTAAAGGAAAGATTTGTCCATGATAAGTGGACAAAAAAAAAAAAAAAAGACAGACAGAAAAACCCTGCAAATACTACTTGTCTTGATCTAGAAAATACAAACTAAATATGATTTCCTCTCCTCCTTCCCCTACCTTTGTGTACACAGAGAAATGACATCATCCTTCAGTGTTGTTCCTCAGGGGCTGCCCACCTTGGCTTTTTGAGAGTCTTTCACTGAGACCTAGATCTTGCTGTTTAGACAAGACTGGCTGTCCGACAAGTCCACTTACTGCCACCTCTCTTGACAATATAAGTACATATCATGATCCCTTGATTTTTTTTTTTTAACATGGATTCTGGCCTTGAACTCAGGCCCCCAGGCTTGCAAAGGCCCGCACTTTACTTTCCGACTCTTCTGTTTGTTTTATTCATTTGTCAGCTAGTTTAGAGGCAGTTTCATTTTGTAGCCCAGGCTGGTCTCAATCTCATCATGCTTCTGCCTCAGCCTCCTGAGTCTGGGATTCATTACAGATATACCAAGGCCTACCAAACTTTACTTTCCAATTACTTTTTTCCCTACTGAGACAGGGTTACAATCACCTTCCTCAGGGCCAGTGTGGCTGAAATACAAGTGTCCCACACTTCTTTGAGTTCTTGATGGTTATCTGTAGGTTTATCTCATTCCCTAGAACTTAAGTTCCTTTAGAGCAACTGCTGTTTTTCTTTCCTAGACCCTTCTACACCCAGTAAGCTGCCCAGGTAGAATAGTCTTACTCTACTATATGTAGAGTGAGTCAGAAAAAAGTAGGGTAGAGTTGGGGAGCCAGACTGAATGGTGCTCTTTAACTTTTACTTCAAAGGTTATACTTACATGGCCATTTAAACACTGTTCCACTACTTTATAATCATTAGTCATTTTCTAATGCCCTTCATTAAAACGTCATAGTAACACCCCTCTCAGCAGAATTCATGATAGCCTGTCTTTATCAGCTATCTAAGTAGTTCTTCATCACCAGAAGACACTTAGATAAGATACTTTTGTATGATTTATAAAAGTCAATCATAGCATCCTGAAAGAATTTTGTGTATATTTCAATACTGAGTCCAGAGATGCCTTCCTAACTCATGAAGAGTAAGTCAGATGCTCATGCTGGAATTCTGTGTTAACAAATTGCCCCTGCAAGCAATATGGTCCCTCTTCTTCTTAATGTCAGGGAGACATTATAGTTCCTAAAGTTTTGTAGCCAGTATAAGCCATGCTTTACTCTAGGCACAATGCCTGTGCAAGCTAAGAATCTAGACATCTCCGTGTCTGCAGATGTACAAATGAAATTCACTACTGAAATAGTACTGACTATTACAAGTTAACCATCTCCAACAGGGCAGCTTTTCAAGCTGGGGAAGGCTCATTCAGCATCAATTACAAAAGAAGGTGGGTGAACCTTTTCAAGAACACACCCATTGGACCCGGGGATACAGCCCAGTGGTCAAGTGCTTTCCTTTCATGCTCAAGGGCCGAGGTTCAATTCCCTGCATTATGAAGAGAAAACAACAACAAAATAAAAGCTATCTATTATATGGTGAAGGCAAACATTGATAAACAAATACTGTAACTAATCAAGCAGATAAAGTCGCAACAATAACCTGAACTCAGTGCAAGTCACCAGTTCTCATTGAACTGAAATTAGATGTTAGCATCTTCACTTACTACTATTAATGCTCCTGCCAAATCTGGTGAAATCAAATGTGAATTTCAGACAATGTGATTTAAGTAATTCAGGAGCTTTAACCAGCACAGGCACATGGTTTTCTATAAAAATACCTGTGAGAACTCCTTGAATATGTGAATGAATAAAATATCGATCTAGAATTACATTCTAAAACAATGATTAAAATACTTGATGCAGTAAAAGAAATTTCACAAATGAACTTCTGTAATCCTGTCTTTACCAAGTACAAATAATTGCATCTTAGAAGTCTAGGCTTTCTATTTTCTACAGAGGAGCATTGAGGAGAGGTTCCTGAGAAGAAAACATCAAAATTCTGGGAAATGCAGCAACCTCAAACAGCCAGCCCAAAGCCAACGAAGAGTTAAATACCCAGGATTGCTCAGTAATGAATGCTTAGTAAGTTTGGCCAAGGAATATCAAGTAGACACCAGGGCTAGAGCAACTGCTAAAGGGATGACCTCCTTGAATCTCATTTGCATAGCAATGAGATGCCAGAAAGCATAGGGTCTGAAACAGCAACGCTGTCTGTCTCTAACCCTGTTTTATTTTGTTGTGACTTTAAGCAAAACTGCCTTCCGAAGTAAATACAAAATCATTCCAGCAGTGAGTCTGGGTAGATGTATATATAAAATGGCCTGCACTACGATGTGCAAAGACCTACTGAGCCGTTCCGTGAACAAGATCAACACAAACTTTCAAGGATGTTTCCAGGTAAGTTGCCAACTGATGTATGTTATTTGAGCCAAGGATAATGCATGTCTACTCACAACAGACAAGCCAATATGTCAATAAGACGAGCCAAACTCACTCCCAGTGTATCTGTTGCAGCCTGGGGCTGTTTTGTATAATCATGCAAAAGCTTTCCATCACATTCAGGGTTTGTTTTTGTTTTGTCTATTTTATTCTAAGGACTGTGCTTGCAAGTATTATTATCATCAGATACTAACAAGAAAGAGTGGGGACTTTTACCCCTACTATTGAAGAGTGCCACTGCTTGTCAATACACTGGTGAAATCATGCACACAGCTAAGGTAACAAAAAGGATAAAGAATGGCAGCATTGTATAGGCAGTGACAAATGGAGAAGACATTCAGCAAAATCCTCAAAGCTCTGTGTATTCTTAAAAAAATAAATAAATAAGGGTGTTTCCAAGCTTAAAATGTCATGAGCTCACTTCTCTCCCAGTCCTATGCATCAAATTCAATGTGCCATTAAAAGAAAAAAACAATCAGCTTCATAATGCCCTAGACATGCAACTTACCCAGATAAGATTGTTTCAGGAAAGCAAAGAATGGAAAGGTGTGTATTCTCTTCTGTCACTATGTCAAGTGAAAGTCCTCAAAACCCTGTGCCACCCTTCCAAAGGCATAAGTAGCAACTTTTACGTTAGTGATTTTGATAGGACCTCGAATTATTCACCAGACATTATGAATCTACTTCAGGCAATGAGATTAATATTTCAGTAAGTCCTTTCCCATGAAACAGGAAGCCTTTTAGAAATGACCTTGGACCAGATAAGAGGAATTCAGAAAAAGCAGGGTCCAAAGCCAGAGGGTAATTGTGTTCAAAGATTCTTTTATGCAAATAAGACCCCTAATCAGGCTAATGCAATTTTCTACATTTTTATCTTCCATCTTTTTATTTACATTTATCTGAGAAGCCAAAAAAAAAAACCCACCAAAAGCCAAAAACTCAAAACAACAACAACAAAACAAACAAAAAACAAAAAACAAACAAACAAAAAAAACCAAAGAAACCCAAAACAAAACCCAGGAAAACCCAGCAGATTTCCAGCTTCCAACACAAAACAGTCACAGGGAATTACGAGGTAGTCACTGGGAATCCTGTGGCTCAGTTTCAGACCCATTGTCCCAGAAGGTTCTAAAGTCAGCCCATCTGTTGGTGAAGATTCCTCAGATAGAGTGGACGTCAAGTGCCTTAGAGCCCCATTACCTTCCACCTTCCTTTTATGTTGTCACGTGACCTGAAAGGGCAAAGTCGTTTTCAGAAGAGAGCATTGTACTGCCCCTCTCTGCGGGACCTTGTGTGCTTCCAGCTGCCCTGGGTGTACACTCAAATTTTAGAAAATTTTTGGAACTCAGAACAGAATACTCCAAAGGACAGTGCCTGGAAATAAACTTGTACTTGAAGGAACTGAAAGAGTCTTGGAAGGGAAGGTCTCTAAATTCCTATTATCTCTTTCTTTCCCCAGATAGCTCACAGAAATTAAAGTCCTCTTTCCCAAGGTGGTTATGGGAACTCCATATCCTCTTCCTCAAAGCTAGCTTCAAAATTCAGCAGTAAAACTCTCACTTCCCCACCTTTCCATGTAGGACCAGGCCATAAGGGGCTTTTCTCATCTACATGGTAGACAGAAGACCCCCATTTCAGAGGCATCCTGCCACACAAAAGAAAGGAACATAGAGAGGCAGAGAAGAATCTGAAGAAACAGGCCTTGCTGGGTGTCCCTGATTCAGTTACATATCATAAAATAACAAAGCCACAGAGCTGTCCATTCTTAACCAATCCTAACTTAGGAAGAGGGAGAGGGAGAGAGACAGGGAAATGGTGAGGGAGAAGGGGAGGGGGAGAGGAGGAAGGACAGGAAAAGGGAGGAAGGAAAAGGAAGGGAGGGAGGAAGAGACAGAGACAGACAGAGAGAACATTCCCTGGGTGAAGACCACACAGTCATGTAAGTCTGAAGACATTTTTTTTTTCCTATTTCTGAGTTCAATTTCAGTAATCCTGGGAAGACTGGGGAAATATTTCTATCTCCACAATTCATACCACACTACTGTGTACTCAGTCCCCAAGCGCTTTAGATGCTGTAACCTAGAGGGAGCATCTCTTTCTCTAGGATTGCTGGGACTGCAGTCAAGCTGAGACCCTACTAGAAACCCAATTCGGAAAATCCAGGTTAGAATGCTGACTCCAAAACTTCTGGAACCAGGTCATCTTCCACACATCACTCATTGGTGGTCACAAAAACTACAATTTATCTGCCTCAAAACTAACTACAAATCTTAGCAGTAGAACTCAGACATTCCCCACCTTCTCCCTGTGCATTTCAGTGTCCCATCTATAAGGTAAGAGATAGGTGAATATGAACCCAGAGGAATTGAGGAGATTGACCAGGGAATGCACACTGAAGGCTTTTATCAGTATTAGTTGCTGCTAACACCAGTGGAAATGGTACAGAGGTTAAGTCCTTAAGTCATGAGTAATCGATATTGTCAAGAACCCCTTTTTCATATTTTCCTAGGAACTGAGGGCCAGCTGACAAGTAGGGAATTTGGATTGTTCTGCTGTTCAAGATTCTTTAGGTACCTCTTTCCTCTCTTTCTCAAGCTATCATGTGTTAAAGCTGGTGCAGTGAAATTGCCCCTGTAGTTAACTTGGGACAGCATTTCTTTTCTCATCATTTCTGTGACTCGTAGGATTAGAGCAGAGCAGTCCTGTGCAGTCTTCCCGGACTCTGATTTCCAGGAGCTACAACAGACTTTAAGGCTACTGTTCAGACAAGATGAGGCTATGGGATATGAGTGCTTTCTCAGCTCTGAGAATCCTAGGTGACACCAAGTCACCATGCAGTCTCTTCCAGTCACTCAACCAGATTGCCTTCACTGGCTCCCTATCTGAAATACCAAAGATGTGTCTCAAGATGTACTTGGGGCAAGTTTAGGTGGGTCATTTTTACTCAAAAGCCTTGGGGGTAAAACTATGAGTATTTTGATGGGTAAGAAAATTAAAGTATCATTCTGTCTAGACAAAGACTGTAAAATTATCTCATTTTCTTCCAAAGGAAAACACTCAATTCTCAAAGATTTCTCCAGTATAACCATTATCACACTAAGTTACTGTCCATATATGTCTTAACAGTTCCTCATGTTATGGTGACCCCCAACCAAAAAATTATTCCATTATTACTTCATAACTGTAATTTTGCTACTGTTATGAATCATAATGTAAATATCTGATATGCAGGATGTCAGATATGCTAGTCCTGTGGAGCCCACAAGGTTGAGAACCACTGTAAGGGGTTAAGGCATTCCAGCACATACCGAATCTGGTTTTAACAGGTGCATGCACAATACAACAGCAACAGAGTTGATTGAAATTAGAATCCTATTAAGTTTCAAAATTATACTGCAATGTAAGCATTATCCAAATCCCAGGTTGACGATGCTCATAGCCTAACTTGCAACTTTATCCCAGATCCTGAGAGAATGTTACCGTTCACTTACTAGAATGAGGGTTTTGTGTGGAGAAG
Source organism: Peromyscus californicus insignis (assembly GCF_007827085.1). Taxonomy (NCBI): domain Eukaryota; kingdom Metazoa; phylum Chordata; class Mammalia; order Rodentia; family Cricetidae; genus Peromyscus; species Peromyscus californicus. The sequence goes on from NW_026294402.1 coordinate 12,648,873, forward strand.
AGCTTTAGGATCAAGTCTTGACACTGACAGATAAAACGTGTGCCCTTAAATCGGCCCCTACCCATCCTGTTGTCTTCTTAATCAGTTCTACCTCCCCAGTGCCCACCTGGGACTCAGTTCTCATCAGAGACACTGATAATGAGTGTCTCTTTTTAGCAAGACCACGAAAAATAAAATGCTCCAATCCAAAAAATAGGGAGGACTTCCATCAGCGAAGCCATCAAGAAGTGACTGTTGGATCTCAGTCATCACCGAGCCATCAACGCATCCTGCCCATATATTCTCTTTCCAGTTGAGTGACAACACTGGTCATACCATTTAGACTCAGCACTCAGACCAGTGCAGTCTGCCCGGAAATCTGCATGGAGGCAAAGGCTCAAATACTCTTTCATGGAAAGACCTGTGAATTAACTCTCTGCCTTTTTAATTACTCTCCATTACTTTCCCACTATTTATAAGGATTTTTTCTTTTTCTTTTTGCATAACAAAATCCAACTCTAATCAATACATGCAGTATATCCCAGCTGATTAGTGTAATTCTTGCTCCAGCAGGATGTTGGAGCTGTGCCAGGCTTACCTAGCACACAATTAAGTATCTGTAATGCCTGCTGCTGCCCAGCAGGCCTCGTGAGTTAATAGAGAAAAACGGGACTGGCACTTGCCTCTACCAGCCCCCGTATGCCCTCTCTCTCACGCTCATCTGCTTATGGACACGTACAGAGTATGGCTGGAAAAACAGAGACTCAGCCAATCACGCCAACCCCAGAGGCACAGGAGTGTGAAAAGCTGCTCTTCAGAGTCTTAACTCACCATCTTCTCATTTCAGTAAATCCTCCCAGAAAGAATAGAGCCTTCTCCCCACCTATAGTCCCAACCCAAGCTGTTAGAAAATGCTACACACAGCAAGACTGGGAGACTTAAACTTACCTACATCTACTGCCACATACTATGCTCAGTGCATCTTCAAGCCAATTCTCAATAAACACAATTCACTTAAAAAGAAATTAAGAACATTGCATATTTCTCATGCTCTCACAGAGCTGATGTTAATGAGATTTTGTTTGTTAAGCTCAAAGGATGGCAAAGTATCTGAAAGACAATCTTTTCCAATTTCCATTCATTCAAGGAGGAGTTATTGAACATTTTGTATAATACAACATCCTAAGACACACCTGTTTGTATGTTGATGTGAATGGCCAGGCCCTTGGCTAACACCTATATTGCAGTATAGTGTTTAAAAAGAAAAGATTTAAAATGTAACAAGCTGTGAACTTTAATGGATTCTCTTATTAACCACCACATCAGTGCTGGATTCATTTACGTGGATGAACTTAGAGAAGCAAGGACACTGCACGGTCACCCTATGAACCCACACTCTCTTGCCCACAATGGTCAGAACCAGATATGAATTCTCAGTGTACACTGACATGTCTTAACCCCTTGTGGGGTGTGTGGACAGTAACTTAGTGTGATGATAGTTATACCACAGCATTTACAAGGGTTGCGATGTTTAAATACTAATTAGAAAAGGTCTCCAAGGGTCCTTGTAGAAACATTCTTGATTATGTGATCATTGTTTCTTGAGAGAGAGAGAGAGCTTGCCTCTGAGAGGTATTTCTGTTCTATCTTTTTTGGACATCAAGCTCCAGAAAAGCATACTGTGAGGTAGATAATTCTTGTATCAGGATTTTCTTGCAAGCAATGTTGTGCTCTTGAAAGGCAAGGAAACACAGGCACATCCACCTGCCTCCTGGGTTGCCTTCATCACACTGAATGAGAACATTCAAGGAAGATTCATAGTTCTGACTGACCAGCCAACAAGACCTGAGTATATATGCTGAAGGGCTTTCCTTTCAGATACAAAATGCGGACTTCAAATACCTATCCTACGTGAGACAGGATCCTAGCACCTCACAGGGATAAATGTTAATATCTGGTCTTATATATTCAATAGTGAAAGTCAAAATCGTTGCCCAGATAGAATATAAACAATCATTCAACTTTAAATACTAAATGTTGGCAAGGTCTAGTACTAATAAGAGTACAGAACCAAAGACTGGGGAGATGCCACTGAATCTCGGAAATGCTGCTGCACACCGAGGGAGGGACACCAGCATAGCCACGCCGCTATGAGAGGAGGGACACCAGCACAGCCACACCACTATGAGAGTTGCACTAAGAAGGCCATTCGAATAGTAAAGTTGACTGTGCCTACTCTGAAAGTCTGATGTTCTCCAAAATCTTGATATTTCTGCACTGATATGACACTGTGAGTGGAAAATTCTGCTCCATAAAAATGCTATTCCATGTACAAAATCAAAAATTAAATGAACCCCAAACCTGAAATAACCAACACTTCAGATCATGAATGTCTACCTTTTACAGAGTGTATTGGGCTCTGAGTGCAGAGATGGGGGAACACAGGATGGGAGGTGTAGACATGACCTTCATGAGGGCACACAAATTAGCCAGTGGCCACAAGACTTGGGGGTGGACATGGGAGATAGGGCACAGGCAAGACCATCTGGAGGTCACAGGCCTCCAGCCAGTGACCATGGAACTTGGGAAGGGACAAAGTGATCAAGAATCAACGATGAAAGAACAAGGGAAAGGAGAGAGCAAGACCTCGAGAAGATCAATATTGGGTTTCCGCAGACTAAGATGGGCATCTGCCCTACTTAATGTCTTCACAAGCAACCTGATAAGGCCAGACATGGAATCCTGGTTGGATTACCCTAGCCTAACTCTCCAGGTAATCTTTAACTTATTTTTATTACATTTTTTTATATCAAAACCAGGTGAACATTTGACATTTGCATCTTTTTTTTTGAGACAAGGTCTCCCTATATAACCTTGGCTGACCTTGAACTCCCTTCATAGGCCAGGCTGACTTCCAGCTTGTAGAGAGATCCATCTGACTCTGTCTAGGATCAAAGTGCTGGAATTAAAGGCATTCACAACACCCATTTCTAATTCTTCACTACCCTAATTGCTCTCTACTCTGATGCTTTTCCTCAAAGTAGTATAGAGAATAAAGGTCAAACTCTTTCCCAATATCATATATTTGAAGGAAAACATATTTCCACAATGCAAACACATTTGCTTCTCTTTAAGAAATCTGATGTCCTCAATCTAAACATAAGAAACAGATGGATTATTGAGAGCCAAAATATTCTTCACTTTAAAAAAAATTTTTTCCAGACTGTGAGGTCCCCTAATTGAATACATTTAAACTATGATTTGCTTTGGGAAAAATGTGATGTATACTCAACATTTGAAAATGTAGCTATTGTATAAAAACAATCTAAGCTTATTCACTTTGATTATTATAATAACCACTGATGAGCTCTGAGAAGGAAGAAAATCTCATAAATGCTGACATCTTCCCCTCTCTCCTTCCTCTTTAGAGAAAAGGTGTAATATGTTAGTAATCCTACTATTTAACAAAAATATGCAGAGTGCAAATTGTACAGAATGTGTGTACACTGCTGAACACAGTTTGGGAATAAAGTGATTAACCCAAATAATTACATGCACACAATCTGCTCTTCCAAACTGAGAGACATGATCTAATCACTTGATAATTCAAGGTAACCTCAGAAATACATGTTACTTTACATGTCCCTTTCTAATGTCTACATTGCCCAGTATCCTTATCCAAGTGGAGTCATTCTCTCCTGAATGTGAATCTAATGTCTCCTTGTAAAATTCTAGCACCTTTCAATCCAGTGTTACTTCAATTCACTATCTTGCTGCATGGGTTCACACATACATATGTCTTTTCTTTTACCTAACTGACAAATATCATACAGAAGAGAAAGATAAATTTTGAAGAGTCAAGTGCCACATTAGTTTAATACACACCAGGTAAAAAATCAGCCTCAGAAAATAAGCACACTCTAAATACACTTTCCCCAACAATGGTGAGTGTGAAGAACCAGCATATCCCATCAGCCTGGCTAACAGTGTGATGTGTTCTTAGTTCAGCCAGACTGAAAATGAGCTGCTATGTCTATAAAACATAAGGAACTCTAAGTTGCTGTCAAACAGTTCCTAGTTAGAGGAAATATCTGGGAAGATTGACTAAAAATTGTTTAAGAATTAGCTGTTCACAGTACACCAGTGCAGAGGGCATCAACTTTCAGACTGTAAGCAGGTCACTGAAGTTCTTAATGCCTCCATAAAGCTACTTTCTCCTCTACTCAGTGGTTACTAGGATCCCCAGGCTTTCTCTTCACTCACTGCAACATGCTCAAGTATTTATGATCATCAAATGCAGTTCAAAAAGAAATACACCCTACAAGGATAAAAGAAAAATATTTTTTAATCTCCTATCAAACTGGAAAAATTTTTATTGCCAACAATCAGAAATAAAAGAGATTTGAACCACTAAACCAACCAAAAAACATAAACGACATGGAAAAATGTAAAGTTATATATAAATGATAACATTAAATAAATCTAATACAGAACCTCTAATTACAGATATGAAATTATTCCCCCCAAATTGCTTCTGATTTGCTAGAACAGAAATTCTACCAATGCTCCTTCTTTGCTTTGCACTGTCCTTTCTTTTAAAGGTACTAGAAGTGCCTAAATCCCTGGTGATAGTCGAAGTTTTAGGGGATATCCGTCCTTGCTGTGTGGGAGTAGCCATCAAGGTGAGAAGGAACATCATTTCCAACTGTTGCGAAGATAATAATATATAAATAAAGGGGAAGAAGAAACAAAAGAGGGAAGAAAGAGGACAGAAGGAAGGAGGAGGGAGAGAAGGAAGAAATGAGAGAACACAATGTGGAAGTCACAAACACAACATGACAAATGGTCACACTGAAACAGCTAAGATCCAAAAGATGGTGAGCTTTTACTGAGTGAAATGCACCCCAAGAAAGCCTTCCTGCCAATAAGGCCCAATCCTTGTTCACTAATTAAACATTGTGTGCAGCATCTGAATATGGACAGCAGATTTCAATATTCTTTAAGTATATTCAATTCTAGGCAAATTTTCCATTTCGCTGACATTCTGAAGTCCTTACACAGTCCTATCAAACTGGCATTAGGTTCCCAATGGAGACACCATACACTTGTGAATTCTGATTCATCTGATGGCTAAAATAAAACATCTTTACTTCAAGGGTGGGGAAGAGTCACACCCTCCTCTCTCCACCACACCAGCCATACAATAGCCATGTGCATCTGACCCACTTTCTTGTGTACATCTCTTTGAAGTGAAGTTCTCCAGAGTCAAGCTAGGCTGAAGCCACCTTGGTATCAAGTTGCTACTTGATTTGTGTGAGCTGCATGAATCGCCTGCCTTATTTTCCATGTATGAGACCAGCTACTCCCATCCTTCAGCTTCCACTGATGGCCAAGCACATACACCCAGACTACACCTAGAAATAAATCTCAGAAGTCCAAAATATTACTTATACATTTATACTTTAAAAGTCAACAGAATGTCACCTGCAATAGATGGTCTAGGATTCCAAAATGTCCAAGAGGCTTCTCTTACCTAGATAGCTTTATTAGACTTCTAAAGCAAACAAAACCCCCAAGAGCTTATGTTTACAAAAGCAAAAAAAAAAAAAAAAACTGACATTTATACTGTCGTTAATCACATTTCTCCTGAATTTAATGCCTTCCATATGGCAGGATTTAAGATGTGTTTAAGTGTTAAGTAATATTCAGCGATATTTAGTAGTACTGATAATTTGGGGCATATCTCAAAGCATGAAGCACCATCTAGCTGCTCCAGAGTTCTCTTGTTTGACCTTGCATGGTATTGAAAAGACTACAGTCTTTGGACTGTAATTTGGTGGTCATCCTTAAGGCAAAATTCTCCATTTAGTTAAGTCTCCATGGTTATGCCTCCCTTATCGTGGACACTTATCTCTAGTATAACAGAAGAAGAAAGAAACAAAAAAAGGAAAGAACGATAGAGGAACAGAAATACTATGTACACCTGTTATAAAAATCCCCAGTAATAACAAACATGGAGAGCCTCTCTCACATTCAGGAATCAGGATCACTTCTCACTCAGTGGACTGAGTGAGAAGGAGAGAGGTAGCTGAACAAAAGCAGTCCATTTACTTTTCTTGGTTTTTATTTATTGTTTTGTCCTGTCAGCTGAAATGTAAGCAACAGAACTAATTTATGAGGTACAGAACACCTTCAGAATTCTCTGTGCCATAGGTAGTTGTATGTCTATAGCTAAATCACAGATACAGAGAGGTAGGACTTGGAATGCATCATGTACACTTGCATCCAGGCTTCCAGACACGTTCCAAAATCCCCAGAGTCCCGTTTGAACTTGGCAGAGTGGAGAACCTCAACAGGATAATGGAGAAAGGGTTGGATAAATTCTGGAATCCCTCATAGACTATCAGATAACATTCCAACATCCTCTTTAGTCTGTCCAATGACTATATTATATATTCAGGTTTCATTAAGATTAATAAAAGGAGATAAATGGTAGGGAATATGATCAGCTCACTATATATATATGTATATATGTAATATATATATATATATATGAAATTGTGAAAGAGTACATTTATTGAGAAAGAAAACTTTATACCCCTCCTAAAAATGTATACCACCTCATATTCACTCACCCTCCTGTTCAAATACCTGCTCATTGTCACTCTTCTTTTTCCAGTTAATAATTGCAAACGTGTTTTGATTTACAGAGCAGATGCATGGCTATTCCCCACCTTCCCAAAGAAACAATGACTAATAAAAGCAATGACAGTTGCTTTCATTGGTCAGCATGGCAGAATCTGGATTACCTAGGAAGGAGTCTCATTGAGGGATTGGCTAGATTTGGTTAGACTGTGGGCATGCCTCTGAGGGATTTTCTTAATTGGGTTAAGTGAGTTGGGAAGACCCATCCCGGTTTCACTGTCTGGGCAGTGGACTGAGTGAGAAGGAAAAAGGTAGCTGAACAAAAGCATTTGTTGTTCTCTGCTTCTTGACTATTGATACAACGTGACCAGTTGTACCCAGTTCCTGACACTGTAACTGGAGCTGGACTGTAACCAGGAACTTTGAACCTGGTAAATAGTTTCTCCCCTAAATTGCTTTGGTCAGATTGTTTTTATGCATCAACAAGAAAACAGACAAAGATTCAAAACAATGGGTGTAGCTAGCTATTCTTTGAATCTTACAAGACAGAGGTAGTTTCAGTAAATATTGCTGAAAATAATGTAAAATAAATGAATTCTGGGCATTGTGGTAGTAGCCTTTAATCCTAGCACTTGAGAGTTAGAAGGAGGAAGACCCTCAATTTGAAGCCAGCCTGGCAACACATGAATTTCAGGCCACATGACAGGGTCCTACCTTATAAAACAAAAAAAAAGGGTGTTCAAATGATACACGCAAAAGTGAAAGATTAAGGCGAAACAATGAAAGTGAAGTTAACTTGTAAGAAGAATAAGAGGGCTAATTACCTTAGAGTCTACATGGTTTTACATAATGAAAAACAAAAACACACCTAGAAGAGAACGTTAATAAGTTCATTCATTAAACAGAATCTATGGTTCCCAATACTGAAAGTTTGAAGGGTCAGAATGTCAGATCTAAGACCTTTCCAGGTCCTCTGTATAACTTTTGTGTCCAAGAAGGCATCATCTTCAGAAGGTAGTATCTGAAGGAAGATAATACTTGGCCTTTCCCAGAAATCTTCTAAGGTTTCTATATCAGCATATAACAACAGAATCAATTAAGTAGAGCTTATAGGGACTCATAGAGACTGAAGTGGCCACCATGGAGCCTGTATTCCTCTGTGTTAGGACCTCTGCATACATGTCACGGTTGTTAGCTTGGTGTTTTTGTGGGACTCCTAACAGTGGGAGTGGGCTGTCTCTGACTCTTCTGCCTGCTCTTGAGACCCTTTTCCTCCTACTGGATTGCTTCACCCAGCTCTGATACTAGGGTTTGTGCCGAGTCTTTTTGTAACTTGGTATTTTATGTCTGGCTGATATCCTGGGAGGTCTGCTCTTTTCTGAAGGGAAACAGAGGAGCAGTGGATCTCGGGGAGAGGGGAGGTGTGTGGGAGGGAATGAGTGGAGGGAGGGGAGACTATGGTTGGGATGCATTATATGAGAGACCCCAGGAGTGGAGGGAGGGGAAGACATGGTTCAGATGTATTGTATTCCAGAATACTAAATAAATAAAGAAAGAAAGAAAGAAAGAAACAAACAAACAAACAAAGAAATCAACGTAATCACACTGACAGGAAGACCACACTTTGATCACAAAATTGATTATTGTATTCTGAGGTCGATTCTCCATTTTCCATAATCACACCAGGAAATTCACTCTCAAACTTCTGACCCTCCCACTAAGTTGGGGGTTGGGAAGAACTCCTAAGGTGGTAGAGGCTAAAATTGAGTCTAACTTGGGAATTCCTCTTCAATACCTAATCTCTAGATTGGGTAATTTGTTATTTTCCATGTACCTGACAATCAGAAGCTAAACCAGAAGAGTTCTAGCCACTAGACAAGTCCTCAATGTCTTCTCAATAAATTCAATCTGTGGCATTAAGTTGATTGTTTTAAAGGCCAGCTTCTCTGAAATATTCTTGGAGAAAGGAGTCAATGGGGAGAAAGCTTATGAGATGAGAAGATATTCAAAGAAATCAATGAGTTTGAAATACCAGTGCAGTCAAATGAACCCACAGGGAGAAAAGCTTTTTATCTTGTCTTCCCAAGGAAGCAGTCACAGTGTGGGTCTTCCTGTCTTCAGCTCTTACAATTGGGTAGAAAGCAGCAGATAAGGATATAATCAACAGTAGGAAAAGAGAAGGGTGAGGGAAAGGAGGACGAGGAAGGGAGTGAGTGACAGGGAGGAAGGAAAAGCAAAAAGCAGGGCAGAAACTTCTTAATAAACAACGGGGCTATCTATGTTCCTCCTTTCAGTGTTGGGGAGCATTAGAGTATCTGTGAGCTTTTGGATGGAGAAACAGGTCAGGAAACGAGTCCTTCCTCTTACGTTTACTAGCCCTCCTTTTTTTGAGACCCAGTTTGGTTTTATGTGGCTCAGGCTGGTCTGGTAGCCTGGAACTCACTGTAGACTGTAGAATAACCTTGAACTTCTGATCCTCCTGCCTCCATAACCTGAGAGCCCAGGCTACAGTCTGCAGGCTCCTTTCTTTTAAATGCCCTTTCCAATTCTAGTGTCTCCACAGTGAGCAAAGATGGGGTTCATCAATACCACTTCAGCAATCAAAGAAATCAATGTAAAGGAGCAAGTCCGCCTGAGCCCAGGACAGGAACCCTATTCAATGATCTTGTAGCAGGAAAACACCAGAGGTAACTCAGAGGGAAACACCAGATGTCCCCCACTAGTGTGGTTTCCCTCTTGTCCAACAGTCACCTGGACAGATCCAAGGCACACAGACACACCAGCCCTAACTCCAAGAGTAATAAGAGAAGGTCACTAGGTCGTTGGTCTGTGAGGAAACATTAACATACCTTAACAACACAGCCCCTCACAAATCATCCTCTGACTTGAGGACTGGACTGCATACCCCTTCTCCATGGCAGCTGCCTGTTTCTCTCCTTTCGACATAACTCATTGTGTAGACTAGAGCAGGCCCTTCCTTCCCTAGCATGGAAGCAGGCAGGAACAGCACAACCTGCCACTGCCCTTATGTGAACAGTCAGAAGAAACCCTGCTTCACAAAACCTGTGAGCTAGCAAAACACCTATATAACAAACACACTGGTCGGTGGGCACCCCACCCCCTACCGAATCCCCGATTGTTGCTACTAGTTTCATTTCTTCGTAGCTCAGCACAAATTTAATTGCTGTTTAACAGACTGACTGGGTCCTGACTATTTAAAAATTCCCAAAATGTCTCTGCCAGGAACCAGAATAAATAAAAATTGAAAGAAGGAGAGTGAGTGGAGGCAAGGCTGGAAAGCCAGTCGCTGGTCAACAAATATTGGCTGCGAAAATCCTGCAGTGATGAGAGATGGAGCCAGCTCAGCAGCTGACCAATTTCTGATCTCCCAGGCAGCTGTCTCTCATGCGGAGTTCTGTGTGGCTCAGATATGAAGACGTTATAGCATGGACAGTTCTGGGAACTTTCTCCTTCCAGCACATAGTGCAGAGAAACAGATTCCAACATCATTTATTGTCCAAGTTCCAGAAGCAACAAAGGGGACTCCTGATCGAATTGGTTTTAATTATTTGGTTTAACTCTGGAAGACAACTTTTCTCCCTATACAATGTTAAGAAAAGAAGAAAAAAAAAATTGAACCCCTCACCCACACCAAACCTACTGTGTAAAAATCATATCAAGGAGCAGAAGAAATTGTGCATTTAAAAAATACTCTTTGTCTTTTGGCACACTGTTTTCTTGCATTTTTTTTTGCATTTTTTTTAATTCTCCCTGTGCAACTGTCCAATTTTGGAATAAGAACGAAAAGGGGCGGGGGCTTGGAGTGGCGGGTCGAAGCAGTCAGTGACCAAAAATTTTTAGGAGCCCATATCATTTCTATTTCTCAATCTCTTCCCTTTTTTCTCTCCCTCTTTCCTCTTCTCTCTCTCTCTCTCTCTCTCTCTCTCTCTCTCTCTCTCTCTCTCTCTCTCTCTCTCTCTCTCTCTCTCTCTCTCTCTCTCCCCCTCCCTCCCCCCCTCTCGCTCTCTCTCGCTCTCCCATCTCCTTCCTCCCTTTCTTTCCTGATGAGATTCAATCTCCACATCACACTGAGCGCCCTCCCCCACCTCTACCCCCGCCCCCGCTCAAGCATTGGATAACCCAGAGTTGGGAGCCCGCAGCAGCAGCAAGGAAGCCTATGCTCTCTCCATCTAAGCTGAGATGCTGGCCTCTGGGTCCTCAATTCCTAGATGGCAGTTCGCCCTTTCCATCTCCTGAATCAAGGCAGCTTCGCCTGCAGTATGTCTGGCCTGTTTTTGTCTTTCTACATTTATTTTAACTCGGCCCGGGCTCAATCAAATCCTGGCAACAAAGCCCGAAGCTCAAAGCCACCGAGGTGGACTGGCGGCCAGCTCCCGGCCCCTCCTCCCACCGCCCAAACTCGCCTTTGAAAAGACAAGCGTCGGGCCAGAAAATTAATGTGTCGGTGGAAAGGAGGATAAAAGGCTGAGACGCGAGTGTCCACTAGTGCTGTGGGCTTTACAGATTTCTTCTATATACCTTTTAAACATCAAGGCCTAAAAACTAAGAAACCACTCCGGACTCCCGTGCGGGAGACGACCCTAGTGGGAGCATGGCTCCCGCCCTGCTCCCTCCCCCATCTGGCTGAGTCGGAGAGAGCGGGTGCTTGGCGCGGTTTGTCTGACACTTGTAAATGCAAGTGGGATCCAACTTGGAAGCAAACGCGCCGGAGTCTGGGGGCGGGGAGGAGGGGAAAGCAGAGAAAGACTTCCATCCGTCTCCTGGTCCAGTGTTCCTCCCTCGCGCCGCTGCGTAGCGGGTTCAGGAATACCCCAAGGAAGATCCAGGTCCCGAGCGCACGCGGCGGCGAAGTGGGGCTCCCCCAGGGAGGCTCGGGACACTGGCTGACCTCGCTCCCGGATGCCGGGGCTTCTCGCTTCTGGGAGACTCCCAGCCTCCACGGCGACCTCACTGTCTGCAGCCTATCCCTACCTTCACGTCCATTTGCGGACAACCCCATGGCCGGGCTTGCTCGTTATTGTATCTGAAAGTGGGTGACACCGCCAGCACGCACACCCAGGAGCGCCCCCTTTCCTCTGGTAGCAGGAGCCAGGAGATGAGCCTTAGTGCGCCCGGGAACACCCGGCACTCTGCATCCTATCCGCTCTCCAAGTGCACCAAAGCATGCAAGAGCAGGGCAGAGAAAAGCAACACGAGTTGCTTTCCGCAAAGTCTAATCAGTGCTTAAACATTTCCGAAAACACACGCGACAAAAGTCGGCTAGGGAGAGAAACGGTGAATTAGTATACTGCTAAAAATACCCGGGCTAGCCACCTCTCGTCAGCCTGGCCCGATGCATTTTAGCTCAGCGACCCCAACTGGCCGCGTCCTCTTGCTCTCTGAGCGCCAAGCGAAATCCTTCCAGGCCCTCTCTGCCACCTCCAGCCAGCTCCCTAAGATCCCCAGCTGCACTCTGGAGAACCGACAGTCCCTCTCATCCCTCCAGGAGGGACTCCAGGCGCGGACCAGTGTGCCTTCAACATGCCCAAGCGGAGCCGCAAGGGCCCTTCGGCATCCTTAGGATGGTCAGACTTGCGCTATTCTCTTTTCAAATAGGAAAGCCCGTCCTCCCGCCCGCCAAAAATCATGCTTTCTCCCTAAGCATTCGGGTCCATCTTCCCGTCAAAACAAGAGGCAATCATCTCTTGGCTACTCAACCAAACTGTCGCACCAGTTCAAAGTCTGCTGTCATTCAGTACCTTTCACAACCCGACAAGACTCAGATGTGAGGAGAGAGAGGCCCGGCGAACATTCTGGGCTACGGTTCCTGCACGGTGGAATTGGAGGCTAGGTTCTCTGCTCCGCACATAGCCTCCTCTAGCAAGCACCCAACTTGTGCCTCTAGGTCCTGCAAGTGCATCCATTGGCATCTGCGCCTTCCCACTGATGTTGTAAGCGCCAGCTACCAAGCGGACTAGCCGCCTGATCAAATCCACCTGCAGCCAGCCGCCACAGCTCAGTGAGGACCCAAAGGAGCGTGCAAGCATGCAGACCCGCAAGCACTCTTTCCTCTTATCCCTAGACCTAAACTTGACCAACTCCCGTATCTATTTCTTGGCTCCAGCCGCAGGGCTGAGTCTCCCTGGGTTCTAGCTGGTAGCGGTAATGACCACAGCTCCCGGCAGCACCCAGGCAGGAACTTTACAAGGTGAAAAGTTTCCCCCACGCTTTCTGATGGCTCTAGCTTGCCGGAACCCCATTACAGCTTCTGTGTAACCTGGTAGCTGGGGCTGTTCTGAGAAAGGTGCGCTCTAGCCGGTGCACCCTGCAGCCAAATAAGCACGCTAAAAATCCTCACGCACCCTTGCCTCTGCCGGCGATACTCCCCTGCACCAGACGCGTCCTCCGTGGTCTTCCTCTCCGGCCTAGGGCGAGCCGGCCACCCCGCCGCCTCCGCCGCAGTGCTCGCCGCGTGCTCCCGGCTGAAGCTGGTGAGGCGAGCGGAGGCGCTCGGCGCTTGGCGCTCAGGACGCCGCCACCGCTGCGGGTTGGCGGGCGGAGGAGGGGAGTCGGAGGAGGATGGCGGCGGGAGGAGGGGGACCGGGAGAGAGGTCCCAATGCTCAGCCCAGATCACAGCGCAGCCTGCCGGGAGGAGCGGTTCTCGCGTCTGCTCTCGGCAGCCTGCACCGCTACAGCTAGTCGAGGAGCTGCTTCGGGTTCCCCATCGCTGCCGCCGCCGCACTGCCAAGACCCCAGCTTCGCTGTCTCCTCCTCCCTCCCCGCAGAGCTGCGTCCTCGTGGGGGACGACCAGTGATCTCCGAGCGCCACGCGGAGACGAGAGGCGCGGGAGGGGGCCGGGGAGACGCGGCGGCCGGCAGCAGGACGCTCTGGGCGCCTCGCCTGGAAGCTGGACTAATTTTAGAGCCCAGGCTTCCTCCACCCCTAGCTGGGCTGGAAGGACGCACCAAAGTGCGGTGCAGAGGCAGTAGCCGGGAGAGCTCCCTGCCGTTTTCAGAGCGCGCGCGCGCACGCACCACATTCAATCTGCCGGGCGCTGCATCCCGCTGCCTAGAGTGCCCTAGACTTCTCCCGAACAGAAGAGGAAACGGAGGCAAGATGAGGCCAAGATGGCTTACCCAAGCTCCTCAGGGTAGTTGGAAGTGCAGTGGGCCAAACTACCAAACGTTGTACCTCCTGCTGCCTACACTGGACTAGCGTTGCTTCCCCCACGTATTTCAGATCCTCCGGAACACCTTTGTGTGAGAGGGAATCGGACTAAAGAGTAACATGACTCATCACCCCCACCCCATCTGAAACACTGTGGGATGGGAAGACATTCCGAATGGGGATGAGTGAGTGATCTCTGAGGAACTAGGTGATTTGCGGTGCCAATTGGTGGCCCTCTATTTGCTATAACTTCTGTATCATCCTCACTAGTGTAAGGATTTCTGGAAACTGCCGCCCCCACGCCCATTCCACTATCCACTACTGCAGTAGCGCTTGCACTACAGCCTTTGCTCCCAGCCTGCGAGCGAAAGAGCTCAACCTAACTGGCCAGCGCCCCGGTGCCCGCCTACCGCCTGCCCCCACTCGTCTAAAGCAGGCGCTCACTCCAAGGAGGTGCCTGAAGTGCCCTGTCCCAGGTAGCTTCTCCAGGACTCTGTTACTGATCACTAACATCAACAGAGGTGCAGCAGGCCTACAGATCTGCTGTGTAGAGAAAATCGCTCTTTATTTTTGACCCCTCAATTTCTCTTTGGGGAGTAAGGTCTGTGGCAGCTAAAAGTCTTTGTGCTCAGTCATGCCCTTTGAAGAGCTCATAGAATTTACCTTCCTGGTCTTCAGCTCCCAAGCCTGGGGCCTTAGAGCTCTAAAAAGCCCTCCACTCTTAGTAGGTGGGAAGTTCCCCTTGAAAGCCTTCTGCGGCCTTCTGCACTGCCTTGACTGCCCCATAAAGCACTCTGCATGCTCCGGTTGCTTGCCTTGAGCGGTTAATGGAAATACTAAGAAATACTGACAGCTCCCCATACATCAACTAATTCCAGGCCAGAAGCATGATGGTGTCCAGGGCTTCACTGTTACAAAGGCCAGAAGAAAACTTGCCTGCTCTCCAAAATGTTGTCATTTGCATAATTTTATTCTGATTTTATTTTTTATTCAGGCACTTTCTTAGCATTAAAAGTTTATTGCCATATAAATATGCTCCCGATATGGCGTATTCCTTGTGACTGACCCAAGGCAGCTAACTTTGCATCAAAGGTTTTAATGAATCACGCATTTCCCATTCCAGTGCTTCTGTGGAAGGACTAGGAGAGCTGCTGCCTGAAGCCAGCACTTCGGGTAGAGTCAGGGGTCGCTGGTTGGCTCCTGGGGTGCTCAGGGAAGTGATGTCGACAGCAGGAGAGGCCATCTTCCACCTCCTTCCTGGGAAGCTGGCCAGGTAACTGGAGGAGCATTGATGCTATGGGAGTCCAGCCCCTCCAAAGGCTCTCTCATGCCTCAGAGGCACTTTGCCTATAAGTGCAGAAATCTGTCTAACTCTGCCTCCTGCCCTTAGGCAGTGTGTAGGTAGTAAAGGAAACAGTCTCTACTCCCAGAGCAGAAATGGGCCATGACAACCTGTGGGCAAAGGACTCTCTGCAAGGGGGTGGAGTAATTTATTCAGTGGGACACTCTCTGGTCAGTTTAGATTTGGGGGAGCAAGTAATGCTTGCTGATATCAGAAAAACATCTATTTTTTCTTAACATAACCTACTATGTACCTGTGGTATTGAGGTCACATCATTGATAAAACTATGAACTTAATGAATGAACCAAAGGCATTTATAACACTTAAGTTTCCATGCACGGCACCTAGTCCAAATCCTAGTGGAGTGGATACGTGTATTAATGTCGAAGAATAAATGAGTGCAGACAGCATGAGAGTTCTCTGTTAGACTGGATAACAACACAGAAAAGAGCCCTAAGCTGAAAAATCAGGACTATGTAATTATATAAGTTGCTCTACACACCTCCCAAGTCCAATCCAGATCCTCTGGGCCTTATTCTCCCCCTAGGTCCCCGAGCAAACAACTTGCTCTTCTGGATTGCTGCAAGCTGCACTGATAGTGTGGTGCCCTGGGCCTCTCTTGTAGCTCACCTCCAACCCAGGGGTCTCTTGAAGTGTTTGATGTAAATGGAAACCTAGATGTGTAGGAGATTAAACACTGAGAAATCTTTAGTGAACAAGACATGGGTATATTTGGAAATTTGCATGACTCTCTGCCACAGATGGAGGAGGCAAATGTGTTCTAAACAGCTTCTGGGGTGGTCTTGCTGCATGAAACAGTGGTCAGCTTCTTCCCTCTGGCTCGGGCCCTCTGACCCTCCTGTGCTCCTGGGATCACACTCACACCCCTCCCCGCAAAGTTTTTCCAGTGAAAATTTTTAAGGTTTATTTTTATTATTTTTATTTTCACATACCTATACACAGGTGATTATATGCCACAGGACTTCATATCCTTTGGAGATGGAGGCAATTGGTGAGCTGCCTGACATGACATGGGAGCTGGGAACTGAGCGAGGTCCTCTGGAAGCATGTGACTTGAAGCACCAAGCTATCTCTTACTCGCTGTAGCCCTAGCCATCTCTCCAGCGTCTGCAGTAAGTGTGATGTCACACTCTGCTTTCTGGCAGTCCCAAGCTAATACACCAATCACCATTCCTTCTTATTTTTCCTCTTTCTTTTTTATTTATGTGTCTTTTACATTATGTGTCTTGATCCCATCCATTTCTCTGTCCCTTTGGAACAGCCCTCCACTCCTGCACACACACACACACACACACACACACACACACACACACACACACACACACACACACACGCACACACTCCAAAAAAAATTAAGAGAAGAAAGAGAAGAGAAAGGGGGATTAAAAATTTCATCATGGAAGCTGCAGTGTGACACAGTGAGTCACGTGGTAAACCCCTTTGTCCGTGTCCTCTCGTCATTCCTAGTCATCGTTTACTCTAAGCAACTGCCAAATTATGATTCAATATCTTTTAAGGATAATATATGAATATATACAGAATGATCACACACAGGAATACATATTGACCAACTTTTTATGTACTTATAAGACTTCTTTCAGTGATCAGTTCTGTTTGTCACGTTCTACCCAGACCTGTTCATCTCATTGAGTTTGTCTCTGTGTTCAGGAAGATTTTACTTGTATGTCATATGAGGTAATACCTATCTTATTGCTAACCCTGTAAACATTGAATTTAAGAGATATTTTGATGACCAAATGGGCTATTTAGGGAGGTGGGAGAATGTCCTTTCCTCGAAGTATTAAATCAAGCCCACGACTCTAGCCAGCATTATTTGGGGGACCAGATAAAATCATGCTTTGTTGTGTGTTTCGGCTTAAGTGCGAAGCATCCCCACATGTTCATTTGCTGCTTCTGGTGTTGATTTGGGAGGTAGTAGAACTGTTAGCAGTTGAAGCCTCACTGGAGGAAGTAGGTCACTGATGATTTAAGGAATTGCAGTAGGTGGTAAGTCCAAAACACAGACTGACTTCTTTCCAAATTTTCCACCAATCCTGGTACTACATGTTACAAATACATCAAGATGGGTGCATCACATTCTTCTTTTGTGCACATCCTTCTTTGACCCTTAACCATTTTTTTGCAAAATTTTAATTTTTGACAGTTTTACACATGTATGTAACACACTGTGAAAATATTCACACTTTTATCTCCCTCCCAACACTTCAGGCCCCCTTCTCATTCCCAGTTAATCCCATCTTAATTTCACACCTTACTTTTTGTGTACTAGTCCTTTGCAGGTAGTCATAGCTGTTGTTTAGGATTACATTGACCACATCATACATAGAAGACAGCGCTTCCCAGCACTCCTTCCCATTGTCTAGCTCTTCTAATCTATCGGTTCATTTTTCTGTGATATTCCCTGGGTCTCGTTGGGGATGATATACATGTTGATTTTTAAGACCCGCATTTAGTAGTCACTTTAGTCTCTTAAAGTTGATGCAACCCAGTCTTTATTTTCAAAGAGCATCCAAACCAGACTTGGGTATACCTAACTACTTGGATTTCCTCAAAAGAATTTCTTACCATCTGACTTTATTTTATTTTGTATCCATCTTGGGTTACAACTCTTCCTTTACTTTGGCGAATAGGTTAATCAATGTAATAGAAGCCATTTTGTGGTAATATATTGTGTCCCCCAATATATTGTGTACCCTACATAATAAAACTTATCTGGGGTCAGAGAACAGAACAGCCGCTAGATTAGACATAGAGGCCAGAAAATGGTGGCACACTCACCTTTAATCCTATCACTTGGGAGGCAGAGATCCATCCAGTTCTCTGTGAGTTCAAGGCCACACTGGGAACAGAGTCAGGCATGGTGGCACACACCTTTAATCCCAGCACTTGAGATCTCATGTCTTGCTTGGGAAAGACACATGCCTTGAATCCCACGAAGTGATGGCAGGAAGCAGAAAGGTAGATAAGGCGTGAGGACCAGGAACTAGAAGCTTTTTAGCAGCAGTTCAGCTGAGAACCATTCGGGTGAGGACTCAGAGGCTCTCATTCTGAGGATTTGTGAAAACAGGATCAGCTGAGGAGTTGGCAAGGTGAAGTTGGCTGTGGCTTGTTCGGTTTCTCTGATCTTTCAACATTCATCCCAATATCTGTCTCTGTTGCTTATTTTTTTTATTAATAAGACCTTTTAAAATTCATGTTACAACATTTTATCTTATACAATTCTGTATCTCTTAGGCATTCCTCTTTCCCTTTCATTCATTTTTGTTCATAAATCTGTCTAGCAAACATTATTCTTGAGCAACTATGCACTTGGCTCTGAGAAGCACTGGGGAGATAATGAGTTATCTATCCTCGTGGGTCTTAGGTGGATTTAGAACTCACCATTTATCAGAAGATGTTTTAAAAATAATGTAGCAGTGACAGGGGATGTGGGTTGAATGATTTGGACTGGTTAGTTACGTGACTACTACTACCCTAGTGAAGAGGGTTCTTCATTCCACCCCATTTTATTCATAAGTTAAATCCAACATTACCCGTGGCTGATGATAATATGAGATAATTAGGGGTACACTTAGTCCATTCTAAGTCTATAATACTGAAAGGGCAAACGTTCTCTCTTACCAAAGTATGAACACCTCCAGAACCCTACTTCATTAGGTAACATGTTTTTATATATTCTCCTGGCCTCTCATTGAACTTGTTTTTCCTCAAACATTTTGAGGATTTTTTTCTTTCAAAATTATTATCTTAAAACATTTTTTGTAAATTAATGTTTTTGTTTTTGTTTTTTTTTGTTTTACTATTTGTCTCTACCTTTCAGTACAGTGAATACAATATGAATGGAGTATGCTCATGTGAACTAGTTTACTAAGGCCACATTTGTAGTATTCCTCTACAAAGAAGAATTCTGAGCTTAAGATAACCTGTATGGACTTTGGATGCAACTTGCTCCTTTGCCAATCAAAGGGAAAATTGCCAAGCAACTTAAAAATGAGGTAACCATTTTCCTACAATCTTAGAAAAGAAATTAGGTCTATTCTGTCTTTCCAGCGGCCCACCTCACAGCTATGCTCCCTTCAGTGTCTATTTACTTCCCTGCTGCAACTACTAAGAAAATATCCGAGGTGCAGATAAAAACATGTCTACTTGTTAAAAGGAGGAGCTACATTATTTTCTTCATCATTTACTGTTAACCAAAGTTAAAAAGAAATACATCTGAAACAAGGGCCCTCAAAACCAAAGAGAATGAAAAAGCATTTCCACAATGTTGGTGAAAAAAAGAAAAAAGAAAATTTAAATTAGACTAGTTAACTTTCTTTTCCATTCTTTTCTTTTTCTTTTTCTTTTCTGCTTTTAGAGACAGGGTCTCACTATGCACCAGCCTTGTCTGGCTTGGAGCTTGCTGTACAACCAGGTTGGCCTCAAACTCACAACGATCTGCTGCCAGCCTTGACTCTCAGCTGCTGGGATTATGAGCCACCACGTACATCAGATGAATTGGTTTTGGGTTTATTTCATTGAGTCAGCAAGGTATTATTAAGTATAAATATCATCATATTGCCAGAAATAATATTTTAATGCCACTTTCATTTTTAATTCATGAAAATGGCCATTTGCCCTGACTTGAGGAGTAGTTTTGGCTAAATAAATTAGAATCCATTTCATTTTACCAGCCCAAATGTTAGCCATGCATGTCAACGTGAATTTTCAAAGTAAACTGCATCAAGGTATTTGCATATGGAGACTGTCTCTGTGGACAAGTGTCTGAATACCTATGGCACTGTTGCCAAAAAAGAGGTCACAGCACCTTCTATTTCTTCTAGTAACCAAATGAGATGGGTTTTTGTTGGTAACGTTGCAGAAATTCCATGTTCAAGGAGTTGCTAATAGGATTTAGATTTGTTTTATGTTGTTTTCACTTACACTCTGAGGCTTCCTGCATCAATCCAGGCAATCAAGACACCATAACAGACATGTCCACAGGCCAACATGATCTGGAGACAATCCCTCCCTGGCACTCTTTTCTAGCTGATTCTAGATTGTGTTAAGCTGACATTATCACAGGGCTCCAGCCTGAAATTGGCATTCCCTGAATCTTGGTGATTCTAACAGTTGTTAAAATTTGAGGACTTCTGACCAGGGTTCTGTTCCTCATAACACACACACACACACACACACACACACACACACACACACACACCCCATACCCATATACACAGTAACCCACACAATATACTACACCACCAATATGCACAGTTTCACCACACTCTACACACACTACACATATATATACATAATACCAAGCACACACATCACACATACACCACACATATACACATTTATCTCACACACATACCATGCACACATGTATACCATGTATATGTAGTCATATAGTACCTACACAATAATACACAAATTATACACAAGTACATATCACACACTCCACACATACACACACCACACACACACACACACACACACACACACACACACACACACACACACACACACACACGAGTGCTCACAAGTTAACCACAAGCCCTGTTCTGAAGTTCTTACGGTGTAACACTATATTTTTTCTTTTTTAACACAGCATTAAATTTGTAAGGAGAAAGTACTCAGCCTGACTCATCTGACAAAAATCCAAATTCTCCAGGTTGCTTTTTTATGGGGGTTGTGGTTGAGCCGGAATCACCAGGTAATTGCTTCTATTAGCCAACACCTTTTGCTTAGGTAGGCACAGCTGGAGGTAAACTGCCCACAGTATCCTAAAGCTGTACAGCCCCATCCCTCCAGTTCCAGCTAAGTAGAGACCTGCTGAGGAAGAGAAATCAGACACTTGGCCCCTTTCTTCTTCCCCTGGTGTATGGGGTTTTTATGCTACAGTGTGGCTCCTAAATGATAAAGGAAAGGCTTTCTGATCTGTGTCAAGTGCCTTCAGAGAACAGGGGGTATCTGCCTCCTGTGGGACTCCTAGAGGGAAATGGATTACGAGGACAAACTGCTGCCTGGCACCTCAACAACCCTGGTTTTCCTGGTGTGTGTTTGCATGGGTGTGAGCAGAAATGTAAGTTTATGCATCTTTTGAAAAATGTCGTGTTATTTCTGAAATCTGGAAATAGGAATCTGAAGGCAAATGATTACACAAAATCTTTTCTGACACTAAGAAATAGTCAAATTTTTTAGAAGGATTAAGCACTCTGGAAAATGAATGCTGTTTCAGGAGTTGCATAAGAAGTGTTTCCATTCTTTTCAAATTGCACATAAAATCAATAACATATTTTAGCCATTTTTCAAGTGTTACTCTCCATGAAATATTTGAACTCTTGGTGCCAATATCTTTTTATTTGCCTTTAAGATGAAATTGACTGGGTTGATAAAGCCTTCTATCTCAGAGTTGGAAGGCTCAGGGGAAGAAATGTCTGTAGAAATTTTCATTTCTCAGTACATATTTCTGATCTTGTTTCGAAGTGACAGGAGTGACTTTACCAGGTGTTGAAGGGACACTCTTGGAAGCTGGTAGGGAGGCCAGAGTTGGGTGGACGTCTGCAAATCTGTCAAGTGCCCTCCAGGTCCTGAAGGAAGAACACCGTGCTCCCAATAGTCTTCAGATCCAATGCTAACAAACAGTATTTGAAGATTGTGCTGTAATTTCTAGTCAGAGTTCTAAGACGGGAGTGAGAGTTCCGGAAACATTCTCAGTGAACACGTGCATTTCAGCTTGTTGTGATAGGATGTTAGAGAGCTATAGAAAATTAAGAAAGCTTGCACTTTGGTTTTGTGGTGTGTGTGTGTGTGTGTGTGTGTGTGTGTGTGTGTGTGTCTACTTTCTTGTGTAGGTGTGACCAAGTGTGTGATTGTGCATATGGAGGCCAGAGCTTGGCATCAGGTATATTTGATTGCTATCTATTTTTATTTTTTGAGACACAGTCTCTGATAAACCTGAAGGTCTTGGATTTGACTAGGCTGGCTGGCCAATGAGTTTCATGGATCTCAGCTCTTCTCCCTGAAGCACTGGGTTACAGGTGTGCCACGGCATTTGGCATTCTGCATGGGTGCTGAGGATCTCAACCCAGGTCCTCATGCTTGCATGTCAGATTCTTTATGGGCTAAATCATCTCCACAGACTCATGAATTTTTAATTACTATGAATTTGGACGTTATGATAGTTTCAAAGGCTATATTAATAATAGGGGACTAATCTTGTCAATAAGAGCACAGCAAGAGAAGCCTGCTCTTTTTCATCTAGTGAGCAATTGTGCAATGGCAGATGCATTATACAGACACTCCTGAGTGTTACTGTGTTTTGGAAGTGG
This sequence comes from Peromyscus californicus insignis, assembly GCF_007827085.1. NCBI lineage: Eukaryota > Metazoa > Chordata > Mammalia > Rodentia > Cricetidae > Peromyscus > Peromyscus californicus. Next base: position 12,671,366 of record NW_026294402.1, read on the forward strand.
AGGAACTGGAGGTTGATTTAACACATAGCTCCTGCTCCGAGGAGTAGTTGCATCTACTTGTCTTCACTGCACTCCAGAAGACAGATGTCACTCAGTGCCATCCTTGCCCTTACGTTGATGCCCAAGTGGCTATCCACTTCAGAGCATCTTTGTCATGCTCAACCTGCTTTTGTTCCAAAGTAAAGGCAAACATCTTTCTAAGTGAATAATCACTTGAAAATTGCTTCCAGAGTGCCAGTAGGATCTTGAATCTGCCTGTTTCACATGCTGGGACCTCACTCTGGTTCCTGAACAGTCTCTGGGGGACTGTTCCAAATATTTCCTCTTGAAGCAACTGGAATCCTCTGAGAAATAGGAACAGCTGCTGATAGGAGATTGCTGTGCACAAATCATCCTCCTGCCCTAAAAGGATTAGGAATGACTCTTCTGAGAATGGACTCAGGCAGCTCTTTGTTTATTTATTGCAGTGGTAGATGTCAGTGAAGCCAGAAAGCATCTCTCTGACCTCCCCACAACACGGCACATGTTGCATAGACAAATGGCATTTTCTTTGCAATTGGTTAATTTGGAAAGAACCACAGTGCTCTCTCTGTCTGAAGGAAGACTTCTGTCCCAAGAAGGCTGCCCTCATGGTTTCTAATGAACATTAACTAGATGATTTTTTAATAAGCCTTCCAAATTTATTGCTTTTCAAAGTATCAGTCCCTAGCCTGGCTTGTTGTTTTGGGCCCTGTTCTTTCATGACCCTGTTGAAGGCACAGATAAAAATCTACTAGTAATAACCATGCAGTTCGTAGCCACCACCAAAACACCCATCACTGTCCAGCGGAGCCTTTTGAAGTGTTGCCTGGGATCTCTCAACCTCAGTTCATCCAGGCGGGGGCCTTGGATTCGGGTCATCATTGTCAGTTTCTGCTCTGCAGCAAACAAACAAGGCCTACCCAACGGAAAGGATACGGAATGAGGAGATGAAAAAGAAGAGGCAGTTTACAGTACCAAGAAATGAGTGGCGGGGACTGAAGAAATGGGTCAGCCATCATCTTCTAGAGGTTCTGGGTTAGACTCCCACAGCCAGGTACAGTGGACCTGTAGTTCCAGGTCCAGGGGATCCTATGTCATTCTGGTCTTTGCAGGTACCTGCACACATATGTGGCATGTGCACACACACACACACACACACACACACACACACACACACACACATTTACAAATCTCAAGAAAAAGAAAGAATGGTAGTTCTTTAATTTGCTAAAACAATAACTTCACATATTTGTGTACACAGATATATATGGAATGTATTATATCTAGCTAGTATACCCTAACCAGTTAGTTGCATTAAGCATACTGTTAGTAATTCTTTTTCTACATTAAAAATAACTTTTATTTTATATACTTTTATGTATTTATGTACGTATTTATTTATGCCTAGGTATATGTCTATTTACCACTTACATGCCTGGTGTTCTCAAAGGCCAGAAGAGGGTATTACATCACCCAAACTTGGAGTTAGAAATGGTTGTAAGCGGCTATCTGGGTGCTAGAAATCAAACCCAGATCCTCTGGAAGAGTAGCAAGCATTTTTTTTTTTTTTTCTTTTTTCGAGACAGGGTTTCTCTGTGTAGCTTTGCGCCGTTCCTGGAGCTCGCTCTGTAGACCAGGCTGGCCTCGAACTCACAAAGATCCGCCTGCCTCTGCCTCCCGAGTGCTGGGATTAAAGGCGTGCGCCACCACCGCCCGGCGTAGCAAGCATTTTTAACAGCTGGATCTCTCCACTCCCAGCCAGCAATTCTTGCATACTGGATATAGTATTTGGAATGGTGGCTACTCAAAGTCGATTTTTGTCATGACCGGTGGCTGCTCTTGGTGTGTTTGCACTCTAATAAGGGAGCCAAGTGTTACATGACTAATAAACACTGTTGATTGCAAGATGCATCATGGGAAGGTCTAGAAACTAGAACAAGCAACAGGAAACTGTTTGCTGCTGAGGGAGCAAAGCTTGACTGGAAAGGAGCAATGTAGCATATGTTGGGGTCATGCGACAGGAAGAATAAGCTGATGATTTTCTGTGATACACAAAGGAAAATATATAGGGGGTGAAATATACAGGTTGTATTCAAGGGTCAGTGAGAGTCATGGACCAGGGCTTCCCTGTGATGGCATTAAATGTAAATAGTAATGAGAAGGCTGGAGTTTATAGGACAGTCTGAATGTCTTACGGAAGCCGAGAGACATCAAGGCCCTCCAGCTGAGAAGTGACAGGATGAGACTAGGAATTCGAGAACTGAAGGCAGTAACAGGGAAGCTGAAATGCAAAGGGAAGACTTAGAGGCAACGAAACTGCTGAGTGCAGCCAGGCTGAGGGGGAGGGCACCATCAGCAGTGCCCTGCATCTGTTGCAGACTCAGCCCCTTCATTTCTGGGAAAGTCACCTGGCTTTGCAGGTTTCTGGATTGAAGGGGAGTGCTTTTCCTTTCCATACAGCCAGTAAAGACTGCTGGGAACTTGTTCTAGGCACGGTCTCAGGCCAGACCCTTACCTGATCCTCACCAGCACAGTAATTTGGGAGGTCTGAATGTAATAATAATAAAAAAATACACATATATTAACATACATATCAATATAATATATTAGCATTTATAATATATACTATATGTGCGTATACATATACTATATATAATATATTAACACATATAGATATATTTTATATGTAATATGTGTGTTTTAAATATATATATATTGTCCAGCAGATGCTCAGCAAAGAAGGATGAGAAACTAGGTTATGAAAATACTAAGGAAACAAGGAAATTGCAACGTGTTTTCCAGAATCTGTTGTCACAGAGCAAGCATGGTTCTCCACATGGAATGTGGATCCCAATCCCGTGGCTCTTTCTCAAGGATGTATACAATAACAATTAATGAAAAATGGAGGCCATGAATTTGAAAGTGAGGGATATACGGAAGGATTTGGAAGGACAGAGGGAGGGAAGAGAGCAATGTTATAATTATATAATCTCAATTATCTAATTAAAAATAAATGTGGCTTCTGGCCTTTTATTGAGCCGGGAGACTGTTTACAGGCACAACTCATGCCCAGCATGCATAAAGGCCCAGGTTCAATCACCAGCACTGCAAAATAAATAAATGTAACAGAAAGACAATATGTATTGTTGAATAACTTGATCCTTTGGTGCCTGCATAGGCATAGCAGTCTTGTCCTAGGCTCCTCATGACAGACTTAGGTAATCTTTGTAGAACATTTCCCTCTTTCCCTGAGGGGTATAGGAGCCTCTGCTGCATGCTTCATCTTAGCCAGAAGCAGGAAGTTTTTCAGCAATTCCGTTACCTAATTTCTTTTCCCCTGATAATAAGCATTGTACTTTCCTCCTGAGTATCTTAGTGTTCAGTTTTACTCTCCTAAAACAAAATGTATCTTGGAAGGATGTGGCCACAATCTACGAGCACCTAAAATTTTTATCGCTGTGTAGTTGACCCAAGGAACAAATGGTGTTTGATATCTTTAGGGTCCTCTAAAGCAATGCTAAGCAAAGCATCTTATTTTTACTATGCACTAGCAACTGTGTCATTTGATGTGGAGTCCTTACTTATTGACTGTTTGTTATATGCAGAGTGCTATGCTGTTCGTTAGAGAAGGAAGTCTGACACTTGGAGTCATGCTTCTTTCTATGCACTCTTTGCCTCTGAAGTACCATTAGTGAGACACAGGAAGCCAGGGTCTAGCACTGGCGAATACATGATACTGAGTAGTGCATTCAAACTCTGTGAAATCTGACAGCATAAAAACTGCTAAAATGCAGTTACTCTGGGTTTGGCACTGGACTAGGTGCCTCATTTTGTGCTCAGAGCATCGCAATGAAATCAATATCACCATTATTCTTTATTTGGTCCATAAGGGTGGAAGTCTATCTCACACCCACCTGCTCTAGTAACTTATGTGAAACCAAATCTCTCTTCAGAGCTTGAAGCCATAACACCTATTATAAACCTCTCAATAGTTGACACCCATATATTTATACTTACATAAATCTGAGCTTGGAACAAACATACAGTCTGGCATTGTAAAACCTTTGAAATAGACAGTAGTATCTGGTTTTATTCGTATCCTACTCATGCTAGCACGAATAAATAGAATATCATGCTGCTTTTGTTGAATGAAATATGTTTATACTTGTGCCTCTTTATATCCATCTCCACTGTCATATTTAATTGATTTGTGTTCACCAAAATGTATGTAACACCACTATTTACAGTGAATGTAGATTTGTGATATTGAAGTGAAATGCTCCTAACTTCACAGTTCTGTCCTAAATTACTTTGTAATTTTGAACATACACACAGACACGAAAGGCTAACTTAAGAACTTCTACTGCTTGAGAACGTCTACTATTAAATTGGGATCCCCTGCCTTACCTCATTGTTATGATGATTGCACAGGAAGAAGGCAAGGAATGTCATGGGGCACCCTGCAAATGCTCCTTTGCGGGGAAGAGCATATTGGAGCAGATTTTTTTAGGAGTAATTTGAAGGAGAGGAGGGAAGGGCTGATGACTTTGTTATTGTGGTGTGGTTCTCCAGGCCCTTGCTCTGGCTTTCTTCTTGTTTATTTTTCTCCATTGTCCAATGCTATAAATCTGATAGTAAAATACTGATTTTAGTTTGGTGTTGAAATGTTGCCCTGAAGATCCATGGGTTCAAGACTCTGATGCCAACTGATGGACTTTTAGGAGAGACTGGGTCAGGAGGGCTCTAGTCTTATCTCTGGATTAAAGGCATTGATCACTTGTTGGGAAGTGATGGAAACATGGACAGGGTGCTGTTAGAGGAAGCAGGTTGTTGGCGTGCAGCCTGGAAGGAGCAATCTTTGACCACCGTAGTGTGAGCAATTCTGCCACACCACCCTCTCTGCGCCATCATCACTCCTTACCACAGGCCTAGACTAGTGGGATTCACTGAGTGCGGACTGAACCCCCCAGACTGAACCCAAATACATGTTTTCTCTCTTGTTTTCACATCTTAAGGAAAAGCTGACCAATACAACATTTATAAGTTTTGTCTCATTTTGGTTTTCAATAAGCATAACATTGTAGACCCAGAAGCAAGGCATTGGCTCACACACATCTTTTTATTCTAGCAGATCTACCCAGGTTTTCCCATCCACTGCTGGGGGCCAGCTTCTGTGAATTCACCCAGGCACAGCTTAACAGTGATTTGCCTCAGGCTAGTGTCAAAGGATTTTACCTGGTATCCATGCATATGCATCCCGGAAGCCCTGTATCAAGATGTCTTTGTCCAAAAGGATGTAGAATGGAGTCTCTTCCTTCCTTCTACCTGCCCTGATCTTCCAGCTCCTGCTTTTTTTTTGTACCCCAAAACAGGGTTTCTCTGTATAGTTTTGGTGCCTGTCCTGGATCTTGCTCTGTAGACCAGGTTGGCCTCGAACTCACAGATATCCACCTGCCTCTGCCTCCCGAGTGCTGGGATTAAAGGCATGTGCCACCACCACCTGGCTTCCAGCTCCTGTGTTATCTCCTCCTTTCAAGCCACTCTACCTTGTCTCTTACTCCTGCTTCTTTGAACTGTGCTCTGAGTGAATCACCAGCATTTTACACCCTGCCTGGCTGCTTAAACAAAACAAGCAAACAAACAAACAATAACTTGGGTTAGACAAATCTGAGGGATAGAAAGTTAATATATTAAAAAAATCCCAAATCAAGACCCTATTATGACTTATGGATTCCAAATAAGACAATAAGATATTTGAAAAGTGAAAAGGTATGAATCAAAGCCATACAAACCCTATTCCTGAAGAATATTTAGTAAAAATGATCTAGGTTCATGCCCACATATTAAAGCTGAAGAAAAAGCCAGCCATATTCTCTGTGTTCCAATTGTATATGAGATATGTATTTTTGCGCATACAGGAGTTATAGGAAAGAAATCAACCAAGATGCTGCCCACATTATCTGTGGGTTCTGGTTATGAAGGCTAATCTTTATATTTCTTTGTAGCATTTTCTTTAACTTTCTCAATTTTCTATGACCATGCAGTACTTTTAAAACAGGAGAAAAATAATCCAGGAATTAGAAATGAAACTACACAGCCAGTTCTTCCTTCTTTTAGTTGTTTTCTACTCCATAGAAGCAAATGTATATTTCTGCATGATGAAGCACAGTGACATCTAGATCCTTGTCTCTTTCACAGATCAAGGGTTCATGTGTTTGAACTGTAATTCAATTACAAACAGGGGCCCAGAGATGTCTTCCATCTCCAGGTCTGTGGGAGCTGCCACATCGGCGAGGTTGAGTGCACATGGATAGAGGGAGGATGGTGTTAACACAGTAATGATGTGGAAGAGCACTGAATGAGCACTGACAGCAGGAAGGTGTCAGCTAGGGTTGGACACCGCCTTAGAGTCTACATCTAATCTGCATTTCTGTAAAGCTTTCAGACAGCCCTTGACATCATTTACTTGTTGGTAATTTTTAAGGAGAAATGACCAACCGAAACATCTCTGGTATTCTCCACATCATGAATGCTTTGTAACTGGGTAAATAGATGAGTGACCCCATAGAGTAGTAGTGGGAACATTGTGCTTAAGCCCAAAGGATGTAACAGCCACTTCATATCCCATTATTACTTCACTGTGATCAATGAAGCTGTATCTACCACTAAGTGAGGCAGAGTCCTCTTGATAGACTTCTTGGAAGACATTCAACCCCTTTATTTTATCTTAAATACTATGGTTTCCTTCTTTCCCAAACAACTAAGATTAAGTTGAGAACCTAAGAATAAAGAATGCTTTTGACTTCACCCTACATGAACAAGCTAATGCTTTCTGTAAAGTGAGTAAAGAGCGTGGCAAAGTTACCAGTGTACAAAGTTGGTATGTTTACTGTTTGATGCAAAGTGCATATGTGTTCTGCCTCTAGTTCTTTTCTTTCCCCTGTATCCACTTCCTTGACAATATGATTCCAGTTTCTTTAAAATCTGAATTTGGCACTATGTCTTGCTTTGGCTAATTCGATAAGAGTAGAAATGATAGCTCTGGGTGAGTTCCTCTTGCTCTCTTAGTCCTTTGCTATATGAGCCATGTCTCCAAATGGCATCATGAAAAGAAAACCCCCAACTAGAATCATGAGGACAGTGCCCCAACTGGTATTATGCTAGGAACTTGGCCTCCCAGAGTCACTTCAGATAAGCAGTCTAGATTGCACAGACCCTGCATGATCCAAAAGAATACATTACTGTTGTCGTAAGATACCAAGTTTAGAATGATTCATTACTAAACACTGAAAAATAAAATGTTTTTTTCCTAATTTCATTGTGTCAACTAAAATAATTTAGAGTGCTTTGTAGGCAGAAAATTTTTTTTCCTTTCCAGCATCATGTTCAGCATGGCATATATAATAATGTGTGTTGAATGAATAAGTGACTCAAGACACATGTTAACCTACCATTGCAACCTTTATCCCAAGTTGCAGAAAGAATTGTGTGCTCTATTCAGAAGAAAGATGGACTGAAGTCTTAAGCTTATAGTCCCCAGAATGTAAATATATTTGGAAGTAAGATTTCTATAAAATAATTTCAGTAAGCTTGTTAGATTGGACCCTATCCCACTGGAATTTGTTTTCACTTTGAAAAGGAGAAATTTGGGGTTGTAGAGATGGCTCAGTAGGTAAAGTTATTGTCATAGAAGCATGAGGATAAGTTTGGATTTCCAGAACCCATATAGAGACAGATGTGCTATGATGAGTTGGGGGTGGAAGCAGGATACTCTCCTTGTATGCACAGTGGAGAACAAGAGGAGATCCTGCCTCAAACAGCTGCAAATTGAAGACTGACATTGGACCTTGTCTTCTGATTCCCACATGTGGACAAGGCACGTGAGACAACACACATACCTGCACGCCTGCATGCAAGCACACACACACACACACACACACATACTATTTATATATTTATATACACAGATAAACAAGTGGGAACACATGGAGACAGAGACTGGCAGTCAGACATGGAAGGAAGGTGGGAAACTATACACAAAGAGAAGATGGTCACACTTTGGATCGGTGTCTGCACAAGTCAGATGACACGCCAAGAAGTGCTGGGAAAGCATCAGAAACTGTGAAGCCACCATGCTTTCCTTTATCCTGTCACCATCAGGAAGAGCATGGCCCTGCTGAGACTCTGCTTCAGACCTCAAGCCTCCAGAGCTATGCTGCTTTGCTAGTTTAGTCAATCAACTTCATTGAAGCAGCCAGCTGCAGGAAACCAGTATTTCCCTCTTCTCTTATTCTCCACTTCCTTCATGCAAAGCCATCACGTGTGGCCTCTTTTTCCTCATACATGCAACTCCCTCTCTCTAGGATCCTTTGCTCTCTCTTCTAAGGAAATTATTTTCCTATTCATCTTTCAAAGCCAACGAAGAGCTTGTTTCTTTCAGGAATCCCCACACAAATCCCACAGCAAGACTTATTTCTCTTCTTTGTCTTCATTGCTTCAGGAGTCTCCTGTAGTGTTTGTCAGAGTGCAGCAAAATTAACTGTCTGAATGCCTTTTTCTTAAAGATTATAAACTCCTGGAGCAATGGTACTTGAATTACCCTTATGCAAACTTTTGACTTCTACAGCAGTTTCTGGATGTTGCACATAAACACCTGCTGACGATCTTGAGGGCTTACTTTGGAAATAAAGGCCTGAGACATGGTCAGAGAGCATGTGGATGGCTTTGGTGTCTGGAAAAGGACACTGCAGGGGCTTAGGAAGTGGATCAGCGTCCATTTACCTTCAAGACAAAACTTACAATACTCTTCTTGATCTGGTCCACACACTCACACCTACATAGCTTTATTGGATATTCTTAAGCAGAAAGAAAAAGAATTCCCAGAGAACTGAGATGGCTCAACAAGTAAGGAACATGTTTTACAACCATTATGGCCTGAGTTCAAATCCCCAGAATGTATATAAATCTAGGTATAGTAGCACGTGTGTAATGCTCCTAGGGTGACATAAGAGTTAGAGACAAAAGGAGCTCTGGAAGTTTATGAGCATCTAACTTGTTTTGGGACAAAATCTCATTAACTTTCCCAGGCTAGTTTTGAACTCATTTTGTAGCCCAGGGAAGCCTTGAACTTGTGGTCTTGTAGTCTCAGTCTCCTGAGTAGCTGGGATGAATGACAGGCCTGTACCATTAGATCTGGTTGACATAAGTGACGTGAAAGGCTCATTTCATGTGCTTGCTGTACAACACTGGGCAACTTCTTTTGATCTCACAGGGACTTGGTTATTCCCCTTTTGGCAGTGGAGGGGGTGTTTTCTGCTTTGTAAGGCCGGGACAGTGATCAGCTGTCCACTGCAAAGAAGCGGAGCACAGTAGGTGTTCGTCAATGGCAGCGTCCTTGCTTTCAGTCTAATCGACTAACAACTCAACCCAGAAGGAGTGTGTTGGCTCCTTGTAACTTAGGCAAGGGATCTGAACAGTTTGATGTCCAGATCAAACCAGTTTATAGTGTGGCCATCAGAGTAAAATGTGGGAAAGTGATTAAAGGGGAAAAAATAGATGCACCTCTACAGCCCTGAAGAATTTATGTCAACTTTAACCTTTTATACAGTTTCACAGACGAGAAACTTCAGAAATCAGGGTTAAATGAAAGTGGACAGACTGTGAACATGAGCCATAAAAGGGTCTCTTTTGTAACGATGCAAGCACAATAACTCTTGCTTAAATTTTATCAGGTTTCCCAGCTTTTTAACTGCTGGATAGAAATCACAGTATGGTACCTGGATTCAAGAAAGAATATAAATAATATTATAAATGCCAACCGCTTTGTGGTCTCATTTCATACCTGTCAGCCCCTATTAGGAAACACATCTCTCTGTGAGTATTCAGACATAGTGGTTTCCTTCCTTCTATAGGACTGTTTCAGCTTCTGCTATCTGAAGCAGATTCCTGTTCTTAAATTTTGTGGTTCACATAGCTATTGTGATATTTTATTTGTGCTAAAATGTGATTTTATTTGTATGTTAATAAAGTTGCCTGGAGATCAGAGGTCATAGCCATTAAGCAGAAGTCCGGCAGTGGTAGCACATGCCCTTAATCCGACCACATGGCAGGCAGAGTCTCTGTGTGGTCAAGGACATAGCCAAGCAAGGTGACCTGAACTTTTAATCCCAGTACCAGCCATAGAAACCTGGAGGTCTGTATAGACAGGCAGTGACAAGGAAGTCATATGATTGGGTTTAGAGCCAATGAGAAGGCAGAACAGAAAGGCAATAAAAAGACAGTCACACAGGAAAAAGGTCTCTCTCTCTCTGGGGGAAGCGATGGCGTCGAGGTAGTCAGATAAGGTAGTAGTGGCTCTTGCTCTGATCTTTTGGCTTTAACTCTGTATTTGGCTCTGTGTTTCTTATTTAATAAGACCGTTTAGAATTTCATCTACAAACAGCCATCTTTGAATGGACAAAAAATTACTTCCATGGTGTCTGGTTACTTTAGAGATGTATTTATTCATATTTATTAGAGTATGTATTTTGGCAGCAGAATATGGAGTCAACATCAAGTTGACAATTATACCAGGTGTTGGAGACAACGGTCCTAAGACCTGCGATGACTCTCCACTTAGAAGGGCCGCCATGAGGTCATCTCCCATAGGGGCATTTTCCAGGTTCACACAGGGAGGACAGAGAGTCTTTTTCCCACCAATACAAATATCTTTAAAATATGCTTCCCCATGGAGATTGCGATTATACTGTGTGTAACATAGAATAGAGGATTTAGTGCCTCTTTTAACTAACTCTTCATATTAAATTGTTTAAACTACATATGAGAAGGATAAAGTTGAGGAAAAGCAGTATAAATAACCAAATTGTAAAGCCTGTCTAATAAACACCTCTGAACCAGAGGGCATATAAAATTAGTATTTTGAACCTTTTACTAATAATATTAATATGAAAATACTTAAAATTAATGCACACAGTGCTGTTATTATCCCAGTTCACTGAAACTGTTTCACTGATGGTCTTAGCCAACTTTTCACATATGCTGTGAGTTAGAGAAAGCACGGAATTTATTTCTTCTGATTTGTGTGGAAGCCAGATCACAGGGAGAGGCTTGCTGATGGTAAAACCTCACATGACAGGTTTACAATTGAGCTTCGCTGAATTCTCTCACAAGAGGTACCTTGTCTGATTCTAGTGGAGATATCTACCTCCCACATCAGTGTCTCCTCTGTCCACACCATTTATATACCCAGATGAACTATCATTTAAGAATTAGAGCAAAAAAAGAGGTAACTTCAGCTATTTCAAACTCTGGAGGTCATCACACTTAGAATCTGATTGAAACAGCCCCCCAGGAAGCAGAGAAATGGAACTGAAGAGAAAAATGCAAAAGAAGAAGCCCAGCTGAGCAGGGGCAGATAACATGATGGGAAATTGGTCATTTTGAGTCTGCGAGAGCTAGTGTCTTCTTTATACTAAAATGGAGACAGTAAGTGATTACAATATGGAAAGGGAACAGTGGCACTCAGTAAGAAGCTCTTCAATGAGCAATTAAGTGACAAGTAAGCCAAGGTCTTAAGTTAGTCATGAAAATACTGAATGAGGCATGAGAGGCGCATTTATAAATTTTTTATGTCATAATATAAGGATAAGGCAAATTGTGATGGTGTTTGCCTTTAATATGCACACTTGGGAAACTGAAGTGAGGCAAGAGGACTGTGAGTTCAAGGTCAGCCAGAATTCCCTAGTGAGACCATGTCTCAAAAAACAAAACAAAAGATAACTAGGGGAACTCAGAAGAACTAAAAATTATATAAAAATATGTCTCTTCAAGCAGAAGGCAGAACAGGAGATAATAATGATGAATCCAGAGGACACTTGGAAGAAGTTCAGTGTTGAGTTACTAAAATATGTAGGGTAAAATCCCAACTGCTTTTACAATGAGCAATTTAGCATTTGTAAAAGTGACATCCCACCTACCAACACTCCACCTCACCCCTCCCTCAGTTTATGTATGGTCAGGCAGAACCTGGAAATCTCCCACTCCTTGAAGTGCATATTCACAGCCAGCCAGGTAAAAGACCCACAAGGCTCCCAGATGAGAATGAGACCACAGGGGGTTGCCTCTCCCTGTCTTCACCACCATTGTTTCTTGTGTCATTTATTTTTGTGGTTCCAAGTTTCTCTTCTCCTTCCATGTTGCCCATCCTTTTTATAAAACTCATACCTAACACTGTACTTCCAGGTGCCTGGGTCTTTCCCCCAACATCCAGCATAGGAACTCTTTCCAAACAGACTTCAGTCTCCTTTTGGAAGCTCTCTGGTGCTCTCCATCTTACCCATGTATGTGCTACATAGGCATGGGTGACTAGTGATTTCTTTGGCCCCATTTCCCATTGTTCTTCCCTTCCTTGCTTTATTAGTTTCCTGTTGTTTCCATGACAAATTGCCACAAATGTTGGGTTTACACAGAACAAGATCACACTTTTGGAGTTGGGAAGTCAGACTTCTAGCTGTCCTTGAAATCACTGTGCTGGCAAAGCGGCCTTCCAACTGGACTCGAGGGAAGCACCCTTCCTTGTGTTTCCTACTTCTAGAGGCTTACCATGTCTTTATCTCATGTTTCTCTACCAGGAGCAGCCTGGTTCCAGCTGCTTCTCTGGCTTACCATTTTGTTACTCAACCCTCATCCCCCTGTACCCAACACATGTTTGATTTCCCAGATGGCAGAGATGACCCACTATGGGTAAAGTTGTTAATTAGACCAGTGAGCAAGGCTTGCCTTTGCCGTGTAAGGTGACATACCCACAGGTCCCTGATATAAGAACATGGCTATCGTTAGGAGCAGTTATTCTGATTTCCACATGCACAGGAACAATACTCATGCTCCTGTTTCCACTTCTTCAAATCATTGTTCAAATATTCCCTACTCAGTAAGGCTTTCCCTGGTCCTTTATTGAAAACTATGCCCTATAACACAGTCACCCTCATCTTCCTGCACAACTACCACTCTTCAGTGCCCATCATTTTCTAACTTAGCATAGAATTTAATTTACTTACAGATTAAATGCATGTTTACTGTTTCTACCCATAAGGTCTCAGAGTGTCAGGAACACACTGTCTGCTTTATTCATTGTTGCATTCTTTGTGCCTAGAATATAGTCTTACAACTCTTTGTTTCTCAAAAATATATTGGAGAAGTAAGTAAATAAATAGATGTATGGATACATGGGTGGATGGAAAATACATGTATCTCTTGCTCTATTTGTATATATGTCTCACACACAGTAATGTGTTTTGTGTAGTGTATGCATGTATACACGTTACTAAAGTGGGAGAAGAACGGAACAGTTTAGAAGTATAAGGGCTCAGAGAGCTCTTAGAAGTTAAAATCTCAGCTCCATAATTTTCTAATTGTATGACTCAGGACAGATTCACATCTACATCTATGCTAATATTTCTCTGCCTTAAGTTTTTCACCTGTAAATTATATCTACCTCATGAGAAGACTTTATGAGAAGAGAAAATAATTAAATGATTAAACAGTGAGAGTAAAACAGTTTTAAAGTATTCAGCTACAGAGAGAGAGACAGAGACAGGAGACAGAGACCGAGACTGAGACAGAGACAGACAGAGAGACATAAAGGTGAAACATTGATTTTTTTTTTTGGTTGAATCAATCAAAACGGATGAATATATTATTGGCTCTTCAGAGCCCAGAGCAGCGCACCTCTGAAGTCAGGAGCAGGCATCCTCAGTGTGAGTAAGGCCACCACAAGGTCAGGAATCACATTTATATCCTTTCCTTGTTTTCCTTTAATCTATACAAAAGGAGCAAACCAAGCAACTGCGGCTGTGTTGGGCTTCATGTGGCCTCCCTAGGTTACTATTAGTCATGTGGTATGGTGCAAGAACATCCTGTGTGCAGATGTATCCCAACAGTCTAAAAAGGGCAGAAAGGTCTGCTCAGTTATTACCAAAATTGCTTTACTTGGTTTGCTAAGTTACAAGTGTCTGCAAAGTGCATTTACAGGCATCCAATCTCCACAAAGTGAAGAAACGGCTTGGAGATTTCCCTTAAAATAAATAGTGGATAGCAGAAAACTGAGCTAGCAAACACAAGTTAAAAGTAAAATCTTCAAGGCAGGCATTTTTTTTCTTGTGAGTCACAGAGAGAAAACACAAGGGCAGTGTAATCAAATGTATTGAGCTGTCACATACAAATGGTATAAAGATGACTGTTTGAAATATTGAATTATTACCACTCCCTTAATGGCAGGCCTTTATGTAAGTGTAAATTGTATCCTTGACTATTATCATTAATGGTAGCCTGAAGTCACTACCATGATTGTAACATTAACTGCATTATTTCCAATGTATTCTTATTAAAATGTAGTATTTTTCAATATGATTTATAATGTACACTATATAAAAGCAAAATAGTGCTAGAATATAGTATATAAATAAATACATGTGGTATTCTATGCGGTCAAACAATGTTTCTGTCCAGGTTGCTGAGAGCAAGTAAACATGGAGCCTTTACAAGGAGCAGGTACTGAATAGTGTGGGTTTTGGGGTACATGGCAGCTTATCTGAGGCATCAGTCCAGTAACACTCCCTACAGGAAATCAGGGCTGAATGGTGAAAGGCAAGGTTGTATGGGTGAGCTCTCTCCATTCAGCAGAAAGTCAACACAGGTATGGCAGTCAAATGCATGGTGCAGAGAAGTATCCAAGACATTCTAAGTTCAGGCCTTCTGATGCTAGGATTCCTTTGAGAAGCAACCGTACATAGGTTAAATGATCAAAGACTTTGGAGTCAGATAGATTGAGGTTTGAGCATAAGTAATGCTACTTGCTTGGTTGCCTGGACTAAATACCTGCTACTGCTCTTCTTCTCCTTTTTTCTTCTCCTTCTCCTCCTTCTCTTTCTCCTCCTCCTTCTTATCCTCTTCTTTATATAAAAAAAATTAGAATAGTGTTGCTAGCATTCATGGTGAGTCTTCACTTCTGGAAGCACCAGAGGTATATTTTCATGGTTATATAAATCCTATTACCTTGACATGGAAGACAATCATCAAATCAACCAACCTGGATTTGTTTTACATCCTTTCATGCAGCATCCAAGCACATGTCTCCATGGCTGCTCTTGTCATAACCATGGAATGGGTGCATTTCAAAGTGTACATGTGCCTCTTCTAAGCAGCAAAAATGCTAGGGACTGGCCTTCAACAAACACCAAATCTCCAGGCACCTTGATCCTTGATCCTGGATTTCCCCACCTCTAGCAGTGTGAGAAATCAATTTCTGTTGTTTAGAAGCCACTTAAGCTATATTTTTCTCACTCTAGGAACACTCACATTCTTTACCACAGTAGAGAAAGCTACTCTAGGCAATGGACTGTAATCATGTCCATTGAGATAAATTATCAGCCTTTGGAGTGATAGGAAGAGCCCTATTCATCGCTGCCCTGAAATTTCCTCATGATATGGTTTAGGAAAAGGTACTGTACTTCTGAGTCTCAAATCTCATCTACAAAATGGAATATGGCATCTGCCTTGAGTGAAGGCTGCAAAGATCCAGAGAGATGATGTATCTGGGGCCTGGGACTGCAGCACAGTTGGTAGAGTGTTTACTAACACACATAAAGTCCTGCGTTCCACACCCAGCACCATATATCCTAGGTGTGGCAGCACAGTCAAAGTGAAAGAACAAAACGAACATGAACAACTGAGTGAAAGGCAGTGTGTCTGAAGTACCAGGTGCAGACAATAAACCCAGCATTGCCCCTGGAGCTCTCCTCACGGTCAGCGCCCCCGCTTCCTGACACTCTTACCGTTCTCCAGAGTGTTGACCATCCACGTTGGACGCCGTGTCTCCCTCAAGCTCCTCACTGGTGTTGCGTTGCTGCTTCTTTGAGCAGCCTATGTCACCTGATCACTTCTCTAGTGGGCTGGGCGGAGAGGAAGAAGTTAAGAAGCACAGGAGCCAGTGCTCTGGTGTCAGTGAAGGAAGATGCTGGAAGAAGGGCAGGGGAGGAGAGTCCCAGAAACGAGAATGGGAGCTTGGCTACTTTTGCTTTAATTTTTATTAATTAATCTTTTTTTTTTATTTTTATTTTTTTTTATTTTTTATTTTTTTTTTAATTTATTTTGCAATACAATTCAGTTCTACATATCAGCCACGGATTCCCTTGTTCTCCCCCCTCCCGTCCCCCTCACCTTCCCCCCAACCCCCCCCCCCCCATTCCCACCTCCTCCAGGGCAAAGCCTTTCCCACAGACTGAGGTCAACCTGGTAGACTCAGTCCAGGTAGGTCTAGTCCCCTCCTCCCAGGCCGAGCCAAACAATCCTGCATAGGCCCCAGGTTTCAAACAGCCAACTCATGCAATGAGCACAAGATCTGGTCCCACTACCTGGATGCCTCCCAAACAGATCAAGCCAATCAACTGTCTCACCCATTCAGAGGGCCTGATCCAGTGGGGACCCCTCAGCCATTGGTTCTCAACAGAGGAAACTCAAATGGCCGAAAGACATTTAAGGAACTGCTCAACATCCCTAATCATCAGGGAAATGCAAATCAAAACAACTCTGAGATACCACCTTACGCCTGTCAGAATGGCTAAGATCAAAAACACTGAAGACACCTTATGCTGGAGAGGATGTGGAGCTAGGGGAACTCTCCTCCACTGCTGGTGGGAATGCAAGCTTGTACAACCACTTTGGAAATCAATATGGCGCTTTCTTAGAAAATTGGGAATCAATCTCCCCCAAGATCCAGCTATACCACTCTTGGGCATATACCCAAGAAATGCTCAACCACACCATAAGAGCACTTGTTCAGCTATGTTCATATCAGCATTGTTTGTAATAGCCAGAACATGGAAACAACCCAGATGCCCTTCAACTGAAGAATGGATAAACAAAATGTGGTACATATACACAATGGAATACTACTCAGCAGAGAAAAACAATGACATCATGAGGTTTGCAGGCAAATGGATGGATCTAGGAAAAATCATCCTGAGTGAGGTAACCCAGACTCAGAAAGACAAACATGGTATGTACTCACTCATAGCAGGATACTAGACATGAAACAAGGATGACTTGTCTGCTACTCACATCACCAGGGAGGCTACCTGGAAAACAGGAACCCAAGAAAGACACAGGGATCGCCCAATGACAGAGAAATGGAATGAGATCTACATGAACAGCCTGGACATGAGTGGGGGTAATGAAAGGCGAGGGTTGAGGGAAAGAAAGCTTGGGGGAGCGAGAGATCCCAGCTGGATCAACAACAGAGAAGGAGAACAAGGAATAGGAGACCATGGTAAATGAAGACCACATGAGAATAGGAAGAAGCAAAGTGCTAGAGAGGCCCACAGAAATCCACAAAGATACCCACACAACAGACTGCTGGCAATGGTCGAGAGACAGCCCGAACTGACCTACTCTGGTGATGGGATGGCCAAACACCCTAATTGTTGTGCTAGAAACCTTATCCAACTACTGAGGGATCTGGATGCAGAGATCCATGACTAGGCCCTGGGTGGATCTCTGGGAGTCCAATTAGCGAGAATGAGGAGGGTTTATATGAGCGAGAATTGTTGAGACCAAGGTTGGATAAAGCACAGGGACAAATAGCCAAATGAATGGAAACACATGAATTATTAATTAATCTTAATTTAATTCTCACTCAAAATTTTAAGTTGGTCATTGAAAAATAGTTATCAGTCCCAAACTATAATGACTAGAAATAGCATTGTACACTTCAGATTTTAAAATGACTAAAGAAACAGAACAAAAGGAAACAAGCCACTAGAAATAGCATTTATTATGTGACCAAGAATCAAGGCTCTGAAAAGCAATTGTAAACCAAGGTTTTCTGAGTTGAGACCATGCAATTCTAAGACATCTGTTACCTGGAGTTTCTTCTGGACTTAAGAGCAACTTCTACTTTCTGTGACATGGCCAGAGAGTCCCTGAGAAGTGTTGATTAAGTACCAGACAAATATCAGGGAAATTGACTAGGGCACGGGCTTTTTCTGACAGTGACAAGGTGGCAACAATATCCCTGGGGACCACATTTAGGCTCACTCTTCATAGCCCACATGTAGAACTGTGGTAACAGTAGTAGGGATTAAGAGTAACCATCCACAGTGTGAATCCCCTCCTGTTTTCACAGGTTATATATCATTCAATCCTCACAGGAACAAATGAGGTAGGGATATAGTATTGATCTCACGTTGACACCAATTATGAGTAACAAAAATAATGAGAGGGTAGAAAGTCACTTATTAAAATAAATAACATTTCCCTGGTGAATTGCACCCCCCTTGCCCACAGGAATGTCAATTGACACTACTTTTATGTCACAGGGCAATTATCTTTAACTATTATCTTGGATTTATTGCTCATAAAATTTTATGTGAGGGTCCCGTGTTGTCACTATAGAAAGACCTTCCATATAAGGACAGTCATCCTTAGGACCCCTCATCATCTGTGCCATTTCTTAAAACTGCAGTTGTCCTTTGGGCTTTGTAGTAAGGCCACTTACGCATCAGTCTCAGAACATTTAGTTTATAGCCACCAGGTTAGGAAATAAAGCCCTTCTTATAATTATTGTCCTCATTAAGACGTATTTCCTTTCTTTTCCACATTAATGATAGAGATGGCACTGAGGGGAGCCAATGAAGTATTGTCTGGAGGTAGACTGCTGTCATTTTACAACATGAGATTTGAGAAAAAATGCCCACTAACCATCAAAGAAACAGTTCACACAAGCATAGCTTCACCCACATTCTTATAATGAAAGGGTTTTGTGGTTTCTTCCATCACTCTTACTAGCACAATGATGACTAGCTACTATACTACTAATGACCCATAAGTGTTTTACCTTCATGGATGTTTGTGCACCAAGTGCTGCCTGGTGTCCAAGGAAGCCAGTAAAGTGTGTTGTGTCCCCTGGAATTGGAGTTACAGATGTTGTGAGCTACCATTTGAGTGCTGAGAAACAAATCTGTGCTCTCTGCAAGAGAAGCCAGTGCTCTTAACTGCTGAGATATCTCTGCCTCTACTTTCATTTTAAACACAGGCCCCAGTAGCTAGACTCCCAATCTCATGCATTTACTGTCAGGCTTGCTTGCCCACATCTTTTTGTGCCTTCCAAGAAAGGCTTGGCCTTTCACAGTTTCAAATTCAAATGTAGAAGTAGCTCGGATTCAGTGGGCTATAATTCAACACCCAACTCTCCAAGAAAATATAAGAATGTATATATTCATTTTATTCATATGAAGGTTACGTAGAACAATGTATAATAATGATAAAATGTGCAATATTTTTCATAGTAAATCTAGGTAGTCATTGATTTTCACAGAATGTTTTCATTGATTTTGCTGATTTTCAGCACTCATAGACAACATATGGCT
This sequence comes from Peromyscus californicus insignis, assembly GCF_007827085.1. Taxonomy (NCBI): domain Eukaryota; kingdom Metazoa; phylum Chordata; class Mammalia; order Rodentia; family Cricetidae; genus Peromyscus; species Peromyscus californicus. The sequence continues at coordinate 12,690,808 of NW_026294402.1, forward strand.
GTAATTAACAAACAAGTAGATCTTAGGCACATATGGGGGTTGATCTTTGGCTTGCAACTAAGGCTATAGCAAAATTTAAACAACGAAAATGTATGTTAGAACTTCACTTATCTGACTATGATAAGACAAACTTCTTGGCTGGATTGAATAATAATTTATTTCTCCAATATTCTTTGCTATTTATGATGCTATAGGCACACACAACCAAATATAATCATTTACATTATTAACATACCTTCATCATTTCCTTTTTATTTTGGTTATTTTCACTTCCCTTATCTGCTCTCAGCTATCTCAAACTCCTGTTGAGTCCCAACTAGTCCACTTCTTACTTTCATGTCTTTTATCTTGTGACCTGCCGAGTTTATTTGAAGTTGTTTTCATGAATCTATGTGCGGGTGCACATGCGAGGCTGTGTGTGTGTGTGTGTGTGTGTGTGTTTAGCATTATGTACTGGAGCAACACCAATTTATCAGTGTCTACACTGCTGAAGAGAATGACTCTCCTCCTCCCAGCCACCATTAACTGCCAATAACTCCTCGAGCTAAGGATGGGTCCTCGCAATCCCTTTCTCCATCAGTGATGGAATATTGACAGACCTCATCTTTGTGCAGGTATTTGGTAGATAACCATACTGGTATGAAGTCATGAGCATAACAGCCATGCCATGTCCAGAAGGCTGAATTTCCTAGCATTTTCATAAATGTAAAATTTTTGGAAAAAATAAATAGAGCCCCATTTTTGTAGTGGTCGCCAATGTGAAGAATGCGAATACAAACACAATTGTCAACGTCAAAGCTACGAACAGTCATCACTAAGCAAAGCACTGGGCAAAACTGTGCAGCAGCATCATATCATTTCTAGTAATCAGATGTGAGAGGCACAAATAACACCAAAGCACAAGTGAAAGTCAAAAAACATTGAACTGACGAGCTTTGGGCATTTATTTCCTTCATTTTTAATAAAATTCATTTAAATCTAAGATTATACATTTGAATATTAAATAATGTCTACATTTAAGAGTTAATTAAACTAATTAGTTTAAATTTAATTAATTAAAAATCCTGAAAATGTAATAATTGGGTCTTAAGAGCCATTGTAGGCTGGCTTTAGCACTGTTATTCCGTCCCAGGCTTCATCTTCACAGAGGTCAATTTCAAAGCCTCTCATTTCTCGTCGTCGTCATTTGGTATTACTGTCATTATGAGTACTGGCAGGAGTATTTGAGATGTGGCATTACACTGAATATGGGAATTAACTACACTTATGCTGGCACCTAGCTCACAGCAACCCTCCTGTCTCAGCCTCATGAGTTCTGGGATTGCAGGCATGAGTCATCACAGCTGGGGCAAATCCTTTCTGAAACACTTCTGATCCTGCTACCCACAAAGTGGAAGAGGAGGCTTAGCTCAGATTTTTCAAAGGGGAAATAACCATAGAAGTGATTTTCACTGCATGAAGACAAAGTAACTCTTATTCAGAACAATTAAGATGTGACATCGTCCTACCTCAAAAAAGGGATTTTGTTCTACCCAGAATAACAAAGGGCCTCCAAAACATCTCTTCCAGACAGAGGTCATTGGTTCCTAAGACAAACTTTGGTTCCTACATTGGGAGACAGATCGTGCATCTAAGCTCTAAATAGCTCTCCTTCTTCTTCTTCTTTTTTTTTTTTTATTCAAGCAGAGTGGTTTTAGAAAGCTTGCGTCCACTGTCCTAATCAGTTCAATCAGATTGTAAGTGTGAGGCTAATCACACTGTAAATGCCACACACTATCCAACATTTCTATTTCGCTTTTCTCATATGGTGTATTATAATCTTTTGCCTATTATGTTTGTAATTTCCATTTTATTGGCTGCATATGAACCAGCACATTTTCTCCTCGTTACAGTAATCTTTACCAAAGTTCCTTTATTCATTTAGCATTAGGATGTGGAGAACCTGTGTGGCAGGTGTTTGCTACAAGCAAATGATGGAACTCTGCTGGCCCCTTCACAGAACTCACAGTCGTTAAGGGAAGGGAAAGATTATACCACTCACAACTGTATACAGGCTGAGATGAAAGCTGATATGGAAGGGTTCAGCTTTGATGTCCTCAAAGGCGAGATTGCACAGGGTCTTGCAGTTCATTTTAAGATGATCAGATTTATACTTTGACAGCTCTTGAAGGTTTTATCAGGGGTGGAATAGAGTGCAGTTTATGCATTTTTAATTACACTTTTATTTATTGTGTGTGTGTGTGTGTGTGTGTGTGTGTGTGTGTGTGTGTGTATGTGTGCATGTGAGTGGTGTGGTGTGAGGTATGGCCCATGTGTGGAGGTCAGAGGATAACTTTTGGAAGTTGGTTCTCCTTTTCCCCAACGTGGGTCCTAGTGATGGAAATCAGCTTCTAAGCTTGAGGCATGTGCCTTTTCCTGCTGAACCATCATATCGCCAGCTTCAGGTTACATATTTGGAAAACTCCCATGACTGTTAGATGGAGGATGGGCTGAGAGGGCAAGAGAAACCAGAGAACATCAGAGGGATACTGAGGAAGCAGGGATGATGCTGGTGATTTGGGGGAAGGTAGTTTCTGTGGTGACACAGGCAGTGGAAACAGCTGTTGCTGTTAGAACTGTCAGGATGCAGGGGTGATCTGATCCATGGTGGGAGAAACTCCAAGGATAGGGCCATATGCTTTTTAAATAGGCATGAGCCATAAAAACTGGTTGCTGCCTACAGTATGATATCAAAGAAGATGTTTCATGTATTTTTTGTCCAACTAAAGGTTTTCAAAGACAGATATAGTGTCTCAAACCTACAACATCAACTTTTGGGAGGCTGAAGCAGGAGGATAAAGAATTCCAAGCCAGCCTGGGGAATATAACTCAGTATTACAACAATTGACAACCTTGCACAAAGTCCTTGTTCAATTTCTGGCAGCTGCAAAGAAAAGGACTCTAGACCATCCTGGAATACACATGACCACCTCACAAAAAGCAAAACAAGCTCCCCCCAGACAGCAGCAGCAACAGGGCGAGCAAACCTTGTGACCATTTAAAGCGTAAAATAAAGCAGACTATCTTTTTGAGTATTTCCTTTTCTAAAGACTAACGTAAAAATAAATTAGACCTAGAGAGCAGTCAAAGTGCATGCTAGGTAACAGGACAAACGAGATACAGAAGAGCTTTGGAAATTATTCTATGGAAGGAGGAGGGGAAGCTTAGAGATTCTCCCAAATAAGGATCATTGCAAATACAACAGGTTATGAAATTCTGCAAGGCAGCCTAGGTAGTGTCCTAAGATGATTGGAAATCGGTAAGTTTCATGGATGTGGATTTCTTCTTGCTTATTAAGATTGGCTTTTCTTTACACTAGAATGGAAGCCTGGCAGCTAAACAGTGTCATAGGGGAAAACTTGGTTATAAGCGACTTACTGAATATTGAAGTTATATCTCAGAAAATCTTGCATTATGAAGCATATGAAGGAGGCTCAAAGACACCTTTAGCTTCTTTGTTAGAGTCTCTTTCTAATATGACATCATAGGTGTGAATAAATATGGTATGGTGGTTGCAGTTGGTATTGTTTTCCTGATCTGTGCTCCAAACCCTTCCTTGTCACTACCATTGGCTCCCACTAAACCAGCCTGTTGTTTGGCAGCATCCTAAGATTCTCTTAAGGACAGCATCCATTGGTGATATCTAGAAACATAGCATTCAGCTGGCTGCACTTGGCTCCCTAGCATCATGACAGTGGAAGAGTGGGGTAGCCTTTCTTAGCTTCCTAACAGTAATATTCACAGCATTGCTTGCATATTGAAACACATTCTATTGGTAGACTGCTTCATACTCCTTTGTAGAGGATGCTTAATAGCTGGTAACTACTATTTAGTTTTCATTTACTAAGTGTGTGTCATCATTCTGTTATTGATAACAAGTTTTTCTAGGTAAGATTTGTTGAACTCTTCCTTCCTGTGTCTCACTGGACTTTTATCTTCCTTATTTTATATGCCGGTGTCTGATTATCTTATACTGTAGTGGAAATTTCTCCCCCAACAAACTACTGCCAGACACTGCATTTATTATATCTCCACTAAACATCACCAGATGTGTGGAAAGAACTATTGCTGCCTTAGTTTCAGCTGAGGCCCCAGTTCAGGTGTGCTCACTGTCACATGATGCACCAAGGTACCAGGCCATCTGTGCTGCATTTGCAGATGAGGATCCAAACTCCAGTTTTGTGATTTTTGAATCAACATCAGCCTGTTAAAGGACCTAGAGGCAGCAGTTAGAAGTACATGGAGGAGTGTCAAGGACCATAGTCAGAGCAGATGGCCTCAGTAAGCATAGGTAAGGTCAAACCTAGTAAGGCTGGAGTTAGGGGCCTGTGGTTGATTAGTTGTTGATTAGTCTGTATAATAGTGAGGAGGGGTGTGTTGGTTTGAGTAAAAATGGGCCCCATAGGCCCACAGGGAGTGGCACCATTAGGAGTTGTGGCCTTTTGGAATAGGTGTGGCCTTGTTGGAGGAAGTGTGTCACTGGGTGCTGGTTTTGAGGTCTCAGATGCTCAAGTTATGCCCAGTGTGGTATTCTTGTCCTGCTGCCTGCTGATCAAGATGAAGATCTTTCAGCTCTTTCTCCAGCACCATGTCTGTCTATATGCTACCATGCTTCTCTCTGTGATGATAATGGACTAAATCTTAACTGTAAACCAGCCCTAATTAAATAGTTTCCTTTATAAGAGTTGTCATGGTCATAGTTCTCTTCTTTTATTTCTATAAAACCCTAACTAAGACAAGAGGTTTACTGTGAAAAACCAGAAAGTTAGGGTAGTGGAGATTAGGAGTAGAGCTATTATGGTCAAATCTTCAGGAGTTATTAAGGAACCTCCACATTGACTTCTACAGTGGCTAGGAAGACTCAGACTCCCACCAGAGGTATCTAAAGGCTCCCATTTCCATCACATCCTCACTACCATTTGTTTTAACTGTTTTCATAAAAATTACTGTTCTGATTAGAATGAGATGAGATGTAATTTTAATTTGCATTTTTCTGAGGGCTCAGGATATTCAATGTTTTTTTTTTCCTTGTGTTTATTGGCCATCTGTACTTTATTTTGGGGGACTGTTCATTATCAGTTCATTTCTTACTTAGGACATTTTGTGTTTTTTTCTCAAATTCTTTACATATTATAGGTATTAACTCTCAGTTAAATATTTCTGTGCATCATTTTTCACAGTTCACTGCTTTCTGACCTGAGTGGGTGATGTCATCTTACCCTGTACTACGGACTCTAGGAGGGTGTGACCAGTGGAGGACGTCACTAGGAATGAGTGGAAGGCAGCAAGGAAGCTTCAATATTTAGTCCCTGGATCTCCCTTTGTGGAGTCTCTGCAGGCTGGTTGTTCCACTCGGGCACACAGGGCATTGCTGTCCCTAGGACTGTTTGTACCTGAGTCCTGTTCCCTTGCTATTCTCCCTGTAGAATCCAGGCTCGTGGAGATCATCAGAAAGGATCCTATGATTCACAGCTTCCCTACCGCATCTCCATACATGTAAGAACATGACTGCAGAAAAAATGTTCCTCAAAACCTGGAGAGAAGAGGAGACTTGAAGAAGTTTTAGGACCAAGGCAAGAATATGGTTAATATTTATCCTAGATGAGCAGGCCTGGGAAACAATGCCTATAATTCACAAAGAAACAATCATTCTCTATGAAGAAAGATCTCATGAGAAGGAATAGAGTGGGTTATAAACCATAGAGAGAGCTGGGAAATAGCAAAATTAGTGATTTGGCAATATTCTTTTTCAGGAAGAGTCAGCACAATTACTGAATCCTGGAAAGGTAACACTGGACCAAAAAATATTACACCAGAATTCATGATACCCACATGAAAGAAACAAATGGCATTGGGGGACTTCACAACATCCTTGGCTTGATACGGTGGTGCACACTAGAACCTCAGCACTGGGAGGAAAACCAGGGGAGATCTTGAGTTCAAAGCTAATCTGGGCTACAGAGAAAGACTTTCACCTCAAACAAACAATCCAACACAAGACAACAGCAGTAACAGAGAGCATAAGAATGAAAAAAATACATAGCAGTGCATGGACTGGGCACTGAGAAGGGGGAGATTGTGTCTGCCAGGGAGCAGGGGATAAGGACAGGAAGGAGCAGGGACGTAGTAACTGCAACCTGAAGTTAGTTCCTAAAGTTGGTGAAGGAAAGAAAGACAGTAGAAATTTCTATAACAGGAACCAAAATCAACTGTAACTCACTAACGGCAACTAATATTTAGAAGTGCTAATATCTCCAAATGATTAAAAATGGCTTAGAATAGTTTAGTGACTAACAGTCCTGCAAGGAGAGTTTCAGAATGGCTGGAACTTTCTGTTACAATGTTTGCCTCTGTCTTATCATGGAGTTCAAGAAGATGTTTTAATTTAGTAGTCGTTGCCTCATGCACTTACCATTTCTTTCTGGCAAGAGAATTTGAACACTTTTCTAGATACTTTGAAGTATGTATTACATTACTATTGATCATGCTTGCCCCACCATTGCAACAGAACATCAGCATTTATTCCTGTTACTTATATAACTTTATGTAACTTTATGCCCGTTGACTGACTGTGAAAGCCAAATGAAAGTAAAATCACAATGAAGTAAGTGCTTACATTCATTTTTGCACTCAAATACCTAGCAGAGCCAGTGGTGCATAGAAGACACTTGGGAAAGACAGATATATACAAATTAGTTAACAAATGTGTTATGGTTAATCCCAAGTGATGATGAAATTATGGAAGATGTGCATGACTGTTTCCTAAAGTGTAGTCATACCTTAGTGGATAAAATCTGGAAATATGTAATGTGATGAGGTGTGGCATAGAAAGGCCAGTCCAGAGCATCCAAGTTACAGGGCAGGCTGTTACTGGGTTTGAGGATTCCAAACTTTAGGAGGCTCAGTGAAAACAGGTGTCCAGGGGGTGCTTCTTTTTGGTCTTCCAATCATGTCAAAGAGACACTAATTAGAGACAGGTTGAAGGTAAAGTGAGAGGCAACCACTCCAGGTGAGTTCAGATCCACAGCACAAAAGCAGATCACAGCAGAAGTGAATTCTTCATTCTTTGTAGCCAATTAGAATCCATCCAACTTTTAATGCCTGTGGCCAAATGAGGCTTTCCTGAACTTATTCAGTATAAGTCAGGAAGTCTTGTCTATGCATTTCCATCCCCTGAACTCAGTTTTACATACTGTAGGAAAGAGCAGTTCCTTTTCTTACTTCAACCAGGTCTTTGTTTGGCTTAAACCAAATCTATCAGTTTATTACTATATTTATATTAAATATTTATGTCATATTCCACACCTGCCCCAGTCTTTTTCTAAGGTAGGCACTTTATTGGTAGTGTGGGATGGAGATTCCTGCTCCTATTGTTCCAACTCTAAGTAGTCACTTCACAGTAGACCTCAGCTTTCTCTGCATGAAATACCTTAGGAAACTGCGACTAGACATGTGCTGAGGAAAGCCTCTTTCATTGTCAAGTGGTGGTCTGTTCTTCATATTCCTCCTGCCACTCACCCTGAACTGGTTCATAAAATGAGGCTAGCATACAGTGTTTGTCATTTTAAAACTACAATACTTAGACAACTTATTTTGATGTCACTATCGTTATGGGAATCTTCAAACACACCTTTTCACAGCTTAGCTTTTTCTGATTTATTCCTTGTTGTTTTTAATGATTTTTTTGTTTCCTTTTGTATTTGCCTGAGTATGTTTTAGATTTTTTTTTTACTTCCACTTGTCTTTTTACTGAATATTTTAAAATTCTGTGTAATGGTTCTAAGATATATATTTAAAAAATTGGTTTTAACTAAGATAGAACATCATTTTCTCTAACCCTCTCCTTTCTCTAGCCCCTTCTATGAACCCTCGCTTCCTCTCAAAAAATTCATGGCCACTTCTCTTTCCTTATTATTGACAGGTATACACACACACACACACACACACACACACACACACATACATATATACAGAAATAAAGAAAGGAATAAGCTACACACATACACACACACATACATACATATATACATACATACACACACACACACACACACACACACACACACACACACATATATATATATACAGAAATAAAGGAAAGGAATAAGCTACACACATATACACACACACATATATATACAGAAATAAAGGAAAGGAATAAACTACACACACACACACACACACACACACACACACACACACACACACATATATATATATATATATATATATATATATATATATATATATATGTTACACACAACCTGCTGAGTCCATTTAGTCTTGTTTAAATGTACGTGTTTTCTGGGATGACCATTTGTACTGGATAAACAGTTAGGGGAGCATTTCTGGGAAAATAGACTCTCCCTCTCTCAGTAGTATTAATCACTTACATCAGGCTTATGTTATATTTTTAACTCACATTGTGTTTTACCACACTCACATCAGACTACACCATTTCACACTGGAATTAGAAAATGTAATAGGATATTTCCATTTCTTCCCTTTTACTTCTTTAAAAATGATAGTTGCCGTGCATTTTAGCTCTCAACTGACAGAGACTCAGCAGTACAATCTGATTTTCTTTTAAATTTCATGACTTATTTTAAAAATCTTGTTTTTCTAAGATAAAATGATGTATTGTTTTTTAGTGTGTGTGTGTGTTTGTGTGTGTGTGTGTGTGTGTGTGTGAGAGAGAGAGAGAGAGAGAGAGAGAGAGAGAGAGAGAGAGAGAGAGAGAGAGAGAGAGAGAACACATGCACACGTAGATCAGAGAAGAACTTTGGGGAGTCTCTCCTTTTCCTGTGTGATCTGGGGAGGAAGTCCAGGTTGTCATGCTTGTGTGGCAAGTGTTTTTACCAGCTGAGTCATTTTAGGCACCCTAAATTTAGTAAGACCTTTAAAAGTCAACATCTATTTCCATTTTAGCATTCTGGCTGCTCCACTTCTCACCATTAGTTAACATCTGAACACCGAGGCTGAAGTGACTCCGTAATTATGATCCCTTAGATAGACAATTTTATTCTAGAGATTAGCCAGCTTAGTTAACTTGTTACAACCACAAGATACATTCTTCTTTTCCATTGTTACAGATACTAATATTTAGGCATGTGGTCCCGGGCATATTGTTCCTCACCTCAGAAATCCATATGCATTTCAGAAAGCTGACTGCACAAGGCACAGGCTAGGATTTGGGGCTGTCATCTGCTTGTAGCGCATCTATGAGCCAGAAATAGATGTTCACGAGAAGACATTAATACTGGGCTGTAATATGTAAAGGGACAGAAATACTGAGAGATCTGACATTTATATTCCTAATGTCAATTGTCTGGTAATGTATTTTGTGATAACAGAAATAAAGGAAAGGAATAAGCTAGAAGTCATGGGAGGGATTAAGGAAAGAAAACCTTTTTTTTTTCTATTCGCTGCCTGCTTCAAGTGCCCCAGTGAAATAGCGATTCAAAGCAGCCTTGAAGTGCACAGAATTCTTTTCCCCTGAGAGTGTTAGTTATAAAATTAGGGAGAAATAACTATGGCCTATGTTATCAAGGAGATTAGAACCTAACAGGGATTAGTATGTCAATGAATACCAATGAAGGCATCAATAAACCCATGTGGAAAACTTACACGTGAGCATAGATAGAGAGGGCAGTGCCTGCTTGCTAAGAAGCAGCTGGCTCAGAGCTGGTTAGTTAGGCGAGAAGTCACTCAAGGATTAGTGTCCTTATCAAAAAAGAGAACACGAGATGAATAAATATATTTTCTTATCTAGAGTTTGTATTTTCAAATCAGCGTCTTTCCGCAAATATTTTCATCGTTGTTTAATTTGATGTTGCATACAGGTTTTTGGTTGTTATTTTTTGTTTGTTTGTTTTTGTTTATTTGTTTGTTTTTAGTCAGAGTTTCTTGTATCCCAGGAAGTTCTCAAGAATTCATACATAGTCAAGGCTGGTTTGGAACATCTAATTTTTCCACCTTAGTGATTAAGTTATAAGTGTGTACCATCAAACAAACATATACAAATATAGTATTTTGTGTTCTTGAAATACAGAGGGTCTTGTGTGTACTAGACTAGCTGGAGAACTTGATTTGTACTGATGGATGGGCAAGAACTTCTGATTCTGAAGCCTCCACCTCCCCCGTGCGGTGCCCTCCTTACATCTTTCCATAGCAGAATCCAGATTCTGCCAATGCCCTGCTGAGATGTCCTTCCCAGGATGGTGCCACTGGCCTCTAGCCATTAGAATGTCACTGAGGAAGGGCTCACAGCTGCCTCCTCCCCTGAAGAACTGCCTGGGCTCACTGGCCTCAAGCAGTCCTTGTGGATAAAGGAGTGGGCTCATCACTAGGAGGCTTGCTAAAGGTGAAAACTCACAGGCTCGTTCCAGAACCACTAACATGTGTGCTTCAGAGTGAGAACACCGAGATCTACCTCAGCAAGCCTCCCTTTTGATGCTGTGTCACAGTGGACAGTGGGAACCACTGCTCTAGCTGATGGAGCTGCTGGTAGTTTATGTCCGTGCCCATCCCAGCTATGTAGCTCATGACTGAAACAGAAAAGATTCAACCCCTTCCTGTAGAATCCTAAGGGGTGCACCTGACAGAAAGACTCAGTGAACATTGGGGCCAAATTCAGCCCAGCACTTGTTTTTGTAAATAAAGTTTTATTGGAACAAAGCCAGGCTTGTGTATCTTACTATCTGTGTCTATCTCCATGCTATGACATCAAGCATGCACACTCACCCTTCTCTTCACAGGAAGAGCCTGCGATTCCTCATCAGGAGTTTCACGTATCTGGAAACCAGGAGGCCAGACAGGAGGTGCTTGGTGCTGCATCAGGCTCTTCCCCATCATGCTCTTTCCTTTCTTTGCATGTTGTTTTCCTAATCTCACCTCAGGCTGTCCTTCCAGAGACTGGGACAAACATACTTGCACCCCTCCTCTTCCTGGTCCTCCTTCCCTGCCGTGTTTGCTGTGTTTGTGGTGGCTTCATTAGGGAGCCATGGAGCTTCTTAAATGGCTTCCTCTAACTGGTCTTCTGGATCAAAGTTCTTCCTTTGGAGTTCTTCCAAAGGAGAGGATTCTCTATCTCCTCTCTGCTTTCCTGCTGCTCTAACTGTAAACCAGGGACCAGAGACAGCCTGAACCAGTTTGCCACACTGGTTCTAATATACAGTTCTCTCATTGGGATTTACAATTTACAGAGCCTCTGAGGATCACATGATACTTCCTAGTTCATGATTTATTCAATATGCTGTAGTACACATAAAAGTTAGATCGTCAGTTCAGGCCTCAGTGATGATGGAGAGAGGAAGACAAAGGTGTTACCACAACCCATTAAACTAAAAATAAGATGGAGAACGTCTGTAGTCTGCAGCTTGCTAAACGTCCTGCAGAAGTACTACGTTGTTTTAAAGCATTACACAGTTCTGCAGTCTACTTCAGTCACTCAGGAAGTAGAGCACAGAACCATGTGACGCTTTAGAAACATGAAGCCACACAGAAATCTTTCAGTAAAGTGACACATGAAGCTGCTATTGAAGCCTAAGGAAGAATGTTCATATCCCATGATACAGTGGACTTTAAAATACTTTCTTACTTGTAAGCTAAAGGAAACAGAGAAAACCCAAAATTAAAAAATATATATATAATTAGAATCAAGAGCGGCAGCATCAGACGTCCTTTTATGGAAGGGTGAAGAGCTGAAATGAGAAGAGAGTGAAACAGGATTGAACGTGATGCTGAGGTAGCAGTTAAATATTGGCTGAGGATTTGGGCTGGGATGAATCGAGGAGACTATTCCAGTCTGGATTTAGAAATGGTTGATCACTTCATAAAGTCTGAGACTGATTCTCAGGATGCAGAAAAGAACAACCAATCTCTCTCTGCTGCTTTTGACAAACTCTCAGACAGAAAATCTCTCCTGTGGATCAGAGGCTCACAGTGGGCGTTTCAAATGGACAACTTCAGATGAACTTGAGAGAGGAAGTCCAGGCATGCTGTGACTCCTTTGTCAGAATGTGAATTTTACTTTAGAATATACTTGATGAGTTTCCACATGATATAAATCTTACTGACTATTGCTAAAACACCTTTGGACTTGCCAGTTGGTTAAAACTATTGTTGAACAATAATAGAATGAATAATAGATCCATCAAGATTTAGAACCTTACGCTCACACGCAAACTCTTGATTTAAAAGCAATAACTCACACTGATCACTATTAGAAACTAACATTGAAAAAAGTTTCCTAATGCTCACTGCAGATAAACTAAATCTTTCATGTTTACATATCGTCTAACATTTTTTACAAGTGCTACCATTTCTTATTTTTATTTTACTCTCATGATAATACTGCATATACAGTGCACAGAGGATAGACATCTAATACCTGAATAGTAAATTTAACTACAACAAAACAGTACTGTTATTATAATTAATTAAATATTAGGAATATACTGTAGAATGTAAAAGGACTGTGTGCTTTGGACAGATGCAGAAGCAGTGATTTCAAATATCAACCCTGACTATTATTAGCTCTAAAACACTACGAGTTTTACTTGAAGAATCTGAACTTTATCTTTCAACCAGGACATGGAGATAAAAAGAAACGTAGAAGATTTTGCTGAGCTTAGTGGCACACTCCTTTAATCCAGTTCTCAGTGGCAGAGACAAGCTGATCTCTGTGAGTTCAAAGCCAGCCTCATCTACACAGTAATTTCCAGGTCACCTGGGGCTGCATAGTGAGACCCTGTCTCAGAAAGAGAAGAAAAGAAAAGAAATTTATAAGGTTTTATAAGTGAATTACTTGGCATCAACAAATATTCAATGAATTTAGTTCCCTTTTGACATAAAATTTGAAAAAGCTTTTGTAATTGGACTTTCTTGCCCCCCCCCCAGACCGCAAATAATGACCCTGAGAATTATTATTAATTATGAAAGCTTGGGCTTAGCTTAGGCTCTTCCCCAACTAGCTCTTATAACTTAAATTAACCTGTTTTTATTAGTCTGCATTCTGCCATGTGGCTTGGTTACCTCTCCTCTGTACCATATATCTGACTTCTTCCTCATCTTGCTGGTATCTCAGCCTCTCCTCTTCCTGGAGTCCTCTCTCTCCCCAGAAGTCCCACTTATTCTCTCCTGCCTAGCTATTGGACATTTAGCTCTTTATTCAACCAATCAGAAGGCACCGTAGACAGAGACGTATCTTTTTTTTTTTTTTTTTTTTTTTTTTTTTGGTTTTTCGAGACAGGGTTTCTCTGTGTAGCTTTGCGCCTTTTCCTGGAACTTACTTGGTAGCCCAGGCTGGCCTCGAACTCACAGAGATCCGCCTGGCTCTGCCTCCCGAGTGCTGGGATTAAAGGCGTACGCCACCACCGCCCGGCCAGAGACGTATCTTTACAGTGTAAACAAATGTTCCACAATAAGCTTTTAAAGCTGCTTCCAAGTGTAGCCTATAAGCTGAGTACATGGTGACTGGAAGGAAGAAACTACCTAAGAAAAGCATGAAGAACATTGCCTGAGGTGAATTAATTTCTAAAGTATGTATAATGTATGCAAGAATTTAGCTCCAAGTTTCCTGAAACCCCAGGCGAAAAAGAAACCTCATTAGTTACCTAATACTCACATAAGACCAAAGAAGGCACACACATTTGCAAGCAGAAGCAAACCTTTGGTGGAATTGCGTCAGATGAGGTGAATTTCTGAAGAACTGGTATTTGCAAGCGCTGTCTGCAACAGCTCTGCAAAGCAGCAGACACCGAAGAAATGTTTTGCATCGACTCCCTGCAAAGGCTCACGGCAAAGCCTGAAATCATCAATCAGGGAGGAGGTTCTATGGAGATCTCAGATAATTTGGTCCGAGTACATTCCTTCCTGATGATCCAAGGAGTCTAGAAGGAGGAGCATTTAACTTGCCCACCAGAATGCCTTTTGCAAATATTAGATGTCTTAAGCTGGCCCTGGGCAGGTGATAGCTCAGATAAATCAGGTCTGAAGCCTTAGAAACACCATTAGTGTAGCTATTGTATGCTGTTGACATACATGAAAGCTGTGCCTCTTAGCTACCAGACACATGAGTGAGGCAGCAACATTGCTAAACTGTGGAGCTGATTTACTCTCATATTTGTCAAGTCAGGGTCAACCCATTTTGATGCAGGCTTAGCAAACACTAGTATCCACAGATAAAGCTATTTCCCTCACAAAGATGCTCTGACTCCTTTCAAGCTTTTGCCAGAAACCTTGAGTGCATTCCCCATGGTCTCAGCCATAAAGCAAAAAGCAAGTCTTACCATCACAAGTGGTGTCTTTCCTACGGTTGCATTGGCAGTATGAGATCACTAGAATTTTTTTCTAATCTCCTGTATCGGAGTAGTTTATGGTAAACAACACACCTTGCCTAAGCAAGTGAAAAAAACCTAATCATGAGTCTGCAAGCATATGGCTTCTGCCACCCTTTATTCCCAATCCAGTTCAGATTAAACTGCTGGTAAACTCATTTCATGTCATGAAAATCTATGTTCCATAGCTGAGAACTTTTGCTCTTAACTGGATGTCCTGGTGCTAATGTGTGCCTCTAAGAACTTTGGTATGAATACATAGAGTAGATATGAATGAAAAGCATTTGACTTCCTATTATTTACCTTGTTGTAATGAATGTCTTTATGTCTCTTTGTTGCTCCTATTAGAAGTCCATAATTCCGCCGGGTGGTGGTGGCGCACGCCTTTAATCCCAGCACTTGGGAGGCAGAGCCAGGAGGATCTCTGTGAGTTCGAGGCCAGCCTGGGCTACCAAGTGAGTCCCAGGAAAGGCGCAAAGTTACACAGAGAAACCCTGTCTCGAAAAAAAGAAAAAAAAAAAAAGAAGTCCATAATTCCAAGATGTAGAAAAGAATGTTCTTCGGAAGTTTGAAGTGAGATACCCTGCTCACATATGTGGGTCTTGCTTGAGAGTAAACTCATGATAATTCAATTATTTGCTTTCATGATTCTTCAGCTGAGAATGCTGTACTTTGCATGTTACAGTTGTGATTGTCATAGCCAAGGAAGATGCTCCTGGGCTCTTTAGTGTAGTTCTTCTTTATAATTACTCATTCTCTGTAAAAGAACACTTGCCAGACATGCAGAATTCTGAAAGTTTGAAAGAGAAATGCCCCTCACAGGCTCATGTGTTTGGATATTTGGCCCCAAAATGTTCATGCTACTTTGGAAGGTTATGGACTCTTTAGATGGTAAAGCATTTCTGGAGGAAGTACGTCACTAAGGTATAGCTATGAGGGTTTTTAGCTTGTCCCTACTTCCAATCTGTGAGCTGTTTTCTGAGTGTGGACAAAAATGTGGTCAGCCAGCTCCCCGCTCCCCTGCCTTCATGCTTCCCCTTACTGTTGGCATACTTTCCTCATGCAATAATGGACTCCATTCCTCTGGAAGTCAAAGCTAAAATAAACCCCTCTTCCCTAAAATGCTTTTTGTCAGAATGCTCTTATCACAGCAGCAAGATGAAACTGAAACAGTAATAAATCGTACTTTAAAAAAAATACCACCAGAGAGTTAAAGTTTGGTGATCATGACCACCATCTTTATTATACTGATATTACAAAAAGGAAAGTCTACATTGTAGAACATTCAAAGTACAAAATGAAAAGTACCCATTTCCATTTTCATTTTCTTGGTGGTGAATATGTGAACACTTTCACATGTGACGCTTTTCCACAGTTCTGGTAATTACTTGAGCTCAGTGATCTGGGATCCATTACAAAGGAATACACTGGTGAGTACTTTGACTGAAAAGGATATGCAAGGAAGATTTTTTGTAAAGAGAAATGGCAGCTTCTCAATGATACAGGATTACGTTTGTGTATGTAACTTTAAACAATGAACAACACAAAAGAAAATAAAATTGTTAATTTTCAAATTATTTAATAAATAACTTCTAATAACTTATTTCCAGTAGTAGTATTGTTCATTTTCCTGGTTTATTAAGTAAAGAAGAAGCAGAAGAAAGGGCAGAATAAAAGACTTTGGAGTTCAGTGATATTGGAAAAGGTGTTTGTGGTGTCTGAAAAGTATCTCCACAAATAACTCTGCATAACTGATGTGTTCGTATAATTTTATCTGCTCCATAACTTTTCAACTAGAACTTGTGTTATTTCAGCAGGACTCACAAGTGGCTGCCAGTGACATGTAGTCCTACTACGTGCTCCTGAAAGTGCTTTTGCTTACCTCAGGGGATGGCAGGCTTTGAGACTGAACAAGAGCTGGAGAGAGAAGGGAAGGTGTGGGGAGGCTGCTCACTATGCAGTGGAGTCTGAGCCTGTGCGGACATGGCACATGTGGAATCACTGTCTGGCTTTGAAACACAGTGAGGGATGGTGACTAACTGGAAGACTAAAGAGAAAATCCTAACAGTGAAGCCTGGGAATTGTCCAAGGGAGAGAGGGAGGCATAGAACAAAAACCTTCCAGAAAATTATTTGGAGGATAAGTAAAAATTATTGTGTATGTACATATAATATAAAACAAAATTTAATATGCAAATACATTTATGTAGACTGAATATATTATAATCCATATAACTATATTTGCATAGAGTAAAGCTATATATTTAATATTGTACAAATAAGTAAACATATATTATGACAACTATAAATATGCTTACTAAATGATATAACCATAATACATATTTATTATAATATATGAATTAAATACTATAATAGGACTTATATATATATGTTATATTCTCATATAAAAGAATGTAACATATATATTCAAACTAACTTTGCTGATAAAGTATATTTTGAAGGTAGTTGTACTATATTCTCCCATACAGTGATGTGCTCTGGTCATTGGCTTGTATACCTCACTGCCAATATTCCTGTGGTTTAGTGAATGAATGGCTGAGTTTAGACACTATGGACCTTGCAATTATTAGCTTTTTCTAGTATAAAAAGTATTTCAGGAACAAGAGGTTGTCTGAATTTTTAGGACATCTTAACTTTCAGCTTCTAAATACAGTTAAGTAATGGCTTCTTTGGAGGCTGAGGATATAATAGACTTTGTCTCATATGTATAGGTCCCTCCATTCTATTCCCAACACTGAAACAAAAGTACGGGAAAATTCAGTTTGAAATAGAATTAAGACCAGGACAATTAGTCCAGAGTAACCTAATGAATCCTCTTTTAATATACTAGAATACTCTGTGCTGAGAATCTCCCTAAGGAATCAATAATCTTAAAAGGCACTTTAGCTTTATAAAATAAACAGATTTTAACATCCACGCAATCCTATTTTCACACTATTAACCAAGAAGTATGTAGTCAGCAGACTCTGCTCTGTGCTGGTGCTTATTAACACTTCATTACTGGGCTCAGATCTCTGAGTGTGCCAAGAATAAATTTTTTTCCTTGAAATCCATGCATTTTCCCTAAGACCCCTGAGCCTCTTGGAGTATCTATTTAAGTATGTCGTCCCCCCCCCCCCCCCCCCCCCCCCCCCCGCCGTGTTATAGTGGCTTCTGCCAACATGGAAGTTCTCAGACTGTCCCTATAAGGACTGCCTTCAACTCCATTGTGGACTTAATTCTACTTAAGGATACT
The DNA here is from genome assembly GCF_007827085.1 of Peromyscus californicus insignis. Taxonomy (NCBI): domain Eukaryota; kingdom Metazoa; phylum Chordata; class Mammalia; order Rodentia; family Cricetidae; genus Peromyscus; species Peromyscus californicus. Next base: position 12,708,441 of record NW_026294402.1, read on the forward strand.
TGTCCTGACAGATGTCCTTGAGAAGATGGACTGATACAACCCTGAAGGATGTGAGTTTGTTCCATTCACTATCTACTTACCCAGCAGTTACCATGTTCTCAAAACCTGTGAGGGTTTATTGATAAACCATAAACAGCTTTCATCCTAATCTCTGAAGATTTTGTCCGATGGTTGGGGAAACTGTGTTTGAGCATGTGGTTCACAAGACAGTTTGTGAAATGATGATGATAGGTAATGACAACGGCTCAGGATTTGCTAAGGTTAGACCATGATGAAAGGTCCTGAAGCTTAAGAGAAAGTTGCATGTTGGCATATTGGGATGATAAGCAATTTAGAAAGCATAGGGAATTTGGCCCTAGAAACAAGTCCTGCCTTCTGTCCTTGGGGATTTGAACTGGACACATAGAATTCAACTAGCCTTAACTATAGTTCCTATTGGACTAATGAAGGAAGTTTCCAACATATGAAATCCTAACATTTGGGAATTATTTGATGCTGTAAAAAAACTTTGATGTGAAATGCCGGAGACATGAGACTGCAGAGGTCCACACTGAACCTCAATAGGAGCCCCATTGTTCTGTAGTCATTTCAAGTACTCACATTTATGTGATTTATGGTCAGTTACTCAGGATTTGGAGGCTTATATCTGTTCAAAGTCTTACCCAGACTCCTTTGCTTCTTCTCTGTTACTTTAATGCCCATTTGGGAATACAGGTAGAACAGATGTCAAAATCCACATTCTCAGCATCCATTTAGCTTTCCTTCGAATCCCAAACATCCTCCTCAGCATCCCCATTCTCCTGAGAATCCCAAGTATTCCCCTCTGGACATCTAGTCATTTTTCTCTTCCTCCTCCTCCTCCTCCTCCTCCTCCTCCTCCTCCTCCTCCTCCTCCTCCTCCTCCTCCTTCTCCTTGGCATCTCGAGCACTGTCCTTGGAATGCCTGGCATCCGCAGATGCAGAGGGGAACACAGTTGAGAACAATGAAACCAGTAGGCTAAGATGAAGTGTCACACTAATAGAGTTGGAGAACGTAGGTCACATTTAAATTGTGATGTTTCTAGTATATTGTCTTGTTTTTGCAAGGGAGTTCTTATTCATCATCACTTAACTAAGCTAGTGTGAAAATAAAGTGGATAAGACACTTATGGAAGACAGTTGGCAGTTTCTGAGACTTTTCATGGTGCTGGACATTGCTTTCTAGTTTGCCAGTAGCCCTTGCAAGAGTTACTTACTTACTGAATAAGCAAATATTTCCAACTCAATGTTATTTTAAATATCAGGAGATATTTTAAAATTTCATAGAAAAAAAAGACTGGACTCTCCACTCTCACCATATCCGATGGAATAGTTTTGGGATAAAGGCTACATCAAAAGTAGTAACTGAGCCCTCTATAAGGCCTGAGTCCTGATCCTGGGTCCAATCTTCCCATGCCATCACCTGCATTAGTGATCACTCAGCACCCAGTGCTGTGTTTGTCTTCTCCCTGAACAGAAAACACCAGACGATAGCACTGAATCACAGCCTAGAAGTTAAGGAGGTTGTGTGTTCTATGAGCCAGGTCAACCTGAAGTTCTGAGAGCTGAAGTTGGAGAGTCTTACAGGTTGCTATGAAGCCTTTTGGTAGGGTCATTCCTACTGCTGTTTACTGGAGAGTTCTCACGAGTTAGTGTTAAGAGAATAATGTATTGGAGGCTAGAGAGATAGTTCAGTAGTTAAAAGCTGCTCTTCAAGAGGACCTGGGTTCAATTCTTAGCAACCACTTAGCGACTCACAACTATCTCAAGTTCCTGGAGATCTGACACTCTCCTCTGTTCTTCGCATGTACCAGGCATGCACTTGGTCACAGACATACATGCAAGTAAAACACCCATATATATAAAAGAACAATAACAAATGCTGGGGGATGTCTTTCTGTATGCTGTGAATATATGTTGTTCCAATTGGTTAATAAATAAACTGCTTTGGCCTATGGCAAGGCAGCTTAGAGGCAGGCAGGAAAAGAGAGAGACAGGAAAGAGAAAGGCGGAGTCTGGGGAGATGTGAGGCATCTGCCCAAGGAGCAACATGTAATGAAACTCAGATAAAGCCATGGAACACATAGCAAAACATAGATTAATAGAAATGGGTTAATTTAAGATATATGAGCTAGTTAGCAAGAGGCCTGCCATAGACCATACAGTTTGTAAATAATATTAACCCTCTGAATGATTATTTTATAAGCAGCTGTGGGACCGCTGGGCCAGGATGGACTGGAGTAACTTTTCAACTACAAACAAATAAACACCATGTCCATAGAGTAACTCTGATTTCTTCACTGGAAATGGGACTAGGAGCTGGGACATTGCTCTTCTTTGTTCACAACTCCAAATACTCTACCTGTTTTATCATTTTATTTTAAAATAAGCTTGCTGCATCATTTACATTCTTTAGAATATATAGGTGAATTAGTATCAACATATTGTAAATAATTATCTATGCCTGCGATTGTCTTTCTGGCATGCTTGTAAAAATACCCACTTATATGGCAAGAAGAACTTTTTGCCTCATATCAGCCAAATGCTGATTGCAACATGGTTCAAGATTGTTTCTTTCTGTTAATGATGTGTTGTCTGTTTACTGAATCCTGTAAGCCATTCACTGTGTTAGATGCTTACAAGCAACCACTCTTGTGAGAAGGTTTTCATCATTAACCAATATGCACAAGAAAGAAAAAGCTTGCTTTTCTTCTCCTTTGTTCAAGTTCTGGGCTTAAGAAAATCATGAACTGTCACTTTTATAAGGGAGAAAAAGAAGCCATCAGTTCTGCTCCTAGCATTGGACTTTATTAGGAATAAACAACTGATAAATGTTCTAGTTTGAAATCCCACCTCCTGAATTACTGACTTGTGGAGACTCCCACTCTTGCAGTAATATACTGGCAGGGAAGTTGTTCTCATAGACATAGCACTGGGCTTCTGACACACATGACTTCATTGGACAGGGACTAATACTTTTTAATTTTTGTAGTATGTGTACGTGTGTGTATGCACATGTGTTTATTTATGTGTGTTTACTTACACATTGTACACGTGTGTGTGTGTGTGTGTGTGTGTGTGTGTGTGTGTGTGTGTGTACCAGAAAATGACATTGTGTGTCTTTCATTTACCCCTTTCCACCTTCGGTTTTAGGGACTGCCACTGTACCTACCTAGAACTCATTGATTCAGCTAGACTGGCTGGGTAGTGAGTTCCAGGAAGGATTTTTCTCTCTGTCTCTTTCTTCCTAGCACTAGGGTTTCAGAAGTGCATTGCCATGCCCAACTTTCCTTCCTTCCTTCCTTCCTTTCTTCCTTTTTGTTTTATTTTTGAGGTTATATTTAGTTACAACATTTCTTCCTTTCCTTCCCTCCCTTCAAACCCTCCCATATAGCCTTCCTTGCTCTCCCTCAAATTCATAGTCTCTTTTTCAACTAATTGTTATTGCATGCATGTGTGTGTGTGTGTATATATATATATATATATATATATATATGTGTGTGTGTGTGTGTGTGTGTGTGTGTGTGTGTGTACATGTGTGTGCATGAAATATATATATGTGTATATATATGATATATATTATATATTATTACTTGTATGAATGTTTTAAGAGCTGACCATTTAGTGCTGGACAACCAATTGTTATGCTTTTTCCTGGGAAGGGTCACCTTTCCTGTTCCCAGATTCCTTCAGTTGCCTGTAGTTCTTTGTGTAAGGTTGAGGTCTTGTGGGCTTTTCTCCATCCAGTTTGCAGGCCCAACTTTTTACAGAGATGCTGGGGATGTGACCTCAAGTCCACAGTGCTTATACTGCAGGAATCCTCCTTACTGAGCCATCACTCCAGCTGCAGGAAGCTATTGGTGAAATTATTAAGGCCACGCCACATAGTTAAAAGGGAGGTTTTTTTAGTGGCGTAACTTAAAAATGAAGGTAGGTTGCAGGGTCTGGGGAAGACGTAGCACAGTCCGGTGGTGTTCTCTGGGGAACTCTGCTTGGTCTACCTCCAGGTCCAGGGTCCAGGAACCAAGAGAGACCACGCATCTGGATCTCGGGTCTTCAGGGTCCTCTCTTGGCCCCACCTTGTAGGTGTGACAGTTACCAAAGCCTCAATGGGGGTCGTAACTTCCAGATCAAGGTTGGAATGGCTACCCTCTACAGGAAGCAGCACCTCTCTGGAAGTTTCTGGTACTTGCTTGGAGAAGTTTAAGTTAAAGCCTAGGTTAAAAAGCTGATGTTTGCTTCTTCTGAGAAAACTGCAAAGAAAACAAAGTTTTAAACTCAAGAACTAACTGTAGCTATTTACCAAAGACACAGACCATTATTTTCGTGAATGGTAGATTCCTTGGGTGTCAATGCTCAAATCTTGGTGTATCAGAATGATGACAGAGGATCAAAGTGTGAACTATGATTTCTAAGTTGAAGATTTTAGAAATAGTAGGTTGTTTACTTCTTTGCTTGAGGTCTTTGTTGTGCTGTTAAGAAAATCAGGATGACTGATTCACCTTGTGCAGGGGGAGGAACAGTGTATAGATACAATGCCTGTGAGGAATGCATGAATATCTCCATAGTGTAGAAATGCTTATTACCAATAACAATAATAAGAAGCAGCAAAGCAGTTATCTGAGGGACTCAAAGGTAAGACATTGCCACATTGTTTTCTCATAATTAAGAAATTGGTTTTCTTATGCATGTGACATTTTTATTGTTCTAAAATTTCTAGATGTGGTATGAGGTTGTCTAAGGGGTTCTTGATGAAGACAGACTTCGCATGAAGTTTAAGTCCTGTCGTCACTCACAGTCTGAGTTTCCACATTAAGGTCTTTAAAAGATAATTTGTTTATTCTTAATGTAAACTCCACAGAATTCTCTTAGATCATCATAGCAGAAATGTAACCTGGAAAGAGGTGGTGAAGCTTCAAGCCACAGTGTAACTTTTTTCATTACTTGCATATATAACCCTATTTTTCCAGCTTTATAGGGATTAAAGGGTGGCATGACTAGAAGCAGGAAAAGAGAATGATGTGGAATAATTCTCCTGTACACTGTAGAGATTTGTCACATGAATTGGTTTAATAAAATGCTGATTGGCCAGTAGTCAGGAAGGAAGTATAGATGGGGCACCCAGACTAAGGAAAGGAGGAAGGGCAGAGTCAGAGAGTCTCCAGGCAAACACAGAGGATGCAAGATGAGAATTTTGTACTGAAAAAAGGTACCAAGCCACCTGGCTAAACATAGATAAGAATTATGGCTTAATTTAAGTGTAAAACTAGTTAGTGATAAGCCTGAGCTACTGGCTGATCATTTATATGTAATATTAAGCCTCTGAGTCAATTATTTGGGAAGTGGCTGCTGGGTATTTGGGAGTTGCTGATGGGACAGAAAAAAGCCTCTGTTTACAAGAGGATATTCTACTTATACTTTAAAAGTTTAAAATTAACAACAGTATAGTAATGTCAAGCCTGAGCATCCCAGTGGTTTCTGAACTGCATATCCACAGGTCTTCAAAGGAAGATTCTTGTTTCAGTTGTGTGAATTGGAGACAATCAATTGCTAATATTTACATCTCTCTACCATATCTGTCTAAATTCTCAGTTTATTTTGAGAAATAAACACTATTAAAATATATATGGAACTACTTTAAAAGAGTATATGAAATTCATACAAAGGGAACATTTTAAGTATTTCAAAATATTTTACTTACATAGTGTGCTCTATGTGTGTGTATTTTCCGTGTGAAAGGAAGATTCAGAGTAAATTCCATTGATTTAACAAAGTTCTTTCACAAAGACAGTCTTCCTACAGAAGAGAACATGCCTTGGATAATCAGAACACAGGGCCAAGGGAACAGAGCCTGACAAGCTTCAGTGTGAGCTTGTGACTCTGAAGGTCCACCCTTCACCTGCTGAACACAGGGAAAGGCAGACTCTTATGATTACAGTGGGTCTTGCCAATGCCAGAGGAGTGCTGGAAGTCTGAGGTTTGCATTCTGTGATTAGAGTGCAGGGCTAACCAATGCTCTTATTTGACTGCTCGTGTCTAAGATGTATTTTAAGGAAGATCAGAAATGGAGTTACCCTGGAGGAATTTTGTTTTTGTTGTTAAACAGATGCTCACAGGCCTGCAATCTCTAATAAGCCCCAGCACCAGGGAAATGTTACAGACAAGGATGCGTCCTGTCCATCACAGCTTAGATTGGTCTGGCAAAGAATTCTAATGATTTGGAAAATTCCAGAACTAGCTTGATGTCAGGATGTTAGGAAATACATTATTCTGAGGCCAAAGAGGTGACTTTGAACCTCTAGGGGTAGTCAATTACCCAACTGAACTACATATGTTTTATTCAACACACTATCTTAAGCCCTCAGAGAGGCAAATTGAGAATTATATACTATACAGTGTCTGCTCTAAAAGACCTGATAACTTAGCTGGAGAAAATTCAGAAATGCACTGAAAATGAGCAGAACAAGGCAATGCATGGAAATGTACCCAATGTGAAGCAGATGTAAATGGAGAACTATGGATAGGTTTGAGTACTTTAAGGCAACAAAAAGATCTTGGATGACTTGGGTGACAAAGAATTTATCAAGACACCTTTAGGAATTCAAAATTGCTGAGAATTCTGAGGGTTTGGCTCAAAGACTTGAACACATCAAGATCAGAATGAGCTGGTAAGGTTGGGAAAACCTAGAAATCATACTTGCAGATGCTGTTAAAAGGCGGAAATGCTAAGGGTAGTGGTAGTCGAACTCAGGTTAGATGTTTATGCTCTGGAAATGACATCTCCATTCTCTCACTTTCCTCCTCACTACAGTAAATTTCCCAATGCTCTAACAGAGGCCTAAGCCAGCGGTTTCTATAGAGGAAAGGTTTCATTCCATGACTGACTGACCCTGCTGTTTTGCCAGTAATGGTGGAAACATGTGGTGCATGAAGTTCTCATGTCAGGTGGGAAAGAACAGGAGGAAAAGCCCAGGTTCCCATCTCCTCTGAGTGCAGTCCTTCCACAAGGCTCCAAATCTTAAGTGTTTTCACCATCTCCCCAAAGCACCAAGAATTAGGAACCAAATATTTAACACACAAGTCCCTGAAGGGCACTGCTAACCCGAAGGATAAAAACAGTAGGAGCAACGATGATGTTAGCGGTGTGGTGAGGAGGTGTGTACATCAGTCTGCTTGGATTAAGGATTTGTGCACCAGGGAAGAATGCAGGTGGAGAAACAGGACAAGATAGGAATGCCTCATTCACATAGCAGCTGTATCCTACTGTCAGGGCGAGCAAGTAGGAACCCTCAGCAAGGCCGAAGCATGGTGAGAGCTACGGGAGACAGCATCAAATTCCAAGCCATTTTCTAAAGAGATCATTCGAACACTACTTGGCTGGTTCTACAAATTTGTCACTGCCACTTGCTAATGGTGGTAGTTTGACATTGTAATTTAATATTGTTACCTAGTTTGCCTCCTAGGTGATTCATGATCTTGTTATTTTAAATTTGATGTTGAAATTAAACAAGATCTTGAACCACCTAGGAGACAAACCTCTGGAGATGTCTAGGAGAGATTTTCTAGATATGGTTAACTGAGGTTGGAAGACCACCATGAAGTATCATTCCATGGATGGGGCGCTCAGGCAGAAGAAAGAGGAGAAGGACAGCTGAGCCCCGGAATTTGTTTCTTTCTACTTCCTGACTGGGGTAGTAGTGTGATTAGCTGCCTAGAGCTCCTGTTGCTGTGCTTTTTCCACCATGATGGATTGTACTCTTCAACTAGGCGTCAAAATAAACTCTTCACTGAGTAGGTTTTGTCAGATATTTTGTTATAGTGATAAGAATGGTAAATAGTACATTAGCTGCGCAGTAACTTTGGGCTGGGTAAGTAAATTTCTCAGTAAGAGACCGCTTCAACTTCTGTGAAACGACATGTTTATAGTGAGGACATGAGAATCGTCGAAAGCACCGAAGGCCCTCCCAGGCTTATGGAACACCACAGCTAACACTCTTTACTACTGTAATTGTTTTCACAACACTAAGATTCAGGATAGCCCCAGGAGTTATATGTACAGTAATGACAACAGCTATCATTTACTGAATGCAGCTGTCATTCATTTTTCACAGCAAGCTTATGGCAAAGATAGCGTTATCAGCTCCACTTCTACTGAGGGGATGACAGTGTTCAGGGTCACCCATCTGAATCATTTTTTTTTTTTTTTGAGCTGGGATCCAAACCCAGCACTGATGAACTCCTAGGTCTTCCTTCCTTTGAAGGTGACAAGCTGCCTGCAAGGAGTGATTGCCACTTCAAAACTCACACTCAGCCTTCTTAAAATACTGCTGTTCTTCAAACGAAATGCCTCTGTCAGTTCTAAATCTGAAAGACTTACCGAATTAGAGCTCCCCAGGATAATGCTGCAGTTCTCTTTGTAATACTGAAACCTCAGACACAAGAGTTGGTACCCCTGAGGCAGCTGCATTTCACTGGTGGGTGGTTGGTCCCACTCCCATCTATATTGTGTTTGGGGAGTCCTCCAGGTGAACAATGCTTATAAATCAGTGTTTCTACAGAGGACATATTTGTTATCACTATGAATATATTAACTCATTACAGTCCCACCTTATTGTTAAGAAGCATGTGGCAAGCATTATGGAGTGCATACATTTTGACTCCGAACTAGCATTTTAGAAGCATCCAGTTATCAACATGAATTTTAACTATAGTTCCCTGTCAGATATAACCAATGGTAGAAAATAAGTTTGTGGATATAAATTTTAAGGGGGATTGTAATGTGAATGGATAGGGCGGAAACAGAATCTTCTGACTAGAAATTGGACTCTTGCCAGATCTCAACTTCTGAGAGATCTGAGACCTGGGGAAAAACAGTCAAGTTATAAAATAGAATTTCCTTGTGCTTTTTCTTTGTGGCATGAAGTGCAGTATACCCAGGCAACCTCACTATGCTTAAATCCTATCAAAGCTAACTTGGATAAATCTTTTGCAACACTGAAAATATTCAGTAGAATAACATAGAGAGGCCATTTTGCACCTTAGTGTGAATAAAACCCGGATCATTAATGTGGTGGTATTGTGTTCCCTGAAATATTGTGCACGCTAATAAACTTATCTGGGGTCAGAGACAGAACAGCCACAATATTAAACATAAAGGTTAGGCAGTGGTAGCACACACCTTTAATCCTAGTATTCCAGAGGCAGAAATTCATGTGTTCAAGGATACAGCCAAGCATGGTGACTCACGCCTTTAATCCCAGAAAGTGAGCCTTTAATCCCAGGGAGTGACGGTAGAAAGCAGAAAGGTATATAAGGCGTGAAGACCAGAAACTAGAAGCATTTGGATGGTTAAGCATTTGGCTGGTTAAGCTTTCAGGCTTCAAGCAGCAGTTCAGCTGAGAGCCATTCGGATGAGGACAAGAAGTTTCCAGTCTGAGGAAACAGGATCAGCTGAGGTATTGGCAAGGTGAGGTGGCTGTGGCTTGTTCTGTCTCTCTGATCTTCCAGTGTTCACCCCAATACCTGGTCTGGGTTTGTTTTATTAATAAAGACTGTTTAAGATTCATGCTACACATTAGGAACTATTTAGACCTCTTTTCCCTCCCTCTTCCTCCCTCCCTCTGCCCCTCCCTCCCTTCCTTCTCTTCCTTTATCCTTCCTTTCATTCATCTTTCCCTGACTCCATCTTTCTCTCTGTCTCTGTCTCTCTTTCTTTCTCCCCTCACTCTCTCAACTTGTATCAGTCCTTGAAATGAAAAGAACCACAGTCAAATGAATAAAATCAGGAGTAAGGCTGCACTCTGCTTTCCCACACAGCTAAACTTCTTGGCTTTATAAATGCACATGCAGTCTCTGTTTTGATTTTAAATGTTTGTAATTTTTCTGACTTAAAATGTTGCTCACCTTATGAAATGGTGTGACAGTGCGTGTGAGCCCAGAAAAGCTTCCTAGTGAGATCTGAGCTTGCTTTACACAGCAGAGCTGCATTAGGGGATGGCTTGACCATGTGCATGGTCACCGGGTGTCTGGGATGGTCTGCACTTGGCTGTGCTGGGGGAGGTCTTTGCTCTGGCCCTTGGCATCCCTTTAAAAGCCCTTTAGCAGGGACAGAAGAGGCTGGTGGGTTTTGACTCAGGCCCTCCCAAGCTATCCTGTGTTTCTTACTGTCTCTCTCCTCTATACTTCTGTCTACATATTTCTCACTTCTCCCTCCTCAAAAATACCCTGGGGGAAAAAGAGGGAGCTGGTCTCCCTCAATAGTTTATTGAAAAATTTGCCCTTAATGTTTTTTGCAAGATCTTATATCACTAATTTTATTTCTGTTTGCCAATTTTTTGTTTGTTTTTAATATACTTGTCTGAATGATGTTGGTCTGAGAACCGGTGGTATTGTAGAAGGATCACAGCCTTTCAGACTGGATGTTCCTGGGCTCTCCTGCATCTATCACAAACTGGTGCTCTGGGGTCTTACTGACCTCCTTAGAATCTGTTTCTTTTTCCATTTGTACTAGAATCACACATGTAAAGTGACTAGATGGCCACTGTACCCTGTAGATGGGAAGCAATTCCTTATCCTCCCTTTATTCTAGAAGCAGAATTCACAAGGAGAGAAAGAAGGTAATCATCAGCTGTGATCTGGGAGGTGCAGAAGTAAGGGAGATGAATCACAAGAGGAAGTAAATACTGCCACACCAGCTAATGTCTGTGGACACTGAGAAAAGCTTTGGAGAGCAGGCATGTCTTATCTTTGTATTGTTAGTGTGGTCCAAGTCTGAAGACGCACTGGTACAAGTGATGTGGCTTTGATTTTGTTATTTGCTCAGGTCATTTACTGTGGTGTGCTGTCCAGTAAAGCCTGTAGGGAAAGGGGCAAATAGAGTTAAGGAGCAGTCTCTCCAAACTCCAGGGAGTTTTGGAGTTGGACTACACCTGTAGAGTTTCCCTGAATCAGGGCAGTGTCAGGCCTTATATTCTTCTGTCATGGGTCATTCACAGGTTAGACTGATGTAGGGAAGGGGTGACTTTGAAGAGCTGGCTTTCTGTAGCTGGGAGAATTTCTAGAAGTATATAATTGTAAACTCTTAGTTGCTCTTAAGAGAAGCTCTCCCAAGATGTTGAAATCCTCCCAATACCTATGAATGTGACCTGATTTAGAAATTCAGTGTCTGGAGCCCATTAACTATGATGGGACACATTGTACAGCCTTGATGCAGGGGGAAGGGACTTGAGCCTGCCTCAACTGAATGTACCAGGCTTTGCTGACTCCCCATGGGAGGTCTTACATTTTCAGAGGAGGGGATGGGAATGGGTTGCGGGGGAAGGCTAGGGGAGAGCAGGAGGGATGAGAGGGGGAATCTGTGGTTGGTATGTTAAATGAATAAAAAAATTTCTTAATAAAGAAAAAAAGAAATTAAGTGTCTTTATAAAGAAGCAAATGAGGCCATTGTGGTGGTTCCTAACTCAACATAACTGCACACAGCATGATATTTATGAAGGAAAGATGGGAGAAGACAAGAGGAGTTCCATCTACAAGCCAAGAAATGCCCAGGGCTGTAGGAACAAGGGAGGAAGCTAGGAGCAGATACTCCTTGCTCACAGACACCAGGAGTTGTCCCTTCCCATCCCTTGACCAGGGCCTTCTAGTTTTCAGAGCTATGTGTGACATAAGTGACTTTGGCTGCAGTAATGTGTCCTGACATCCTAGACTGAAAGTCATGGAGCAAGCTAAGCAGAGGTCCAAGGTGATGGTAGCCCTTCCAGTGATTCACCACAGAATTCCCAAGGGAATCTGACAGTGTTATTAGTATGTAGAAGCCTCCATAGCCCAGTGCTGACCAATGTTGTGATCAGTTTCTACTAACTCAGAAATAGATTCATTCTTCTACTTACTGAGGTCCACACATTTTCCTACAAGGACTTGCTGATCCATATGAATTCATTTCACAGATGTCTTCAGATACTTCTGGCAGATCTGTCTATGCTCAAGAGGCATGTTTAGTCTGAGGTGTCCTACAAATCAGGCAGATAAGCCAAACTGTAGCCGGATTTCCACCAGTTGTCGAGTAATCCTGTCCTAACTTATTGTGAGGGTCTGAAAGTGGAAGCTATGCAATGCTCAATTAGATAATGGTGATCATATCACCTGTTCATAATACTCAACAAATGTTTCCTAAGGAAGGAGTGTAAGGAGTTGAACTTCCTACTTGCTCCTTACTTTGACATTTAGACAACTATAAGCATAAATATCTTTGCACCCACTGTGTGAGATCATGGTGAAGACTGAAGGAGAAAGTGGGTATTGAAGCCCCAGACATTCCTGGTGCAGGGAAGGCATCATGCACACCCTCCGTTCTCTTCTCTTTTCCAGTCTCCCCAACCTCTCCATTCTACTGTAGATCCACCTATGATGGCAATTTTAGCATGTGACACAGGGGCATGTTAGTTCCCTCTTCCTTCTTAGATACCCCTTTATAAATCTTCATTAGATATTTTCTTTTCTGCCCCCTTCCCCCTTTCTCTTCTTTTCTTCCACTCAGAATCAACCAGCATGTTTCGCCTTTGCCATATTAAAGATTTGTTACAAATACCCACCTCTAATGTGTCCATGCGTGTGTGGTGAAAAGTGTTCTTTGTTTAGATTGAAGAAACACCTCTCCACAGTCTATGGAAAACGTGCTCCATGCTGGCGGTTACCTTGTGAACCTCAATGACAAAAGTGCTTCCCAATCTCATGAAACCCAATTGCTAAAACATTAATGAGAACAGCCAGGCCAGAGCCACAGCAGTCTGGGTGAGAAACCAGTGGGTCTCCCCGAGCTTTCTTCTGTGTGGAGCCCATGGGAGTGCTGACATTTTGCCTGCTTCCATACAGAGATGCAGATGGCTGCTAAGCCTATTTCAGTGAACATATGAGGAATGGGTGGGGGGGAGTGTCAGAACAGAGCCAGGGGTTCTGTCCCTGGCATCAGGATGCTAAGCTCTAGAGACAATTAAAAATGAATAACCTGAGGAAGGGCATGTGGGGAGATGGCACCTCATGGAAAAGTATAAAAAACTTGAGAAAAAGGAGGAAGACTTATTCTGACTTTATTTTAAGTTTTTAAAATAGGGATATTCCTCAAGGCTGACCTGATCCCAGTGGGGTTACTGGGGACATGACTAAGCAAACATAAATTGAATAAGACCTCAGACTCCCTATAGTGTTCTCCTTTAAGAAGGAGCCAATAAATTTGTAATACTGCCAAGCTCCAAAAGAACAGACTGAAATATCCACTGTTATAAATTCAATTTTTTTTCATTGAAATGGCATTTTAATTTCCTTCCATGGAATACCCTGGGGGTGTCATTTTTTTTAGATACTTTCTGTGTTTAATTTTTTCTTTCTTTCTTTCTTTTCTTTTTTTTGTGAGAAGTTCTAGTTGAAACAGGTACAAACACTTAAATGGATCTGATTAGAAACCATGTGGGAATCCTTAGTCAAACCCAGAACAGAAATGATATCCATGTGTGAAGGTAAATTAAGTTAAAGGTAGGTTGCTGCTTCCTGACAATCCAGGTCCAGGAAAGGCATTGACTCAGTTCCGTTCATGTCCTATAAATGCACTTTACATTTATTTTTAAAATGTTCTTATTGTTGGTGTTTCCTAACTTATCTTTACAGTATAATGTGTAAGAACTGAATCTGAAGCCCTGACTTGCTCTTTGAGCCCTTCCTAACCACCATTTGCTAGTTGAGTGACTTTGGGTGAACTACTTCACACCTGCTCCTAAGGTCCCTTTGCAAGAATGATGTATGAATCAAAATGAATATCAGTGAGGGCATCAACAGGATGACAGGACAGGGATCTCAGCCTTCCTTCCCACTGCTTCAGAACTCCACAGCGCAGCTGAGCCAGGAGTCAAGGGTGCACTCACACTCACTAGCCGGTGAGTGCCCATGCTGCTCTTCACACTCCTTCCCTCTGCACCACAGCCATCATTTTTAAGGCAGTGTGTGAGGATATGCAAGTATCTCACTTGATTTTACAGATTAGGGGAAAGGATTCCTCTTTATCCACTCCAAGGCATCACTGCTGAGGAAGCCAATGGCAGGTCCTTAGCACCCAGCCTGACTTTGGGAGACTGAAAGGAGGTGTAGTGTAGCTAGAGTTTTTCTTTCCGGGTCCCACCAAGCCCTGGAAGTCCCATAGCCCACTTATAAAATAAACATACAGACGCTTATATTATTTAAACTGCTCGGCCATTAGCTCAGGCCTACCATTGTCTAGTTCTTACTCTATACTCAGCCCATTTCTGTTAATCTATATGTTGCCACATATTCTGTGGCTTTACCTGCTGCCTTTACATGATGCTCCCTGGATGGCAGGCTGGTGTCTCCTCCTCTCCGCCTTCCTGTTCTCTCAATTCTCCTCTCTGCTAGTCCCACCTATACTTCCTGTCTGGCTATTGGCCAATCAGTATTTTATTTATCAATCAATCATCCACAGCACTTACCCTTTTTCTTTTTTTTCAAAAAGGAAGGTTTTAACTTTAACATAATAAAATTACATATAACAAAACAATTATCAAGCAAGAATTACAGTTACAATATTGCAGATATCCTATCTATCTTATATTTGTGAGTCTAAGGTTTTATATGTAACTTATCTTTTATCATAACTGAGGAAATTATAACTATCTAGTCTTCAACTACATCAAAGACCCCAGAAGGATATACTACTACCTGAGAAATGGGAGAAGGACACAAGCAACTTTCGGGAGTCTTGCAGGGTAGACAGAGACAGCTGGCAGCCTGGACAGTCACTTAATGTTCCTTTGTAAAGTAAAGTCTGTCTTCAGCCCACAGGCCTAGAGTCTCTCAGTCATCTCTCTCTGTGTCCTGTAGAATGTCTGGTAGTTTCCTCTGCGAAGCAGGAACCTGAAGAACCATTTCTCCAAGCAGAGTTCAGTGGTCACCTTCGTATGGGTCCTGCATATCCAGTTGATCAAGCAGTCCAGGCAAGAACAGTTTCTTGCCCAAATGGCTATTTTTGCCAAGGTGAAGATAAACTCCATATGGAGTGTCTTTGAAGCCCATCCTCCTCTCTGAAGTAAATTGGTGCTGCCAGGAGCAGACATGTCTCATTGTCCAGAAAGTCTAAATTTTTAAAACATTTTAAATGCCATATTCTGTAGGTCTTTGAAGTGTTTGAAGATTACCAACCTAATTGAATTATATCCATCTTCCATTTCTCAGGTACCATTATGTTCCTTCTCAGGTCTTTGATGGGACTGAAGACTAGCAGTTATAGTTACAAATTAGTATATATATAATATCTTAGATAGAACATATTAAGTATTAGATTCAGGTTCTTCAGGATAGGACACCTTTTGGAATATCTTTGTAACATGCCATTTACCTACGCTCTAGACTTCTCTGGATTTTAGTATGTGTTTCTTTCTTGATATTGTTCACATTGGTTGTAGTTCCATCTTATCTAGGTCATTGTCCCTCATTACTCCTGGGCAATATTTGATAATCATTCCTTTGTATATAGTCTTGTATTGGGTTAGAACCTTCTTATTTAGACAAAAGGGGGAGATGTAGTGGGTAGCCATTCCAGCTTTGATCTGGAAGTTCCAACCCCCATTGAGGCTTCAGTAACTGTCACAACTACAAGGTGGGGCCAAGAGAAGACCCTGAAGACCGGAGATCCAGATGCACTGGCTCTCTTCCTTCCTGGATCCTGGATGCTGGAGGTAGACCGAGCAGAGTTCTCCAGAGAACACCGCCGGACTGCGCTACACCTTTCCTAGACCCTTTAACCTATCCCTTCACTTGCAAGTTACCCCACAAAATAAACCCCCATTTTAACTATGTGGAGTGGCCTTAATAATTTCACCAATAGTGTAGGATCGTCTGCTCTGCAGGGGAGAAAGGCTGCTGAGTGAGCAACACCTAAGACAAGCTCTAAGTATGAATAGCACCCACACAGGCACCACACCAGCTCACTGGTTTATTCTTTCTCCCCAAAACCTATCATGTACAAATTCCCAAACAATATAAAAGTAAAAAATTTAATGTGGAGGACTTGAATTTATTTAATAAAATGACAGCAAAATCAGCCTTCAAGGAAAATTTAAAAACATAAAGAGTAACATGACCTTACCAAATCAACACAATAATTTTCTGATGGCCCTCCAAAAAATAGATTTGTGAATTCTCTAACAATAAATGTGGAATGATTTTTAAAGATGGCAGTTAGTTACAAAAGAAGTCAGACAATCAATAAATAAAGATATTGGGCAAGGAAAGAAGAAAGAAAGGAAAATGTGGAGCTGAAGGATATACAAATGAAATGAAAGAAAATAGTTTTAAGAACAGACTCATCTAGCTTATGTTGGAGAGAATGTGGAGCAAGAGGAACACTCCTCCACTGTTGGTGGGAGTACAAACTTGTACAGACACTTTGGAAATCAATATGGTGGTTTCTCAAAAAATGGGGAATCAATCTTCCTCAAGACCCAGTTATACCACTCTTGGACAAATACCCAAGGAATGCTCAATCATAACACAAGGACACATGCTCAACTATGTTCATAGCAGCATTAGTCATAATAGCCAGTACCTGGGAACAAACTTGATGCCCCTCAACTGAAGAATGGATTAAGAAAATGTGGTACATATACACAATGGAGTACTACTCAGCAGAGAAAAACAATGATATCATGAAATTTGCAGGCAAATTGATGGAACTAGAAAATATCATCCTGAGTGAAGTAACCCAGACTCAGAAGGACAAACTTTGGTACTCACTCATAAGTGGATACTAGATGTAAAGCAAAGGATAACCAGACTACAACCCACAACTCCAGAGAAGCTAGATAACAAGGAGGACCCAAAGTGGGACGCATGGATTGCCCTGGGAAGGGGAAATAAATGAGATCTCCATGAGTAAACTGGGGATGAGGGGTGGGCAATGGAGGGTAGGGGATAGGGAATGAGAACATAAGGGAACGGGATGGTCAAGCTAAAACAGGGATGGAGTGGGAAAGCAGTGAAATAGATACCATGATAGAGGGAGACATCATGGGGATAGAGAGAAACTGGGTGCTAGGGAAATTCCCATGAATCCCCAGGGATGACCCCAGCTTGGACTACCAGAAATAGTGGAGAGGGTGTCTGAACTGAACTGGCTTGCCCCAGAGATCAGATCAGTGAATACCCTAACTGTCATCACAGAGCTTTTCTCCAGTGACTGATGGAAGCAGATGCAGAGATCCACAGCCAGGCACCAGGCAGAGTTCCAGGAGTCCAGTTGGGGAGAGAGAAGAGGGATTCTATAAGCAAGTGCATCAAGATCATAATGGGGAAACCTGCAGAGACGACCAAACCAAACTAGAGGGAACTCATGAAAGTTGCATCAATGGCTGTGGAGCCTGCATGGGACTGGGCTGGGCCCTTTGCATGGCGAGACAGTTGTGTAGTTTGATCTGCTTGGGAGGCCCCTGGTGGTGGGATCAGAATCCATCCCTGGTGCATGAGCGGGATTTTCGGAGCCCACTACCTATGATGGGACACCTCTTGCAGCCTTGAGGTGGGGGGGGGGGCGCTTGGACTTGACTCTACTGGATGTGTCTCCTCATGAGAGGCCTTGCCTTCTTGTGGGGGGGGGGAAGTGAGGGGTGGGTTGGGAGTGGGAGGCTGCATGGGCAGGAGGATGGAAGAGGGGGATCTTTGATTGGCACTTTGTAAAAATTAAATAAAGAAAAAGTGGACAAATGAGAGAGAGAGAGAGAGAGAGAGAGAGAGAGAGAGAGAGAGAGAGAGAGAGAGAACAGACTCATTCAAGCAGAAACACCCAAGAACCAACAGATATATCACTGACCGATTCACTTCAATCAGAAGCAAATTGGAAGAGTGAAGAAAGCCTGGCCTGCTGGGTTTATGAGATATCATTGAGACAACTGTTATATGCAGTATAGGATTCCAGAGAGAGGGAGAGAGAGAGAGAGAGAGAGAGAGAGAGAGAGAGAGAGAAAGAGAGAGAGAGAGAGAGAGGTATTTTAAGTGTCATCTGAAGTCTCCAGCCAAGATCAGCTCAGAGAGCTTTACATTAAACATGAGATAATTTTAAAGCAATAAGAGTAAAGCTGTTCATGACTTGCAAGGGAGCTTCATAATGCTGCCAGTAGATTTCTTATCAGGAACTCTGCATCTGCATGCCAGGACAATGTTATGATGTATTCATCCTGCATAAGGGATACATATATGGTTGACCAAGAATATCATAATGAAACATTTATTCTTAAGAATGAAAGAACAGCACTATTTGTAATAGCCAGAACCTGGAAACAAGCCTGATGCCCCTCAACTGAAGAATGGATTAAGAAAATGTGGTACATATACACAATGGAATACTACTCAGCAGAGAAAATCAATGACAGCATGAAATTTGCAGGCAAATGGATGGAGCTAGAAAATATCATCCTGAGTGAGGTAACCCGAACCCAGAAGAACAAACTGAGCATGTACTCACTCATAAGTGGATTCTAGATATAAAGCAAAGAACAATCAGACTGCAACCCACAGAACCATGGAGGCTATATAGCAGGGGGGACTCTAGGATGACTGTGGCTTATAATAAGTTGTGATTTTACTCAATTACTGGGCAAGCCTCAATGAAACATTTCACTATTAGGATAAGAATTTATACTGTATGAAGCTGATAATAGAAAAATAAATAAATTAATTAAAATGGGAAAAAAGAATCAAAGAATAATAAACATTCTCAGAATTACTTTCAGAGGATGCTAAAGAAATTCTTTAATTTAAATAAAAGGATGCAGATGAGAAATATGAAAAAACATAAGTATAAAATTCACTGAAATTCTATATTCTTATAAGTAAGTATATTGTTTAATTCAGAATACTGTTCTATTGTAATTATGAGACAAGAATCACTTTTAACTCTGGAATAAAATAGAAAAGAGAAAATTATTAAAGATAATTTATCATTATAATAATTTGTTAGTGAGTATATTATATAAAATAAGTTGTGTGATCAGTAACCATTTCCAAGTAGTATATAATTAAAAGTATAAAGTTTTATGTGCAATCAAAACTAAATTATCTGTAAAAATGTGTTTTTATAACCATGAGCTCTTTTATGTAAATGCTACAGTGATAACAAATTAAAAATTCATGAATAAATACACGGAAGTGAAGAGAACCAAATTAAAGATTGCTTAAAAAAAAGAATAATCGAACCACAGGGAAAGTGGCAAGTGAAAAGAAAGAAAGTAATTACAAGACAGTCAAACAACATTTAGAAAAATGGTAACAGTAAGAGGAAAGCAGATGGCCATGGACTCCTATAGTGATATACCATGGGAGCAACCAACAACTGCCTACTTAGATTTAAGGCCTACTTATTATGAGGAACTCACATCTTGTACTATAAACCTAGCCAAGTATGCATGGTTGGAGACATCATGAACCCTAGAGGAGAACCTACTACTATGACTTTACTAAACCAATATAATTTATAACTGTATTATAAATACTTACCTTTATACCCACAGATAAAAGTAGTTCTCACCCTTCATCAAAGAAGCTTTCTTCTACACCAGATGGAGGCTGCTTAAGAGATCTGCAGCTGGCCCAAATGGTAAATAACCTTGTGGTGCCTGGACTCAACTGGTACATCTACAATGCTCAGGGAATGCTACTTAAGAGCGAATGGAAATAGTCTGAGAGCCAGAGGATCAGGGCGCTGCTATAGCAAGTGCCTTCTAGACATGGCAGGGATGCTGCATCTGTGAAATCTCAACAGTATAGCTGCTTAAGCAAGACCTGCATAATGACCACACCAGTCAGCATGCCAATGGGGATGGGGAAATTTCATAAGGTCTCATCCATAGATGAAGAATTAAAGGCAGCGGAATGCTGCTGTGGGAGAATCAGTCTTCTCCAGGAATGATCCCCATGATAGGGAATCCAATCCCAAGTGGTCAACCCTAACACATAATCATACAGTCAACAGTAAACAGTCCCTGTAGGCTATGTATTCACACCCCTAATATTTTGGGGTCTCTGCTGCAGCTGAACCTGCACCTTTACCAGTCATCTCTTTTGGCATCTCATGGTGACAATAATAATTATAGAAGAAGAGGTCATGACTCAGAGAGGGAGGGGTGTAGGGAGAATCTGGTGGTGATAAAAGAATGATTGGAAATTACCAAAATATAATGTATTCATGTCTGAAATTCTCAAAAATTGTATATAAAAATTCTTGAAAAAAGATAATGGCCTTAAAAAATAGAATCTTACTAAACTACTTTACATTTCAAGTAATTAGAAAAATTACAAAAGACGGCCAGAGTTAGTATAGAAAGAAAATAACAAAGAGGAGACATAAATGGAAAAGAGGCCAGAAAAAAAGGAAAATGTCAACAAAAGTGAGTTGGTTTTGAAAAGATAAACAAAATAGAGAAATCATTAGTGGACTGAAGAAAAAAGATAAAAAAGTAAATTATAAATGAAAGATGAGTCACTAGAATTGATTTCTAAAAAAATACAAAGGATCGTAGGAGACTGTCTTGAATAATTACATCAACATGTTAGATATCTTTGAAGAAATGAGTACATTCCTAGAAAGATACCGATGTTGAACCAGGAAAAATATAGAAAATCTGAACAGATCAATAGAGAATAAGAAACCTGAATAGCTAATCAGAAGTTTTCAACATGGAAAAGTCCATGACTAATTGACTTCACTGGTGAATACTACTTAATATTTCAATAATTAAGGCAAAATTTTCTCAAATTGTTTCAGAAAATTAAGGAGCAGAGAATCTTTCTAAATTAATTCTGTGCAACCATCATTATCCTGATACCAAATTCAGACAATGACACTTTTTTTTTTTCAAGAGGGAATAACAAGGACATGGTAGGTAACGTGTGTGTGTGTGTGTGTGTGTGTGTGTGTGTGTGTGTGTGTGTGTGTGTGTGTATTTCTGTCTGTCCTTTATTCCTTCCTACATTTTACAGCTGAGCAAAGTCATGTTTTAAATCTCAATATTCTCAAAGCACAAGCCTCTTCTATGGGGTGCTAGGTTTTGACTCAGTATAATTCTGACTTCTCCTTTCTTAGGAGAGTATTCTCAGCACTGTCTCAATTACAGACAGGTTTCTAACTGTTCCATCTTGGATAAATTATTAAATTTCTTTACATGTGTTTACTTTATTATCTGTAAATTGGGAGAAATAATCCAAACCCATATCCCAGAGTTAGGAAAATATACGTGTTTTGTTTATCCAGTAACAAGGAGGGACTGATTACTATTAACATGGAAATAAGTCAGTTGTGTGGACAGTGTAGCCCAAACCATCAACAGGCATGATACCGGGGGGCATAATATTTTTTAATTCTTCAAGTGCTGTGCTGAGAACATGCAGATTAATATATTAAGATAAGATATGAAAGGGCTCATAATTGCCTAGACATTTCAGCTGCAATGTCTTAAGAAATTGCTAAAGCAATAACAATCTGACAGTTTAGAGCCCTACAACTGACTTCAGCAACCCAAATTGTCCACAGCCATGTCTCCATCAGGTCTGATGCTCTGGCTGATGGCTTCTGGACCAGTGGTCAATGGATTCCAGGCACCACTCTTCACAGGCTTAGAAGTAATTCCAAATTCATAGAAGGTGTCTTAATATTTGCGTAGACAACAGCCCACATGGACTCTGCAGCTGTAGTTGACTTTGGCTGTTCATTCCTCAACTTGCACTTCACCATGAATATTTGTTTGAATAACTGTGTCTGAGTAAATACCTGTGTGGACAAATCCATGGACCTTTTACCAGCTTTCCTCAGAATAAAAAAAAAAAAAATAGAACAAACAGAAGTTAAGGATTGATACTGCAATGTTCTTGGAGTTCCTGCGCAGGCTCACAGGGATGTTTTTGGAGTTCCTGCACAGGCTCATGGGGATGCTGCAGTGGCCTCCATGGCATAACATCCAGAGGCACTGATCTAGAGTTGGGGTATTCTGGCATGGTCAAAAATCACTCTTCTCCAGGCCTCTCCAGCTATCCCAGAGACAGAAGGATCCATGTAGAGGCTTAAAGAGTGTGGTGTTCCTTCCCCTTCAATTCAGGAGCAGATTGGACAGTGGCAAGAACTGCCAATGTGTGCACCATGACTGACCCCTGACTCCTGCCTGAACAACACTGAATCTGATGAGCTCCCTGGAATTTTAGAATATCCTCTGCTCATCTAAAAAACTGAACCAACGAGAGATACTGTTTGAAGTGAAGGAAACTGAAGGGGCAGGTGAAAATGCATACACTGAATAAAAATACTACAGCCACTCATTTTCCATGGGTTATTTTCCCTCTAACTTCCCATGTAACATGAAATTCTAAATCAAAGACCTTTAGAGGAAGGACTACGCACAGGGAGGGAGGGAGAGTCTTCTGCATTTAGTGAATATGTTATCCACTTTGCATCGACTGTTCAGTTCCGTCAGGTAGGTATTTTCATTTCCACCTCCCAGATAAGAAAAATAAGTCCACTGGGAGGTTATCAGATGTCCAAATTGACCAGTGTAGTAGGTGAAAGGTCCTGAATTTGAGCCTAGAGTACACCAAGGAACAAAATACTCAATCTTCAGTCAGGTGATCTTTGTTGAAACAGCAACAGCAGAGCCGTTGGGTCCTCACTGTGTACAAACCCTGTGCTGCCTGAGCAATTCCAATATGAGCTTGTATCTGCAACAAAATTATTTCCATTTCCCATGTCCATAGACTGAAGCTACCAGGCCTATTGTAGTTCACACAAGGAATAGCGCTGTCAGAATTTGGTCTCTGGCAACCTAGCTGCAAAAACTTTGCTCCTGCTTATGTGTGAGATCACCCAGAGCTAGGTTAATATCCTCTATATTTGACCATAACTCTTCTCTACTGCAGGCCTCAACATACTAATTGCTGAGATGAGGAAGTCATTTAGATAAACTATAAAATCATTTCCATGAGCAGGATCCACGGATTGAATGAATGCTCTCATGAAAATCTCCAAAGACCAACCCCTTCATTCAGGCCCATGGCTGCTCCTGATGAATTCAGTGAGTTTGTAAGAGAGCACCGACCATGAACCTCTTCCCTTTTCCATGTGCTGTTGATACAGAACTAAGTTTCTTGGCTCCCAGAGACAAGCATTGTCTTTACTGCAGGGGTTTTCTGTTTTCTGCTCTGTTCCTCATTTTTCTTATAATTTTCTTGTCAAAGTTGAGCTGTCTTTCAATGTAGGCAAAGTCAAAATATAAGTAGCAAAGAGGGGGTTATGGTAGAGGTCGCAGAGTCACCAGGCAAGGCCTCGTTTCAAATTTAGTATAAATGAAATCTGTTCATGATGTTTAGGTCTTTATCTTCATTAAAAGACTGACCCATCAGAACTTCAGTCTAAAAATCTAAGGTTTACCTACTGCATCTTCAGGAAAAGAGTATCTCCTCAGAATTTCATTTTGTTCTACCTTTATAGAAATTTAATCCACAATATTTAATCAAATGGTGCAAGGAGAGCCCAGCCATTCAATGTGGCAAGAGAGGATTCTCAGTGAAGCAGCCCTGCATCTGTAAGAAGGAACCCATGTCTTCACTGTGCCTTTCATTTCTATTTGTAGCATAGACCCTTTGAGGATATGAATAAAATTTGGCTGTTCTACAAAATGCTCACTCTCATTCACTTTAACATGAAATTTTAGGAACTCATAAGCTTATCCACAGCAACAAAGCAAGCCAAAGCACATTGTCTCCAAGACTTTCTTTTTTTTGCATCCTTACAACCTCTCTTTCTTTTCTAATTTTCCTAATTTATTTTTCTCCCACTGATGTAGAATAATAACATCACAGACATGAAATGACCAAAAAGCCTGCTGGATCTTCCCCTTGTCAGATCCAAGTGACCAGTTACCACTGATACGTGTGTGTGTGTGTGTGTGTGTGTGTGTGTGTGTGTGTGTGTGTGTGTGTGTGTGTTATACAAACATGTATCTGGGAATGCACACATGTTGGGGTCACAGGGGGACTTCTGTGTCCTGTAGTTTCTCTGTCTCTCTGTCTCTGTCTCTCTGTCTCTGTCTCTCTCTCATTCCCTTGTGACAGGGTTTCTCATTAAACATGAAGCTAAGCTAGTATCCATCAAGCCTCAGTGACCCTCCTATCTCTTCCCGAAGCCACAGCACCAAGTTACAGCACATATGACCACGCCCAAGTTGTTTGTATGGGTTCTGAGTACTCAGATGAAGGTTTCCATGCTCACAGAGAGCACTCTTCTCTGCTGAGTTACCTCCCTGGCATCTGCCTTGTCTCTTGAGAAAAATTATGTGCACTTCTGAGTTGGTTTGTGCATTGAAGTGAAGGTGCTCACTGAGCCCAGGCACGTCAGATATCCCCTGGAACTGGAGTTACAGGTGGCTGTGAGATGCTTTTTATGGGTCTTGGGAACCAAATTTGCATCCTATGGCAGAGTAGTAACCACTAAGTCCTGGTTGCATCTTTTAAATGACAAAGTACTTGATTCATATTGGTAAATACTCATTTAATTTTGATAAAATTCCTTTTATTTGTGAACTCAATTAGAAAATTTAAATTTTGTTGAACAGAGTCCTACTATCCTGCTTAGTGGATGGTATAGAGGTCCAGCCCAGATTACCTTTCCATTTTGCTATCCATTGCTCTCCATTGAGAGGGCTGGCTCGCAACAGTTCACAGCTGTTCTGATCCTAGAGAATTACCTACTGGCTGAGAGTGCACTTTTGCTTTGCATTCCCCATCCCCAACACTGCTCACTACATACTTCAGACCACAACAGATTACCCACTTGCCTCAAAGTGGGACTAACTCAGGTACAGTGTGTGTTCTATGCTGTCAAAGAAAAGTGTGTCTGTCTTTAGGAGAATTATGATTTTTACTTATGCCATGACCTATAAATGACTACACTTGCATTCTTGAAAGCATTCTCATTTTCCTTTCAGGCTTTACTTCTATAACCAAGGCATGTGGTACCACAGATATTCCTGGGATGAGGTTCTGGAGTTAGATCCTTCACTGGGTAGATGGCGCTGAGAACCCTGTAAGTCTACGATGAGTCAGGTCTTGAAGGCCTTTGTCATGTGCTAACAGTATAGTAGCTAAGGTATAAGAGCTGGGATAAAACACATGGGAAAGGATGCCTAGGCTGGTGCCACATTTTGGGAAGTCAAGATGTA
This sequence comes from Peromyscus californicus insignis, assembly GCF_007827085.1. Lineage (NCBI taxonomy): Eukaryota > Metazoa > Chordata > Mammalia > Rodentia > Cricetidae > Peromyscus > Peromyscus californicus. The sequence goes on from NW_026294402.1 coordinate 12,733,712, forward strand.
CAAGGAAACAGAATCTATAAGGACTTACAGAATTAGTTATCTGGAGAGAATTTCATTTTAAAAAGAACACTGTCTTTTGTAGATGGAAAACACATATGTGAGTCAGAAGCAGGGCTTAATCAGAAGGTAACTTAACTTCCAAAAACTTAAAATTTGAGCCTAAGTAAGGCCTAAGTCAAGGCCACTTTAGAGAAGGAGTGGGATTCCAAGATGGGCAATGAGGGTGGGAATGTCCTCCAGAACCTCTGGAGGCTGAAGGGTCCTCTGGTCTCTTGAATCCTGTAGAGCTAACTTCCTCCACTTTGTTGGTGATGGAAGACCATAGCCAACACCAATGTTTGAAAACAATGAGGAGTTTCAAATGAGGTAGGATATCTTACAGATGACAGCAGATCCTCTGGCCCCAGTATGTATAAGTAAGCTCAAAATACATCATGATCCAAATCTTCTAATAGTGAATTTAAGGATTGCCCTAATATATGCTGTCTGGAACTAGAGAGTAGCTTTCTGAGTGGCCCCAAGTAATGCTGTGTTGAGGAAGTAGAGCAGGAAGCTTGATAAGAGAGTTTATCTGTCTGGGAGACACTCTTCTGTGACATAAGATTTAGTACCTTGGAAAACTGGGCTAGCCTTCAGAAGTTTGGAATAAACCATAGATCATATTAGACAAAATCCAAGCCATGTAGGAGAATTGTTGGAGCAAACTGCAGAGAGAGAAAAAATACTACAGAAGACTGGAAAAGTTAAGGATCTGGGCATGTTCCCTAGGAAAGCATGGAGGAACCTATTTACAACATGGCAAGGTATGTGTTAGTGAGGGAGGCACTAGTGTCACTGGTCATCTTTTGACGGCTTCTAGGGGACCCAGCTATGGAACTGGGCTTTGCACAGCAGTGACAACAGTATCCATAGCTGATAATCAAGGACAGGTGATGACAATCAGAATCTGATAACACTCAGAATCAGGTAGTAGACAATGGGCATCATCCAAAGGTGTGAAGATACCTTATGCAACACAATGTTCTTGATGGCAATAAAGAAGAGCAACAAACAACTTTATTGCATATCTCTATATCTATTTTTATGACTACAATATCTCAAGTGGGGGATAAAAGGCTGAGGTCAGCTGACTTAATGAAAATTGTATCTCTTACCTGCTTTCACAACTGAGATAGTTCTCAGACTTGAAGGCCATCCATTAAACTGATGAAGAGATATCTACCCTTGATGAGGATCTCTGAGACTTAGTGGCAGTGCCAAAATGTGTGAAGATCTTGTTCCAGCTAAGCTTCCATGAACAGACATAGACTATGTGCATTGGTTGTCTCAGTAAGTATCACCATTAAAAAATAACACATGGGAAATTCATTAATTAGCAATTTAATCTTGATAAATCCATCTTTCTGGTGCTGAAAATAGTCTAGCAGGTCACCATTGTATACTTGCAGTGACCCAGTCAACCCCAATCTCTAAGAAGTCACAGAATGTCTGATTCATGGGATCTCCATAACATTGTCCACTCTGCATAAAAGGAGATATTGCTGTGCATTCCTCACTACAAACTCCACTGTGCCTCCATCCAGCACAACATCTCAGTGACTATATGCTGTGGGATGTCTTTCTGTATGCTGTGAATATGTGTTACTCCCATTGGCTGATAAATAAAGCTGCATTGGCCTATGGCAGGGCAGGATGGAGCCAGGCCAGAAAATCCAAGAGAGATAGTGAAAGGAAAAAGAAAGAGTAAGGGGAGATACCAAACTTCCAGCCAAGGAGAAACATGTAATGGGATTCAGGTACAGCCATGGAACATGTGGCAAAGCATAGATTAATAGTTATGGGTTGAGTTAAGTTATGAGAGTTAGCTAGTAAGAAGCCTGAGCCATAGGCTATATAATTTGCAATTAATATTAAACCTTTGAGTAACTCTTTTATAAGCAGCTGTGGAACCTCAAGGCCAGGTGGGACCAGAGAAACACAGGACTGCAGAACTGGGCAGGACACACGAAAACTTCCGACTACAACTATAAGCTTGTGATCAATGCACAGCTAAAGTACCAGCTTTGAGAAGCCATCATGAAAGGCAAGGATATTTCATCTTAAACCACTAATCACTGTGTGATTTGGGGGTGGTGGGAAAACTACTTAGATTGTACTACTACTATTCAAACCCAGTATTTAAAAAAATACAGAGTTGCTGCTGTCCACTTCTGAAAATTTATTTATATGTGAAATTAGATGTCTTGGGCTTTGGAGAGAATGCTTCCACCAGGAGATATAGCAAAATTGTTGTTTACTGAAGTTACAGCTGCCACCTATTCTGTCTGTCCATCATCAAACTCACAAACCATCAACAAACAAAACGAGTTTCAGTAAAATTGCACGAGTAGTTAACCCAGGTTATCATGAGTTAGTAGGATTTGTCCTACACAATAAAGTCAAGAAGGACTATGTTTAGTATTTGTATACCCTAGAAATACAAATTGGTAACTAGAACACTTATGGTCCAATAAATGCATAGCAATCAGAAATTCACAATGCTCTGGGGACAGGAATTCAAGATAACTGTCAGGTAAGTCACTGAAACAAAGAGTAGTCTTGGAAGGTAGAAAATACGAATTGGCATCAAATGTCAGAGATGGCAAATATTAATTATGCCTCAATAGTACAACAGGGGCAATAGCTAATTCCAATCTTTAATACCTTACAAGTTCTCTCAAACAATGGAATTTATCAGGATGGAGTGAACTTAGGTTAGAAGGAAATTCTATAAGTAGTATAGGGTGAGATTCTAGGTAGATTCTGCTGCTGCTGCACCCAGGCTTTAAACCAGCTGGTATATTCATAACTCACCTGCTGGGATGCTGATTAGGACTAATCTATAAATGTTCTATTTTTTTTCCCCAGAATTTCCTTATGCTAAACTCAAGCCACTGGCCTTTGGAAGCTATCTCACCTTTCTCCTTTGAGATAATCTCCAGTAAAGATGTTGCTTTAGGGATTTAGAAGGTAGGTCATCTATCCTAAGGTGGCATGAAGTCAGTGGTACAGTGTTTCCTGTGGCATCAGGATGGATCATCTGGAGCTGAGACATCTTGCTCCTGTTCCTTCTGCCTAACACAGCTCAGAAATCCCATCTCCCAAGGATGCTTCCTGAATAAGACAGTTGAACAAAATTTTAGGAACTCTCACCCAATATACCCTGTAGCTATTATCCCTTAGTTCCTTTTTAAACTATGGTCCTCCAGATAACAAGAGAATTCTTAAAAGACGAAGAATGATGTAGCATGATGTGTTAATGAAAATTCATTTCCTGCCTTGAGAGCCCCTGGGCTCACCTCTAACTCTACTTTCTTGCTAGTCTCCCCACAATTCTGGTTTAGTTCTAGGGTGACTTATGGAGAACTGCCTGAGAAACTTCTCAGGCCTGACATCACATTGAGGTTTTCAAAGACTTCTACCTTCCACTAGGCATTGTTCTGCTCTGACCCTGTGTTCCACTTCAAATCACTGAGGTATAATTGCCTACACTTGAGCCCCTGATTTGACAGCTCTGCTGTACTTTAGTCTATTCAAGAACGAAAGATCTCAGCCTTCACAAGAGTCTTGCTGTGAACTGCACTTCTGGCCCTATGCCTTATTTCTACAACTGGTGTCTTGTTTCATGTTGCAAGCCCCCACATAGGCTAACTGCTTAGTTTCCTTTCCAATCTCCCATTTTTCCTCTTCTAAATTGGCTTGTGATAGTTCATCATCATTGGCAATCTGACGGGATTCAGAGCCACCTAGGAGATTGGTATTTCATCTGGACTTAAACATTGACCCCGTGGAGGGAGGGTCATGTGACTCAGGAAGCCAGTTGGACTTACCAGGGTTCAGAAGGCTCTCTAAATGTACAAGGTTCACAAATCCCCTCAAGATTATATAAGCAATAAATAATTGCTGAAGGAGCATAGACTGTTTCATGGAGCTGCCTTCAAATTAGGCACGGAACTCTAGGGATGTGACATTGTAAGTTGCCACTCATGCTAGGATTTTTCAGGGTTACTCCTGCCAAGGAATTATACTTACTTCTAGAAATAAAGCATTAAGCAGATTGGCTCACCCAGGCATACCTGTGTGAACTCATTTCTTTAGTCTGTCATTGGTGTCCTGTCTGGCATAAATAGACATTGGCCATGTCCCCCCAGGAAGAAGACATGAGTCTTTGAGTATGGTGACTCCATATTATGTGCTGGTACTTAAGTGGAATGAAAGGGAAAAGGAGAAGCCATCAAGGTAAGTATAGAGACTACAGGCTTTCAGTCTTTGCACCAGAATTGAGGGCTTATAAATACAGGGCTGTATCAAGAGACAGTATGTTCTCTAGTTGTGAGTGTCACTCTTCTTTAGCCTATTTTCATTACAGCTCTAGTCTGTGAAGAGTCATGGGAAGAGGCCAGAGAGAAGGCTCATATGGGAAGATGCTGGACACACAAGCATGAGGACCTGAGTTTGGATCAACCATGTACGTCACCATTTGCTGATCATCGTAGTCCCTGGTGTGCAGCATATAGATATGTGAATCTCCAGAGCTTGCTATCAAGGTAGCCATTTTAGCCTAACTGGTTTGGTTCAGTTTCAGTGAGAGACTCCAACTTATAAAATATAGTGTAGAGTACCTCTAACCTCCACATGTATATATAAATATGCATGTATACCATCACTTATACAGGTGTACACACACACACACACACACACACACACACACACACACACACACACCAGGAATTCTATGCCAAATAATCTACTGAGAGAGGAGTTGGAGAACATGCATGTATACTTGCACTTATACAGGTGCACACACACACACACACACACACACACACACACACACACACACATATTAAAATCAGGAATCTTGTTCCCGGTAATCTACTGAGAGAAGACTTGGAGGAAAGGGTGATTAGAGGCAGGCATCACAGCCCTCCTGGAAAATTATGATTTGTGTTGCTCTGTTGTAAGAACTAACAAGTTCCAAAACAGGGTGCAGACAGTTTCCTTCAATAAAGGAATGCTGGGAACTAGGCCATAGGCATCTTTGTGCAATATATAGCTAAGGTTCTCAATAAAATTAAAACATCAAAGTCAGACATGGAGATGGACCTGGTAGAAGGGACCTTGTCCCAAAGGCTCTAAACTGTGGCTGTGGATACTGAAATGAATTTCATCTCAGGACACTTGTCTCCAGCCATGAGATGCCTCTGTGGAATCTGAGTGAAGTGTCAGTGCTGGCAGTTCCTACACAGAGAATCAGAGAGACACAAGGAGCTCCATCACTTATGTAGAGAAGTAAGGTTGGGATGGATAACTGTGAGCAGCTCTAGAGTCCCCAGGGACTTCCTCACATGGTCACAGCCAAGGTGCAGCAGTGTGGTGTGTTATAGGAGGGAAAGCATACTTCATCTACCAACTACTCTTCAGTGACTGGAACTCACATTTGTGTGGGGAGCTTACTTCACTGGGGGTTCTGAGTACCCAAAGGAAAACTCCAAGCAACAATGAAAGGTTTTGTAGATGGTGAACATGAAGTGAGAGAGCCCTGGGCAGGAATTCCATGGAGTCCCCTCGGTTGCTCTCAGTTGCCATCTGTCTTACCTGAAAAATAAACCGTGAGTTCACTATCACTGAGTGTTTGGCAGTAATCCCTGTGGCTCTCAGCCTGAAACATGGAGGCTCTGCTGCCTGCACTGATGAAAGTTTAAGAGTAAGTGGTAAACTTGGAGGATCCTTGGGCCCCATCTGCACTTGATTTAGTCAGTCAGAAGGAGGAGGTGCGCAATAAAGCCCTTGCATGCTTCATGAAATATGGGTTCCTAGAAATACCCTCCACAAAACCTTCTGACATTTTCTAGCAAAACCAAGACAATAGGGCAGGTAGACACCAAGGCTTAGCCATTGAGGACAGGACAACTTAAGCCCACACATGCTTTCGGGTTATACCTGCATTGATTGAGCTCATTTGCTCTTTGCCTAATGTTGCTTCCATGAAATACCCTTCAAATATGAAGTAGAGCAGTTGTTTTTCAATTTTACTTTCTTTTTAATTATATATGTTCATGAGTCTGTGTGAGGGTATATGTATATTTGTGCAGGTTCCCATAGAGGCCTGAAGAGGGCATTGGATTCCAAAGAACTGGAGTTACATGTGGTTTGAGACACCTAGGTACTTGGATCCTCTTGGATCCTTGCCCCAAGAGGGCAGTTCTCTAGGGAGCTCTCTAACTCCAAAGGAGCTAGGATGTGACTCCTCATTTTCCTGTTAGACTCACTAACTTGACCATCTGGACCAGAGATTCCTAGTCACAGTTTAATAGAATGTTCTCATTTTATTAATGGAACATGAAGAAACACCAAAATGTGAAGTGGGGGGTCCAGGTTTCTTCAAGAGTTAGTCTTCTGCCTCAGAGCCACAAAGTGTTGCTTCTATAAGCTGTGGTTCCTGTCACTTTGCTAGTCAGAGTGTGTGAGAGAACCATACACATGGAGGGATTGACTAATCACACACACAAAGAGACAAACTGACTCACAGAAGCATGCACTCATGTAGACACAGCACAGATGTGCACACACACATAGACACAACAAGACAACACACACATACTCATAAACACAACATAGACACATACACAGATAGATACAACACACACAGACACAACACAGACATATACACAGATAGATACAACACACACAGACACAACACAGATGTGCACACGCACACATAGACACAAGGCAACACACACACTCATAAATACAACATAGACACATACACAGATAGTTACAACACACACAGACACAACACAGATGTGCACACACACATAGACACAACATAGATAACACACACTCATAGACACAACATAGACACATACACAGATAGACACAACACATACACATAGACATATACACAGACACACACTTTAAAATCTATACTTTGGCTTTCAACCTTCTTTATAAACATTGATTTGGCCATCATTCTAATTTTGTGCTGTTCCTTTGATCCAGGATCTCATTCACAGCATCTAGGTAGACATGAACTACTATGAAACAAGAAAGTAAAAGTGGGGGAAAGAGGGAAGCCATGGCATCCAGATTCTAGTCCCAGCTCCAAGACTCTCTAGAGCTCCCTGTAGTAGCAAAGGATCTCCCAGGTCAATGGAAGGTATGTCTACAGTACTTAACTAGCAGTCTGGACAGGGAAGTGCTCAAAAGATATAATACCTGGATGTTAGCTGTCACCACTCTTTTCACTGCCCTGCTCTTCCATAAGGTGGAAATTCTATGTTTCCAGTTAAACAAATGTATAGAATGTATATGAAAGTATATTTTTGGCACAGTAAGGGAAGGAAGGCAGACCACATCTACAATAGTGAGAATCAGAGGGAATGGGCTTTGAGTGGCCGGACAAGCAAAGTCAAAGCCAGAACAAAGCCAGACAGGGAATGATCCACTGCCCAATGTGGCTCTTGCTCTCCTTCCCAAAGCTTTATTGGAGGAACTTACTTGCTTCTAGTCTACAGCTACTTCTGGGAGACTATGGACCTCAGAACCTGAAGTGCTTGCTCTCTGGCCCTGTGCAGAACAAGTTTGTCTCTCACCTAACAACGTTATGAATGGAAGAGAGAGAGTCCAGAGTACCTACATCTATGAACAAAGGTGTGAGAAGGGTTGGCTTGGAATATTAGGGAACAGATTATGATTTTTAAGGTAGGAGACGTAGGTTACATAGTCAGCCTTACTAGATTTTAGGTACATGATGGTGGGCGATCGGCCCTCGAGGTTTGACTTTTCCAATCTACAAAATGAAGAAGTTGTGTTAAGCTAATTCTGTGTTCAAATTCACATTCTTTAATTCTTTGGAAACAGTTTAAAGCAGAGCAGAGGTGACTTGGATCAACATCCTCTTCATAATTTTAAGCTGAACTGCCTCTTTTGAAAAGGTGGAACTGTGAACCTGGCCTGGACACAGGGATGGATTGAATTCCGAGAGGGTTAAAAAATGTACCCACTTCCTCCCACAATGGAAATGAAGCACAGACTTTACGACTTTCTAAACTCTGAGGGGACTAGAGAGACTGCACGTTATAAAGCTATTTTGGGGGCTGTCAGCTCCAATAACCATGTGGTGCAGAAGCAAGAGCCAAGCACTAAAAGCTTTGGGCAGAACTCTGTCCCACAGAGCTTTGTCACTTGACATGGTGGCGGCAAAGCACTCAGGTTCAGAAGTTTCAAGAGGTTTTTAGAAGTTCTCAGGAGAAATAGATTTAAGTGTTTAAAAATTTTATGCACATGTATTTCTTTATGTAGATATTGATATCTGAATATACTATTACCTGCGTCCTGGCCTGACACATGCTTTTGAATGAATAAATAAAATCCATTGGGGAATCTATAGTAATATACACTTTCATTTCAGTGAACATTTATTCTCTGGTTGCTATTTGAATTGTTAGGTCCTTTGGAGGGGCTTCTACCTTACAGAGGGATGAACTCTCCCAAGCATCCAGGTGACTGCAACAGTGCTCTGAAGGTGGCATGCAGTGACCAAACCCCGAGTCTTATGTCTAGAGTCAACAGGCTGGAAGATACCCATGTTGCTCTCAGAATTATCTGTTATCCAAGGTGCCAGGGCTGGTTAACAGCAAACGAAGGACTGAGATTATCCTTTGGATTCCAGCTCAATGAGTTTCCTTTTGTATTGTCCTCTATATATCAACTTCATCTTAGAATGTAACAACGCAGAGAAGCCTTGACCACCGTGAGGTGTTGTGTGTTCTGCTTAAAGCTGCTATGCTTCTTCATTTCTTCTTCCATTGTCTCAAGTACTTGTTGAACACAAAGACTGCATCTTTGTTGCAGTCCAGCTCACTTTGCCAGGGATTAAAAAGAGACCCAGCTTCTAACAGTGACACAGGCAGTCCTGCAGAGAGCTCCCCCAACTCTCTCTTACCTTCAGACCTATCTCAGGCACTGGCCCATTATATTATTTTCTGATATCCTTTTACCATTCTGACTCTTAGAATCTTTAAGATGCTGGGGGCAGCATCAATAGATCACTCATCCTTTGGCATACTCTGGCTCTTCTTCCAAGAAGTTATTTTCGTATCAACTGTAACTCAGGATCTATTCGTGTGGAAAGTACAGCTTGCTTGCTTGCCATCTATGTTAGAAAATGAATGCATCCTCTTCTCCACAGGATGTGTATGTTGAAGCCCTGATCCAGGAGGGGAGCTTGTTGGGAAGGGTTTTTGGGAGGTGACTGAGATTAGGTGAGATCATGAGGGCACAACACTGGTGCTATAGGATTAATGTCCTGAATGAAACCAGGGCATTTTTTTTTACCTCCTTGCCTATGCCACCAGTCTGAGGAGAGGCAAAACAGCAAAAGGAAAGTGCCTGCAAGCCAGGAGGAGCTGCCTCACTAGACCCAACCAGATAGCCAATGTCTAACCTCTTGAACCAAGAGAGAACAATTTCCTGTTTTTTAAACTACCCAGTGATGATTTGTTACAATAGCCAGAGCTAACTAATTTATTATACAGTATAACATATCATTATAACTTATTGGTGAAATTATTAAGGCCACTCCACGTAGATAAAAGGAGATTTATTTAATGGCGTAACTTACAAATTAAGGGATAGGTAGGTCGCGGAGTCTGGGGAAGGTGTATCGCAGTCCAGCGGTGTTCTCTGGAGCTCTGCTTGGTACACCTCTCTAGTCCAGGGTCCCGCAACAGAGAGAGCGCCAGCCGATCCAGATCTCGGGTCCCCAGGCGCCTCCTTTCGCCCCGCCTTGTAGGCGTGACAGTTGCCGAAGTCTCAATGGGGGTTGGAACTTACAGATCAAAGCTGGAATGGCTACCCACTACATCTCCCCCTTTTTGTCTAAATAAGAAAGTTCTAACCTAATACAAGACTATATACAAAGGAATGGTTATCAAATATAGTCCAGGAATAATGAGGGATAATGACCTAGATAAGATGGAACTACAACCAATGCAAACAATATCAAGCAAGAAACACATACTATTATCCAGAGAAGTATAGAGCATAGGTAAATGGCATGTTACAAAGATCATTCCAAAAGGTGTCCTATCCTAAAGAACCTGAATCTAATACTTAATATGTTCTATCTACTAGGTTGTAACTATAACTGCTAGTCTTCAATCCCATCAAAGACCTGAGAAGGAATATAATGGTACCTGAGAAATGGTAGATGGATGCAAGCAACTTTCGGGAATCTTGCGAGAGTAGACGGAGACAGCTGGCAGCCTGGACAGTCACCTAATGTTTCTCAGCATTGTTGGTGCATTCAAATTGGCTACAGGCCTAAAGTATCTGACAGACCATTTTCAGAAGCAGGAATTCTGAAAGACCATCTTACCCTGTCTTGGCAGAGTACAGTGGTCGCTTTCCTTGTGTCCCGCTTGTCCAGAAAGGATAGCATTGCATTAGTACTGTCAGCCGTCGAGGCAAGGGCAGTTCTTTGCCCAGTAGGCCATTTTGTGCCAAGAAGACAAACTTCCAAATGGAAATGTCTTAGAAGCCCAACATTCTCTCGGGATCAAATTGGTGCAGCCAGGAGCAATTATGTCTCACATCAACAGAATTCTAAGTTATTTAAATGCCATATTCTCTAGGTCTATGAAGTGTTTGAAGATTACCTGTCCATCTGACCTATGTATCTGTAAATCTGGATAACCTAACTAACGTAACTATAGAGATGACAAGCATAGGTGACTATAAATCTATAAGTCTTATCTACCGAAATAACCTAAGGACTAAGGCTTCACGTAAACAAGGTAAACAGTCTATAAGCAAGTGTATGGTAAAGAACGATGACTTCAAAATTGTGACAATACACAAGATGTTATAACAGAGGTAGGAGTATATAGTGCAATATGCAATATGACAATAATCTTAAATATATATCGATATTTATAACAGAGGTAGGAGTATGTAGTGTGATATGCAATATGACAATAATCTTAAATACATATCAATATACCGAATATCCTAAACAGAAGTAGAACCTACATAAAGTATGACAGATATAAATTTACATTTGTATCAATATACAAGTATTTCAAATAAGAGTAGAAATATATGTACATTATAACAAATATAGTTCTGTATTTGTATCAATATACAAATTATCTTAGACAGGAATATAAAAATAGTTTACATTTGTATCAACATATAAGAATCCATAACAGTGCAAATTACAGTGCAAATTATTTAAGGCTGCTATTTTACTAAATTTGTTTACTAGTATACATAATAATCTACCATAATACCTTATACCTATCCATTCCATTTCTTCTTTTCATTTTTTTTTTTTTTTTTTTAGAATACTGAGTTTAATATTTCCTTCCACCCCCAACCCTATAACCATCATCCATAACCCTGAGAATTATGAAACCTAAGGGAGAAGGGGCGTCGTTTTCTTAGAATTAGTTCCTGCTGTTTAGGGGGTGATGTTATCTCTGTTGGGTACTGTGAGAAAGCTCAGATAGTTAAATCTCAGTTAGACTAACTGTAGGTTCTGCAGCAAGTCTTAGAGTAATGGGTAAGATTGTCTGAAATTCCGGTAAGAAGTGTCGTATGATGATGATTACCATGGCATCATTCTGGATTGGGTAGAGTTGTTGTTGGGGCCCCGTCTTCCTTCTGGAGACTTCTGAGATTGCTATTAGAAAAACTTATTTGTTATCAAAATGGAAGGTTTGGATTTAAAGAGGACATAGCATGTAAGAAAGGATTCTGAGAAATCAAGAGTAAGCATGGAGAGAGTTAGACTCTAGAAGACAATGGTCCTTTTTTATTGGTTTCCTTCTGTCCCACACCAGAGGGCTCTTCAGATATGGGACTGAAGAATCTCTCAAACTTCCTTTTAGCAATATGCTTGGGTTTAGAGAAGGAGTGAGCCAATTCCATCTCCAAAGTCAGCTTGGCTTATAATTGAATTGGAACCACAGCTTTTCTAGATTGATAGAGAGATAGATATTAGACAGTGAGATTTTACCGTGTGTAGATTGGTACCAATAGATTCTTTCTTTCTGCTGTAAACATCCGGATATCCAAGGCCTTATGACTTCTGTAAGATGGGTATTTCCATCATCCTGGAAAGACAAAAACAGAACCCTACCCCAACCTTTGATTGTTAAATTTTTCTTACAACTTGTAGAGATGTCACATTGGTGGATGATCTTTTACTTCTCCTCATCAAGGGGTTTTTCCTGTTCGAATCGAATTTTTATTAATTTTGTTGGTATCCATAGCTTTTCTTCTCCTGCAGAAACAAAGGCAAAACCCCTTCCCCAACGTAGAACATATCCAGGTTTCCATTCTGAGGTCAGCACATCCTTGAAATAAACTGGTTGGTTTAGCTCAGGAGTTTTGTCTGTCGTCCAATGTCTCTCTGCAGCTGTTGTTCCTTTCTCATCAGCATTGAGAAAATTCAAGGTTAATAAAGCACTATGCAATCTATTTCTAGGAGTCATTGTTACCCGTTGCTGTTTATTTAGCATATCTTTTAAAGTTCGATTGGATCTTTCTATGACTGCTTGGCCTGTGGGATTGTGTGGTATACCTGTAACATGCTTTATATTGTAATAGGCAAAGAATTGTCTCATTTTATTGGAGACATATGCTGGGGCATTGTCTGTCTTAATTTGTACAGGTATTCCCATGATGGCCATAACTTCTAATAGGTATGTAATCACAGAATCAGCCTTTTCAGAACTCATAGGAGTTGCCCACTGAAATCCTGAATAGGTGTCAATGGTATGATGTACATACTTTAATCTTCCAAATTCTGCAAAATGAAACACATCCATCTGCCAAATTTCATTTCTTTGTATACCTTTTGGATTGCTCCCTGCAGGTAATGGAAGTTGGTTATAGATGGAACAAGTAGGACATTTTTTCACAATATCCTTAGCCTGTTGCCAAGTGATGGAGAAATCCTTCTTCAAACCTTTGCTATTTACATGGCATTTCTTATGAAATTCTGAAGCTTCTAGCACATTACCTATTAGTAACTGATCAATCTCATCATTACCTTGTGCTAGAGGTCCTGGCAGACCTGTATGGGATCTGATATGTGTTATATATATAGGATGTTCCCTTTTTCTGATGATTTCCTGCAATTGTATGAATAATGAAGTTAATTCTGTATTATCAGGAATAAATTCAGCAGTTTCAATATGTAAAACAACTCTCTCTGCATATTGAGAGTCAGTGACTATATTGAGGGGTTCTGTGAAGTCCATCAGTACCATAAGAATGGCATACAGTTCTGCCTTTTGTACAGAGCTGTATGGACTTTGTTCCACTTTACTTAAGTCTCCTGATTTATATCCTGCTTTCCCTGATTTATTTGCATCAGTATAGAATGTGAGGACTCCAGAAATTGGCTTTTGTCGTACAATGTGAGGAAGGACCCATTCAGTCTTCTTTATGAATTCTATTCTCTTGCTTTTGGGATAGTGGTTGTTAATCTCTCCCAAAAAGTTACTGCAGGCTCTCTGCCAGTATTCATTATCTTTCCATAGTGATGAAATTTCTTCATTAGTTAAAGGTACTACAATTTCTGCTGGGTCCATTCCTGTCAACTGGCGAAGTCTTAGTTTACCTTTTTGAATCAAATCAGAGATCTTTTCTATATAAGTCTTTAATTTCTTATTTGGTTTACGTGGTAGGAATATCCATTCCAATATAATATCTTCCCTCTGCATCAAAATACCTGTTGGGGAATGTCTGGAGGGGAATATGACAAGAATGCATTTAAGTTCTGGATCCACACGATCCACATGTGCTTCTCGAATTGTCTTTTCTACTAGAGCCAATTCCTTCTCAGCTTCGGCTGATAATTCTCTTGGACTATTTAATTCTTTGTCCCCTTCTAGGGTATTAGCCAAATTTTGTAGTCCATCTTTGGGTATTCCCATGATGCCCAGTAAGTTGGAAATGCTTCCTAATAACTTTTGAAAATCATTAAGAGTCTTCAACCGATCTCTCCTTAGCTGTACCTTTTGGGGTCTAATTTTTTGTAGCTCTATCTTATATCCTAAGTAGTTAATAGAATCTCCTCTTTGTATTTTTTCAGGAGCAATTTGCAGTCCCCAGCGAGGCAAAACTTTTTTTACTTCTTCAAACATGCTTTCTAATGTATCTAACTTTGGATCAGCTAATAGGATATCATCCATATAGTGATAAATTATGGATTGTGGAAACTTTACACGAATTATCTCCAATGGTTTCTGCACAAAGTATTGGCACAAGGTAGGGCTGTTTAACATTCCCTGTGGGAGGACCTTCCATTGATATCTCTTGACTGGCTGAGAATTGTTATAATTAGGTACTGTGAAGGCAAATTTTTCTCTATCATTTTCTTGTAAGGGTATGGTAAAGAAACAGTCTTTTAAGTCAATGACTATTATAGGCCATTCTTTAGGTAGCAGAGAGGGCAAGGGCATCCCAGTCTGTAGGGAGCCCATTGGCTGAATTACTTTATTAATAGCTCTCAGATCTGTCAGCATTCTCCAATTACCAGACTTTTTTTTAATAACAAATACAGGAGAATTCCAAGGGCTGGTAGATTCTTCAATGTGTTGAGCATTTAACTGCTCTTGAACCAGCTGTTCTAAAGCTTGTAGCTTGTCTTTTGTCAAAGGCCATTGTCCAACCCAGACAGGTTTATTAGTTAGCCATTTTAAAGGTAAGGCAGTTGGTACTTCTGAGGGTTCAATAGCAGTTGTGCTCTGTTTGTGAACAGCCTGAATGGTTGGTGCCTGATTTTTATAGCATGTGATGATATTATTCCTAGAAACATGCATTTGTCTGTATTCTTTTTCTGAAAGTGTAGGAATTTTAATCTGGGTATTCCACTGTTGTAACAGATCTCGGCCCCAAAGATTTACTGCTACATTTGCTACATATGGCTTCAGCCTTCCTCTCTGTCCTTCTGGCCCTATGCATTCAACCCATCTCGAACTCTGTTTTATCTGAGATAGGGTGCCAATCCCTAAAAGTTGGACATCTACCTCTTGAAGAGGCCAATTTGGATGCCATGATTTTGGTGTAATTATAGTCACATCTGCACCTGTGTCTACCAGTCCCTCCATAACCAGGCCATTAATTCGAATTCTAAGCTTTGGTCTTTGATCATTTATGGAAGTCTGCCAAAATATTTGTTTTATAGTGTTCTTTGTAAACTGTGATCCATCCATCAGAGCTGTTTTATCATCCATTGCAGTATCGGTTTTTACATTAAGCATTGGTTTATTCAGTTGTCTTGGAGAGGAATTTCTTCCACAGTGGCTGGGAATGTTCGTACTACATTGGATTTGGGGGCCTGCAAGAGGCCCCCTGAGGCGTTTCCCGCCAGTAAAGGGTTACCTCGTATATCTATTTTTGATCTGCACTCACTGGTCCAATGTCGGCCTTTGCCACACCTTCTACATAATCCGGGAGGTGGTTGGGGTCTCCTGTTTAGGCTATTCCTAAAAGGAATATTACTCCTAGGAGTACCCCACGTACAGTTTTTACTTATATGACCTGGTGTACCACATGTAAAACATTTGGTAACACGGGGCCTTCTTTCACCTCTGGGATTTGTCTCTCCTATCCAAGCCTCATTACTGTAGTTACGAGACTCAACACCATTAGTATACTGAATCCATTCTTCCAAAGGAGCTGATCTGATCTTTAATGGTGTAAGTATTCTTCTGCATTCTGCATTAGCATTGTCGAATGCCAAGGACTCAGTTAATACTTTTCTTAATTCTTTATCTGATACAGCTCTTGTTATAGCTGTGTTCAGTCTTTGTAAAAAATCAGTGAAGGGTTCGTGTGGTCCCTGAAATATCTTTGTGTATACCTCAGTTGGTTTTCCAGGTTCTGGAATTTTTTCCCAAGCATTTAGAGCTGCTGTACGGCATAGGGATATTGTATGCTCATCATAAATGGCTTGTACATTCCTGTCAGCAAAACATCCCTCACCAAGTATTTGATCTTGGGAGATCACGAAACCTCTGAGTTTACCTTGTTGTTCTAAAATTTTTGCCTCTTCTCTCAACCAGCTTTTCCACTGTAGCTGCTGGCTATATTCTAGAACAGCTGAAATTAACTGATGCCAGTCATCTGGGATGATTCTATGTGAGGTAGACCACGAATTTAACATCTGTTTTACGTACGTGGAG
Source organism: Peromyscus californicus insignis (assembly GCF_007827085.1). Taxonomy (NCBI): domain Eukaryota; kingdom Metazoa; phylum Chordata; class Mammalia; order Rodentia; family Cricetidae; genus Peromyscus; species Peromyscus californicus. The sequence goes on from NW_026294402.1 coordinate 12,749,953, forward strand.
TGTATCCCATATGTAACTACTGCTTCCTTTATATTTTTAAAGTCCCTTGTGGAAATTGGTTGTAATGTATATGTAGTATATGGCTCGGGGTGTGTGTCATCCGCTGGCTTCTCATGGATGATAACAGGATAAGCCATTGTGTGAGAGCCATTTGGAGATGTTACAACCTCTATGGTCTTGCCCTTCTGCTTATTAGGTCCCTTGTCATGTTTACTGAGAGTTTCTTCTAAGGCCTGCAAACGAGCACCTAGGGTCTGTTCTATGGAGTGAGCCTCCTCTCTGGCAAGGGACTCCAGATTCCTCATGGAATCATAGAAGTTTTTATGTTCCTCAGAAACACATGATTCCATGGACCTTATCTTATCAATTAATGATAATCTTTCTTCCTTATATAGTGTCTGGAGAGTTAGTGTTCTGTCCATTAAATATTCACATTTATTATCAATAAGATCAATTTTTGGTACAAGCCTGTTTTGTAAATCCTGATCAGCAGATTCCAGAGAAAGAATCTTTCTCTCTAAGGTCTCATTGCTATCCCTTAAAGCAGATTCCAGAGATAGAATCTTTTTCTGTAAGCCTTCATTGCTCTCGCTTAAAGCCTGTATCAGTCCCAATAATGACTCATCTTTGTTCTTGTTATTAAACCAGTGTTTGAACACTGTGTGGATTATTACAATGAATGCCAAAATGGTACAGGCCAGATATGCCTTAGGAAGGTCGTATATTTCCAGTAAGATGTCATTCATCATACAAGCAAAAAGGTTTTCGAATTCTTGTGAGGTAATGTTGTCAGCCATATTACAAGAATTACTCAAAATTTGTTAGTCAATTTTAAGGTGTAAAATTATCAGGTGCCTTTGCTTACCTTTCGTGGTTTTGGGGGGTGTAGTAGCACTTTTCAGGCAGCAGGTGGCGTTGGTACAGCTCCAAAGCAGGGCCTGCTGGTGATCTTGGCTGACTGCAGCTCGCTGGAGTCAAGATGGCGGGAGCCGGAGCCGGCGCCGGCACTCGGGAAGCCGGGGAGTGCCTCTTTCGCTGGTCTCGGGGCTAAGCTAGGGAACTGAGACCGGACTAGCTGCTCCCTCTTTAGGGAATGGAACCCTGTAGGCGTTCCCTGGTTATATGGAACTTTGCAGGCGGGTTTAGGTACCCGCTAGCCGGGGAAGAGGCTGAGGGTGGGAGCCACCCAGGCCTTTGGAATTTGCCCCACGTGAGCGCCAGATATTGGTGAAATTATTAAGGCCACTCCACGTAGATAAAAGGAGATTTATTTAATGGCGTAACTTACAAATTAAGGGATAGGTAGGTCGCGGAGTCTGGGGAAGGTGTATCGCAGTCCAGCGGTGTTCTCTGGAGCTCTGCTTGGTACACCTCTCTAGTCCAGGGTCCCGCAACAGAGAGAGCGCCAGCCGATCCAGATCTCGGGTCCCCAGGCGCCTCCTTTCGCCCCGCCTTGTAGGCGTGACAGTTGCCGAAGTCTCAATGGGGGTTGGAACTTACAGATCAAAGCTGGAATGGCTACCCACTACAATAACTATCATGAAAATCAGTGTCTTCCACAAAATTACAGCATTCAATGGTGTGTAGTCTGTCTGCATGTTTTCATGCTTTCTGGTGAAATGAAGACCCTCCTTTTGCCGTTGTCCACTAGTTAATAAAAACCTGGCTGTACTTTGGTAAGGGTCATGGGAGTTTTAGCTTCTTGATGTCAATGAAATGTATTGGTTCTTATTTCTGGAGGCTGGAAGTCTGCAGTCAAGGTGTCAGCCAGACCATGATCTGTTCAAAGCCTTGGTACCTGGCTTGGGACTATCCATCTTCAGCCCAGGTCAATTGTATTATCATCCTCACTCCCTTGTAGCTTTATTTCTTTGCATAGCTAGCTCTCTCCATTTCTTTTCCTCTTTTGAAGACACAGTTGTTCTGGTTGAAGCCTACTCTAATCATCTCATGCTAACACATTTGTAAAGAGCTTCACAATTAGCAAATATTGCTTGGTAGGACCTCAGCAAACATTTTGGGTGACACATAATCTAACATAACAACAACCTTTACTAAAATAGCATTTTTTTCCTCTTGCTTGCCATGATAATATCATCTATTACTAATTGTGACTGCATATTATGTACCAAACATGCTGCTAAGCATTTAATTGCTTCAGTTTATCTTTTCAACAAGCCCCAGGGGTAGGAAGCATTGTAATTGTCAATGGCTGTGAAATTGGGTCTCAAAGAGGTTAAATGCCTCGCACCAAGCCTTGTAGTAAATGGAAGAGCCTGAATTTAACCATTGATTTTAGAGGTCATGTTCTTGAACATTATGCAACTGTTCTCTCTCTCTCCCCCATGGTCCTATATGCTGTTTTTTCTGTTCTCTGTGTCTTATAGCTTGAATATCCCTTATTCCAGCAAGGACATTGCTCATCTTCTAGTATCACTGTAGCGTCATCCTAAGAATCTACACATTGGCACTGTGAGGCTCCCTAACATTCCCTCAGCCTCACTCTGCATTCGGCAATCTGGCACTATCTTGTTTCTCTTCTTTTGATCCAATAATCCATGCAGTCCTTGGAACCATTTCTAGATGCTGAAAAGAAACTCAAGTGTTCTCTGTAGGATCTGTCACTCCAATCTTAGCCGTGGTCAGTCTCTGTGTTAACAGAGCCGAACATTCATCTTGCCCTGTTCAGTCACTATATCTTTAACATTGATCAAACATGGAGTTTGGTCAAATGCCCTGGATTTGGAACCTTAGCCTCCACTTCCTTATTCCACATTTTTCTACTCTTGTACCCCAATCAGACACATATCTGTGTGCCAGCCTCACTTATCTCAGCATGGACTTTCCCAAGGCACTTGGAAAACTCAACAAATTATTTGTAATTGTATTTCTACAGTTTGGAGCTGTTTGAAAAATTCCAGATTGATTTTCAGCCAGGCAATGCAGCTTCAATCCTAATAAGGTTCAAGCTCTGAAAAAGTGCAGCGATGAACCATTGATTAAGTTGACACTACAATCTATTTTCCCTGGCCTGGCTAGGCTGGGCTGGCTGCTTGTACTTGAATTTGTTAAATGTTCCAGGCTTTTGTCTTTGTGAATAATCTTATCTGAAGCCAGGGATGGTCCTGGGCTTGGTTTCTTGCCTGGGTATCTGTCAGTGCCTCATTCCAGAGCTGTGAAAATGAAAGCCAAGGAAATTAAGGAAAGTGCACAGGGAATTCTCTAATCTAAAACCTCAGTGCATGGCTCTGCTACTGTGCACAGTCTCAGTTGTAGAGCTGGGAAGTAAGATGCTGGTTGGAAAATGAACATATCCACTGGGAAATAACAGCAGGGACACACAGTATGGAGAGACTGTCAAGCTTAGGGCATGAATGGCCTTTGCACATTAGGCAAGTCTCCCTGGACAGTGGCAGCTGTTGCTTACATAAATCATCAGGATACACAACACCAGATCCCCCTTCCTACATGTCAACTCACAGCCTTTTCAGCTTCTTTGAAATAATGTATTTCATGTTGAATCATAGCCATGAAAATCCCCTTCTCTGTGACCTTGGTAATGATGCCAAGCGTAGCCTCCATCTGCTCATCCTTAAAATGGGTATTAAACATTTACTGCCCCTGTGGTATCCTCCTAGCAACATGTGCTGATGGCCATAAGGAGTCTAACATACAGTAAGTGCCCTATAAATTAAAACAAGGTTTCTATTTGAGATGGATAAAAACACACTGAAAGAAAATCAGTCTTTATCAGCATATATATTTTAACATATACATATATATGTATATATATATATATTCATTGATTTTATTTAAATGTGTGATAAAGAAGTGGTATAGTTCATTCTGATAATGAGAATGATGGGAGGGAGCAGCCTTCATTCCGAGAGGGTTTGCTGTATAGTTCCCTCTAAATGGAAGGATTCCCTCTTGATGAAAGAAGGGAACTCAGGAGATAAATAAAAAATCCAAGTCTCAGGTTCTTTTGGAACTTATAGGATTCAGAAGGCTGTCTTCCAAGTTGTACAAGTTGTAACAATTTCTGGGAAGATGCACTCTGGCCTGCTTTGGTGCTCCTGTAGGTAGTGCAGAGAACTCCTGGGGCACAGCATTTCTGAATCATAACCCACGCTAGAGTGGGGTTTTGGTGATGGAGCTGTCTCCGAGTAAGTCACCCCTGCTACAGAATGCTGACATAACCTCAATAAATACCCTGGTTCTTTGAGGCAGACTTGAGCAGAATTGTTTCTTTGGTCTATTGTGGTGCTCTATCTGGGGAGAACAGAAATTTGCATTTATCTCCCTGGGAAAAGTCATATGACAGACTGCCTAGGGAGCAGGCAGCCAGGACCAGAGTATCATGGATTACTTTCTACATCAGCAGTTATGAGATAAAAAAGTATGACTGTATAAACACATATTACCAACTTCCTCCCATCCCTTGCAGCTCGTACTCAGAAAGGACACCTTCCCTGTTCTCCTTCCCTCAGAGTCATTTTTAGTCACAGAATGGTTGTTCTCACATGGTAAACATTAAGTCTTTCAAATCTAATGTGGATGAATTTTAATCATGCACATGGAGATACACACACAAACACACATCTATACATATATTATCTGCCATGAATATTTATGGGGAAGTTATAAATGATGCAGGCACAGTCATTCACATCCTGGGAGGATGGAGCTGTATTATGTTCTTTGCCCCCTGACCTCTCCACCCCATCAGAATGCAAGTAATCTAACCCTAGACTTGTAATTGTTCAGCTAACACCAGCCTTCAAGAGCCAATTCACATGTGGAGCACATATCCAAGACATTCCTATCAGTCAGCTTTCTCCCTGATAGCCCCTAGGCATTTCTTACCAGCTCTGAGCCTGCTGCCAGATGATTCTGAACAATCCTAGCAGCCATGATGGTGCATTTGAAACCACAGATGCATGCTGAGGGGAGCTGGGGTTAGACTCAGTGAAGTTGCTGCATCAAGAGCTCAGATTGAAGGGGATTGCTTAAGCAATGCTGCCCAAAAGAACTTTCTGCTGGGATAGGCTTACCAACCAGTACAAAGTCAGAGATGGCATGTGGCTCAGAAGCAGTTGAACTCTGTCGATTGTGAATAAGGCACTGAATTCTTAATTTAATTTAATGTTGCCCAGTTGAAATTTAAGTAGATTTGTACAACTTGTGTATGCTATTCTGGAAAACAGGACTTTAAAAAGATAGGCAACACGCCTCCTGGTCTTAGGGATCAGTCAGTAGTGGAGAACAGAGAATGAATTGCAGGTGGAGAGACACACAGAAAGAGGTTAAAATCTATTTTCTCCATCCATCCTTGGATAAACACCTGGCCTGGCTCCATTTCTCTGAATTGTACAGCAGGAGACATGGTGTGGTAGGCAACTGTGTTGCATGCTGTCTTGGAAGCCTTCTGGGATATTCCTAGAGTGCTGCAGCTGGGTCACGTGATGGTCCTCTTTTCAGTTTTTGAGGAACGAACAGCCTGGCTGCACCAGTTCAATTCTCAGTGGCAACACGGCAGGCTTCCTCTTTCCTCCCATCCATGCAAACCGGAGAAGAGACTCTTAGAAGAGAAGGAGACTGACTCCCAAGAGAGGAAGAAGAGTCATGTTGGGGCACACTGGGGAACGGAGGCAAACAAGAACAGAGTGATGACCCACACACATGAAAATGCTGCAGTGAAACCCAGTACCTCCAATGCTTATAAAATAAACTTTAAAATTTAGAAAATTAAAAAAAATAAATCTCCAAACCTCTAAGACCTCATTTTCTAAAATATCTTGTGTGGTTTAGTTCTAGTATCATGAGGATTAAGATTTAAAAATGGCATCAAGCTCATCTTTCACTAATGGCGAGCTCTGACTTGTCACTTTACATCTCTGCTATACACTCAACTGGGGCAGAAGAAATTGAAAAACAAAACAAAACAAACTCAGAATCTTTGCTTAGAGTTTGTATATTCAGAGTATCAGGCACACACTATAACCACCTTAAAAGTATGATTTACTTTGTGTGTGTGTGTGTGTGTGTGTGTGTGTGTGTGTGTGTGTGTGTGTGTGTGTGTGATAGGTGCCCTTGTGGAACAAGGTTATCAGATGGCCGGGGACTGGAGTTATAGACAGTTGTGAGCTACCCACCTTGGGTGCTAGGAACTGAACTTTGCTCCTCTGGAGGAGCAACAGCAAACTTCCTTAGCCTCACAGCTATCCCTCTAGACCAGAATAGTCTTTTATATTTCATGATGGAAGAAAAGGAGTGAATGTAAGGCAAAGCTGCATCATGTTCTGAGAGATTTAAGTTTTTGTGACTGTCTTGAAAACTCAATCATAATGGTTCTAAAAAACATAAAACGTGACTCGCTAGAGCAACCACACTAGTTATGTAATGATAATTAAGTGCTGAGGATTATGGGTTTTTTATCCTTTAGTCATCCCAAGTTTCCCTGAATCTGGCCAAGGTTGGATAGAGCAGGATGCTCTTCTTTGTGGTATAAGCCTGGCCTCAGAGAGCTGTGTTGTTGGGGCTCAGAGCTTAAGAGTGTTTTGCCTGTATTACTACTATATCTTGTTGCTGCTATTTATAGGCTCCCCGAAAAGATCCAGAATGAATGCGATTGTGTACACAGGCTGCCTTCTTGAAGATAAATCAGAAATCTAAATATTTGCAGACTCGTTGGCCTCTGTGACTGCTTCCTGGCGACAACCACTGTCACAATCGCATGGACATACTCTTTTGTTTTAGGGCATGGTATATTTGTTTTGTTTTGTTTTAATTTGTAAATTAAGAAATCTCCTCCTCTTTCTTCTCTCTTGCCTTCATTTATCTACCATCAGTTATCAGGTCCTTCACATTTGTCATGGATGGGTACACAGAAATGTACAGAACTATGCAAGAATTTCCTCATTTGACAAGCACATGGTGTAGGCTAGTGGTCAAAGTGATGGATGTTTGGATAGGTTCAGCATTATGTTTTCTTGGCCTCAGAACACTAATTAACCATTCCATGCTTCAAAAAGAGACTAAAAAAAAGAGGAGCACACAGTGTAAAAATCTCAGAACTTTACTTTATTAAGTGTTCAATGCAGGTTAGTTACACTGTTGTGGTTATCATATTAACTTCCAAAAGCTTTTTAAAGTTTAGTGTTGAATTAGATAATGCACAGGAAAGTTTGAGTGCTCTATGCTTTTGCTTCAATTTGTTTGGGAGTTTAAGATGTGATCTTTTTGGAGTTAGTTTGTCACTGTAGACAGGCTTTGAAAGTTTAAAAACTTGAGCTATTATTTCCCATTAGTTCTCTTTGTTCATGCTGTGCTTGTGGTTTGAGATGTGAACTTCAGTGCCTGCTCTCAGCATTCTGTTGCTTGCTGCTTCTGCTCTTTCATCATGGACTCTTATGCTTCTGGGACTTTAAACTTTCTTCTATAAGTTGTCTTGGTCATGGTGTTTTATTATTGCTAGGGTTTAGTGGTAGAAGGAGTACGTAGGTAGGTTGGGGCTAAGATATGCTGCAAAGATCACACCACACAACAGATCTCATGCAAAAGATTTCTTGGGGGTGTGTGTATACAGAGGCTGCCCCTGAGAGAAGGTGGAAGAGAAATAGACAGAGAGACAGATAGCTAGAGACAGAGTGAGAGAGATGGACAGACAGAGAGACAGACAGACAGAGACATACAGAGAGACCAGGAGACAGACAGCAGGTTGTGATGGCTGGGACCTTTTAAAGGGTACACTTGTCACATTTGGCGGCTGGTGATGACATGGTTGTTGTCACTGAGTCACTGAAGGTAGACTGGGGGAGCACCTGGTTCCTAACATTCCTCCCTTTTGTTTATCATAAAAGGCGAGGAAATAGGAAGGAGTAATGTTGAGGCAGGAATGGGAACACCATGCTCTTTAGACTACTTCCTGTTGTCGGGGCATTGACATCTTTAGGGACTCAAGAAAGCTGGGATGCTGGTCAACTCTTGGAAGAACATGATGTTTTACTCACTTCACTATCGAGGCTCTGTGGAACCATCTGGGGGTAGGAACTTGCAGGCAGTAGTTGAAGCAGTTTGTGGGGCTGGACCACTTGGGGCTATCCAGTTTGAAGCTGTCTGTGATACAGATGATGAGAGAATATCTGGACCAGGCAGAATGCAGGAACAGATATATATTAGGAGCAGAAGATAAAGTTAAGGAGTTTAGGGGTAAATAGTTTTCTTGGATGTATATTTGATACTTTTAGGCCCATGGTCCTGGTACTTGGGAAAGGAGAGTCCCAAGACCAGGGAAATGGGGGAAGATCCCACCCTCAGGAATAAGCAGATGGGGGAACAGGATTTTGATTGATAGTACTTACCTGGAGTCCATTTGACCCATGAGAGGTAGATTCAAGTTGATTTCTTGAAGCTTACAAGAATTTTTTTGAGTTTACAAAAAGAAGTAAGTTTTAGATATGTTAGCATTAAAATTGTTTGTAATCTGTACTGAAATCCACATTGTAGACTCATGCCTTTGAGTCATAGTAGAAGCTTGGAGACCCAAAATTATTTTGGGATAAAAGTATGAACACTCTTTCCTCTATCCAGAAGACAGGGCTTATATAGATTGAACAGATGTTTTTAGCATGATGAGACGTACTTTAAGTCTGTACTTAGAAGACAACCAAAGGAAATTTGAAATCTTGAGCTTGTGACTATGATAATAGTAGTCAGTGATTGCCAGAGCTAGATTATTAGCTTATCAGAACTTCAATGATGGTTAAAATTCTGAACTTTTGAAGTCTTAATATAATAATTGCATAAAGTAGGAAAGAAATCTAAAACATTTTTCATTTTTATGTGTATCTTAAATCATTTTCTTCTACTTTTACAAATTGCCTTTACACACCTAAAAGTACCTTCTTAGACCCTCACAACTTAAGCTTTCATATACTCAGATCTTTATAACCTGCATTTACATATCTTAAAACATTTTCTTAGATTGTCGCAACTTAAACTTTTATATCCTCAGACCTTACATAAACTTTACATCCTTTTTCTATCAAGTAACGTACCATGACAAACAGGTGGTTGATTACTGAGAGCAGTCATTGTAAAACAAGTTTCTTTAAATAGAGGAACAGTCATAAGTTACATTAAAATCTGTTTTGTGAGTTTCTCTCTTTGTAGAGTCTGTTAGCAAGGTAAACTGAAGCCACTCTGGGAGAGTGAGGCCTGGGGCCTGATTTTTACGTGTGAACAAAGCTGAGAAGGCAGCTGAAGCCTTGATTGCTGCTGTTGAACTGAAAAAGCTATCACTAGCCTGGTCATCAACACCATCAGAAATCTGAGAAGGATAAATCTGAGGAAACAGGAAGTGAAGACCAAGCAGCTCCGGGATCTATTAAATTGGCAGACTTACCAGCTACCTGGACAGTCACCCTAGGCTCCTCCATGGTCATTGGGGGCAAAGGTCCCAGAGAAGTGTCAATCTTCAGCTCCCAGGTCCAGAAGAGCCAACAGATGTTCCTGTGGAGGAGGAATTTGGGGAGACTGGCCTACCTTGTTTAGGCAAAACAGGAAAATCAACGCTCCAGTGTCCTGCTTGTCTACAGTTTGGACAGGGTCCTGGCAGTGGGCAAGGTAAAATTAGTCACCCAGTGGCTAGCTTTGTCACATTTAAAACAGGCTAAAGGTGGAGTTCTCTTGTGCCCCATTATCTTCTTTGGAGGGGATCTTAGGGGTGCTGCCAGGAGCTAGAACTTCTCTCTATCACAAAAAGCTTTTTTATTAAACAGTTTAAATATCATATTCTGTAGATCTCTAATGTGTGAGAGGAACTTTATCTATTAATTATATTTAAACTAGACAAACTTTGCTTGTTTCTAGTTACTTGTTTTAGGCTTAACTTTGAGAACATATACAGGAGGCTAAATAAAACTTGTTCATGTAATGAATTATGCTGGTACTTAGCATGACTATAAGTATAGTTATGGATGGACACATTAAAGAATTTGATCATCTATAAGGTGACTATTAACTTGCATGTTTTAGTTATTATTAACAGTTTCTAATAAGTTAGTAGTTTTCAACTTTGCATTCCATCAATGTTAGGATTAGCCTTAAAAAATAACAATTTTTGAATTGAAGCTCTTCTAGTATCAAAACAAAACTTTTAAATCATAGATACACTCCATAGAGAGACTGGCAACTTTACTGATCTTTTTATAGTGCATCATTACAGAATATTGCAGGTTTTTTGCATGGCTTAGTTTATCTGAATGGCTAAATCTTAAAGTGAGCAAGGACGAAAAGCTAGACAAATACTGATGTGAACCTGAGTAGACCTTAGGAATTTATAAATCTTGATTATCAAATATATATTGTTTATCAAACATACATTGTTATTTATCTAAATTTTTTAAAAGTTTGGTGTTGAACAGTTAGTAAAGATATAAGTAGTCAGGAATACATCTTAAATCAGCTTTTATTAATCTCAATAGATCTTTATACCCTTAAATTTTCATCGTTGTATACAGTATATTCTAAATGAGAATTGAAACTCATCATATATAGTATGTTATAGCAAATGTAACCTTAAATTTTTATGGTCATACAAAAGTCCATACCAATCCAAAATATTTGAGACTTGTTGTTGCTTCCTTAGTCTAAAAAGGAGACACAATAATAAACAGGGAGCTCACTGGGACTAGGAAGGTTTACAATTGCTCTATGACACATGGTCATCTGAAGATGGTGGAGTCACATACATGTACTCCTTAACCTTAGTAAAGATGGTTGCCAGCTGTATAGTTGCTTACATTCTGATGATGTCATCAGCGGAGATGGAGGAGAGTCACATGGTTGCTATTAAAAACACATGTTTTCCTAACATACATATGTATATATATGAGAATATATATATATGTATATATGAGAGTTAAATCCAAGTTACATACACATATGCACACAGTGTTGAATCTAAGTTACACACACACACACACACATACACACACACACACACACACACACGTCCTAAACAAGAGTTGAATCACACAAATATACCCATATATAGGTTTTTAAATATAAGCCTTTTGTTATGAGTTTAAAGCCAAATTTCTGATATATAGTTTACAGCATAGTCTTAAGAGATTTTTTTTTGAGAGCTGAGTGCAAAGAAATCATGGGGATATTAGATTTTTAAGAGTGGAAAGTAGAAAAAGCATAGAGTGGAGCAAGTTTAGATATAAGATATTTGGGGATCATTTGTCTGTGTGGTATGAGTTGTTATGATTTGTGAGAACTTGGAAATCAAGTTTGCCAATTTTTGGTTATTGATCTGTACTGAGGCCAATCTGTTGTAATAAAATCCGAGTTCATGGAGGGAGAGAGAGAAAGGGTCGCAAAATGGAACATCATAGGACTATGTTCCTATAAGCTCTGAGACTGAGCTGAGAGCTGAAGCTGTGCGACTGCAGGCTGGAGCCAGAGACAGCCAAGAGAATGCAAGGGAAAGGTATCCAGTAAATGTCTTTGGTAGCTACCCACAGCATTGTAGAAGGCCAGAGCCCAGAGAGAAAGTTGTCCATGGGTATAGAAGCTGGATCCAAGAGACAGAGAGACACATATGGCATAGGACAAGGAAAGAAATGGGAAAGGGATGACAAGAAATAATCAAGAGCTGAGCGGCATGGCAGGCAGATCCTAGGGGGAGGCAAGGGAATTTACAGCGTATAGGCCTAGAAAGGAACAGAGAGAGAGAGAGAGAGAGAGAGAGAGAGAGAGAGAGAGAGCGAGCGAGCACAGGTAGCTTGGAGTGGGAGGAAGCAAGGAAAATAGAGAGAGTCCCAGCTTGCCACAGATGGGACTGCAGCTTCTGTGCCAGGCTGTTGCAGGAGGAACTACAGTTCCTAGGGGAAGGTACGAGAAAGCTAGGAGAGAGCAGGAGAGAAGGGAGATGTCCACATGAGTACAGCAGGCAAGAGGTGCAGCAGGTTGCAGGAGCTTTAGGAGTACACAGGTGTCCATGTGGAGGGCAAAGCAGGTCCAAGGGAAGCAGCAACTGAAGACGGGACTCTAGAATCTGAAATCAAATTCACAAATGATCTGTTCATACCTTAGAAGACTTGGGTCCAAGGGAGTGATGCAATGGAGAATAGATGTGTGCACACTATAACTGGCTGTTTCCCTGCCCACTACTGCTAACAATGGCTCCCACTTTGCAACAAATTTACAGATCCATCAACCATAACTTAAAGATAGGACATTTATACTAGACACACACACACACACACACACACACACACACACACACACACACACACACACACAGAGAGAGAGAGAGAGAGAGAGAGAGAGAGAGAGAGAGAGAGAGAGAGATGCAAACATGCACGCACACACACACCATGACCAGATCAAAACAAACAGTACTTTAAGCAGAGAAAAAAGAAACAGTAAATGGGGAGTTTCTCTCCATCTCCCCTATTGCTGGCAGTAATTGTAGAGGTCCATAATAATGTTGGGACTTAGGATGCTGCTGGACAGTTATTATCTAAGGGGTATTGAAGCCAGATTCACCTGCAAAGGCAGATGTGTTCAGAGGCCCTTAAGTTAGGCACAATGTGGAGGAGTTGGAGGTTCTCTAAGAGGCATCCCAAAGGGGAACCAGGAGGAATGGAGGACACAGTTCCCATGGTGAGAAAATGTATGGGGGGTCCATAGCCTTAAGTCCAAGGCATCTCCAGGACCCACGAGGACCAAATGAGGAAGGCACAAGCTGTACAGTGGGCTGTCACCTCACCAAAACAAGGACAGAGTTAAAAAGCCCAAGGAGACACAGGTGCCTGGTACCAAAACTTTTGAATGAAACCAAAAGGTGAAAACTGAGCTCAAATGAAGTCTCACCCAAGGAAAATGGTCAGAGACTGGGTTGGTGAAGAGGGTCAACTATAACCTTAAAGAATGTGGCTGGGTGTACCCCCACCTCCAAGAATACCAGAGGGGTGCTGGATGTTCAATGTTCACTCCCTTGGATTCAGGGAAACTTTTATGTTGACCAGAGCCAAAACTTACCAATTGGTGCTGTTGAATGGAGGGCCCAGGATCAGTGAGCCAGGTGAATCTGCTGCAGGTGGACTGAAGATATGGAACAGGTTCCCTATGCAGCTTAGACCTCCACAAATGGGGAGAACCCAGGCACCAGGGTACTTTACTGAGTCACAGGAACCAATGTTAGGGTTTAGTGGTAGAAGGAGTATTTGGCAGGTGGGGCCAAGGTATGCTCCAAAGATCACAGGACACAACAGATCTCATATGAGAGATTTATTGAGAGGTGTATACAGAGGCTTCATCTGAGAAAGGTTGCGGAGGGGAAGAGAGTTATAGATAGAGAGACAGAGAGAGTGAGACAGACAGATGGACAGACAGAGAGACTGAGAACAGGCTGTGATGGCAGGGGCCTTTTAAAGGGTATGTGTGTTGTATTTGACAGCTAGCGATGATGTGACTGCTGGTGCTGAGTCATTGAAGGCAGGCTGGGGCTAACAATTATAGCAATAGAAGTAATTGCACAACAGGCTTAGAGTTGGGCTTAAATTCTTTTTATGTTATGTGTACAAGGTTTTTTTCATGGATGTCTGTCTGTGCACCATGTGCATGCTGGATGTCCAAGGAGGCTATAAGAGTGCATTGGATCTTCTGGAACTGTAGTTACAGATGATTTTGAGCCATGTGGGTGCTAGGAACTAAACCCTGACCCTCTGCAAAAGCAGACAGTACTCTTAACTGCTGAGCTGTCTCTCTAGTCCCAATAGTTTTACTTTCTCCAGGGAGTTTATGATATCAAGTTTTATGAGAATGTTGTCAGGTAGTCATGAGAAAAATCATGTCTGTTGATAGAAAAAGGAAACTGAGTCTTGTAGATTCTATCACTTATTGCTTGAACCTTAGTAGGTATTAAGCTTTCTGTACCTCAATTTCCTTCCCTACGAAGCACTGATGATAATAGTCCATAAGTTGTAAAGTTGTTTGAAAATAAGAGCATGACAGGTAATAAGAACTCAGTAATTGTCAGATAGTGTTAGTTAAAATTAAATTAACATGAACTATTTAAAATTACAACTATTGTTCCTTTCTATGTACTCAAGGAGTCTCAATGTGGTGAGAAATATAGTCCCATTTCTGCCTACATTCTTAAGAAAATGCCTAATGTAGAAGGTTAAAATGTAGGTGTTGTAGCTGAAAAAGAAATGTCAATATAATTCTTCTTTGAGCTGTGAAACTATGGAGAAGTCATTTATTCTCTCAAAGTCTTAGTTTTCTCAAATTAAAATGAAGTCACTAATTTTCACTGTAAGCTTTCATTTTTAAAAATACAGACCTGGAGTTAAGGGTTAAATACTGCAGGCTTACTTAGGAGGGGCTCTAACAGAGCACTGGGAATAAAAGAGGAATTGTACCTAGTAAGGAAAGAAGATTCTACAACAGAATGCAGTACTCTGTTGGCCACAGGGCATGTCGAGCTACAAAGAGCTCAGCTGGTCATTTTGTAACTGCTCTAGCTCAGCCCCAAAGGATACCTTCAGAAAACAATACAAGTCTTCAGGTTGATCATCCCTGGCATGAGACTTGAGGGTATTCTTCTGCTGGCTCCCTGCTGTGTCCTGTTGGCAACTGGACGAAATTAGTCCCTGAGAAGAACCGACTCTAGCAGTTGCTCAGCAAGTCAGACCTCATATTCTGCTGTTTGGCACTTCACTGGAGTCTGGAACTGGAAATGGCAGGGGAGATAGGGATTATAGCGATGGGTCTAGTCAGCTTGAGCAGGCAAAACTTCTCAGTATGCACTTTTCTTGGTCTGGGAAGCACCACAGTAAAGCAAAGTACTCAGGAGCCCAGGACTCCAGATAGACGGTAAGAGAGACCTGTCACAAGGCTGAGAGAGGACTGAGAGCTGCATGGATACCAGCCATTCATTTTGGCACACTTGGCACTGTACACTAACCTCAACAGGCTGGTGGGATTGCCAGAGTGGATTTCTAGGAGACAGTTGCTTAGGGTTTCATGTTTTCAGACACTACAGTGCCCACCATGCACCACTTGGATGCAAAATCACCAGAGGACCCCACATGCACAATTTCATTCCCTTAGCAACAACGCTGACAGGTCTAGTGCAAAGTGAATAGTAGCTATTAGCAAAGTTATGAAACCTTCACTATTTGAAAATGTCTGTGATTTTAGATCCCTCTGTCCCTGATAGTGCATTTTCCCAAGATGGCCACACCAAGGCATACTTCCCCCAAGTGTTGTCAAATATGACATTGGTCTTCCTTTGCAGAGGGTGAGGATTTCGTGCTCTCCCTTTAACACCCAAAGTCTTTGTTACTGTCTTAGCCAATAGAACATAGAGGCAGTTTTCCAGAGTGGCTTTTCAGAGGAAGAAAGAGCCTGCCTTGGTGCTCTCTTGGGTCATAAACCTTGAAAACCAGAAGGAACTAATCACAAGCCCAGGGCCCTGGAGGCTGCTTGCTGCAGAGATTATGTAGAGAGATGACAAAGAATGAGCTAACCTGGAACTTGCAGCTGTTTTGGCCCCTGGCTTCAGCTGCAGGAGTCATCTCTCAGTCTAGGCACACACACACACACACACACACACACACACACACACACACACACACACACACACATAAAACAAACAAACAAACAAACAAACAAACAAAAACAAAAAACCGAGTAGAGATGTATTTGGCATGGCCTCACCCTGCCCCCTCTGCCTGTAGCCTTCTGAGAGCCCAGGAGCAGGAGCCAAAACCACCCTGCTGAGAAGTACCACATTCCAGGCCTGTAGAACCTGTGACAGAAAACATTTGACTGTTATTAAGTTACTACATTTTAGGGGTAGCTTATTTGCAGCCACAAAGCTGGTCCATCTCCTGCAGCCACCATCACCACTTTAAGAGTGTTTCCTTTTGTTTTAGGTAAAATTCTTGTGAGTGTTGAATGCATTGTATGTGGGTTTGTGCACATATGCTTTTGAGTATGTGTGCATGTATGCATGTGTGTATATGAAAGCCAGAGGTCAAGCCTGAGTATCTTCCTTGATCTCCAGTTTAAATTTGAGACAAGATTTCCCATTGAAGCTGGCTATCTGGCTGGTGAATGAATGCCAAGAATCCACCTTTATGGCCCCTGAGTCTTACTTGGGTGCTGCTGGGGACTGAACTCAGTCCTCATATTTGAGCAGCAGACACTTAACCAATGGCGTTACCTCCATAGTCCCCTCATTTTGTTAATTAAGGAATCCATTATCAAAGATACTTAAAACATTGTCAAAATTTCCTTTATAATTCATGATAAAATTTCCAATGAGATCTTAATCATTTTATTCAGAAGCAAATTTTATTGAGCGTTTACTCTTTCCCTAAACCTATATAGTTAAAAGGGATACAAGTAAGAGATCCAAATCCGTTACCTGTGGCTCACAGCCCTGCTGTGAGGAAGGACTAGAGGGTAGAAAGACCTGGAAAATTAAGGAGTGTAACAGCAGGGACAGAGATGGCATGTGTTTGCTAAAAGCTGTTCTCCCTCTGGAGAAAGGCAAAATATTTCTGTGCCAGGGAGGAGACTGGCCATAAAATGACTGAACGTTAAGCATCTGAGCAATTCACTTGTAAAATACTTTTTTCAATATCCTGCCAGCTGTGATAGCCTAGATAAACACACACACACACACACACACACACACAAACACACACACACACACACTCACACTCACATTCACACTCAAAGTAAGATTAATATTATGTGAAAGCCATTCTTCTTTCTACCCTGGCATATCCCTCTATCTTCCATCTCTCCCCCTTTTTGGTGGTGATATTGGAGCAGCCACAGACATTTCTGATAATCAGAGCAAGAGGGGGTAAAGATGAAGGTACCTTTGATCTGTATTTAATGAAATCTCTCTCTCTCTCTCTCTCTCTCTCTCTCTCTCTCTCTCTCTCTCTCTCTCTCTCTCTCTCTCACACACACACACACACACATACACACACACACACACACACAGGGTCACATGTAATGTTTGGCGATGTTCTTCTTTGACATCCTCATCCCAAATTTGGGATGGTTTCCAATACAATGGTCCACTATGTTGTCCTAACTGGTGCCATGAAATAAAGTTCAGGACAATGAGCTGTGCTGGTCTGAGGGCACAGCTCCCCCCTTAGCTCTAGTCATGAAGCTCTGAAGTCCTCGGGGAGAGGAAAGAGTGGCAACTGTGGAGTGAGACACTGGTATGAACAGTTCTGGATAGGAGATAGACACTGACATGTAAGGCATGTAAGTTCCCTCTGCTACCTGGGTACAAAGAACTAATTGGACCCCAGAAGATGCTCAAAAATGCAGTGTGTGGTGTGCACAGTTTTGAATGTAATTGAATGAAAATTGACAGTGGGCTCGAATACCACAGAATCCAAACATTAGCAAGGTGTTTTCATCATTTAAGTGACAACTCATCAAGAATTCAGAGTATTTTGTCAATGTGGTCACAATAAACTAGGAGTTAGTCTCCCTGGCCGCAGACAGGGAGAGGAGCTCTGGATAGGTCCCCCCACCCTCTTGACTTGAGACAAAAGTCTGACAGCATCAAACAAAGGCCTGTAGGCTTTTGTCTTCCACCAGCAGGCCCCCCTGCTGATGGACTGGCTCATTGTTCAAGGCCTGCTCAGGACATGTCTCACAACAATTCTAGACCAATCAACCATCCTAGCTTCCTTCAAACTGACCAACCCAAAATTAGGGGAGGAAAACTCCTCAGAGGCTTTAAAACCCCCAACCCTGGAGAAGCGGGGGTACCACATGCAGAAGATCGGTACTGATGGCTGGGGCCTGAGTGGAGTCTGGATGGGGAAATGGGTGAGTAGAGAAAAAGGCTTCTCTCTGTGTCTTAGTCTTCTGCTGCTGGTTTTCTTGACATCAAACACTGGGTTGTTTGTCTTCTGGATGTTTCCACTGGAGAAATTATTGTTAAGAGTCCCTAGCTGTGAAACTGAGTCTTGCTGTCACCTTACAAGGGCACTGTTCAAGCTCTGAGCCTGTGTGATGCTGTGAGCCATCTTAACAAATCCAAACACCCTACTGTTTCTGTTTCTCTGGAAAATCCTGAAAACTTCAAATTCCACTTTTTATGGTGATGGTGGTGATGATGATGATGATGATGATGATGA
The DNA here is from genome assembly GCF_007827085.1 of Peromyscus californicus insignis. Lineage (NCBI taxonomy): Eukaryota > Metazoa > Chordata > Mammalia > Rodentia > Cricetidae > Peromyscus > Peromyscus californicus. The sequence goes on from NW_026294402.1 coordinate 12,768,156, forward strand.
TGATGATGATGATTGTGGTAGTTTAAATAAAAATGACCCTATATGCTCACAGGGACTGGTACTTTTAGGAAGTGTGGCCTTGTTAGAGTAGATGTGACCTTGTTGGAGGAAGAGTGCCATTGGATGCAGGCTTTGAGGTCTCAAATGCTCAAGGCCTAATGTGACAGTCTCTTCCTGCTACCTGCCAATCCAGATGTAGAACTCTCAGCTACCTCTCCAGCACCGTGTATGCAGCATGTCGCCATGCTTTTCACCATGATAACAATGAACCAAACCTCTGAAGTGTAAGCCAGACACAATTAAATGTTTTCCCTTATAAGAGTTGCCATGGCCATGGTGTCTCCTCACAGCAATAAAACCCTAACTAAGACAATGATGATGATGATGATGATGATGATAGTTTTTAAAGCTAACATACACAGTGAGGGGTTTCATTATGACATTGTCATACATATGTGCCATCATCATTGCTTTTATTCACCTCTCTTCTCTGCTGTCAGCTTCTGTTCCTCCTCCTCAAGTCTTGCTGGTTATCTTCCTTGCTTTCAGTAGGCCCGATTTCTGTTTTTATGTACTTTTAATGTTTATTTTTCTAAAGAAGGGCCTGGAATTATGGAAGGCCCAGTCCTTACTTCCCTGCCCCCATGCCTTGCTGTGGACAAGAAAAGATGAGTGGGCTTGCCATGATAGTGGTGTTGAAATGTTTATGTTCTCACATGCAGATTATGGTTGTCATAGCATACCTAGTTACATCAATGTTATACCCATTTTATACAGAAAAATTTAACACACATGGATGCCAAAAGCAAGATGAGCAGATAATAATAAAGTTAGAACATTTTCCTATTGCTTAAAAATGGAATAAAACATTACACAAAAAATCCAACCAATTTGAACGCTGGCACCACTGCCATATATAAAGAATCCCTTACTTTTTCTGGGAAGAAAATGTCTTCAATTCAAGTGCCTTCTTGCCCTAGAGGGAACAAATTATAATTTCAGTGATTAAGCTTTTTGAGTCAGTATTTCCTTTGAAAGACTCTGTCTGGTTCACCTGCCAGTACAAAACTGAAGCTATCAAACATTTGGTGCCCAGCTGGCTAGAGAAGATTAAACTCCAGAAAGGCATTTAAATAAAATTTAAATAATTCATGACTTGTCTCCATCTGAATGTCAAAGGCCTTTCTGGTAGAAAGAGAGGAAGTAGCCATGAAGCCTTCAATGGAAGATGAGTGATGAAGGAAGCCTCTTGACACCTGATTCCCAGGTAGATGATCACAGGCAAGGAGAGCTGATGCCATGACTCTTCTTCATAAATCTCCAGACTACTCTTACAAACTGATTAGCAATCAAAACAGTGAATCAGTATACCAGTATATATCCTCAACGAAGGTAGCCTTGATTGCCATATGTGTATGTTGGGGGATGGGAATGGGCACTGGCAAACCAGGACTGTGACAAGACACCATTAAAAGAAACCATTGAGGAATCAAGAAAGCTCAACCCGATGAAGGCTAGGGAAAACATGAAAACTATTTCTTTCAATAATTTAAGACTATTTTTAGCTGTAGAGCAGGTTTTCAACCTGTGGGTTAAGACCCCTTTGGAAAACACAGATATTTACATTAAGTTTCACAACAGTAACATGCTGTGGGATGGTCTGTATGTCAAATGTGTTGCTGATTGGTCAATAAATAAATCACTGATTGGCCCGTGGCCAGGCAGGAAGTATAGGCGGGAGAAGGAGGAGAATAGGCGGGGAAGTGGAAGGCTGAGTCGGGGAGACACTGCCAGCCGCCATCAGGATAAGGAAGATGTAAAGTACCGGTAAGCCACAAGCCACGTGGCAAGGTATAGACTAATAGAAATGGATTAATTTAAGCTGTAAGAACAGTTAGCAAGAAGCCTGCCACGGCCATACAGTTTGTAACCAATATAAGTCTCTGTGTTTACTTGATCGGGTTTGAGCGGCTTGGGACTGGCGGGTGAGAGAGATTTGCCCTGACTGTGGGCCAGGCAGGAAAAGTTATGAAGTAGCAATGAAAATAATGTTGTGGTTGGGTTCACCACAACATGAGGCCCTGTATTAAAGGGTCATAGCAGGAACTGTCTTAAAGGCGGAGAACCACTGTTCTAGAGGGTCCTGGTATGGGATAAGAATCTTCCCAAGAAGTACCACTCTCTAACCCTGCAGCAGGCGCTGTGTGACATGCCTACTTTTGGTGTGACAGGCAGTAGTGTGGATGGTGGCCTGAGATGCTGTTTTCTGAATTCCTGATCTAAGGACTGGGAGCTGGACTGTGTGGTTCTGAGGCTGAAAGATGAAGTAGTCATTATATTGGTGACATTTCTCGAGCAGCAATTCATCTGGCTTTTTTATTTTTTTATTTTTTTCCATTTAAGATCCCAGCTTCTGGATTGGTGCTGCTCACATTTACAGTAGACATTCTAGAAACTCCACAGACATGCCCAGATGTTTGTCTCCTAGGCGAGTCTATACTCTGTCAAGTTACCAATCTCTATCAACTCTTAGGGTGATTAACTATTTCCCCATTAAATATAAATTCAGGGCTGGAGGGATGGCTCAGTGGGTAAAGACACTTGCTGTACAAGTCTGCTGACTTGGATCCAGATTCCCAGATCCTATGTAGAAGTCACAGGTAGTCCGTGAGGGCCAACACTGGAGGTTGTCCTCTGACCTCTACATGCCTTCCTTCACACATGAACATGAACACAAAATAAATGAATGTTCCCAAATCTAAACAAATGCATCACGTCAAGTACTGCTTAAGCAGAAAACTATGACCTGTTCCTCTGGCTTATCTTAAAGGGAATTTGCGCAGGTAAATGGTTGCTTTCTCTTCTCCACACGTTTTGTCTCTTTCAGACTCCTTCTACACAGAGCATAATCAGTATGCTCACTTCATGACGCTGCGGTGAACATTTGGCTGAGAAAATACATGTTTACTGTTGAAAGCCTGCATGTGTTGATTTTCAAGTAACTGTAAAACACTGTGATCATCATTTTTATTGTATTGCTATATATAAATTCATTCTGCCTTAAAAACCTAGTAAGGTTATTGGTCATCTCTATTTTTAAAATACGGCATTCCCAATTTACATGCAATTATTGAAGATTATTCACTTGTTAGTTAAACTTAAAGAAGCCAGGCACCAGAGGATTCGGTCAAATCCATTTCTGCAAGTTCCATAGATACTGAAATGAACATCTAGCTACTGTGTTGCTCACAGCAAAGCCACAGCAATTCCTGTGGTGTTTTATGTGACTCTAGAGCCCTCTTTTTGTTTTTGGACAATTGTCATGAAAACAACCCTGTTGTAACATTTTGATGTCTAATATTTGTGAGTTTCAACAGAAGCAATATTGTGGCTTTGTGTGTGTGCCTACACATACATATACACTCACATGCCGCCTCACTGACTGGAGTGGAAATGGTTTAATGTGACTCTATTATTTGAAGCATCATTTTCTGATGGCTCCAGCAAAGCCTTTGATCAGGCCAAGCTGTATGGCTCAATGGAATCCATGCATAGAATCCTATCTAGCCTCAGAAAGATTGCATCATAGGAGCTGAATGGCTCAATTGCTATTATTCTAAAGCTAGCATTCTGGGGAAGCATTACTATTCACCAACATCAAAAGAGTTGCTAGAATGGAAATTGACCCTGCCTTGTAATATAAACAGGTCAGCTGTGGGAGAGTGCTCAGAGACAGTTATGATGTAATATCCTCCATCCAGCACTCACAGGCTAATCTATTTGGGCTTCTCCTCTGTCATTTCTCTTTCCCAGGAATAAAATAAAAGGTAAAGTGAATACAGATAAGGATGAGAGCTTCTCTCTAGCCATTTAAGGAATAAGCCTATTGTTCAGCCTCCACCAGGAGACAGTGTGGCTACTAGAGTCAGTATTTGCCTCACATCACGGGGGCTGTTCCCTGGAAGACTTCCCTTTCTTTTCATGGGTGATGTTTTTCTCTTCCAATTTATGATCTGTGTGTCTCTGCTGACATTTTTTTTTTCCCTAAAGTTTTCATTGTTCATCAGTGTGCACTGCAGCACACAGCTAATGTTTATGCAGGGGCAGCTGGCATTTAAAAATAGAAATCAAGGATAAAGCTAGACCTTATTTTTAAATTTATTTTTTTAAGTTAGCATACAAGGTATTATTATCATTATGGCATTTGCAGATAAAGTTGATCAGTAATTCCTTCTGAACTCCATCTTCTGATCCTCCAGTCCCCTTTCCATGCTCATGTCAGATGAATCTTTCTTCACTTCTCACTTCTTCAGCATCTCTTTTACCCATGATCGGTTGCTTCCCTAGAATTTTAGGTTTTACCCACAATTACAGCCATTTGGGAATATATGCATATATTACAGGCCCAGAGAGTGAGAAAATACTGCTTTTGTTGTTCTGAGGTTGGGTCAACTCACTAATAATATGCTTACCGGATCTACTGATCTTCTGTAAATTTCTTGATTTTACTGTTATGGCTGAATGAAATTCTGCTATGTGTACATACCACATTTTCACTATCTGTTCATCGGTTCATGGGCATATAGGCCAGTTGCATTCCCTTGCTATTGTGAATAGAACCACAATAAGCATGGATGTGCAGTATCTCTGGGGAAGAATATGCGGTCCTTTGAGTGCATACCCAGGGCTGCTATGGCTGGTACACCTTGTTTATCTAGCTCAGCCTTCTATTCGCTGATTTACTAGCTTCTTGACACCCCTCATCTCAGTCTTAGAATTCTTGGTGAGCATAAAAACTAAGAGTGAAGAATTTATTTACACTGGAAAATAGAAAATTGCAGGTTTTTTTCCAAAAAGACTTTTTATGCAATTGAAGATGAAAAGCTGCTAAGGAAATTGAAATCTGCAATAATGTAGACTTGATTTAACTCATTTATGTGAAAGTAGTTGGCAAGGTTGAGCAAATAGCTGTACCGTCTCGAGTGTCTAATGCAGGGCTGGTTTGCTCAGGATATGTTTGACCCGGAAGACTAAATGCCACCAAATTGAACTCATCCTTATTATTGCTCCAGAGCACCCAGCACAATGCCTGCTACAAAGAGGCTCAGTAAATATGGGATGACCAGGTAGGTGAACCAAGTCAGTCAGTCTCAGTCTGGCTAGGAGCTTCACATTCTGAGTCAGATTTAGAGGCCCCTGAGGTTCCCACACTGCTGGCCAGTTTCCACTTCTCTCTTTACAAACTACCACAGAACTCTGAATCCATTTCCTGAACTTCATCATCCATGATGTACAAAATGCTACTTTTTGAAAACTCTTTAAATATATGTTTTGAAAACAATTAAATAGCAAGAAAATCACTGCTTATTATAATGAATTTTGCTTATTTATGACCATTGACTGTGTAAGGAATGCTATTTAACAGCAAAAACCTTTGTTAAACTAAGCATCATCCATAATCTGTCATCAATTCTGGGGTTCTCTATGAGGATCCCATAACCACCCTTCTCCCCCAGAACACTAGCAGACTCTCTTGTCTGCCAGAGTCTTTCCTGTGTGTGATGTAATTTTATCCTGTCGTTCCTGTATTCTTAAGCCTTGTACCTCTCTGAGATCCACTTCCTCAAGAGACATAAAGCAGCTCAACGAAGTATAAGCCCTACAAAGTCAGAAAACCCAAACCCAGCTTCCCATCTTTGCTGCCTGCTCTGATTTTCTTATTTTCTTTGGTGATAAAAATCTGAATGTGAAGTGAAATAATGTGTGAACTGTAGAGACAGTGTCCTCCTCCTTGTGCAGAAAAGGTAAAGTTCTGGAGAATCAGACAATGATTTGATTTTTCTTTGTATGGGTTATATGACTTTTTGAAAGGGAATCTTTATTGGCCCAATGGAATAAACTATAGATGGTGAAAATTTAGAGCCAAGCAGATTAAGTCAGGAGAGGTATTACTTTTTTCTTTTCTTTTTTCTCTTCTTTTTGTATATAGAACTACAGAAAAATGATTTCTTGTTTTATTAAGAATTTTTTTATTCATGTTACTTACCAAACACAGATCCTCTTCTCTTCCCTCCTCCTGCCCCCTCCCCAGCCTTTCCCCCTCCAGCCCACCTCCCATTCCCTCCTCTGAAAAGGTAAAGGTAAGGTCTCCCATGGGGAGTCAGCAAAGCCTGGTACATTCAGTACAGGCAGGTCCAAGCCCCTCCCCCTGCATCAAGGCTGTGAGAAGCGACCCACCATAGTAATGAGCTCCAAAAAGCCAGCTCATGCACCAGGAATAGATCCTGATCCCACTGCCAGGGGGGCCCTGAAGCAGATCAAGCTACACAACTGTCCAGGAGAGTTATTTTTAAGCAAAATTTCTAAGCTTTGGGGGTCCAATGAATCTGTTCTTTATATGGACACTGAGTGTATCTATGCTTTTGTTACTACAGAAAAAAGAATAGTATAAAATTGCTTTAAATAATACCTCCCATATGCTCAGTGATCCTGAATTTAGGAAATTCAAGATCATTATTATTTGATCTAACTTAATTAACACGACCCACTACCTTAGTGCCCCTGGGCTTCTCTAAAGAGAATGCAAATGCAACAATTAAATTAACCCACAGTGAAGATTCCCATCAGAAATGGAAGCTGAAAGAATTATCTGATTGAAACTGGAGTCAATTATGTGCCTTGGGTGTTTCCTGGAAATTCTTCTAACTTTACCTGGGCTTAAATGGAGGAAAGCATACTTAGTAGATGTTATTCATTTCTGAATGAATCATCCATCCATCCATCCATCCATCCACCCATGCTTCCATCCATCCAATGCACCCAGTGTTTTCCAAGTCTCTCCTCTGTGATAGATGTTGTACTGGATGTTGAATATAAGACTGAAAGAGATTCTTCTCCTACTTTTGAGTCATAAACCTGGAGTGAGACAAAAAATGATCAATATAACTTAAATGCAGAAAATATAAAGTTCTACTTTATAAAATGTATAGTTATAAAATACGTTATAAATATATAAGATGAAAATTTCAATCTGCAGTTATCTCTATAAGTGGATATTCTGTGAGTGGATGTTATTGAGTCTATGCCTCAGGATTAAGATTTAACAAAGTGGCTCAAAGGTTTTTATCCTTGTTTGCAGGTTGTTATTACCACAGTTTCCCCAGTGCCTGTAGACCAAGCTTGGATTAGAACACCTAGCAGATATTAAGTGATATAATGCATATAAAATAATAAAACAATCGAGTAGAGTAGAAGCTTCATTTTTCTCCTGTGTTTAATCCACCATGATCAATTAGGCTTCATCCCAGGGATGCAAGGGTAGTTCAACATATGAAAGTCTGTTGATTAATACACCATATAAACAAACTGAAAGAAAAAAAAACCACATGATCATCTCACTAGATGCAGAAAAGGCATTTGACAAAATCCAACACCCCTTCATGATAAAGGTCTTGGAGAGATTAGGAATACAAGAAACATACCTAAACATAATAAAGGCAATTTACAGTAAGCCAACAGCCAACATAAATTAAATGGAGAGAAACTCAAAGCAATTCCACTAAAATCAGGAATGAGGCAAGGCTTTCTGCTCTCCCCATACTTAGTCAATATAGTACTTGAAGTTCTAGCCAGAGCAATAAGACAGCATAGGGAGATCAAGGGGATACAAATTGGAAAGGAAGAAGTCAAGCTTTCCCTATTTGCAGATGACATGATAGTATGCATGAGTGACCCCAAAAATTCAGCCAAGGAACTCATACAGCTTATAAACATCTTCAGCAACGTAGCAGGATACATGATTAACTCAAAAAAATCAGTAGCCCTCCTATATACAATTGACAAACAGGCCGAGAAGGAAATCAGAGATGCATCACCCTTTACAATAGCCACAAATGACATAAAATACCTTGGGGTAACTCTAACTAAGCAAGTGAAGGACCTATATGACAAGAACTTTAAGTCCCTGAAAGATGAAATTGAAGAAGATGTCAGAAAATGGAAAGATCTCCCATGCTCATGGATAGGTAGGATTAACATAGTAAAAATGGCAATCTTAGCATAAGCAATCTACAAATTCAATGCAATCCCCATCAAAATACCAACACAATTCTTCACAGACCTGGAAAGAACAATACTCAACTTCATATGGAAAAACAAAAAACCCAGTATAGCCAAAAGAATCCTGTACAATAAAACAACCTCTGGAGGCATCACCATCTCTGACCTCAGGCTCTACTATAGAGCTACAGTAATAAAAACAGCTTGGTACTGGCATAAAAACCGACATGTGGACCAATGGAATTGAATTGAAGACATTAATCCGTACACCTATGAACATATAATTTTTGACAAAGAAGTCATTCTTCATTGAAACCCTCCTATTTTCAGCCCTCCATTTCAATTTCATTAAGCAACGCATCTATCAATAAAACTTGAAAATTTTTTAGTACCACCTGAGAAGCTTAGAGATTTTTATTTTGTATTTAGGATATTCTATGATCTACTTTAAACCCCGGGTTTAAATCTCTGCATAAGCCAGGTTCCAGTTTTGCTAAGGTGTGCTGTGTACTCTGCTGACTTTTGAGTCTTCACTCATCTCTGAAGGAAAGGCTTTGACTCTCTTTTTATTACTCTTCTTATTTTTGGAATTATATTTTAGACTCAAGTGAACCATCATCTCCTCAGATGAACTCTCTCAACTCATTGCCTCTCTTAAAAAGTGGTGTTGAGTAGGTTGAAACAGAGTGTAAGCACACTGTGAACGACTTGAATCAAATCTAATTATTTTAGCATGACATCATATAAGAATAACAAAGCTTACTAATATCAAATACTATGGGCTTAGAACCTCTTTTTGGAATGAAAAACCCTTTATAACCAAGTCACCCCTGGAATTTCTCCCATGTCTGTCCACTTTTATGCCTTTATCATGCTGTGTTCTCTATATGAACGTTCTTTTATACTACTTGAAAATCTAAGCCTTGTTTAAGAACCAGCTCTAAGATGAGCTTTGGAATTGCTGCAATATGGATTAACCTGAGTGCGTTAGGGTGTATCTCCTGGTTTAATCCCAGCACTGCATTAGGATGGAGTAGGATAAGGTAGGTTAGAATGGGGTGGAATAGAACTTACTCTCTCTGACATTTAGGTTGTCTTATCACTGATTTATATACTATTATTACACTCACATAGTAATCTGTACGTTGCTACTATTCATAAAAAAGAATTGCCTTAGTTAGGGTTTCTAATGCTGTGAAGAGACACCATGGCCATGACAACTTCTATAAAGGAAAACATTTCACTGGGCATGGCTGACTATTTGAAAGGTCCTTTATCATCATGGCAGGAAGCATGGCAGTGTATAGGTAGACATAGCGCTGGAAAAGGAGCTGAGAGTTCTACATTTGGATCTGCAGGGAGCACGAAGAGATTGTGGTACACAGCCAGGCTAGAGCATCTGAGACCTCAAAGCCCACCCCCAGTGACACACTTCCTTCAACAATACCACACTTATTTCAACAATGCCACACCTCCTAATAGTGCCACTCCCTGTAAGCGAATTTTCTTTCAAATCACCACAACCCACTCTCTTGCCCCATAGGCTTATAGCCATATCATAACGCAGAAATGTTTCAAGTCCAAATTTAAAAGTTCCCATAGTGTATAACAGTCTCAACCCTGTAAAAGTACAAAGTCCAAGTCTCTTCTGAGATTCATGCAATCTCTTAACTGTAATCCACTGTAAAATCAAAAATAGATCACATACTTCCAACATATAATGGTACAGGACATACATTTCTGGTCCAAAAGGGAGGATAGTGAGGAGATACTGGACCAAAGCAGAACTGAAAACCAGCTGGGCAAACTCCAAATTCTGTATCTCCATGTCTGATGTCAAAACTTTCTTCAGATCTCCAACTCCTTTCAGCTTTGTTGACTGCAACACACTTCTTTCTCTTGGGCTGGTTCCACTCTCTGTTAGCAGCTTTCCTTAGCAGATATCCTACAACTCTGGTGTAGACAAATTTCTAAACAGTTTTAATAAATAAAAATATGGAGCCAAACATAGGGGTAAAAGCCTTAGAGAAAGATCAGAGGAATAGGACAAACCACAAGTTAACCTCACCTCACTCACTCCGCAGCTTCCAAAGACAGCTTCTTCCTGTATACTCACATCTATATGCCTTTTCTGATCTGTTCTTTCATTGGCTCTCTTAGCCCAGCTACATCACTTCCTCTTCTTACACAGCTCTGTCAATTTCTGTCTTTACAGAGCTCTAGACCTCTATGGTTCGTACTGAGATTAAAGGCATGTGTCACCACGCTTGGCTCTGTTCCCTAGTGTGGCTTTGAACACACAGAGATCCTGCCTGCTAAGTGATAGGATTAAGAGCATGTGCTATAGCTGCCTGACTTCTTTGTTTAATTTTAATGGCTGGCCTTTTTCCTCTGATCTCCAGGCAAGCTTTATTTATTAAAGCACAAATAAAGTATCACCCTAATCTGGCATCTCCAAAATCTTGGGGGCCAAGGCCTCCATTCAGGGACACCCCTGACATATGCCTGGCCTCAGCAGCTTTCCTTAGTCATGGAAGGAGATTCTATAACCCCTTTCTTCTATCCTTGACTCTAAAGCAAGAATCACGTGGCCAAAGCTTTCAAGTTCTGCTGCCTGCTGGTGCTGGAACATGCCCTCCCCCCATTCGATTATATCTTCACAAACTTTCTGTTTTTTATGATTTCCTTTACTACATAAATTTGGCTGTGGTAAAATTTGCTCTATATACTGGATTGGCCTTGAACTTAGAGATCAACTTGCCTTTATCTCCTGAGTGCTAGAATTAAAGGTGTGTACCAACATGCCTGGACCCAAACTGTTCTTCAATTCCTTTTTACAAGTTGTAAGCTTAGCTAGGTAGGGTCTTGCTCTGAGGTCACCACTCCCTTTATTCCATTTAACATCAGGCTTTTCTTTGTTTATCTCCTTGAATACAGGATTTAGCTTCGTTCCACTTCCCAGTGCCCCCTTTCTCTCGGAAATGTACATTTTGCATTTTCCTTGACTACCTTGCTCTTTTTCATTATAGATCTTCATAACCACATGAAAGAGTTAATACTAGGCTGTTTTGAAATTTCCTCTGCCAATCCAACTAATCTAAAACTTCAATTTAGCCTCAGGTAGATTTTTTAGACAAGGATAAAAAGCAGCCATTTTGTTCCCCAAAATATCACAAGAAGTCTCTCTAGGCCACATATTAATATTCGTCTTCACTGAAACCTTTTGAGCTAGGCCCCTACAGTTCAGATCACCCCCAGCACCACTGACTTCAGTGTTCCTGCTAGAATAGCCCATTAAGTCCCACTTAAAGCATTCAACTGCTTTTCTAATCCAAAGTCCCAAAGTCCACATTCCTCCAAACAAAAACATTGTCCAGTCTATTACAACAATATTCCAGTCCCTGGTACCAACTTCTGTCTTAGTTAGAGTTTTATTGCTGTGAAGAGACACCATGACCATGAAAACTCTTCTAAAGAAAAATACTTAATTGGAGCTGGCTTGTAAGAAAGTTCAGGGGTTTGGTCCATTGTCATCAAGGTGGGAAGCATGGTAGCATGCAAGTATACATGGTGCTGGAGAGGTAGCTGAGAGTTCTACATCTGGATCTACAGGCATCAGGAAGACTGTCACACTGGACCTGGCTTGAGCATTTGAGACTTCGAAGCCCACCCCCAACTACACACCTCCTCCGTCAAGGCCATGTCTCCTAATAGTGTCAGTCCCTATGAGCCACTGGGGCTATTTTATTTTAAATCATCACAAGAATAAATAACTTGAAACAGAGACTTTTGCTTATTAAGTGCTTAATTTGAATGTTATTGCCCAGTACCTTGTAGGATTCAATGAACATATATTGAACAGCTTCTAGAGTATTCTGTCCTAGGGAAAGGGTAAAGATTAGAAACACGGGGCTGAGAGTTTAATGGTTTCTATGCTCCATGTAGATGCTCTAAACATGCCGAGGGAAACCTCTTGGCTTTCTCCATCTCAGAGTCAGTGAGTTTATTCAGACATTTTTGGAAGTTGGTCTGTTTGCAATGGGCTTCTAAATGAGAGACCTTGAGGAAGTTTGGAATGAATGCTTTCACTGGTCCAACTCTTCCAGGATAATGAAAGCTAGAAAACATTTCAGTAACAAAGCAAATCCTTAGGCATTGGCTGAATGCCCAGGGTTTGTTTCTTTGTTGAAGATTCAGTGGCAATGTATTTGGCATTAAGCCTGGCATATTGTAGCTTCTCAGTAAAAATCAGAGGGATTTCTCCTTTCTTTCCCTCTGCTCAATCAGTTTAGTGCCTCTTAACACAACATATCGTTAAAGAAATGACCACGTTCTCTCTTGAAAAACAGGAGCCATAGCTCAGGGTCTTCTCCATATGCTACAGTAAACTCTGCTCCATATCCATCTAAAATTCCTCTCAAGAACAATGGCTTGATTCTGTTCAGGCTCCTGAACAATTCAATGAGTGAATTATAGACGGATGCTTCTTCTTCGTCAATGAAATTTGAAGATGAACAAACTGCCTTCTGGATGATGGTAAGGATGTGGAGGCTCTTTACTCTTTGCTAATGTACTGCTTTATTCCATCCTCTGGGTACCTCTATTTATGAGTGAGGACAGGGATAGTCCAACCACAAGTTTCTGTCTGATCTGCTCCATGAGATTTGGCTGAGAGTGAGATGCGATTAATGCTTTGACTGTAGAGTAGTAAATGACAACAGTAGCATTGACAAACTACAATTAACTTCAAAATTAAAACAAAAATACTCTACATTTTTATTCTTCAGACAGGAGATGAAGGTTTTGTTTTGTTTTGTTTTGTTTTGTAACATATGAAATGAGCATCCCATTAGTGGAGGAATGCAAGTGAGGTCTAGACCATTTCCTGTGGAGGAAATACTTGAAACCAGGTTTCTCTAGATTGGGAGATTCTATATTTTCAAGAAAAGGTGAGCCTCTATGCCTCCAGAGGTCCCTGAACCCATTGGTGTGGAGGGAACGCCAGAGCTCCTGAGGGCCAGAGAGCTGTCCCATGATCTACCATACATTGCCTAAGATGCTCATTCATAGTCAAGGTATTTGTTACAGAGATTGTCAGAATCTTGTAAGTGACTTATTTGTTTTTATATTCTTTACTTTCCTGACAAATGGTAAAATGAGTGAATATTTTGGGCTATTCTTTGGGAAGAATACATGGCTTGTATTTGATTTCTGCCCCAAAGCAGACTTGGCCAAAAGGGGTGTGAGTTGAAGAATGAATGGCGGGCTATGATTTGTGCAAAAGAGCAACCTATGGGAAGATCCAATTAATCTTTAGCATTTAGTCTTTAAAATTTTTTTCTACTGATATGATGAATAAATATGGAAATGGAAATATTAAATGATTAGAGACAGTTCAAAATTGACAGCAGATGGTTTTTTAAAACAAAACTTTCCTGTAACCCTTAAAGGAATTGAGAATTGATAACACAAGAAAATAAAACAGGTACTCTCTCTTTAGGCAAGAGGTCTAAAAATTTCGAGCAAAACATTAGGAATTTTAAAAATGACATTATATTGCTTGTTTAAGATAATGATGTTATCATAACACTTTCACACATGTGTATTGTGTAGCTAGATTGTATTCATGTCATTACCCTCCCCATTTCCTCTCAATGCCACTGCCCCTCTTTCTGTTCAAATTTTGTTGTTTCTGCAAATGGCCTAATTTTGCTTTTCTTTATGGTTGAATAAAATTCCATTGTGTGTACACACTGCATTTTCTGTGTCTGATCATGTGCCGATAGACATTTAGGCTGATCTCAGAACCTAGTTATTGTGAACAGTGCTATAGTGAACATGCTTGTACAAGTTTTTCTGATGGGAGCTTTTTCAGGCTAATTTGTGGATCTACTCAGGAGTGTATGATAGGGTCATCTCGTAGATCTAATTGTGGCTTGATGATTAAAAATGGAGAGGTTTCTATAATTGGCTGTGGAAAGGGATCCTGAGCAAAGATGCCTTCAGATACCATCTGTAAATGTTGATCATGTGCTGTGGAATAATGCTTTTGTACATTGGTTTAATAAAATGCTGATTGGCCAATAGCTAGGCTGGAAGTATAGGCAGGATAAGCAGACAAGGAGAATTCTGGGAACAGGAAGGCTGAGTCAGGAGATGCCAACCCACCATCCAAGGAGCAGCATGTAATGGCACACAGGCAAAGCCATGGAACATGTGATGACATATAGATTAACAAAAATGGTCTGAGTTTAAATGTAAGAGCTAGTCAGTGGTAGGCCTGAGCTAATGGCTGAGCAGTTTTAATTAATATAAGCTTCTGAGTGATTATTTTTATAAGTGACTGTGGGGTTCATGGGGCTGGGCAGGACCTGAGAAAAACTTTTAGCTACAGTCATGACATCTCTCAGTGAATTCAGAATCTCTCAAATACCTATTCTAAGGCAAACCATATACTTGTTAAATATACTACACAGGATGATATGAATGTGAAGTTATTGTATACTGTTGCTGAAATAATGAATACCTTAAAACATGTTTACTGGAATACAATTTATATAACAAATTTTTTTTCCTTTGAATGTGTTCAATGAAATGCTTTTTGGTGTATTCATAAAGTTGTACAGTGAAGTTTACTACTTAAATTTTAGAACATCCCCATTGATCCCTAAAGAAACACATGCTAGATACCAGTCACCCCTCCTTCTCTTTCTTCTCAGGCCCATATAACCACAAAATATTTTTTTTCAGTGCTTGGACAAACCTCAGGGCCTCATACAGGCTAAGTAAGAGCTCTGACACTCAGCTAGATTCCAATTTGTAGAGTGTTACAATGTGGCTAGAAGTATGTATCTGCAAATTTTTGTGTAGACATATGTTTTAAATTCATGGGTATAGTCATTGTACATAAATGTTTTAAATTTATTTGGATACTCATATTCATATATAGGATCGAAATCGCTGGCTCATGTGTCCATGTATTTAAAATTAGAAGGCTCTGCAAAAATTATTTTCCATAGTGATTGCACCATTTTATGTAGGCCATAACCCTTATCTTTATTGAAGTATAAGTGCAGATAGAATTGTGTATATTTAAATGTACAGTACGATGTCTGCACTCTCATATACTATTCACAATATCAAAGATGTAGAAGGAACTAAGACACATCAACAGATAATTGGCTAAGGACAATTCACTAATTTATCAGAAACTTGTCGTCACCCATAAAAGTATGGAAAGCTTGATACTGTTGAGAACACTTTTTTTTTTTTTTTTTTTGAGACAGGGTTTCTCTGTGTAGCTTTGCGCCTCTCCTGGAACTCACGCTGTAGACCAGGCTGGCCTCGAATTCACAGAGATCTGCCTGCTTCTGCCTCCCGAGTGCTGGGATTAAAGGCATGTGCCACCACGGCCCGGCTTGTTGAGAACACTTTTGAACCAGAAAGGCATTTTTAGACCCTATAATACACAGCTGCTTATGTGTAGAATATGAAAATATTGAGTCCATCAAACAGAAGATGTATGTGGTGATCATAGGCTAGGCATAGAAAAATGGGAAAATAATAATGACCTATTTTAATATTATTTATTTGCGTGTGTGTGTGTGTGTGTGTGTGTGTGTGTGTGTGTGTGTGTGTGTCACATGCTGCAGCACAGATGTGGAAACCAGAGGGCGGTTTACAGGAGTCCCTCCTTTTAGACAGGTTTTGGTGATCAACCTCAGGTCTTCAGCTCAGCAGCTGGGCTGTTATATGCTGAGTCATCTTGCTGGACCCCAGAAACAGCATTTTAATCTCCAGTGCTTTTGAACAGATTTATTCTGGCTTGGACACTGTGTTGTCTCTACAGTTGGATTTTAAATGTACAGCATATTGAGGATAGAATTTGTACAGTAGTTTGTTACCATCCTGTTTCTTACTTGCTTTGAATTATACCAACATTCCCTTGACTATTGTTTAACACTGATTTGATATTGTTTTCTGTATTCTTCCTCCCCTAGGAAGATTCCCTTTATCACCCTAGTATTACCTAATTTGTATGCATTAATACTCTGCTAATACTAACTGAGCACATACTTTGTGTCATGCTCTATATCCGTTCCCGGAGAGAATAAATTTGACATGAGATTACCCATTTCATCCTTTCTATGTAGACACAGGTATATGTTTTGGAAGAGATGAAAAATTTTCAAGGTGAAGTCAAGTGGAATTTTGTCTCTCATCTTGTTCACTCTCAAAACCGTATCCTGATACTTTTTCTTATCTGTGGCTATTCCATGCTTGTTGGAATGTTTTTCATTCATGGATTCTACCCACTGGGCAGTGGTCATGTCTCAAAGTGTAACAATCAGAAATGTTTTCACTGTCAAATATTCCCCTGGTGGATAATCAAGGATTTAACAGAACACAGACCTAGGAAGGTGTCATTATTCATCTGTAAAAGTGATACTAATTATAGCTGCCTCTGGGAATCTGAATGAAAACTGCCTCCCATAAACTTATTGATTTAAACACTGAGTCTCTAATTGGAGACACTCTTTGGGGAGGTATGGAACTGTGGTGGTTTGAAAGAAAATGACCCCCAAAGGGAGTGGCACTATTAGGAGGTGTGTCCTTGTTGGAGGAAGTGTGTCACTGTGGAGACAGGCCTTGAGGTTTCATATGCTCAGGATACCACCCATGAGTCAGCCGACTTCCTGTTGCCTGTGAGTCAAGATATAAAGACTGTCAGCTCCCACACCACATCTCCCTGCACACATTCATGCTCCCTGTCATAATGACAATAGACTGAACCTCTGAAACTGTAAAGGAGCCACCCCAATTAAATGTTTCTCTATAAGAGTTGCCGTGGTCATGCTGTCTCTTCACAGCAATAGAAACCCAAACTAAGACAGGAACCTTTAAGAGGTGGGGTCTTCTTGGAGGAAGAACTTCATCAGAGGCAGGTTTTGAGGTTTAAAACCTTGCATCATTTCTGACTGGTTTTCTTGGCTTCCTGCCTGTATGCAAAGGAATGTGTTATCATCCAGCTTTCTGCTCTTGTGGTCAAACCATGCCTCCATTGCCATGATACACTTGTATTCCTCTGAAACTGAAAGCCAAATAAACCCTTTCTTCCTTAAACTGTTTTTTGTCATCATATTTTATCACAACAGAAAAGTAACTAGTACACTGTCTCGTAGGATAATTGTAATTGTTTAATAAGATCATTAACACAGAACAACTTTGCAAAGTACCTGGTACATGTGAGCTAATTGAACTAACTTAACATGTACTCAATACTACATATCAAATACCTCCTCCCACGCCTTGTGTGTGAGGTCACAAAGAAATGCCATGCCAAACTAGCAGTGCTGATAACAATGACTCAATCCCCACCTCAGCTTGGTTTTACTAGGAAACAGAAATCAGAAGTGTTTCTCATGAGCTCGTATGGCTAGCTGAGTGCTCCTGGCTGCAGACGTCAACACCAGAATGAACAACTGTAGCACCTTTTCTTTCTGGGCTGCTTCCCCTTCTCACACACCCCTACACAACCCAATAAGTTTTTGTAGCTGGCTGCTGTTCTCTACTGTCCAAGGCCACTGAACATTTTTATTAGAACTGTTCTCTCTAGCCACAGAGAATGGCTGTGTTCAGTGGTTTCTGGTTGTGCCTGCTAACATTTGGATCCCAAACCCAGAAATATGCCTGGGTTCTTCTTTGGGGATCCTGTTCCTCTTTTAACCAAACCAAAAATCTTCCAATTCAGCCCTCCTACAATAACAATCATCTGCCACTGCTTGCCTCTGCTACCCACCATATATGTTTCCGAATTTTAGAGTCTGTCTCTTCAGCTGTTCCTCTCCTCCACCTACTCTACCTGCTCATCTCTCCTTGCCTTCTTGAGTAGGTACCCTGCAGAGCTGCCTTCCTGCATTATACTCCTCTACGAAGTCATGGTGTCTGCTAGTCTATACTCTGTTAGTACCATCATTTGGTCAAGGATGCCCGTCTCTTGTGATCTGGGCATTCTACTGAGGAAAAACAATCTTCATGGGGGTGCCCTCTTGATCAGGTTCCTGTCCTACTGCACTCACACCCCACACCCTTGCATCTCACTGTTCCATCCTTCTTCATCCTTGTGATCTGTAACCACTATCTCCTGGTGTTTACACAGTTGCTGGTTTTCTTCTTCTAGCTGATCTCCTAGTCACAGCCCGGCATTTTTTATGTACTCTTTTCCCTAATATTGGGATTCCTGTTCTGCCCTGCGCTGCTCAGGACTCCTTCTCCCTGATCTCGGGGTCCACCCAGCCTAAGTCAGACACTGCCACTCCTCTTGCCTGTCTCCTCAAGTCTCCTTCCTCTCTTGAAGTCTGTGATGCTATCAGTCCCTGGCATCTTATTTTCTACTACAATGTGACCTTGCCTCAACACAAGTTTGATAATCAGTGGCCAAAAACCCGACACATTCAGCTTCCAAATTCACACAGATTTTAACGATTTCTGCCACTATACAAACAAATGATCCCAAACCCTTTATCTCTAAGCTGTCTTTAGTCTCCACTCTCAAAAGTCCCTTGTTCTCTGCTCTTGTCATTTCCTCTGATCACTGGATTCAGTCTCACAACGATGAAAATGTCTTTGGGGTATAAATAACATTAAAAGGTTGTCACATGCTGTTCTATGTTGCCAAATGAGCTGGCTCTGAATTGGGATTTGGCCCACCTGCCCTAGACCCGTACATACTTGTTTAAAGGTTTCCTCCAGAGCCTCTGTTCTGGGTCGAACTGGCCCCCTGACTCTGACAGAAAAAAGGAGAGCAGACCAGAGCATCCCAGGAAAAAGATACTATATTCTTGAGACTAGCTACAAGGTAAACTATCTCTAGTACAGGTTACTGTTGTGTATCTCATAATATTTAAAATTTTTAGTCAAAAATTATGCATATAATTAAAATTGCAAAATATAATCATGGATGTTTAACTCTAAATAATCCCCCTTATTCTTGATTTTACCTTCTAAAATGTTCAAAGATACCTTTCAAACTTTTACTGAAACGTGAAGTTTATCTCAGATTTTATATGTTCATGGGATATGGCTCAAAATATCTATAAAATCTGCAACACAAAAAGTGAGCTTAAAACTTGCAATGAAGCCAGGCAGCAGTGGCCCATGCCTTTAATCCCAGCACCCTGGAGGCAGAGGCAGGTGGATCTCTGTGATCCACCAGCCTGGTCTACAGAGTGAGTTCCAGGAAAGGTGTCAAAGCTACACAGAGAAACCCTCTCTCAAAAAAACAAAAAAACAAAAAACAAACAAACAAACAAAAACAAAAAACAAAAAACAACTTGTAATGAGGGGTCAGGTGTGAAGGAAGCACCAAGACCCTGTGGCTGCACCTGACTCTAGCCGGGCCAGAAGGTGAAGAAAGAAGTGAGCCAGTACGTGGGGGAGTTAACGGAAAGAAAGAAGCAAACAAGTGTGTCTTGGAGACACGAGAGAAAGAGAAGCCGAGCAGTCTGAGTGCCGTGAAGAGAGGCAGAAGTGGAGGTGAGACGTGAGGAACATCCTGAGGTGAGAGCCCTGCACAGTCACCTGTGACCTTGGTAATGTCTGGGCGCTGCTGCAGGTGAGTGCCATGTCTGGGTCCATGGTCCTGATGCAGCCAGGGTCTGTGTTGATGTTCCTGTCCCCACCAGCCACCACATGGTGGTACCAGGGGTGGCATGGGCTTGAGCGAGTTGGCCCTGACAGTGGGGGTATGGGAGAGCCAATCCTGGCCCTTATCCTGGAAGCACAGGAAAGCTGGCCTTGTCTCTCCCAGGCTGGGCTTATGTACTTGAGAGAGCGGCCCTGCCTCTCTCCTAGGAGGCATAGTAAAGCCGGCCCTGCCATTTAGGACACAGGAGAGCCGGCCTGATGGCATGAGCACAGGAGAGCTGACTGCCCTTTTACGCCCTAGCTGCTTAGCAGCTAGGCAGCTTTCTGTGGAGAGCTGGCCCTGCTCCTTGCCTGGGTGGTGTGGGAGAGCAGCCCCTGATGGCATGGGCGTTGGAGGGCCAGCCGCTGAGAGAGAGCTGGCCCCACCCTTTGCATGAGCAGAGAAGGAGATCTGGCCCTGGAGGCCTGGGTGCAGGACAGCGGCACTGATAGTGCGGGTACCTAAGAGCCCCGCCCCCTTGTTCCCCCACCCCCACCCCCGCACACAGAGGAGACCTGATCCAGCCCCTTGCCTGGGTAGAGAAGGAGAGCTGGCCCTGGGCGCTCCTGTGCAGGAGAAATAGCCCCAAAGGTGTGGGCACAGGAAAGCCGGCCACATCCCTTATACAGGCGGTATTGGAGGGCTGTGCCCAGAGGTATGGCACGGGAGAGTGGGAAAGCTGGTCCTGCCCCTCACCTGGCCAGATGGAGAGCATGGACGTGGATACTTGGGAAAGCTAGCAGGCAGACCAATTCAACTACCACCGAGGCCCAGATCTAGGTCTTTGAGTTGGCTACACCATCATCTTCCTCATTTAGGAGTTTCTGGAGCATGTGAAGGTGCCAGCCCTGTGAATCCGCAGCTGCAGGATCCATCCCCTCATGACTCAGGGCAACAGCAGGATATCTGAGAGTCTCTATGAGGGACCCGTATTGACATTATAGCAGATGCTAGAGTCCTTGAACTAGTGTAAGGACTCGTTGTAAAGAACATTTGCAATGTTTGGGCTAATTAGGCGAAAGGTATACTGCATGACACAGTGCAACTTCTAGTGCCACTATGACGATTGAATATGGGATGGAGAACTGGAAAGACGAACACGGAGGAGCAGAATGGTGCATGCGCAGAAGGCTGCGTTTGATAGAGGAGCAGGCATTTGCTCAGAAAGGTCGATGAGATGTCTTTTGTTTGTTTGTTTTTAACTTTTAGTTTGTATTAACTTTTGTGGGTGAGGCTACAGGGGTAAAGGGTGAATATGGAAGTACTGGAAAATGAGTGGGATTAGGACACATGATGTGAAATATCCAAAGATTCAATAAAAAAAATTATGTTAAAAAACAAAAAACTTGTAACAAAAGATTTACTAGTAAAAACATATATCAACAAAAAAGGTTGAAAGCTAAAACTCCAAGTATAGATAACTTAGTTTGCTACAGTATACTTGTGTGGAACTTGGATTCAACTCTTGTTTAGGAAAATAGACTCTCCATTGGAATAAGGAGGCAACACCAGGCCTCTAAGATATTTTAGATAATGATAGATTTTTGTATGATTATTCTTGTTCTAAGAATAAAAATATTTAAAATAAAGACACACCTATAAACAAGGTATACAGTAAATAGTCTTTTCAAACAATATATGTTTAACGATTAAAGTTTGTGGATTCTTTATTTTTTATTTTTCTCTCATACATTGCATCTCTACCATAGTTTCCCTTCCTTCCACTCCTCTCAGTGCCCCCACCTTCCCTCTCCCCGAGATCCACTTCTCCTGTTTCCCTTAAGAAAAGAATTGGCCTCCCAGGGATATCTACTGAACACTGCATAACAAGATGCAATAAGACTAGGAACAAAGCCTCATATCAAAGCTGGACAAGGCAACCAAGTAGGAGGAAAGGAGTCCCAAGAGCAGGCAAAAGAGTCAGAGATAGCCTGCACTTCAACTGTTAGGTGTCCCACAAGAACCACCAAGCTACATAGAGAACCCAGCTCAGACCTATACAGGATTCCTCATTTTTACTTCGGTCTTTGTGAGCCCCTATGAGCCCCGTTGAGTGTATTCTGTGGTATGGTGATATTTTATTTGTATTAAAATATTATTTGTATGTTAATAAATAAAGTTGCCCGGGGGTCAGAGCTATTAGCAAGCCATAGGAAAGCAGGGCAGTGGTAGCGTACGATTGTAATTCCAGCACTTGGTAGGCAGAGCTGGGTAAGTCTCTGTGTGTTCAGGGATACAGCCATTATTGGATACACATGCTTTTAATCTTAATACCAATCATGGAAAACCTGGAGGCCTATACAGACAGGCTGTGAGGAGGCGGTCATGTGGTTGGGTTTACAACCAATGAGAAGGCAGGACAGGAACTCTATATAAAGACTTTAACACAGGGGTAGCTCTGGTTCGGAGAGGTAGGACCACCGCAGGAGGAAGGGTAAGGTTTTAGCTCTTAGCTCTGACCTCTTGGCTTTCTTCTTTGCATTGGTTCTGTGTTTATTATTTAATAAGAAGGTTGGATACATCTACATTTGGCACCCAACGTGACAAGAATTCATTAAAAACCGCTTGGCTTGGCTTGGCGGCAGGTCCGGTTTCCAGCCTGGGTGGCCCGGCTGCCTAGCTTGGGCCCAGGCCTGACTGACCCTGACCCGCAGCTGGAGCTACTTGCAACTGCTACAAACAACTCAGACCTGCCCTGCTGAACAGGGCCCCTGCCTGTAAAGCCAAGGCTTGACTCGGCTCAAGCGGCTACACTTTCTCTCTCTCTCTCTCTCTCTCTCTCTCTCTCTCTCTCTCTCTCTCTCTCGCTGGATTCACACCTCGAACACCAGGTGGCTGTGAAATTCCCTGGGATTCTACTGTTCTACCCAGACTTGGTAAGTCAATTAATATATCTATTTAAAAGAGAATTTTTTTCTACATTAAAAAAAAAATGGGCTTTATGTGTACATTGGAAGAAAATTGGGCTTTGTTTGAAATTTTAGGCACTCTGACAATGGAACAACTATATGAAAAGATTAATATTGATCGAATTATTCAGTTTATTACTTTTCTTATCCTCATTTTACTATTTAAAAAGATCGTCAACTTAAGTGCCAGGATAACAGTCTTAGAAAAACTTGTTAAACCGGTAAAAATGAATTATAGAGAAATTCAAATTCAGACATAAGAAATAAATAGTGAAGTTGTTTCAAAATTGGATCGTAAGGTTACAGAAAGAAAGCCAGTTTTCACACAATCACCCTTAATTTATCCAGTAGCCGTACAGCAGCTACCTGATGAAGAGAATGAACAAAATACTTGGGTTCCAGTTGAAATGTTAGACTTACGAAGATTTAAGGAGGCAATAGCATCTTATGGCATGCACTCCCCATATGTAAAGCAAATGTTAAACACCTGGTCAACTTGTAATAGGATTATACCAAAGGACTGGCGGGAATTGACACAGGCTGTTCTTGAACCCGGACAAAATCTCCAGTGGAAAATGTGGTTCAGTAATGAGGCTAAAAATATAGAAAGACAATGGAGGGATAGCGGAATACAAGTCTGCCAGGATCAGCTTATTGGCGAAGGCCAATATGTTTCAGTACAAACACAATGTTCATATGATGTCCAAACCCTACTTCTATGTAAAACGGCAGCTTTGAATGCATGGGACAGAGTTGAAGAACCAGGAAAAAAAGCTGAGTCATTTACAAAGGTTATACAGGGCCCTAAAGAATCTTTCACAGATTTCTTACAAAGATTGACTTCAGCAGTACAAAAAATGGTCCCGAATTCAGAGGCTAGTCAGATAATAATTGAATCTTTAGCCTTTGAGAATGCAAATGCAGCGTGCAAAAGAATAATTAGGCCGTTAAAGGCAAGATCTGCACCTTTGGAAGATTGGATTAGAGATACAGTTAATGTAGAGGCTTATGACCGTGATGATATGTGGGTAGGAAAAGCAATTTCAAAAGGTTTGAGCAATGTTAGATGTTTTGGATGTGGAAAGCAAGGACATTTGAAAAGGGATTGTAAACAGGTCATTCCTAGAAATAATGTTTATTCAAGGAACACTGGCAACAGAATGCCCCTTCCTTCTGGAGTATGCAGAAGGTGTGGTAAGGGAAAACACTGGACCAACGAATGTAGATCAACAAGGGACAGACAGGGTAACCCTCTGCCTCGAGCTTCGGGAAACTCCCAGAGGGGCCTCAGGCAGGCCCCCACAGTAAATCCAGTTCAAACCTTTCCTGCAGTTGTAGAGGAAACCCCTACTCAAAGCAACTAAATAACCAAATGTCTATTGGAATAAATCATGTTAGTCGAGATGATGAAACAGAGAAAATAGGAAATACAGGAAAAAACATAAAGAAAATTTTTTGGCAAACTTCTATTAATGAACAAAGACCAAAACTAACAATAAAAATAAATGGTATTTTGTTGTCTGGTCTGGTAGACACAAATGCCAATGAGAAAGGAACAACAGCTGCAGAGAGACATTGGATAATAGAAAAAACTACAGAATTAAATCAACCTATATACTTTAAGGATGTGCTGACCTCAGAATGGAAACCAGGGTATGTGTTACGTTGGGGACGAGGTTTTGCTTTTATTTCTACAGGAGAAGATAAGCTGTGGGTACCATCAAAATTGATAAAGGTTCGATTTGAACAAGAGAGACCTCTTAATTAGAGGAGGTGATAGTTCATCAACTATCGTAAACATTCAATTTAAACTAACTTACACCAGTAACACATGCCTTTTCATTTAATCAGATAACTTGTCAAAAAGGAACATCCCCAAAAAACCTTGGGGAAAGGTTTTTGGTTTTGTCTTTTAGGAGAATGAAGGTTAACGAATTTGAAGAACACTGGACAAATGAGACAACTGAAGAAAAGGAACAAATCATCTATGCTAAGAAACAGAGTGAAATGGCGTATGGGTATGTTATCTAAAAAAATTTTATGTCTTCCTAAATGTTTGTTTCTGCTTTTCTTTAAAGATTTAACACTATTTAGCTTCTAATAGTCCCAGTTCAATTAAAATTTAAAGCTGACTTTGTAGTTGGAGAATGGCTCTCTCCTTCTTTAAACTCAAGCATGTTGTTAAAAGGAAAATGCAAACTCCCTGTATCATGCCAGAGGAAAAGAGCCATCTTCTGCTATGGGACAGGAGAAAAGCCAAATTAATTAAGGGACTATTCTATTACGAATCTCAACTCTTTGATTCTATTCTGATTCTTTAAACTTTTCTTAAAGTATGAATTTTATATCAAAATTTACAAGATCAATATATATAGATATATATATACATTTTAAACTTTGTTAAGATATAAATGGTCATATAGAGTACTAACTAATTCTAAAAAGTCGCATATATAGTCTTTGTGTTCGAGTCTCTTATCAGTTTTTTTTGCAGGAAATCACGGTTAGGCCTAACATCAACTGAAGTCTCCAGGAAGAAGATGGGGCCCCACAACAACAACAATTCCACGTGGACAATAATAACATCACTAAGCTGACAAACATCATCTACAGATCAGCTTTGAACTACAAAGTGCTCAGAGCAATTTTGAGAAGAGCTAGCTGAGATGATCCAGTCTCAAAGACTACTTGAATAAGGATTTGAGATAAACCCTGAATTTTGGCATTATACACAGACTGGATAACGAAGGATATATTTACCTTTCCTAGAATTTGACAATTAACCTAAAATTTTTCTTTCAGGATAAAGATACCTTCGCCCATACCCAGCAGGAAGCAATTTCAAGAATACGACGCCCACATTCCCAAAGAGGTGGTGTGGGACGGTTGGTTTTTTTTTGGTCTTTTAATGGGTTTTGGGTCTGGGATAATTTTCATTGATTACGGGGGTTGGTTACAAGTTGTTGTCAAGGGTTAGGAAAAAGGCTAAGCAAAGGAGATTAGATTTAAGGTTCTTATTTAAAAAAAAAAAAGAAAGAAAGAAAAGAAAAATGTAAATACTTTACATTGGATTGGATTGTTTTATATTGTATACAAATTATATATATTGAAATTGATATTGTTAGAAAATGTTATATATATTTTTCTAATTGTACCATTCATCTAACAATGTAATGCAATTTTCTGATCCTTGAATGTTATTACCAACTCTTAGGATATAAAGAAATGAAAGTTAGTAGTTAGATATTATAATAGAACTTGTAGTTATATTAGGTATGTTTTCAAGATTGAGTAGATATATTTTAGATAGACAGGTTATCTTCAAACCCTTCAGAGATCTACAGAATATGGCATTTAAAATGTTTTAATAACTTAGAAAATTTTTCTTTTTTGTTATGACTATGAGACATGTCGGCTCCTGGCAGTACCAATCTACTTCAGAGAAAATATGGGCATTGAAGAAACTGCATATGGAGTTAACTTTCATTGTGGCAAAAGTTAGCCACTGGACAACAAAGTATCCTCGAATCAACAGGACAAAATGGACAGACAGGACATAAAACAAAGGATTACTGATTCTTGCCAAAACAAGTGTGTTTAGGGCTTTATCAAAAGGCATCTTCAGAGGCCAGGACAATATGGCACCATCCCTGAAGTGGCCTTCACAATTCGAAAAAGGTACAGTGCCCTTTTCTTCGAAGGCAGCTGAACAGGCAGTGGGCCGATGGCCTCTGATGTGCAATGGAACAGCAGCTGAAACAGTTATTCTTGAAGAGTAACTAAGCTCACGCCTCTCAATAGTAGACTGGCATTTGATGGAGGGATATGGAGAAGAATGGGATGCTGAGATGAAGCCATATATACACAGCCAAGAAGAATGGACAGCTGAATTAAAAAACCATC
Source organism: Peromyscus californicus insignis (assembly GCF_007827085.1). Classification (NCBI taxonomy): domain Eukaryota; kingdom Metazoa; phylum Chordata; class Mammalia; order Rodentia; family Cricetidae; genus Peromyscus; species Peromyscus californicus. Next base: position 12,794,712 of record NW_026294402.1, read on the forward strand.
AACAATTTCCAGAATTTAAAATCCTGAATCATGACATGACACTAGTGGAATTCAGGTGTTTCTGGTACATGGACTACTCTCACTCAATGTGAGGTTGAACTGTTGACCTTGTGTACATCCTACTTCACAAATGAGTCTGTCAGATATGCTAAGCCTATAGGCTAAAGATGATGCCCCAGCACTTCGGAGAAACCTCAGGTGACTGTCCAGACAGCTGTCTGTTTCTGTCAACTCACAAATTTTTTGGAAGTTGCTTATGTGCACTTCCTGCTTTTATTTTTGTTAGCTAATATTATTTCCTTCTTGGGTCTCTGAGGGAGTTGAAGATTAGTTAGTTATAGTTGAAGTTTAGTTAGTTATAGTTGAAGATTAATTAGGATACATTTTGGACTTACCAAAATAGGATAGATAATGAAATTATTTTCTCTGAATTTGTCAAATACAAATGGACTAGACATTGTTTAGGTATTTATTACTTGTATATATTGTATATAGTTATTGTACTTTTGTATATAGTTTTTTTTATATTAGTTATAAACTTTTTCTTTTTTTTCCTTTTTATTAAAATAGAAAAGGTGAAATATGGTGATATTTTATTTGTATTAAAATATTATTTGTATGTTAATAAATAAAATTGCCCGGGGGTCAGAGCTATTAGCAAGCCATAGGAAAGCAGGGCAGTGGTAGCGTACGCTTGTAATTCCAGCACTTGGTAGGCAGAGCTGGGTAAGTCTCTGTGTGTTCAGGGATACAGCCATTATTGGATACACATGCTTTTAATCTTAATACCAATCATGGAAAACCTGGAGGTCTATACAGACAGGCTGTGAGGAGGCGGTCATGTGGTTGGGTTTACAACCAATGAGAAGGCAGGACAGGAACTCTATATAAAGACTTTAACACAGGGGTAGCTCTGGTTCGGAGAGGTAGGACCACCGCAGGAGGAAGGGTAAGGTTTTAGCTCTTAGCTCTGACCTCTTGGCTTTCTTCTTTGCATTGGTTCTGTGTTTATTATTTAATAAGAAGGTTGGATACATCTACACTGTGGGCCATGTTCTCATGGTGTCCTTGACCCCTCTGGCTCCTACAATCCTTTCTTCCTCTCTTTTGCATCATTCCTAGCTGTGAGTCTCTCTGCATGTGCTCCCATCAGTTGTTGGATGAAGCCTCTCTGATGACCATTGGGCTAGGCACCGATCTATGGGTATAGCAGAATAATACTAGGAATCCTTTCATTGACTTATTTTTATTTTTGCAGTTGTGTTTGGTTCTATCCTAGGTCTCTAGACTATCTGGTCTCTGGTGCCTGGTCATCCAGGCAGTATCCAACATGGACCTCTTCTAAAGGCATTGGGCTCAAGTTGGAGCAGTCATTGGTTGGCCACTCACACAAGTTCTGTCTCACCATTTAAACGAACACACCTTGCAGGCAGGACAAATTGTAGGTCAAAGATTTTGTGGCTGGGTTGACGTCCTACTCCCACCACTGGAAGCCTTGCCTGGCTACAGAAGATAATTAGTTCAGGCTCCATATCCCCCATTGCTAGGAGTCTTCCCTATGGTCACCCTTGTAGATTAGAGGGAGTTTCCACTTCACTCGGTTTCCACATAACCCCAGACTGGCCCCCAATTTCAGTCATCTCTCACATTACTTTCTTCCTCCAACACCCCCACCTGTTCCCGTCTGTTCCTATTCCTACCCACCCTTAGTCAACCTGCAAAATGTATTCTATTTCCCCTTCCTAGGGAGAGCCATGTATCACTCTTTGAGACCTCCTTATTACTTCCCTTCTCTTGGCCTGTGGATTGTAGCATGATTATCCTTTACTTACTAACTGATATCCACTTATAAATGAATACATATCATGTTTACCTTTCTGGGTCTGGATTACCTCACTCAGGCTGATTTTTTCTAGTTCCATCCATTTGCCTTCAAATTTGGTGATGTAATTTTTCTTAACAGCTAAGTAATACTCCGTTGTGTAAATGTACCACATTTTCTTTATCCATTCTTCAGTTGAGGGGCATCTAGGTTGTTTCTAGGTCCTGGCTATTATGAATAAAGCTGCTATGAACATAATTGAGCAAGTGTCTTTGTGATATGATTGAACATCCTTTGGTATATGCCCAAGAGTGGTATAGATGGGTCTTGAGTTGGATTGATACTCAATCTTCTGAGAAACTGCCATATTGATTTCCAAAGTGGCTATAACAAGTTTGTATTCCAACCAACAGTGCAGAAGTGTTCTCCTTTCTTCACATCCTCACTGACATGACCTGTCAGTAGTGTTTTTGATCTTACTTACCCATTGATGTAAGATGTAAGAAGGAATATTGAAATATTTTTGATTTGCATTTCCCTGATGGCTAAGAATGTTGAACATTTAAGTCTTTCTCAGCCACTTGAGTTTCAATTCTCTGTTTAAATCTGTACTCCATTTCTAAATTGGATTATTTGGTTTGATTATGTCTAGTTTCTTGAGTTCTTTATGTATTTTGGATATTAGCCCTCAGTCCGATAGGAAGTTATGAAAATCTTTTTCCATTTCATAGGCTATAATTTTGTCCTATTGACTGTGTCCTTTGCCTTACAGAAGCTTTTCAGTTTTATGAGGTTTCATTCATTGTCTATCTTAGCACCTGTGCAATCAGTGTTCTGTTCAGGAAGTTGTCTCCTTTGCCAATATGTTCAAGGCGATTCCCCACTTTCTGTTTTATAATGTTCAGTGTATCTGGTTTTGGGTTGAGGTCTTTGATCTACTTGGACTTGAGTTTTATACAGAGTGATAGATACAGACCTATTTGCATTCTTCTACATGTAGATATACAGTTACACCAGTACCATTTGTTGAATATATATACTTTTTTCCCATTGAATAACTTTGGCTTCATTGTCAAAAATCAGTTACCCATAGGTGCGTGGATATCTATGTCTTTGAATCTATTCCATTGATCAACGTGTCTGCTTTTATGCCAATACCATGCAGTTTTTATTACTATAGCTCTGTAGTACAGCTTAAAATCATGGATGGTGATATCTCTGGAAGTTCTTTTATTGTAGAGGATTGTTTTTAGCTATCCTGTTTTTTTTTTTTTCCATATGGGGTTGAGAATTATTCTTTCAAGGTCTACAAAGAATTGTGCTGGAATTTTGATGGGGATTGTATTGAATTTGTAGATTGCTTTTGATTTAATGACCATTTTTACTATGTTAATCTTTTTTTTTTAATTTTGTAAAAAATGTTTATCAATTCTATTTTTGTATAAAACACAAGGGAGAAACCTGGTCAATCACCACATGACCATGACCACAGGGAAAGGGACTTATCAAACTTCGAGAGTCTAAAAACATACAAATGTTTTTTTATCTTGTCTACAGCAATTGTCTACGCTTTTCCACAGGTGTTCTGTCCCAGTCACAGACAGTGAGGGAGAGCAGGTTGGTTCAACACTTCCTAAGCAGTTTTCTGCTGTCCCTTCTTCCCAACCAGGGATTTGTGGATGTGCGGGATCACACCGCCCCCGGCTATGGTAGCCTTGATAAGTGAATCCAACTCTTCATCACCTCGGATTGCAAGCTGCAAGTGACGTGGAGTGATGCGCTTTACTTTGAGATCCTTGGAAGCATTACCTGCCAACTCCAGCACCTCAGCTGTGAGGTACTCCAGAATCGCAGCACTGTACACAGCAGCAGTGGCACCCACCCGTCCGTGGCTGGTGGTGCGAGTCTTCAAGTGTCTGTGGATGCGGCCCACAGGAAACTGCAGCCCAGCTCTCTGGGAGCGCGACACCGCCTTAGCCTTGGCCTTCCCACTGTCTTTTCCAGCTTTACCTCCAGCCATGGTCTCGGCCGCGAGACTCCCACCGTAGCCCCGCGCCGCCGCCGCTCTCGCAGCTGGACCACCTACTATGTTAATCTTACCAATCCATGAGTTTGGGATATCTTTTCATCTTCTGATATCTTCTTCAATTTCCTTTCTTCAATGTCTTAAAGTTTTTACCATGTAAGTCTTTTTATTTTATATTATTTGAGACTATTGTGAAAGGTGTTGTTTCCCTGATTTCTTTCTTAATCTGTCATTTGTATACAGAAGGTGTACTGATTTTTGTGAGTTAATTTTGTATCCAGATACTTTGTTGAAAGTGTTTATCAGCTGTAGGGGTTCCCTGGTGAAATTTTTAAGGTCTCTTATGTAGACTCTTATATCATCTGCAAATAAAGATACATTAAATTCTTTCCATTTTATATCCACTGGATCTCCTTCAGTTGTCTTATTGCTCTAGCTATAACTTCAAGTACTATATTGAAAAGATATGGATTGAATGAACACCCTCATCTTTTTCCTGATTTTAGTGGAATTGCTTTGAGTGTCTCTCTATTTAATTTGATCTTGGCTATAAACTTGTTCTAAGTTGTCTTTCTTATGTTTAAGTATGTCCCTTGTGTCCCTAATTTCTCTTTAACTTTTATCATGAAGAGGTGTTGGATTTTGTCAAAGGCTTTTTTGGCATCTAATGAGATGATTACGTCCTTTTTTTTTCTTTCAGTTTGTTTGTATGGTAGATTATATTGACTGATTTTCCTATGTTGAACCATTCCTGTATCTCTGGTTTGAAGCCTACTTGATCTTGTTGGATGATCTTTTGATGTGTTCTCTGATTCAGTCTGCTTACATTTTATTGAGTATTTTGGCATCTATATTCTTGAGGGGAAGTGGTCTATAATTCTCTTTCTTTGTTGAATCTTTGTGTGGTTTGAGTATCAGAGTGACTGTGGCCTCATAAAATGAATTTGGCAATATTTCTTCTGTTTCTATATTGTGGAATAATTTGAGGAGTATTGGCGTTAACTTTTCTTTGTAAGTCTGATAGAATTCTGTATTAAAACTGTTTGGTCCAGGGATTTTTGTTGTTGTTATTGTTTGGGAGATTTTAAATGACTGCTTCTATTTCCTTAGGGGTTATAGATTTATTCAAATTGTTTATCTGATCTTCATTTAACTTTGGCAACTGGTATCTATGGAGAAAATTATCTATTTCTTTTAGATTTTCCAGTATTGTGGAAGGCAGATTTTCAAAGTATGGCCTAATGATTTTTTTGAATTTCCACAATGTCTGTTGCTATGTCCCTTTGTTCCTGATTTTGTTAATTTGGATATTCTCTCTCTGTCTTTTAGTTAGTTTAGATAAGGATTTGTCTGTCTTTCTGATTTTCTCAAATAATTAGTTCCTTGTTTCATTGATTCTTTGTATCATTTTCTTTGTTTCTATTTTACTGATTTTAGCCCTCAGTTTGATTATTTCCTGCCTTCTATTCCTCTTGGGTATGTTTGCTTCTTTTTGTTCTAGATCTTTCAGGTGTGCTGTTAAGTTGTTAGTATGAGATTTTTCTCCTTTCTTTATGAAGACACTTAGTGCTATGAACTTTCCTCTTAGCACCACTTTCATTGTGTTCTATAAGTTTGGGTATGTTGTGCATTCATTTTCATTGAATTCTAGGAAGTCTTCAATATTTTTCCTTATTTCCGCCTTGACACAGTAGTCATTCAGTAGAGAGTTCAGTTTCCATAAGTTTGTAGACTTTCTGTTTCTGTTTCTGAAATTCAGCTTTAATCCATGGTGGTCTGATAGCATTCAAGAGGTTATTTCAATTGCCTTGTGTCTAATGAGATTTCTTTGTTATGGAGTGTGTAGCCAATTTTGGAGAATGTTCCATGAGGTTCTGAGAAGAAGATATATTTTTTGTGTGTTTGTGAGAAACGTACTGTAGATATTAGTTAGGTCCATTTGATTCATAACATCTGTTAGCTCCATTATTTCTCTGTTTATTTTTTGTCTGGATGACTTGTCCACTAGTGAGAGTGGAGTATTGAAGTCTCCCATTATCAACATGTGAGGGATTATGTTTGATTTAAGCTTTAAGTAGTGTTTCCTTTACAAATGTGAGTGCCCTTGCATTTGGGGCATACATGTTAAGACTTGAAAGATCATCTTTGCGGATATTTCCTTTGATGGGTATTTAGTGTTCTTTCCCATCTCATTTTCTTAATTTTCATTTGAAATCTATTTTGGTAGATATTAAAATGGCTACACCGCTTTCTTCTTGGAGCCATTTGTTTGGAAAATCATTTTTCCAGCTCTACTTTGAGATAATGTCTATCTTTGATGTTGAGGTGTGTTTCTTGTATGCAACAGAAGGATGGATCCTGTTTTTGCATACATTCTCTTAGTCTGTGTCTTTTTATTGAAGATTTTAGCCCATTGATATTGAAAGGTATCAGTGACCAATGACTGTTAATTCCTGTTATTTTGCTGTTGTTGTTGATTGTGTGTGTGTGTGTGTGTGTGTGTGTGTGTGTGTTTCCCTTTTATTGGTTTTCCTGATGTTTAATTTTTTATTTCCTGTGTTTTTATGGGTTTAGTTAACCTCATTGGTTTGGAACTTTCCTTCTACTACCTTCTTCTGTAGGGCTGGATTTCTGGATAGATATTTTGTAAATTTGACTTTATCATGGGGTATCTTGTTTTCTTCATCTATGGTGATTGAAATTTTTGTTGTATAGTAGTCTGGGCTGGCATCTGTGTTCTCTTAGAGTCTGCAGGATATCTGTTCTTGCCCTTCTTAGAATTTCCATTGAGAAATCAGGTGTAATTCTTATAAGGCTGCCTTTATATGTTAGATGGCCTTTTCCCCCTTCAGTTTTTAGTATTTTTTCTTTTTTTGTATGTTTAATCTTCTGATTATTATGTGGCTAGAGGATTTTCTTTTCTGATTCAATATATTTGGTGTTCTGCAAGTTTCTTGTGCCTTTATAGTCATGTCTGTGGTCTATGATTTTGTTTGTAAACATTTTCTGGGCCTTCGAGCTGGGATCCTTCTCCTTCTGTTCCTGTTATTCTTAGGTTTGATTTTTTTCATCATATCCCAGATTTCCTGGGTGTTTTTTTTTTTAGTCAGGAATGTTGTAGATTTAACATTTTCTTTGACCCATATATCTGCTTCTTCGATCCGATCTTCAATGCCTCAGAGTCTCTCTTTCATTTTTTTTTTTATTCTGTTGGAAATGTCTCTAGTTCCTATTTACTTACCTAGATTTTCTGTTTCCAGAATTCCCTCTGTTTGTGTTTTCTTTATTGTTTCTATTTCTATTTTCAGGTCTTCAACAGTTTCATGTATTTCCTTCAACTGTTTGTTCATTTTGTTTTGTTGTTGTTGTTATTGTTGTTGGCCTTCTTTAAGGCCATTCATTTTCTCCAATTTTTTTTGTTTGTCTTTTCCTCAAATTTTTAAAAGGGATTTTCATTTCTTTAAGAACCTCTATCATCTTCATAAAGTTGATTTTCAGATAGTTTTCATGTGTTTCAGCTTTGTTGGAATATTCAGGGCTTACTATAGTAGGATAGCTGGACTTTGGTGGTGACATATTGCCTTGTTTTTGTTGATTGTGTTCTTATGCTTGCCTCTAGGCATCTCAGTTTGGGATGATTATAGGTCTAGCTTTTGATTTCTGACTTTGTCTTTATTGGATGGGTGTTTTGTTCTTTACTTTCTTTTCCCTTTCTGGTCTTCTGGCTGGTGTGGCACATTAGCAGATGGCCTCTACTTGATTCAGGAGTTGGAGTTCTGGTGGCCAGTCTGGGCTCTGGTTGAGCAGGGGCCTCCATCAGAGTTGGGGGCCAGACTATAATAACAAGGAAGGGAGGAGGTATTGAGGGTAGGGTGGGTAGGCACTGAAGGAATGGAGCCAGTCTGCTGGAGGGCAGCCTATCTGGAGTTCTAGTGGCTGGCATGGCTTCTGGTCAAGCAGGAGGCCTCCTCTGGAGTTCAGTTTATTAATTTTTAAGGTTTACTTGGGCTAACAGAAATTTACAAAGATGTATATTTAACCATTTACTTTGTTAACTTTGTTAAGCTTTAGCAATTTAAAATAATCTGGGTCATATAAAAAACTGTAATACTTTATAAAAGTACACTATAAAAGGATTTAAAAAATTAGGTTTCCAGTCTCTCTCAGTCTATTTATGGCCTAAAGTTACTTTGATACTAAAAGATTTGTAATTAAAAAATATGAATTGTAAGGATCAAATTTAACAAATAAAATTATAAAATCCTAATCTCAGTAACTTGTAAATTATTAAAGATAATTAAAGCATACAAGTTATTGGTCAGTCATCTTATTATTAAATTATTTAATTAATCAGAGCTATGTTTGTAGTTATGCTAAGTACAAACTTATTTACAGGTAACCTTTAGCCTTCTGCATATGATGTCAAAGTTAAGCCTAGAGCAAGTAATTAAAAACAAGCAAAGTTTGTTTAACATAAAATAATGTGATGTTGACACTATCTTGTGTCAAAATCAGACACAAAGTAATGGCCCTCAAGCTTCTAAGAGAGTTCTGCTGGATATGACATTTAAGATTTTTGATGGAAGAGAGGAACAGGAAAAGGTTTCCTATGATAAAGAGAAATACCAGCTTCTGACAGCACCCTTGAGGCCACGTCCAAAGGAGACAGGACATCAGCAAGGTTTCTCAAATTAAGGTTCTCAAGTTTGTATCATCAACAAGCAACATGGCCATCTTTTGTAACCAAAGTTATTGTAAAGCAGATCTGTTTTTAAGGTAAAAGTTGACTTTCAAACTTTAATCAGATGAAACATGAAAAGACTGTGTCTGTCAAAGCATCTCTGAAGTTCTTAATTTGTTTGCTTGATATGAAATAGGAAAATATATTCAATTTATATTAATAAAAAAGTAAACTGGAGGGGATTGGGCTTGCTTCAAGCATGTCAGCATGAGCTATTGGGTGAAGAACTGCCCCCATGTATTGTCCGCCATCAGGAGCTTGTCCAAACTGTGGCTAGATTTAGACACTGGATAGTCTACTACCCTCTCTGCCTTGTCAGGTTAGGTCAGTTCCCCGAAGTTCTTTCTCCACAGGAAACTCTCAGATCTTCTGGGCCCAGTGGCTCAAGACTAATGTTGCCCTGGGACATCTGCCCTGAACAAAGCTGTCAGATTACCACAGAGGAGCCTAGGCTGATTGTCCAGGTCGTAAGTAAGTCTCTGCCATTTTTAACTGATACAAAGGCCACTTGGTCTATTTTGTCTGCTCACTCAGATAAAACTTGAAGTTCTCAGGTTTCTGTGATGGATGTTGAGGGCCAGTCCCAGCAGCCTAGGGCTAACAGATCCACTTCTCTGTTACCTTTGGGGACAGCCAATCACCCCCTCCTTCCTCATTATGCCTAGTTGCACAACCCCATTATTAGGCAGAGATATCGTAGCTAAATTAAATTTTTTTCTGTTCTTTCATCCAACTCCTTCTATAATTCCCTTCTTTTCCTAGCCTTTGAGGACCAATCCCCTCCAGTTTAGATTTCTTCTAAAAACAAATTGAATATACTTTCCTATTTCATATCAGGTCAATAAATTAAAAACCACGGAAATGCTTTGACAGACACAGTCTTTTGGTGCTTCATCTGGTTAAAGTTCAAAAGTCTATTTTCACCTCAAACACATTCTGGCTTTGCAATAACTTCGGCTGCAAAAGGATGGACATGTTGCTTTCTGATGACACAAAATTGAGGGATTTAAAGGAAAGTTTAAATTGCCCAAGCCTCTTAATAAAAAACTTCAAAACTGAGGCTCAGTTACCTGACAGCCTAAATTGACTATAAAAATACAAAATCTGACTGGGCCTGTAATTGTTTCAAGTATAAAAGTCAGGCCTTGCTTTTTCCCAGAGCTAGAAGGCTTCCTACCGAAATAGGGAAACTCACAAATAGGTTTCAGTGAAACCACCAAGAAAACTACCGTGCTACTATTACTGACTTAAATTTTTCTGTTTTACTATTCTTTTATGCTCCTCCAAGCATGATTTTAAAAGACTCACTTTTTTAATAACTGTTCTCAATAATCAAACATCTATGTCTCATGGTAAATTATTGAATGCTTGTACAAGTTGTAAAGGTCTAAAAAGTGATTTAGATCTTACTCTGGTATATGTAAGTTATAAAGGCCTGAAAAGGTGAATTAAGGAATGTAAATATGAGACTAGAAGATGACATATATGATATTAAAACTTCAAAATTCCAAGTTTCACATAGTATTCAGAGGTGTTATGGTGTTATTATATTAATCCAGTCTTGGTAACAGTTATAAGCACTGGCTACTAAAACTTTTCTAAAATTAATTAAAATAGTCTAAAAATAATTTAATTTTCATTGATTGTTTTCTTTTCTATATACAGAGTTAAAAAGTGCTTCTCACTGTGCTAGAGACATCTTTGTCCAAACCATGTCTCTCCGGTCCTCTTAGGGTGATGGTGTGAGGAGGATGGGACACAGAAGGGTTCATGATCTTTGTGTCATGAACCACCTTCCAGGTTCATTATACTATTCTAAGAACATCTTCTTGCTCATGATACTATTTCCGGACCATCTTCTGGGTTTATGATATATTCCAGAACCATCTTCTGGGTCCTCAAGTTCTTCTTCCTCTTTGTTCTTTTTCCTGCCAAGAAATGTCTATCTTATTGCAGACAAATGTTCATGTTTGTGTTAATATCTTTTCAGGCTTAATTTTTACTGTGACTCAAAGACAGGAGTCTGCTGGATCTGTTTGCAGACACCTGCTTTTTCTACAACAACAATTTCAGTGCAGATTACAGACAGACAGAGGTCTTATGAATAGATCTAAAACTTTTTTTAAACCTCTTTTCATCATCTTAAAAAGAAAAGTCATGTAAGCTTTAGCAAGGATGGGCTCCTTCTTGCCCCTTTGGGCTTGTTCTTGTATTTCCTGCCTCTTAAGGAGTGAGACAGACACAGAAGTTTCTAGTAAAGATTCCCCCCTAAGTGCCTTAACATCCCCATACATGCGGACAGGCAAAAAAGGAGACACTTGTCTCTTCCTCAAAAAGAATGTTGCTAGCATGTGAACCAGTCTGGCCAATATAAACAAAGGTTAAAAACTCACATGAACTGGATCAAAAACTACAGCCTCCAGACTCCCATGCTGGCTTTCCTTTTGGTCTCCCTTGGGCCCCTAGCTCCTCTACTCAGCCACTGGTCTCTATCCTTCTCATAACACTGTGACTGATCCCTGTCTTTTCAGGTTCTTCCAGACAAATTATCTGATGGTCAACAAACCAGATGTTTCTAATGGAATTTCTCCAGGTTTCCTGCCATGGGCTAACTGCCTGCCTGGTTCCCCATCCCCCACCCAATGCACAGGCAACTTTGACCCACATTCCAGCCTCACCGGGCCACCCCACCTCCACAACCCAGTTTCAGCCTTGATGAAGCTAGAGGCTGAATTGTCATCGACTAAAGGCTAGAGTGGTCGATCACAGAGAAGTGCTCCCCGCCCACAGTGGCAGTGCTGATGACAAGGACGCTTTCCACCTGAGCTTGGTTTTGCTAGGAAACAGGAACCAAGTTCTCTGCAGTCCTGAGTTCTCGGAAGCTAGCTGAATGTTCCTGGCTGCAGATGTCAACACCTGAACCCTTCTGATCACAATCGCAGCACCTCTTCTCTCTGAGCTGCTTCCCAGTGCATCCCGACACAACCCAGTGAGCTTTTACAGCTGGCTGCCCATCGCGGCTGTCCGAGGCAGCCAGACCGTTCTCTTTTATTAAAGCTCTTTGTATCCACAGAGAATGGCTGTATTCAAGGGTTTCTCGTTGTGCCTGCTAACATTTGGTTCTGCAAGGTGTGGTTGGTCAGCGGTGGACAAAGGCAGCAGGATTCTGACCCTTCTGAAGTTTGCAGTGAGGCTGCGTCTGCAAGTTTCTTTAACTACACTGTTGCGACATCTTGCATCTTACATGCTCTTTACTTCATTTTGAGTTGCTCTAAGGGAAACACAGGGTTGTTTTTTGTTTTTTTTTTTTTTAATTTCATTTTTTGTAAAACCCACTTATTGCATTCAACAGCAAAGGAGAAATCAATGTGGAAACTGAATGCTCCCATAGTAGATGTTTGATCTCCACCAAATCCCACTACTTGAGGCATGGGTCAAGAGTTGGCCCTACAGCAAACCATCTCCAAACGGTGGCCATTCACTGAGGTATGAATTTCACTTTTGATGAATTGGAAAGTATAGGCTTATTTTTTTCTCTCACATAACTTTTCGGCTTTTTTTTAATTTGATTTTTTTTAAAAAACTAATCCAGGGTAGGTCAAAAGAAGTGAACAGGTGGGAGTTTGTGTGCTAACAGTTGTGTGCTAACAGATGGGCACGGGGCAATGACAGGAGACTGACTAGAAACCCGCTCCTCCCTCCCTCATTTGCTCAGTCACTCACTCAGTATTTGCTCATTTAAAACATTCACAGAGCATCTCCTGTCTATTTTGGTTGCCTGTCTTCCTGATCTGTGGCCACTTGGCTCCATTTTAATGATTCCTCACTTGCTCACATTCCCAGTGTTCTCTCCTCTTGTGGGAACACTCATGATACATCTCTCCTATTGTTGTTGAGACTACATTTCAAGTTTAGTTCTTTCAAGGCACATCCCTGCTCTACTCCATCCCAGATTCAAGTGTAGCCCATAGCCTTGAGCACTGAATACTCAGGAGCTGCAGTATTAGATCAGAACCTGTCCTTGCTCCACACTTACCTCACACTGACCAAGTCCCATACAGAACCAATACGAAGGACAGAGAAGGAAAGGTTTATCTTGGCCCCTGATTTTGGCATTGGCGATAGGAACAGGTCTGTCTACAGCAACAGGAGTGGATGGCAGAGGGCTCCTGTGTCGTGCAGAACTGGGAAGCAGAGAGCTATAACCATAGGCACAGGCAACCTTGATTGTGACCCCCAGCAATGTATTTCTTCTGGAAAGACCACGTATCCTGAAAAATCCACAACTTTCCCACTGGCTAGAGACAAAGTGTTTGAATTCAGAAGCCTGTAGGGGACACTTCATATTGAACCACAGCACTGTTGACTCTGCTGAACTGTAACTGTACCACAGTCTGTCGATTCCTCTAAGCCTTAGGCATATCAAGGGATAGTCTCCTGTATTTTCTCTTCACTGGTTTTTATACTTCTCAGCATAGCACAAAGCCATGAGAGGAATTCAAGAAACTTATGAGGCCAATAATTTATTGGCCAAACTAAAGAAAACCCTCTCTGTCTTGCTCATAGACTTCCTCTAGCTTTTCTTTGGTTGTTTAGAAGCTGTTACAGTGGCAGTGATGTTAACCCAGTCCTGGAAGGATCTGGGAAAGTTCCTCTCACCCGGGAGTGAGAGTGAGAGAGAATGTGAAGAGGAAGCATGGTGGGGCTCCTCCTCATCCTCACCAGGTCCAGTCATCTGAAACAAGAACTTTTCCTCTTTCTGTGAGATACTTTCTTTACATTGACTATGGAGTCAAAATCTCTCCTTTATTCTCCACATGGCATACACTGATTTTTCCCCTTAGCAATGTTAAAATCTTTCTTCTCCACCTTTCAGCTTTTTGTCCTATAGACTAGTGGTCTTTAATTCCTTAAATCTATTCTTTTCTACTCAAGAGAACCTTTACTTGGCTGGCCAGCAACTTGGTTCACTTTTGTAATTTTTTGTTTGCATATTAGTAATAGAGCTAAGGAGTAAAACTAGATAATGAATGGATGAGAAAATATTTCTTATAAATGCAGAATTTATTCTTATACCTATAAAAATCAAATTCAAAAAGGTGCATTTGTCAAGCAGTCCTTGGACTGAGAGACCTGGCAGGGCTTGTCATTCTGTCAATGAAAGCTGGCAACCCCTATCTGGGTCTGTGCACAGTGAGATATTAATATCAATGATAATTCTATTAATAGTGCCTTATTCTGTGAGCTAGTAATCATGAGTGTCAATTTGATTGCATTAGTACATGCCTCAGCCATTAGTGTGGCAAACCTTTGGGACTTCATTATGATTGGTTCCAGAGAAATTTAACTGAAGATCGAAGAGCTGGAAGGTGAGCAATACCATCTCTTAGTCAGGGAACTTTGGACGAATAAAAAGGAGAAGGCCAGCTGAGCACCAAACATTAATTTCTCTCTGCTTCCTGAATGCAGATGCAGTACGACCAGCTGCCTCACACTCCTGCCATGATGACTTTCCTGCGAAGACAGACTGCATCCTTGAACTGTGAACCAAAAGAAACCCTTAAGATGCCTTTTGTCAGATACTTGGTTATGGCAATGGCTTAAGTAAGTGATGCATTCAGGAGAGCAGGTGCCGTCTGGCAGTTTCCTCTAAGACTGAAATATTTCATCCTGCAGGATATCTCCTTAAGACAGGCTGTGCAATTTGCTTCAGGTTCCTGACATGTGTGAGCTGTCACCCATCCCGAGAGTAGGTTTTGGTAATGCAATTCTCTTTGAGTCATTTCTGCTCCTGGAGGTACCCCTTTACAGATATTACCCTAAATACTCCTAATAAAATTTATTGGCTCACCAAGTTAGACTTTGGTGGTATCCATACTTCAGTCTCACATGCTCTCCCTATCTGGGGTGAGTGGACGTGTATGTGGTGTGTGTGTGTGTGTGTGTGTGTGTGTGTGTGTGTGTGTGTGTAGTTCCCCAGGAAAAGTCTCACACATTGCTGGACTTTCTTGTGATTTGGGGCAGTAACATATTGGCTTACTGAGGATGAAAGTCCTGCTTGCTTTTCTGATGATTATGAGTCAGGCCTTGCTAACTCTGCTGCAGCTACCACTGACTAGAGATATATCTATTCATAGCTTCCTGGAGCAGTGGCCAGACACCTTGAAAAGCTAAAATTTCAGTCTTTACTAGGCATATTTATGTCTTGTTTTGAGAGAAACTCATTGTTGTTCTGGATGAGGCAAAGAAAGACTAATACCTTACCTAGTGCTTGAAGAAGAAGGAAGGGGAGTGGAAAGAGTTGGGCAACGGAGGGGCCTCCATCCGTCTTCTCCATGGCTCATGCAATGTGAAGGAATGGCTGTATTTTTTCCACTGGTGTGCTGGCCTGTTGTATCAGCATGAGAGTAGCTGTGAGTCTGTATGAGCCAGCTGAATCGTGAAACCTGAAGAGGCCACTTTGAGGAGCCTGTGGTAGAAATGTCTTCCCTGGATGGGAGTTTTCATTTCTGTTTACAGCAACCTGGAATTAGACTTGCTTTGTTATTATCAATGTGTGTTTGTACAGTGGGCTAGATAATTAAACCGAAATGTCACTACATCCATATGCATCTCCGTACCCTATTTCCTCACTGAAAGATCTATCCCATAGGAGTCCCTCAGTTTCTGTCAAGTTCAGCTTCTACCTAGGGAAATAAAACAAAAACAAACTTGGCGTTTCAAATGTTTTGTTAGACTTAGACTGAGTACAATTAAACTTATTTATACACAACCTTGCTGTGGAAATAATGAGATGATTCCAGGATTCTTAATGAGTTCCCATTTTCCAATTGTTTGACTTGATGTAGCAATACATATTTATCATTTTAATTATTGTTTTGGCCTTAGAAAGCATCTATATTTTTAGGATCAGCAAGGTTCATGGAGGAACTGACTTAATGACTTCTTGATTCTTTCCTTACATCATTAGCAATTAGAATAATATTCTGCAGGAGAGAAGTAATTTAAAAACTTTAGTTAACATGTTACAGGCTTTGAAGTACTTTCATATAAGATGTCTTTGAATTATAAAAGTAGTCCTCAAACCCATGGGTCTGAGAATGCATTACAGTCCATGTGACATATAAAGTCACTATATTTGTACAACAGAAAGAATATTACCTGCCACCACCTCTTTCTTTGCCTAGTTTCCATTTAGGTGGGATAGGGAAGCCCCATAAAGAGCAGGCCAATCCTTTGTGTGTGCTTTGGTGCTGTGTTTACCCCAGAGACCTCTCTTTTCTTGTTCCTTTGCCCTGTTTCTTTGACATATGTCCTTTCTTTACTCTGACTAAACAATACAAAATAGCCCACACAACCCCTCCCCAACTTTGCATCACCAACTGTAGTGGTATCTGTTCTACCCATGACCTTGGGCTATACAGCAGGAAGCCTCCTCCTTTGGGCTGTATAGCCCAAGGTCATGGGTGGAACAAATACCACTACAACCAACTCTCCTTCTAGGATTTCTCTCTTTCTGCTCCCTCTCAGGTGTCTTTCCCCTCTCATGTATTTATTATCTGTCCTGCAGCCATCTGCAGCCCAGAACTGGATCCCCTTCTATGTTTCTTGAGTGCTTTAAGTTACAGACTCATGGAACCAGCAATCTTTGCCTCCACCTTTCCTGGTGAAATCAGGAGAGAGTATGTGTCTAAGTACATGTAGTTTCTCACTTTGTTGAGTATTTTCTAGTTTCCCCCATGTCCTTCTTTGGTGTGATTGTGTTTGGTGTGTTACTGTACTGCTTGTCCCTGTCACCACGAATGAATGATGGATCTCAAGAACAATTTTCTTTGTGCTCGTATGTGATACTTGAGTTTCTTTTTTTTTTTCCAACAAGGCAATATTTTATTCTATACCAGAACACATAACAAATATATTTCTGAATTACTTTTCAAAATGAGCTATTGTTTCAAAGTGAATCTGGAAATACTAAAAATCTCTGAAGCGGAGGAAAAGATGAAACGGAGGTATTAAATGAGATGTGTACACTGCAGGGGACTTTCTACTTCTTAGAAGTCCCCGAGATCTCAATGAAATCATTACATAATTTACACACGTTCATAAATAATCCAGCTCTATCTTGTTGTTTAAAAGTCAGTTTTCAAGTGCACAGACTTGTCTTCATGACCCCCTCCAGCATGAGATGGTAAAATATGTTTCAAGTTGAAAAAATGACTACATGGCTTGTAGTTAATGGAATATTTGCCAACTTCTTTGTGGAGGCCAAAAGGACATTTAAAAACACGTACCCTTTGATCATCTATTAACATACCGTGCTCTGTGTCTATTAAAATAATTTTAGAATTTACAAAACTGGCTTATGAGAATGGAGGAGCATGAGAGGATGGCTGAGCTGTGCCGTGAGAAGTGCGTTTACTCCTCTTGGCGTCCTGTGCTTCTTAGGACTCAGTCTTCCTCTAATTAGACAGAGGGATCAGCATTGCAATGCTGCTCTTATTATCAGAAAAAAACTTACAGCAGAGGTGCTAAAGGGATAATGATTTTTTCCCCATCACGTGATTCAGAGTCTATAGAAGCAAACATGTGGCCTGGATCCAGATTTAACCACCCCACCACCCTGAATTCCATGCCTCGAGTATAATTGCATACGCTAAAGATCATAGATTTCTTTTCATTGGTGGATAAAGGTTCTGCTATAGCCAGCAGAAGATTCTTACATGTGCCTGGAAACTGAGGATTAACCCCTTGGTGACCAGACATGACTGGCTCTGTCTTCCCCAGGAGTTATCCCATATGTGAAGAGATAATCTGTCATCAGTAAAACCTGTTCAGCGCCATCTTCTGACAGGTGTGATTGGTCTTCCACATGGGAACATCTGGAAATCGTATCTAGGATCACTTAATGTCTGGCATGTGTGTGTGATCTCTGTGTAAGTGAACTCAGCTGAAGGGACCTTATCTTCCACTTCTGTCATGGGAAGCCTTGGTCCTACTGAACTCTCATCTGTTAAGTTTTATCACCTTTGAGATGGACAAGGGGCTTCCACTGATGCCTTCATGAAGACAACAAACATGCTTCCTGCCGTAGTACTGTGCAGCTCCTTGAGACAGCTCTGCAGCTCTCAGTCCTGTGAGCCAGGCCTGGTGATCTCTGGGGTGAACAAGGGCATCTTTGGATTTCACAGACATTTCTGTAAGTCAGTACAGATATCCCAAGCAAGCAAAGAATACATGTTGTGTGTTATCAGCCAGGAACCCCAGTGGTCTGGTGGGTTATCACAATAAATCCCTAGAGACTCCAGATGGGGTGGGGTGTTATTGCCTTGGCTTACAGACATTAAATTTAATGTTCAGCGGTGAAGTGAGCAGCATGTGAAGGTCAGTGTGAGGATTTAATCCTTTCTCTGTCACTTCATGGGCTTTTCTTGTAACATAGCTTTGGGACCCCCAAACAGCACCAAGAGGTGTGTGTGGGAATTTTTGTTGTTGTTTTGCCTGTTAAGTTCCTAGAGGGAATGTTCAGAAAGCCATCTCTACAGATGAGAAGTGGTACCACATGGGTAGCTGCTGGCCTACTGATGGCCTGATGTCACTGAGCATTCATTCTGGAAGGACCCTTTTATCTGTCCTCTTCCTGGTGTCCAGTGGCCTCTCAAGTGGGAGAGCAGTGAGATGATGCTGATTTGAAGAGGAGCATGCAGTGCTTCTATTGTGAGCTTCTTTCCAATCAGAGCTGTTTGTAACTTCAGCCAGGAACTTGCAAAGCTCCTGAGCCTGTGCTGAAACCTGAGTCCCTTGGAAATAGCAGCTGAAAATGGAGACATTACCACTTCTAGACAAAATCACATTGTCTCTGAACCTTTTAGAAAATAGAACTTCTCGGTGTTCTGTTTTCTATTCACTGCATTACATTAGTTAAGAGCGTGGGCTGCTCTCCAGTCACACATAGCTGCATTGACATGGAGGCTCTTCTGAGCTTGGTGACCTGCAAATTGTTTAGCCTCTGAGCTCCTTTCATTATGGATAATATATGGACACTTGTATAGTTGCTTACCTTGTAGGGATACTAAAATGGTGGCTGGAAACCACTTAGTACAGTGACTCAAAACATTGGTGTTGGTTGAGTGTTTATTTTCTATGTTAATTAAATGATTTTAGAAGACATTCCTTAAACACAAAGCAGCGTAATATATCCATGATTGTTGCAATGATATAAAAATATCTCAATCACACACCATCTCAAGGCTCAGGGCTCATCACAGAAGAGAAGGCAGAAAAGTTTTAAGATCCAGAGGCAGTGGATAACTACAATAAACAGTACCTTTCCAGCACTGCAGGGTGATTGCCCATGTGAACCCATATTATCCACAAGACCTATGCAAGCTCAAGACAGACAAAATTCCAGCATGGAGAAGGGAGGTGGCATAAAGTCCCAGCCCTACCTGAAGAGCATTGGCACTTGATAGCTATTGGGAGAGGAAGAGTCAGTTTTCTGTAAGAGTGTAGCCCCTGGAAAGTTGAGAATGCTCCAGTGGAAGGCCACACATACAAAACTATATGGACAGCACAGACTGAACTTGATGGGGTCAGGGGAAGTGGACACAAAGCTCAGCAGGCTGGGAAGAGAGAATGGAGCTGGAAGGATCTGGAGGAGGGTCCAAATCTGATCAAACACACACACAATTCACAGATAATTAATAAACTATCTGAGGAAAAATATGAAAGACTACAATGAAGACAAAATAGCTTAGCTTCACACATTCATCTTTAGAGGGACAGAACAAGGTTCAGGTCATTGTCTAATAACTTACCTCTGTCTGATCTTGGAAATGTTTTAGTAACCCACACAAACGGATACATGCACAAATAATTATCATTATTAATTTTGTTTGGTTTGATTTGGTTTTGATTTCACAAGAGATTTCATATAGCCCAGGTTTGCCTCAAAGCTTTTCTGTAGATGAGGCTGGCCTTGAACTGCTAATCCCCCTGTCTCTATCTCTCAGTAGCTAGAGTTTCAGTCAGGTATCATCACACTCAGTTTTTGTTATAGTTTTTGAGACAGGGTCTTGTTTGCTCAGGCAGGTCTTACATGTGTGTTTTTAAATTATCTTACTGACTCAGCCCTCTGAGCAGCCAGGGTCATGTGTCTTATTTGGGCACACCATCATGATGCTTTAGTTACGTGAGGCTTCAGCTTTCACCCATGGAAAGTGCAGTTAATTATGAGCCCTGGGTCATTAGGATGCTTTAGGGATTAAATGAGATCCAGTAATAGCTCTTCACAGTTCCTGGCATACAGTGAGGCATCAGCAAATGCTAAACATAGCTGAGCAGAATTAATGATGTCATCAGCATTTTCATTTTTTTATTATTTTACCTCACATATTAAGTAATGGGTTTCACTTTTGCGTTTTCATATATGGATACCACTACACTTTTCCCCTCCCCCTACCTTCAACTCTTCCTGTTTCCCAGCTCCTTTTTCCTTGTGCCTTTCTACCCAAGAATAGTCCTTCCTTCTACTTTCAAGTCACATACAATCCCTCACTCTCACTTTTTCCCACACAAAATCTCTTCCTCCCCTCTCACACCCCCTTTCTACTTTTGTGACCCCCCTCCACATACATGTGCACAAAAATTTAAATTTAGATTCTTCATGTAAGTAAAAACATGACATTTTTGTTTCTGAATCTGGCTTTTTTCTAAGACTTTAGTTTAAATAGAAGTTATCCAATATAATCATTACCTCAATATTAAAATGAGATTCCCCTCTCAAGAGTCAATGTAATCCAAATTTGTCTTTAGATTTAGATTGTAAATTATATTTAGAATTTCAATATTTATGTCCCTTAAATCTTGTGACCATTCTGAGGGCTTATAACCTTATCTAAGGAAGTCCACTGTTGGTTGCTTTTCACTCTTACTCTTCGGCGCTTTGTTCTTTTAGGAGATCCACCACCCAGCTCATAAATAAATCATACATGGAGGCTTATTACTTTAAATGCCTGGCCTTAGCTTGGCTTGTTTCTAACCAGCTTTTCTTAACTTAAATTATCTCATCTACCATTTTTTTTCTGGGCTTTTTCCTTTTCTTACTTCTGTAATCTTACTTTCATTCTTACACGTGGCTGGCTGTGTGGCTGTGTGGCTGTGTGGATGGACCCTAGCATCCTCCTCTCCTTGTTCTCTCTCACTCTTGCTTTTTCTCCCCAGATTTCTCCTTCTATTTATCCTCTCTGCCTGCCAGCCCTGACTATCCTTTCTCCTGCCTCACTATTGGCCATTCAGTTCTTTATTAGACCATGAGGTGTTTTAGACAGGCAAAGTAACACAGCTTCACAGAGTTAAATAAATGCAACATAAAAGACTGCAACATATCTTTGCATCACTGAACAAATGTTCCACAGCATAAACAAATGTAACACATCTTAGAATAATATTTTACAACAATCCACCTTGTGACAAGACTACTGAAGATGATACATCAAAGATGGCAAACGGAAGCTGGGAAGAGCTACGGTGAGGGTACAATTGCTGTTTTGGAGTGTGCTTGTGCAGATGAGAAGGAGCATTGGATTGATAACCTTCCTTTGCAGCGGAATCTCTGCGACTGGTAAAACAAAGAACAGGTGACAGTTCAAGACTAGCTTACCCAGGTCCCCTCTGAAATATGTTGATGCTTCTGGCCTCCACAACTGCGACATGGATCCTGATGTCAGAGGCAAGTCCCACTTAAGTCAGCAACTTGCCTAACCACATTTCATCACATTGATATTTAGGCAACTAAATGGATTAACTGCTATTTAAACTTCCCCTCTTGGCTCCTGGTCCCTTTTCTTCTTTGTAAGAGCACTCTTATCAATCAGGCTTAAAGAAATTACCTGAGTGGGCATGGTGAGTCATGCCTGTAATCTCAGCACTGGGAAGATGAAAGCAAAAGGATCAAGTGTTCAAAACCATCCTTGCCTACACCATGAGTTCCAGGCCAACTCTATCTCAAAACAAAAAAGTTAAGATAGCGTGGGAAGTAAGGAAAGTTCCTTAGTCCGTGCATGGGGGAGGTGTTGAATCAACAGTGCATTGATGGAGGTGGTAACTGGATCACAAGGACTCAGCCTCAGGAGCACATCTGTCCTTTGATAGAGGAGGTGTTTAGATCATCACTGGAGTAACACTGATCATTCAATCAAAGCTCCACATCACATTATCTATAGCAAAACAAGAGCCTCTATGTATATGCACACACTGTCAGGTTCATGGTCAGCTGGTCACCTAATTGTTGAGAAAGGTGATGAATAGAGGTCCATTTGCAGATTCATAGATTATGGGTTTCTAGAAAAGAACTTTCTTATAAAGGTTCTCTCTCTTCTCTCTATGGTCTCTCTTTAAGTCTACCTTTCTCTTTCTGCTTTTTGGCTGTCATGAGGTGAGCAGTTTGGATCTACCACATTCTATGTGCTGTGAAGTTCTTGACTAGCCACGGGCCTGGAGAGGTAAGGACCAAATAACCATTGATTAAAACCTTTGAAAATAGGAGCAAAATTAAACATTTCATCTATTCAACTTGATTAGTTTGCCATAGCTATAGAAAGCAGACTGACATATCCACTATTATTCCACTGACATATCCATTATTCCTATTTCATGAATGAGGTCACTTAAACCTAGGGAAGTAAAGTAGCCTATTCACAGACAAAAGCAATGGTTAGAGGTAAAAATCTGAAACCATGTGCTGGTCATCCAAGTACATTCTTCCTCCTCATACTACATTTGAGCTAAAATAATATTCCGCCAAAGCATGCATACAACCTTGCTCACAAGCAAGGCACTGCCTACCATATCTCTTTTTCTTACCTCTGGATGCGTGGGTGGGGAGGGGCTGGGGGGCCTTTGATGAATCTTTTCTGTGTTGATTTAGTGTAGGCTGATGGGAATTTTGAATCATTTCTCTAGCACTCTCCATCATTTATTCATCTAATCTGATATGTAGAGCAGACACAGGTACAACCAAAGCTGTTTCTCTTTGTAATAAAACAGATGAGTTTCCAGACAATACTGCATACTACTCTACAGCATGCAGCAAGGCTCCTCTTTGAACAGGTACAGCAGCTTAGCCATGGGAAATTATGCAGAGATACCAAATGACAGTGCTGTCCCTGTGGAGCTGAACTGGAGGTTCTACATCAGAGGTTCTACATCAGGCTTCTTTTGAACTCCAACATCTGTCCTCTGAGCACCAGTCAGAGAAAAACTTGGCTTGTTGATCGTATTGAGGTAAGTGGCTTTGCTCACTGCCATCTTTCACTCATTCATTCATCTGTTCCATTAACAAATATGGAGAATCTATTGTGGCAACACATTGCTAGGAATCTGGGTGTGTTACTGTGTACTGTAATTAATTCTACCAGTCAAGTGACAGAGGCCAGAGGATTGTGAGTGCAAGGCCAACCTGGGGTGCGTAATAAAGCTCTGTCTTAAAACAACAACAGCAAAAATCCAACAAACAAACAATTAGGTGACCAGCTGACCATGAACCTGACAGTGTGTGCATATACATAGAGGCTCTTGTTTTGCTATAGATAATGTGATGTGGAGCTTTGATTGAATGATCAGTGTTACTCCAGTGTGACACAAGGCAGTATAAAGAAGCCAGCAAATTCTTGCCATGGTCAACTTTTATATACCAAGCAGTGGCAGGTTCCCTGTTATATGAACTTTTCCTTGAGAAATGAACAAGGATATATTCATCCCAGGCAAGGCACTAGTGACAGACCAAATGAATTATTCTACTCAGTCCTTCTATGGTGAATCAGTGAGTTTAGTTAGGATTATATGTAGGACCATGGGTAAGGGGCTATGTACAGGATTGTGAGTCACTTACAAGCAATGACACTGTTGAAGAAATGTCACATTTGACTACTGATAACTCCTTACACAGCCTCAGAGAAGGGCAGGGTCTCACGAGCCCATGCCTGTTCTGACAGATGTTTAATGAGTTCAGTCTTAAGAGGGGCTTGTTTGGGTAATCACAGCTGCTGGGAGTTCAGGCCACAACATTGCCTGTCATGCTAAGGACAGTGTTCTGTACTAGTCTCAGATTTCTTTTAAACTGCTGAGGCTATTTAGTTGTCTTTCCTATGCATTCAATTCAATTCATTGTGACACTTAGTCTTAGAGAGTGGAGTCAGAGACACCCTTGGAGATGTCTGGACATTGGCCGGAATGCCTGATATCTATAACCCTCATAGGGGTCTTGGGGAGCTACATAAGGAACCAGGTCTAGAACCAGATTCATGTGTGTAGCCGTAAGTTTTCTCTGGTCCTGCCCAGCCACTTATAAAATAATCATCCAGAAGCTTAATGTTAATTATCAACTGGATGGCCTATGGCAGGCTTCTTGCTAGCTACCTCTTATAACTTGACCCATTTCTACTAATCTATAAGTTGTCACATGGCCATGGCATTACTGGTATGCTGGCATTATAAAATCGAGTTTGCCACAGTTGGAACACAGCTTGTGTCAGCAGACTGTCTGTAATGAGAAGGTAATTTTAACTGACATGCTGGCATTGTGTTGTGTACTCCAGGTCTGATAATGAGGCTATTTCTTCATGCTTCATTCAGCCACATTAAATCCTTAGTAAAATGTCTTATTCAAATACAGCATTTTTAAATGTATTAAAGTGCAATAAATAATCTTTTGCCTCATTATTCCTATATTAATGATAAAAAAGAATCAAGATTGAAGTGAATTGGGTCAAAGAAGTTTGTGAACTTCTTTGTAAAGTTTTAATGTGGCTGAATGAAGCATGAAGACATAGCCTCACATTAGACTTGGGGTACACAAAGGAATGCCAGAAAGTAGATCTGAGCTTAACTTCCACCAAAAAATAGCATTGTAAATTTGTGGAAAACATGGTTATCTGTATTTTAAAATACAATATCCTTATTTCCAATGACCTAAAATTACTCAGAGAAAAGTTTTCCTCAATATAGTCTATATTATAAGTTATAATTAATTTGACAACCTGAGAGATGCATTTTAAAGTGTTTTTTATACTCTATGGATTCTTTGTGGATTTCATATCATACATTCTGATCCCACTTACCTTCCTGTCTCCTTGCATCTGCCCTGTGCCCTTGCAGTCTCCCCTGCAAATCAAAACCAAATTTAAAAGAAAAACCAAAAGCCAAGCAAAACCAAGAGAGGAAACGAAACAAAGCAAACAAGCAAACAAAAACACCAACAAAAAACAAACAAATAATAGTAAGAAGAAGAAGAGGAAGAGGAAGAAGAAGAAGAGGAAGAAGAAGAAGAAGAAGAAGAAGAAGAAGAAGAAGAAGAAGAAGAAGAAGAAGAAGAAGAAGAAGAAGAAGAAGAAGAAGAATCATCTTGTCATGGAAGCTGTAGTGTGGCCTGTTAAGGCACACAGTTTATCCCTTAGTCCATTTATCTTTATTTGCAAGTGTTTCTTGCCAGAAGTCATTGGTCTGGCTCCAGGCCTCTGGTTTCTGCTATACTATGGAAAAAGGATCCTCTCTGGGGCTCCTTCCTGGATATCTTCTTGTTGTCCTGTGTCATGGAGACCTTGCTTTTTAGATCTGTGGGTTTGTCCCCTCCACATGCTCCAATAGTTCATAGATGAGGTGGATGTTGGGGTGGGCCAACTCATAGCCCTAGTTCTGGGCCTGGGTGGTAGCTGGGTAGGTCAGCTCGATAGCTTTCTCCCATCATCAGTACCTGGGCTAGCTCTCCAGCACCACCTCTGCTAACACAGTTCATAGCAAGCAGCATGGCTAGCTCTCCTGCTCTTGGGCCCTCAGAACCAGGTCCCCCTCACTTACATAGCCAAGCCCAGCTCTACTGCAAGGTGCAGGGCCCTCTCTCCTGATTGCTGTAGGGGGCCATTGAAGGTGGGGTCAGCTCTTCTGCTCTCATGACCTCAGAGCTGGCTCACCTATGACCCCTCACCCCCACAACAACTCTAGTGTGCTGCCCAAGTGGGGTTCAGGGCCCACTCTCTTGTGTGCTGCAGCTGGTGTGGGGCAGGGATAGTGCTGTCACTCTTGTGACCACAGGGTCAGCTCTCTCACCTGCCACAGGGAGCAAGGGGCAAAGGGGAGAGGGCATCTTTTCCTTACCCATGCCACCACATGGCAGATGGGGGTAGGGGTGGGGGAGTTCAGGTCTGTTGCTCTCATGGCCTCAAGGGCTGGCTCATCAGCATCTCTGGCAACAGGGTCAGCTCTAGTGTGCTGCTCAGACAGGAAGCAGAGGATGCTTGGAGAGAAGCATTTTAAATAATTTTTATGCAATTTTTTTCTATAAGTCGAATGATTGCTAATGTTATAAATACACAGAGGCACTCAACCTCTGAGGTCTCACCTCTCATCATCATCATCATCATCATACCTAGAAATGAGGAGAGAGAACTGATTAAAAGCTATAGTAGATACTGAAGGGAAATGAGAGGAATATGGTGATGTCTGCTGTGGTTTGATTGTATGTCACAGGATCAAAGTGCTGGGAACCTCATTTCCAGTACAACAGTACCAGGAGGAGGACCCTAATGACAGATGCTCTCATTAGGAAGAGACAGGACTGTGATTTGGCTTCCTGCTCTCTCTTGCTGCTCTCTTCCTGCTCCTGATCTCTCTAGCCTCTCCACCATTTGCCACAAGGCAATCAAGCACAAAGACCTTCCTCAGTGCTGGGACCAAGCTCTGTGACTTCCCAGTCTCCAGACCCACAGATCCTTGAGCCAAGTATATCTCTTTTCCCCGCCAATCATCCATTCTTGAGTATACTGTTGTGCAAACACCAAGTGGATCAAAGTTCTAGTCTCAGGACAGACACGAGAATTCAACTTTTGTTTAGTCTGTTGTCTTGCTGTAAAATCCCTGAGCATAGTCCCCACAAGAAAACATCAAAGTAAGGCACAGTGACTTTGTTTCTGGGGACTTTGGTCCAGCCACTTAAGCTTGATGAAAGCTAAGCCAAAAGCTTACCTTTTCCCACCCCAACTGCTGTACTGCTGTTTAGGGCTAGATAGCCCAAAAGAAAAAAATGAGAATGTAGCTTTTTCTTTTGTCTTTTCTTTTCTTTTTTTTTTAAACTAGGTCAAGGGTATTTTTAATGTTTAAAGATGGCAGGTTGACAATGTAAGTCATTCCTTTTATATGCAAATACATGTCCATGGGTTAGAATAACATGTACAAGCATCAAACATCCATACAGAATGTTAATAGTAGAATAGAGAAATGTCTTTGTTCAGAGTAGATTTAAGACATGGTTTATCTATGTAGCTATGGCCATTATTGAACTCACTATGGTCTCAAACCCACAGAGACCCACCTGTCTCTGCATCCCAAGAGCTAGGATTCAAGCTGTGCACCATTATGCCCTGCCAAAGAAACTTTTTGGCTTCATCCACACCAATTAGTGCTTCCTAGACATTTCTTTCATGTGACATCAAATCAAGAAAGGAGCATACCTGATCACCATAAGACAGTTACAATCAGTTTTTGTATGTAGAGAAACTAGTTTTTCATAGTCTTGCTAGTCTCGACCAGACGTTACAGTCTCTTTTGTTAGGAGCAACTGAAAACAAATTAACCAGGTAGAAGAAATGGTATTAAAATCAGATGGAGAAATGGCATCATCAGTGTTGAACTGGCCTCCCTGTTTCCTCCCCTGTGGTCGTGACACCCAGGAGAACCATGCGGTGTTGCTGTTGATGGTGTAGGAAGACAAAGAAAAAGACAAAGTGAGAAACAGTAAAACAAAAGCAAAAACCCGGAGGCCTCTTCTCACAGATGAACCAAAGTAGAGAATTAGGTCAAAGCAGATAAAACGGTCTTTAAGTTCAACCAAGGGACCCCACCCAGAGGCTTAGTGACACGAAAAGAGATGCAGTCTATCTGACTGCACTCTTCTCCTTCTTGGTCACAGTAAAGGAAAAGCCACATAGAATCTGGCCTCAGGTCAACCTCAGAGCCTTGAACACACCTTATCTCAGCAGGCAGGGGCTGAAGGTTAGGATCTGGATTTGTGGATGTATAAACTGAGTTTCAAAGAGTTGAAGAAATTGGCTGCATTGGTAGAGATCTGGGGATCCTTAAACAGCTCCTCTGATGAAAACTGCCAAAGCTGGAAGGACCACATGTTGAGGGCCAGCAAGTGCTCACTGTGTGATACTGAATAAATGCCCAGTTTGAGTAAATGCCAAATCAAGTGCTCTGGTTTTTTGATGCAAGGGTAATTGACCAAGTCCACAGTTAGAGCTGCTATAAAGACACAATGATATTAAATGAGTCAACTCAGCATTCCTCTGTGGGTGACCATATCCTCTCTGGCATCATTACAACTGGGGGCTTTTAACGGGCATGCCAGTACCTGGAAGGAACTATGACCCCCCACCTCGTGTATGTGATCATTCTATGCACCTTACACAAATGTGTCTAATCCGGATTCAAAGATGAATAGTCACCCATCCAAAATAAGTAAGAATAAAGTGAATTATTCGTAGATACAAGCACTCTAGATTCCTAAGTGCTCCCAAGATGATGTCAATTTAAAGCAGATGCCAGCCTGGAATGCCGGTGAAGGATCGGGGCAGGGGAAATGGTCAGTTAAGCTTCTGCTTACGCTGAACCTTTTCAGCAGGACTTGGTTCCCTTTCAAATTGCTGGTCTGTCTGTGGTGTTTAAATTATGACTGAATTTGTGGAGACTCAGCAGAATGGCTCAAAGATATTTATGGCTTCATCAAGGCATACCTAGATAATTCAATCCAGGACTCTCAACATATATTCTATATGCTAAACTCTATCTCACCTGTCCCACCTCCACTGTTTTTTATCCTGTAATAATCCACTTTTTCCTGTTTAACCACATATGAGTTCAACAAATAATGGTATTTTCCATGCCCCACTCTTTCTAAGCAAATTAATATATACTGATTCTAAGAAACAATATTTTAGCCCAAACATTCTCCTTCATGTATCAAAGTTTCTTTTTGAAAAGATCTATTTCTTCTTTACTTCCCTTCTTACTTTCTATTCCACAAGACATCTCCATTTTCACAGGTGAATTCTGGAAAAAAAAAAAAAAAAACCACACACGGCACATTTTATTTGAATCTAATCTGTTAATACCGCTGACAGAATCCAAGCCCAGGTGCTGATCTTCTCAGAGCTCCTTTTAGAAATCAGAGTCACCATCCTTCGGAGTTACCTAAGGCGAGATGCCACCTTTGAAAGCACATTTGGGCTGCGAGTTTCACACTGGATCCCATATTTTATTCATGATTTTGGTATTCTTCGTCATGATTTCAGTAACCTTCCACTCACGGTTGCATGATAATGGGTAGGATAAATCTGTCTGCTAATGGCTTTGACAGTTGACTGGCATGTCAGGGCCGGTCTGTGACAGATAGTAGGAGGCTCTCCTTGGCAAGAATTGCAGCTAAATGTATAAAATGATTCTAAGAGACTTGGGTTATTTGGGGGGAAGGATACTCAACTAACTAACATTTTCATAATAGAGTCTTAAAGATCAGATTGGAGCATGCTTTCAACACGCTAACTCATAACCTTCTTTTAGTGAGTACATTTTGGTTGAACATTCATGCATTTATTTTGTTAAGATAACTGGTGCATTCTTACTCATAAAAGACTGAGCTGTAGTTACTGAGCTGGAAGACCTATTTTAGATGCTGACATGCCAGTAATTAACTGTATGACCTTAATTAATTTAATTAACTTCTTTTTGAGTTAGTGTACAGATGATGTTTTGCATACTTTGATAGCAGATGCCCAACAGTTCTGTTGAGAGGAATGTGTTTGGAATTCGAATGCTAACGTGCTGCTGAGCTTCTGTTTGGCCAAGATTCAAATTTGCACAATTCTTTTCTGCTCTTTCTTTATAATCCCTTCCTTTAGTTCAGAATGTCATAATGTCTCTCCAAGATTATGTCAACTCTTTTTCAGAGCCCATTTGGATATTGCTACTGTGTGTGTCTGCTGTGAGAGCTATTTCTAAGTCCATGTTTGATGGCTCACAACGGAGTAAACTCTTCCGTAAAGGCTGCTTTCTTTGCCTTAGATCTTACCATCACTTAGACCTAGCTTTTTCCTGTTTGAGGCTTCAGGACTTTCACTATCTTCTTTGGAACACTTTGGCATTCTCAGTGACTTCTCTAAGGAGATTATTATTCCCCCTCTGAGTCTTTGCACAGGATATTTTTTCTGCTTGTCCAACCTGGCTCTTTTTATCTACCCTTCATATTGCACCTTACGAGTGGATTTTGCTGCTGTCCTCAGCTTGCTCCTAAGCCTTCCTCTTGGGTGTTTTTGTGCTCAGCCATCTTAGCAGGTTAACACTGTAGTATGTTTCTTTGTTAAGAGTCTGAATTACAAGTCCTACTGAGGGACAGAAACTACATTTGCCTTACGTACTATTGAGTCAGCAATCTTCAGCAGTGTGCCAGGCACATTGCATAAATACACAATAACATTAGCTGGATTAGGAAGTGCTGCATTTGAGTGTACTGTTAGGTTCTTTCATACTTTTCCCAGGGAACATGAATGTGAGTTTGTAACTATGTACACTTTGCAATTTTGTACCCCTTTTCATATAATATGTTTTATAACTTTAGAGAAAACAGGATAAGGTGTTTATTTTAAAGCATAAATATGTCCTTTATCATCCAAAGAAAGGAGAGATATCTAAATAAATAGAGACAGTGACAAATGAATGATCTCCTTCTTGTTGTTTGCTATACAGGCATAATAAACTAAAAATATATGTCCTTGATTATCTTTACACACAAATTGAACAAGTTGCATTAACAGACTATCTGAAACATTAAAGGATCGAGGGAAAGAAAATTCACTTGCAATAATAAGCAGAAGGAAATAGTATCTATGGAGATACATGTCTGTAAAACAATAAAGCAGACATTCAGCAAACACTTTTTTCCTTTGTTAAATGTATTCAGAGAATGAATGAGGAAACTGCTTCTGATGGCTCATGTGGATTGCTTTCTAATTTTTTCCATACTGCCAAATTCCATAGGAGGATGATGTGGAGTGGTGCTTAAGGGATATCACAGAGTAGTAAACTATCTTTCCATAGATGTTTCTGGAATAATTGGCTCCCTGAATTAATATTTTGAAGGTAGAGCCCAAAGGATTGACAAAACCTGATGTGGAATAAAGTTAATCTATCAAGAATTCCTGTAAGCTCTGTTATCACAAGTAAATCTATGTGGCATTGCTATCAAGAAGGACAGAGAAGATCAAAGATAAAGCAAGTCTCAGAAGAAGTTGAGAAGGCTTTCAGCTGCAGGTATGGAAGTTTAAGATCTTGCCAGCTTGTGATGAAGACTCTGAGTGGGCTAGGATTGATGAATCTGCAATGGAGGAAGCAAAGTTCAAAGTAAGCATAGTTCTCAGGGAGCATAAACTCATCAAGCCAGTGAAAACAGAGGAAGGCTAAGAGGAGCAACTAAATGTGGGGGCTTCTTGGTGCCTTTGAAAAATGGAAGAAGGCCAAGCAAAATTATCAAAGGAGTGTGGGACTAAGAGACCAGGGATAGGTGTGTGTTGTGGCATATTAGTTCAAGATGTGTCACATTCATTTATGCTGTGGATCATTTGTTTAATGATGTAAAGATGTGTTCCATTCTTTTATATTGCATTTGTTTAACTCTGTGAAGCTGTGTTACTTTTCCTGTCCAAAAAAACCTGATTGATCTAATAAAGAGCTGAACGGCCAATAGCTAAGCAGGAGAGAGAAATAGGTGGGATTGCCAGGCAGAGAGAATAGGGAGAGGGAGCAGAGGGAGGAGGGAGAAAAATAGAAGGAGGGCAGGATTCCAGGGACCAGGCACCCAGCCACCCAGCCACCAGCTAGCCAGAGTAAGAAGGAAAGACAGGTATATAGAACAGAGAAAGGTAAAAGCCCAGAGGCAAAAGGCAGATGAGATAATCTAAGAAAAGCTTAAGAAACA
This sequence comes from Peromyscus californicus insignis, assembly GCF_007827085.1. Classification (NCBI taxonomy): domain Eukaryota; kingdom Metazoa; phylum Chordata; class Mammalia; order Rodentia; family Cricetidae; genus Peromyscus; species Peromyscus californicus. The sequence continues at coordinate 12,826,321 of NW_026294402.1, forward strand.
AACTAAGCTAAGGCTTCACATTCAAAAGTAAGGATAAGTCTCCATGTATTTATTTTGGAGTGGGGTGGTGGGCCCCCAAAGAGTAAACAAAACAAAACAAAACAACAACTATATTTTGATGTATCAAAGTGAGGCTCAAATATTTACTTAGGGCCTGAGAAAGCTGAAAAAAAAAAGATACAGTTCCTTTAAGAGTCTCTGCCATATAGCAGAGCACTTAAACAGCCTTTTTCATGCTCAGTAGAATTAAAACAAGCAAACAAACAAACAAAAAACCTAAGTAAAAAATGCCTGCCACAGTGCAGGGCACTGGCATGCCAGACCTAGGGGGCTGAGTGCAGTTCCTGGTCAAATGAACCTCCAAACTGGGCCTTAGGCTTGGCTCTCAGGATCAGAGAAGCAGGTGGACCCAGCCACCAAAGCTGGTGATGGGGTCCCAGCTGTGCTGCTCAGCAGTTTAAAGGGTCATGCAGACAAAAATGGTGAGAGATATGCAGTAGAAGGGGTCCATATGGAAAAAAATCTAAACAGGTTCCAGTGTGTTTAAAACTGTGCATAGGCTTAAGAAAGAAAATAAAAAGGATGCCGACAGACATAGAAAGAAAGAAATAGTTTAAAACAATAAATTAAGTTTTTTTTTTTTTTTTTTTGGTTTTTCGAGACAGGGTTTCTCTGTGTAGCTTTGCGCCTCTCCTGGAACTCACTTGGTAGCCCAGGCTGGCCTCGAACTCACAGAGATCCGCCTGGCTCTGCCTCCCGAGTGCTGGGATTAAAGGCGTGAGCCACCACCGCCCGGGTAAGTTTGTTTTTTTTATTTGAAGTGTTTTTTATTTAAATTTTTTAAATTTATTTTACATACCAACCACTGATCCCCTTCTCACCCCTCCTTCCCTGCCCATCCCCTTCCGCATCCCCCCCAACCTACCTCCCATCCTCTCTTCAAAAAGGGTAAGTCCTACCATGGGGGAACAGCAAAGCCTGGTACATTCAGTTGAGGCAGGACTGAGCCCCTCCCCCCTGCATCAAGGGTGAGCAAGGTGTCCTACCATAGGTAATGGGATCTAGAGAGCCAACTCAAGCACCAGGGATAGATCCTGATCCCACTGCTAGGGGTCCCTCAAACAGACTCAGCTACACAACTGTCTCCTGTATGCAGAGGCTCTAGCCCTGTCCCATACAGGCTCCACAGCTGTCCATCTAAAGTTTGTGAGTTCCTATGAGCTTGGTTCAGTTGTCTGTGTAGATTTCCCCATCATGGCCTTGATGCCCCTTGCTCATGTAATCCCTCTTTCCTCTCTTTGACTGGGCTCTTGGAGCTTGGTTTGGTGCTTGGTTGTGGATCTCTGCATCTGCTTCCATTAGTTACTGGATAAAAGCTCTATGATGACAGTTAGGGTATTCACCAACCTGATTACCAGGGTAGGCCAGTTCAGACACCCTCTCCACTATTGCTAGCTGTCTAAACTGGGGTCATCCTTGTGGATTCCTGGGAATTTTCCTAGCACCAGGTTTCTCCTTTATCCCATAATGTCTCCCTCTATCAAGATATCTTTTTCATTGCTCTCCCACTCTGTCCCTCCTACAGCTTGACCATCCTGTTCCCTCACGTTCTCATCCCCCATCCCCTTCCCTCTAATGCCTCTCCTCATCCCCAACAAAGTAAAGCCTTAAAGAGAGGGTAAAAATAATACAAAGGGAAAAATATCCATGTAAGATGGGAAATAGATAGGGAGTCTGGATCCTGTATGTTATTTTGTTGAATTTGAGTTTTTTGATTTCTGAATAACCAAAACCAAGACATGGGAATGAAAGAGGAGCAGCTAAAAATATCCAGCCTAGATATTTTAAGAATACTTTAGCTTTAAAATAGAACTAGAAAAAATGCATTGCTTTGGAGAAGAGATTTTGCTTTTATTTCCACAGGAAATGAGAGGCTGTGGATTCCTCAGGTTTGATATGGATTCAGTTTGACTGGGGAAGACTGAATCTTGGCAGGTAATATATATCAACAAAGGTTACAGCTAATCTTCCAAGGACTTGGCCATTATCTCAATTTTCTCAGGGACCCCTAAAGATGTCTTCACTCACAGATAAAAGGAAGCAGTCTAGTGAAAAGGGCTGCCACATTCCCAAGAAGTGGGGTAGCTGGTTGTTGGTTATTTGGTGGGTTATGGTTATTGGTTATCTTTTAGGGGAATATAGGAATATAGGATAAAGACAACTATTAATCTCAGATATTTTGCATTGGCATGGATTTTGGCATGTTGATACAAATTTAAAGTTATTTTTGTTATACTGTATATATGTTTCTACTCTGGTTTGTTATGTCATTGTGCTTATGCAGCTCATTTAAAAATGCAGTATATAATTAAGAAATGTGGTTAGTAATTATCTAATTTATAATAATCAAACTTGAAGTCACATTAGTTATGTTTTCAAGGCTAAACAGGTATACTTTAGACAGATAGATGATTGTCAAACACTTCAAAGACCTACAGAATATAGCATTTAAGATGTTTAATAACCTAAGGTTTTTCACAACAATGAGACACATCTGCTCCTGGCAACACCAATTTACTTCATAAAAGGATGATGGGCATCGAAGAAACTCCATATGGAGTTTGCTTTCATTGTGGCAAAACTAGCCATTTGGGCAAGAAACTGCTCTTGGCTTGGCTGCTAATGGTATGCTGTACAGACTGAACCAGCAGGACACAGGAAAAAGACTGTTGAATTTTGTCAAGACAAGGCAGGACAGTCCTGTGAGATTTCTGCTTTACAGAAAAGTGTGCCAGATATTCCCCAGAACACAGAGGAAAGCAACTGATGATCTTTGCCAGTATAAGATGGGACATTCCTGCAAATTTCCTTCTTCAATGAAAAGTCTACCACATATTCTAGGCCCGTAGGCTGACAATGGCTGCCCCAACATTGCAGAGGAACTTTGGATGACTATTCTGGCAGACAGATGTCTCTGTTGTTAGGTAATATTACTTTCTTCTAGGGTTGTTGATGGAGTTAAACAATAAATAAAATTATAGTTTTCCTTAGTTATAATAGAAATTAAATCAGATATAAAACTTTGGAATCACTAAGATAAGATAGATATTGTATTATTTTCTCTGAATTTGCTAAATACAAATGGACTGAATATTATAAATATAATTTTTACTTGATAACTGTTTTTGTAGGTATTTTTACTATGTCAAAACCTTTTATTTTTATTAAGACAAAAAGGGGGAAATATTGTGGGACATCAGTCAAAGATGTACTACATTCATTTATGCTGTAGAATATTTGTTTAACGATGTGAAGATGTGTTCCATTCTTTCATGTTGCATTTGTTTAGCTCTGTAAAGCTGTGTTACTTGGCCTGTCTAAAACACCTGATTTGTCTAATAAAGAGCCGAACAGCTAATAGCTAGGCAGGAGGGAGGAACAGGTTGGGCTGGCATGCAGAGAGGATAAATAGGAGAAGAGGGAAGAGGGAGAAAAGTGGGAGAGAAGAATCAGCCTCCCAGCCACACAGCCAGCCAAAGTAAGAAAGAAAGAGGTATACAGAATAAAGAAAGGTAAAATTCCAGAGGCAAAAGGCAGATGGGATAACTTAACTTAAGAAAAACTATCTAGAAACAGGCTAAGCTAAGGCCAGGCATTCATAAGTAAGAATAAGTCTCCATGCATTTATATTGGAGTGGGTGCAGGCTCCCAGAGAGTAAAAAAATAAACTACAAGGATAGGTTGTAGAATATGACTGTAAAAATCTATAATCCTTATCATGTTGTGGTAGCTTGAATGTAATTGGCCCCCATAATCTCATAGGTAATGGCACTATTAGGAGGTGTGGCCAGGTTGGAACAGGTGTGATCTTGTTGGAGGAAGTATGTCACTGTGGAGGCCAGATTTGAGGTCTCATATATGCTGAAAATACCACCCAGTGTCTCAGTTCATTTACTGTTGCCTTCTAATCAAGATGTAGCCAGCACCATGTCTGCCTGCATACGACCATGTTCTGCATGAAGATAATGAACCAAACCTCTGAAAATGTAAGCCACCCAATTAAATGTTTTTCTTTTATTAGAGTTGCCATTGTCGTAATGTCTCTTCATAGCATTAGAAATCCTAAGACACAAGTTGTCTTCACTTTAGCCTCAGACAGACTCTTTGGACAAGGGCAAAACCAGCCACAGTTTCAAGCCTTTGGGGGCCAGGGAGTAGAGTGTTTGGTTTGAAAGAATGACCCCCAAAGGGAGTGGCACTATTAGGGGTATGTGCTTGTTAAAATGGGTCTTGTCTTGTTGGATGAAGTGTGTCACTGTGGAGGTGGGCTTTGAGGTTTCGTATATGCTCAAGATACTGCTAAGTGTTGGAGACAACTTCTTGTTGCCTGCAGATGTAGGACTCTCTGCTATTTATCCAGCACCATGTCTGCCTGCACACTGCCATGTCCCACCATGACAATAATATACTCGACCTCTGAACTGTAAGCAAGCCACCCTAATTAAATATTTTCCTTGATTAGAGTTGCTGTGGTCATGATATCTCTTCATAGCAATAGAAACTCTAACTAAGATATATATATTCAATATAACATTTCACTCAGTTCTGGGGGATAATTTTCTGGGTTGTCAGATATTTCACATTCCATTGAATTGTTTTTCCCTCCATCATAACAGTAAGCCCTCCTTGTGAAGAACACTGTGCTTGAGCAGCCATAAATAGGCATGTGGGTTGTGATGGTCATAAAGAACACTGTAGCCTATGTACAAGTTTGCTGAATACTGGGATCTTGTTTTAAATGGGGTTAGTCATGAGCATCTATCTATCTGCCTTTTAAAAACTTTAAGAAGGGATCTCATGTGGTTAAGCTTGGCCTCAAACTTGATGTGCAGGTAAACATGATTGCACCTCTTTTCTCCTGCTTCCATCTGCCAACTGCTGGGATTACAGGTCAATGCCATTGCACCAAGTTTATGGTGCACTGGAACTCGAACTCTCATATGTTGCTTGAGTTTTTCTGCCTGGCCCACAGTCAGGGCAAATCTCTCTCACCCGCCAGTCCCAAGCCGCTTGGTGTCAGGAGTGGGATAAAAAAAAGGTGATATATACAGTATAGAAACAAATACATGGTTTTAAAAAATAAAGTCTTTAAAGAGACAGTAAAATTAATATAAAAAATAAGCCACGTAGAGATGACTATTACACAGAGAGTCTGGATTGTGTTGTCTTTGGGATTCTTAACTACAGAGAGATATTTGATTATAAAGGAAGCTGAGTTAAACCAGTATGTATATTTTAAAGATACTTTGACTTCAAAATTTGGATGTAAGGATATGTTGCTTTGGAAAAGAGTCTCTTTTGTTTCCACAGAAAGCGAGAGGCTATGGATTTGTTCCAGAGTAAGATACATCAGGTTTGACCAGCCAAGACCCCCTGAAAGGTCTCCGATGACACCATGGCCCAGATGATCCAACATCCAGAACCGTTTCAAGACAACTGGCTCAGATGATACAGCCTCACGGACTACTCCATGATCCTAAAATTTTCTTTGTTTCCCCAGAAGATACAGCGCCCCCCTCCAGCAGGAAGTAGTAAGAGAAGCTACGCCCAAATTCCCAAATATACCAAGCTGACTTTGGAGATGTGTAAAGGTTAAAACCTTCCTTTTTAAGAAAAGAAAAGGGGAAGTACTGTGGGATGGTCTGTATGTCAAATGTGTTGCTGATTGGTCAATAAATAAATCACTGATTGGCCATTGGCTAGGCAGGAAGTATAGATGGGACAAGGAGGAGAATAGAGCTGGGAAGTGGAAGGCTGAGAGGAGACACTGCCAGCCGCCATCAGGACAAGGAAGATGTAAAGTACCGGTAAGCCACAAGCCACGTGGCAAGGTATAGATTAATAGAAATGGATTAATTTAAGCTGTAAGAACAGTTAGCAAGAAGCCTGCCACGGCCATACAGTTTGTAACCAAAATAAGTCTCTGTGTTTACTTGATCGGGTTTGAGCGGCTTGGGACTGGCGGGTGAGAGAGATTTGCCCTGACTGTGGGCCAGGCAGAAAAACTCAAGCAACACTCATATATTCTAGGCAAGCACTCCACCACTGAGCTGCTCACCCTGGCTCATATGTACATATTATGCATTCAGATATATGTATCTATGCATATCAGAACACAGTCTAGTAGGTGCTACCACTGAGTTTGTGTGTGAAAATACTATGAGACCAGAGACCAGGTGGCACTGTGCTATTTGACAGTTGAATGAGATATCCAAGCCATACAAGATATTCATCAGCTGGATAAAAGAATTCAGACCATATGTGGCAACAGGTCCAGCAGCTAGCATGAGCCACATATTGAAGGTGAAGACATATGCTTCAGTGTAGAGTATATGGGCCAGAGTGAAGATGGTTATTTTATCAGTAGGTTAAGACTGAACAGGCTTTTGTAGGTGAGAATATTTGTCATGTTTCACAAAATGTCATCTGTGTGAGTATGTCTTTCATGAATGCAGACATGTAGGGCTGTCCGTGTGCACCAGTGGACAAGTCAGAGGTGGATGATGGCTGTTTTCCTTGATCACTTTCCACTTTACTTTTTGAGACAGAGTCTCTTACTGAACTTCATGCTTACCATTTTGACAAGATAGGCTGGGCAGAAAGGCCAGAGAACCTCCTGTCTCTGATTCCTTTGTGGTAGGATTATAGGCACATGCTGCCATGCCTGACCTTTTACATGGGTTCTGGGCTTCTGAACTCAGGTTTGCATGCTTATACAACAAGTCCTTTACTGACTAAATCATTTTTCGTCCCACAAAATTTCATCTTTTAGTTTATTATTAGTTAAGGAGTTAAATAACTACTTAAATAACTATTAGTCATTTCCTTAGCAAGACATCAATCAATTTTGAGCATCAATTGCTGAAGGAGACTCTTCATAGCACCATCTGTCAGACAGATGGGACACACTATACCCTGGGTTTGAGATACAAGGCTCTATGTCTGTTCTTCAGGGCCTTAGTAGTTGCTAACATCTGTACTCTATTTCTCTATCCAACGTCTTCTTGGTATGACACTCTGTGATCGTGACTACATTCATGACTTAAGAAGAAGATTGCTGAATGAACTCATTTGGACACTAGGAGGACAAAAAACTCTTTCTCTGTGATGCCAGCTCTTTCCATGGATCCTATTACTCAAGTTCCGCCAGGGTAGGTTCACTCGCGGTAGGACAACTGCATTTCTGACATGGCCCTGTCCCCCTCCCTCGCAGCACATCTCTGATCTTTGTTCCTGGCAATCTTCTCAACAGAGCTCTAAGCAGTGAAACTTTTGATGGAACTTCCTTCTCACCTTCCTGCAAAATACCATTTCTAAGCCTTGCAATTTCACCTCCTTTCTTTCATTCTAGTTTTGATACTCAATTGCTAAAATTTATATTAGGAGTTCTTCTTAAATTGGGTTTTATAAAGATCTGACAAAAGTTGTTAATAAATAAAGTCTCATCCCCATTCCTAAGGAATACATTATTTTAGAAATAATTTTTAGCTTTCTGAAGTATGAGTCAGTCAATGTGAGTGACTTGGAGTATGATTTTTACCTTTGGTTTAAAATTCACAACATAATTAGGTCATGGTTTCCTGTGTTGATATTTGCTCCACAGTGATTCTGATAGCTGATAGTTTAATTGAATTTTTATGTGTCTGAAACAGATGCTATATGCCAACTACCCCATCAATGTGGAAATGCTAGTTATGAAAATTCAGAGGAGAGTGCCCTCTCATCGTTCATTCTCGTGATTCAGGGCTATAGCTGGGGCTCCAATTGACTCACTTAGCCGCAAACATGGACATTAATCACAGGAATTGTGTGTTTAATTATAAGTGGCCACCAAAATAGATATTTTAAAAAACATCCTGAAGTGTGATTCACGCTGTTTTAAGAATTTGTTTTCCCTACATAAAGGGCAGAAAATGAGTGGCTATGCTTTGTATTGGCCTGTGCTTGTTAAAAGAAAAACTCGGGATGCCAAAATTATTTTGCTCTTTCTCTTGATTAATGTCAAAGTATACTGTGTGTATTTTTGGTTTAATGACTGAAATTTTGGGGGCAAAACAGATGCATGCATCTTGAAGGATCAAAATAACATTACCATGAATTCTAATATAACATATGGAACACCTAGAATTTATAGTAATTATATGCAAACTTATAAATAATGGAAGAGACTTAATCACGTTGACCTTGCTCACATAAATAACAAGGCTGCCTTAAACTCAGTCTAATTGCCCCTTCATTATACAAAATCTTCAAACTCCTTCTCTGCTATGGGAATACATATAGGGAGCTGGGCTGCGGGGTTTCTCTCAGGACATATTATTCTTCAGTTCTGCCTTGCTACTTTGCTCCCTCTGCTCTTGGGTCCATTATCTCCCTCTCCAATCTGCATCTTATCCATAGGAATAACTCTCCCTTTTTCCCTCACAGAAGCTACAAGGACCTGGGAAGTTTTGTCATGTAGACTTACTCAGTGCCTAAGCAGGAGTACAGAATTGCAAATTCCAAATGTTCAGCCTGCATTGATGAGGGTTATCCTAAATGGTGTTAAACAATATCTGAGAAACAAGGTTTGTAACTTATAACTATCATGAAGATGATCTCAATTGCTTGTGGCTTGGGAGATGCTTCAGTTAGTAAAGTAAGTGTCTGCTGTGCAAATATGAAGACTTGAGCTTGGAGCCTCCGCACCCAGGTAAACGAAGCCAGGACCAGCAGCAGACCTGTAACAGCAATGCTCGGAAGACAGACAGGCAGACCATGGTGCTGACTGGCCAGCCTGCCCACCTGAATCAGTGAGCTCCAGGTGCAGTGGGAGAGCTTGTCTTCAGATAGAAGGTGGAGTTCTTTAACATCATATATACAACATTAAATTCTAATCTATGCAGTCATACACATAAACCCATTCGCACGTGCCTGCTTGTGCATGTGCGCTCTCTCTCTCTCTCTCTCTCTCTCTCTCTCTCTCTCTCTCTCTCTCTCTCTCTCTCTCACACACACACACACACACACACACACACACACACACACACACACATGTATACACACACTTTGCAGGCACATCACATGTATATATGAACATACCTATAAATACGTATCACATAGTATCATATATATATACCCCTCCCTCTATAAATTTTTTACATATTAATTTTGTTTTATGTGTATGCATTTTTTGAGTGCATGTGTATCTGTGTACCACAAGCATGTGTGATGCCTGAAGAGACCAGAAGAGGTTGCATCCCCTGGAATTGAAATTATAGATAGTTGTGAGCTGCCATGTTTGTGCTGGAAATTAAATCCAGGTCCTCTGGTAGGGCAGCTTGTGCTCTTAACTGCAAAGCTACCTCTTCGTCACCCTCAAAACATTTTTTAAATGATCTGAGTCTCAAAGATAAAATGTAACACATTAAAGATGTAGTTAAGATGTGTTGCATTGCTTATATAGTAAGAAAAATAAATTTAGGAGAAATAAAAATTAAAAAAAAAAAGCTGAGGTAGAATAAGAATGCCCCAAGTCTCTGGTTAAACACTTGAAAGATATGTCTGATCTGCAGAAGGATCCACCCATCCATGTGGAATGAGAAACTTTTGTCTTTAACTCATATGTATAGAGTGTATACATATGCATACTTGTGCCAATGATTATGCATGTATGTGTACAAACATACACGCATATATACATGTTTACAAAACTTAGTAACTAAAAAATGGCTTAAATGATAAGAATACCAGCAATTTTGTGGCTATGAAATAGCTTCTCAGTATTTTTGCTATTTTTAGTGTTCACTGAAATGAAGGCATTACTTCAGAATGATTAAATAGTTAGTGGAATTCATAACGTTAGATAAAAGTCATAGTAACACAGCATGATCACTTGTATGTGCAATAGATTAGCATATTATATTAGTCAAGGTTTACTAGATAAATAATAAAATTAATATGTATATATTCATTCATATATATATCATTCATATATATATATATATATATATATATATAATTCACATGCACACATATGCACACAATTTACTAGAACTGCTTATAGGCTGTGGTACAGTGGTACACTGGTTCAACGATAGCTGTCTACCAGTGGAAGGTCCAAGTAGTTGTTCAGTCCACAAGGCTGAATGTCTCAGCTGGTCTTCAGTATATGCCAGAGTCCTGAAGAAGTAGGCTCTAACTCAGGGAAGGAATGAACTAACCAGCACGAATGAGAGCAAATGGACAGAGAGCAAGCTTCCTTCTTCCCTGTCCTTTAAATAGGCTATCAACAGAAGGTGTAGCCCAGATTAAAGGTGGGTCTTCCTCTCTCAAAAGATTAAAAGTGGATCTTCCTACTTCAGATGATCTAATTAAGAAAAATGTCCCTCACAGGTGTACCCAGACATTTGGGTGGGGTATAGTTAACAGCCAATAATAGCCATCACACATGTGCAGGCTGATTTGGTTTGAATTCTGTTGTGTATATTTCAACTCAATACCATGGACGCTAGGTATCAGAAACTATTCATGTGCCCTGGTCTCATACCTCTGCTGTGGGGGAGGAGCCACTAACATCCAATTACTCAACTACCATTTGTTTCCTGCAGGTAGCCCACTATGGGGTGAACCGTAAAGAAGGCAATGCCACAGTTATCATAAAAGATTGCTGTTGTCCTGTTAACGGTCTGCATTTTTCATTTACGTGGCTTAAGCATGAATAAGTAATGGACGCAGACATATTGTTTCTCCCTCTCCATGACTTTGTTGTGAGCCTGCTTCTCTTATCTGTGGAATAAATTGATAAGTGCTGGAACAGAGGCTGCAGAATGAGCGATGAGAGCCAGGGTCCCATTAGTCTCACCTGCTATTCCCGCTGGCTCATAAGGCTTGTGCTGGAAGGGTTCCCTGAACTTATTACTAGCCACTGAACAAATACCTCTGGTTAACAGCAAAATTCATCAGTAAGCAAATGGGAAACAAATCAGCTTAGCAATAAAGTTGAAAAATAATCGCAGCCTGGTAGAGGAGCCTGCAAGGTGACTTTACAGTAAGAGCGAGCAAAAAATCACTGGGATGTGACTCGAATTTACACTGCGAATGACTGTCATGGGGCTGTACTGCAGAATGCCAAACGACTGTGTGATGATTGCGGTGCAGAAGCATATCTGAGTTTTCCAGCTACAGATAAGAATCCCAGGCGCCCCCTGGAAGCAGAGCCTCACGGTACTTTGTCTTGTGCTACTCCGGGGTGCATGTAGTGTGCTTCTGCTTCCTGAGGCACAGCGAGGAAACAGAGCAAACTCCATCTCCCTCCCAAGCGCTTCTTGAGATTCTGATGCGATGATGAACAGTGGTTAAACTTTGGTGCGCATTTTTATTGCCTTGGCATAATATGCATGCTTTCGGTGTATAATATACCGTCTTCTACATCTGCAGTGTCTATGCACCGGGTATTTTGAATTGCTTTTTTACCATGTCACCATGTTTCCCAACCACAGGTCTCATTGAGCCCTGGGATACTGTCTAGTTATACTTTTGTTTAGGGAATGACTTTGAGTTATTGACACATAGTTAGGTCTTACAATTTGATTGATTAGCCTGATCATCAGTATCTCTGTGGTTATTGATTTTATGTGATTTTTCAGTTTTGTACTTGATATTCTTAAGCTGTATATAATAAAATTAAGAAAGATGCTTCAAATACTGTGTGCCGGGTACTATTGTATATATCTATGTGTGCATGAATATGCAAACATATACATGAATATTATCTATCAACCTACCATTTATCTATTATATATCGATCAATTTATAGCCTACCTGTCATTGATCTACCTATTTATTATCTATCATCTATCTATCTCTTTACCTATCTATCTCTTTATATATCTATTTATCTTTCTATCTATCATCTATATATCTTTCAGTCATTTGTTTATTCATTATCCATCATCTATTCTTTTTGGGCAAAGACAAGAGAATATCAGAAGTTGAGGAAGTTGATGCAACTATTGGTTGCTATGAGGGAGAACATTAGTTCCCTTGGGAACTATGTGATGTAGTAAACAGCATATTAGAATTTAGAACTTAACTGAAAGATATTTGAATTTGTTTTATATTGAATGCTATCAAAACAGAGGCAGAGTTAGGGACTAATATTAAAGCCACAATTGACAATGAGACTGTGGTCTCTCAGCTATAAGAGAAAGGTATGACACTGTAACCTATACAGTGAACTTGGTTTGGACAAAAATCAGGATTTAGCTTCATTTTTTTCTTATTTTATCAGTCTCTGAAAGACTTTATGTGATGCTGATCTTCTGAAAGATTTTTGTGCTCACCAAGTGAGCAGCATGGTTTAGCTGGGCATGCCAACTTAGCTTCCGCATGTCAAGAGATGAAATTTTGAAATATATATATATATATATATATATATATATATGCTTGTATCATCTATCTATCTATCTATCTATCTATCTATCTATCTATCTATCTATCTACCTGTCATCTATCAATCTGCTAATCATCTATCTACCTATCATCTATTTATCTATCCATCCACCTAACAATCATCTATCTACTCATCTATTTTCATCTATCTACTTGGTATACATCTATATTCTATCTATCTATTGCCATTGTCATCATCATCATCACCATCATCATCATCTATATATCATTGTCTGTATATCCTCATTAAATAACCACAACAAGCCAGGATCTAGGTCCATTGGTGCAATATAGTAATCCCACCTACTCAAGATGCTAAGGAGGAGGATTGCAATTTCATTGCCAGCCAGGGCTACAGAGTAAATTCTTGACCAGTTTGAATAACTTAGCAAGACTCTGTCAAGAAATAAAAATGTAAAGAGGGCTTGTGATATAGATCAGTGATACAGCACTTATATAGCATGAGTGAAACTATGGGTTCATTAGATTCAGTCATAAGCAACGCCAAGCACACACATACACACATGGGAGTGTCCATAATGAAAATGTAGAAAATGAATTGTTGTGGGATATTTGTACACTGTGTGAAGATGTACTGCTATGACTGGTGTAATAAAAGCTAAATGACCAATAGTCAGGCAGGAAAGTATAGGCAGAACTTTCGGGCAGAGAGGAAACTCTGGGAAGAAGAAAGGCAGAGTCGCCAGCCAGACTATGAGGAAGCAGGATGGACAGCACAGAGGTGAAGTAACAAGCCTCGTGGAAGAACATAGATTAAAAAAAAAAAAAACATGAGTTAATTTAAGTTATAAGAACTAGTTAGGAACAAGTTTAAGTTAAGGAAGAGCTTTCATAATTTTTTCTCTTCCTTCTTTTATTTGTATATCAACATTATTGGCAGATATAAAGATACATGAAGTAAATGTTACATAGTGTTTTACAGGGCTTGAAAGATACATATATACAATTTGTGTGGTAGAAACAAACAAGAGGAGAAAAGTAGAAATGTTACAATGAAGTGAGCTTTCATAATTAATAACAAGTCTCTGTGTTGTCATTTGTGAGTTGGTGGCCCAAAGAAAAATCCTAACATAACGAACAACTTGCTCAAAATGTTAGAATCAACAAACAAAGGAACTGGGACTCAGACTCTAGTCCATAATAAGCATTACTCCAAAATCATTGACATGAATCAACAAATCAGTCATCCACTCTTCCATCACATACCAAATGGGCCATTCATGCTGACTCCCTCCACGGAGTACCACAACAGTCATTTAGGAGGACAGCAGATTGTCCTGACTTTGTGACCATAGGGATTTGAGTAAAAGAGAGACATAAAGGAATTTAATTGTTGTTCTAAGGATGAAGCTAATCTATCCACACTCAAATTTAAATGTGCTTAACACACAGCACAGTGCAGTAACAGAATCCCTGAGTATAAGCTGGATAGTTTGTGTTGTCCAGCTTCTTTGCAGTGGCGGAGAGTCAGGACACAGGAAGAGAGGCACATTGCTTTGGCCATGAAAAGAGAGAGAAGAAAGTAAAGACAGTCTGGAAAGTGGTATGATGACAAGGGTAGGGAACATGGATTGAGAGAGAAGAAATACCGTCTGGACATCTGCTCATTTCCCAAGGACTGTAAGAACAGGAATCCCCAGCACATAGCAGAGGGCACAGTTAGTGTGCCTTTGGACTTTGCAGTTGGTATGTTTCATGGGAGACTGATTACTGTGGTCTTATGTGAGCTCCTTCCTCCTAGAGACAGGCATATATGCTTCATCAGACAGGGAAGGGGTACATGGTACCAGATTAGAGAGAAGCCTCCTTTCCTGCTGGATGCAAACAGCAGGAAGAATAACAACCTTACATTTGTGACATGTGGCCTCAGCTCAGACAGAAAACAAAACAAAAACCTCTTCTTTTAATATCTGAACACAGTCTATCCAATTTGATAAAATCCCAAGTCAAAATCAAAAGAAATAGCCAAAATGATAAACAAATTGAAACAAGTGCCACACTTCATAGGTGTACAATAAGTTTGGGGCTTTTTTTTTATTTAATTTCTGCCTTCTTCATCTATCACTTACTTAGTGAGCGTTCTTTGGGCATGGTGCCAGGCTTGGGGACAAGATGATGGATGAGGCGGTTGAGTTCTCTGCTGGTTAGTAAGTGGGCCCCAGACACCGGGTCATTTCCCTGATTCAAAGAGAACAATCCATGGAATCTTAAATGCATGTGAAGAGCGCACCTGAATGTGAGATTGAATGTGCTGTGCTTCCTCAAGTCAGGCGGTAGTGCAGCTGTCTGCTTAGCTACTTAGAAGAAAGAAGGTCGCTTTTGTCTTGTTGCGTTTCCACAGTGGGCCATTTATACTGTATGCTTCTTCAGGATTCCAGCCCTGTTTATCTTCCTAGGACTACGTTCTGTACGCTTATTCTCATATTTCTCTGCTTTTGCTTTCCAATCCTTTCCTAGGACGTAGATCAGATCACAGTTGGACCAATTCTTCATCAGCTGTCTGGAATATCGCAGTTGCTCAGTAAAGGAAAATAGTATATTGTCAAAATAAAGCAGTTTCTTAGCTCAGGTGGCTAGCTCTTCTGGAGGGCTGCTGCTGGACACTCAGGGTCTGCTTGAATGGTCTAGAGGGAGGATGGATTAGCTGACAGGCCTCAGACTTTCCCATCCAAATTAAATCTTCTAAATGACCACATAAAGAAATTTCCCAAGCACCCAGAAATGGTCAGTAAGTACAGCTATAAAGGAGTATTCAGGGATTTTGTTTCCCAAACTAAAGAAAGCAGGAGCAGTGTGCTCTGATACCATCACTCCTTTAGATTTAATTTCTCATTAGAGAGACATTTCAGAAAGTCTAAAGAAAGCTTTCAGTGGCCTGACACGTAGTGAATATACACTATTGTGCTCCTAAAGTGTTTGTTCCTGTCAGAAAACATGAGGTATGGGTGCCTTTGTTCTGCTGATCCACTTCAGATATCCCTTGCATTGTCTCAGGAAAGCTTTCCTAGTAGGTTCTTGCTCACTGTCTTCTCCATAATGCAGCAGTTACAGAGCAGGTGGGCTTAAGAGTACTTATTTTGATAAAAATGAGTCATGGACTCAGTTTTAATCATTGAACTTTCTATGTTGATAGTTACCTACAGGACTGTGATGTGGGCAATGCTTAAGAACTCCAGCACCTGAAGTTGGACAAGTCAGACTTTTGAAGAAGCACCTGTAGTCACAGTGAAAAATCAAACAAAACACAGAAAACCACCCCACACATATAAGTTTTTGCACACACACACACACACACACACACAGAGAGAGAGAGAGAGAGAGAGAGAGAGAGAGAGAGAGAGAGAGAGAGAGAGAGAGAGAGGGAGGGAGGGAGGGAGGGAGGGAGGGAGAGAGAGAGAGAGAGAGAGAGAGAGAGAGAGAGAGAGAGAGAACAAGAAGCAAACCAAACATTAATAAAAATGCAAACCTCTATAAAAGGCAGTTTTACCCTCTATCTCCAGCAAAGTATATACAAAATCATATGTAGTTTATGTTGTAAACCTGTATTTGTTTTAAAATACAAAATTGGGTCATCTTTTAAGGCTGAGAGACCTTAGCTCAGAGCATAGATAGATATAGTCAGGTCAGTAAAACTGGGGAGCCAGCAACTTGCTAGCCTATGTTAATGGAATACCTGTCACTGAGGTTGTCATTAGTAAAGGAAAGGACCTCAACATTGTTGTGATTGCATTTTAACAGCAGTCCTATGTGATGAGAAAAAGATGAAAATGACGTACTACTATAATGAATTATCAACTGAGGCAGGGTAGTATCATAAGAAACAGTGCAGTAGAGTTTTTCCTGTTTATTACAGTAGCAAATTCATCTGATCAAAATTCTAAATACTGTCCCCTAAGAATCCCCTCTGTGTGTGTGTGTGTGTGTGTGTGTGTGTGTGTGTGTGTGTGTGTGTGTGTGTGTGTGTGTGAACATGTATACCTGTGGAAGGTGAACAGTGGGTATCCTCTCTACCTTACTTTTTTTTAAACAGGGTATCTCAATGAACCTGGAGCTCATTGATTTAAAACTGGGTGGATAATGGACTTCGGATCTTTGCCCACCTCTGTCCCCCTGACCTTGTTACATATACATACTGCCATGTCCTGCTTTTACATGGTGCTGGGGATCCCAACTCTGGTCCTCATTTGAATGCATTAGGCACTTTACCTACTCAGCTATTTTCCTACCTCCCTCAATATGTACACTAAATATCACAGGAGAAGAATGTGAATGGACCCCATACACAGGATCCTATTAGGTGTGGATAAACGGCTTTCTGGTGAAGTACTTACATGTTCCCAGATATCAAATTTGTCCTTCCTTCTTCCTTCCTTCCTTCCTTCCTTCCTTCCTTCCTTCCTTCCTTCCTTCCTTCCTTCTTCTATCTCTTCTTTCCTCCCCCTCTTCCTTCCCTTCTCTATTTATTTGTTTTATAGGTGGTGGTATTATTTTTCCAGGATGACAACTTATGGGCTCAAATGATCCTCATGCCTCAGCTTCCCCTGTGCTGAGAGTACACAGAAGTCTGGTTTCCTCTGAATATTTAATGACTCATCTGTGTTTGATTCGTGTTTTTAGTTGGGCAGTAAGCTTTTTGTGGGATTGGTAATAGCTATGTTTCCATATCTCAGCATGATGCCTGGTATTTGTGAAAATTCAAAATCAATAAATTAATGAGTGAAGGAATAATTGAATTAGAAAGGCTTTGAGTCCAAGTTTCTCCTGTGAAGAGACACCATGACTGTAGCAGTTCTTACCAAGTATTTAATTGGGGCTGCTTACAGTTCAGGTTTAGTTCATTGTCATCATTGGGGAAAGCATGACAGGATGAAGGCAGACATGGTGTGGAGAGGTAGCTGAGAGTTCTCCATCCAGATTGCCAGGCAGCAGGAGGAGACAGGGAGCCACTAGGACTGGCTTGAGCTTCCCACATATCAAGGCCCATCCCACAGTGACACACTTCCTCCAACAAAGCCACTGTGCATAGAAAGTAGAAATTTAAGATCGAATGGAACCATAGTGACTAGAGCTAATACTCCACTATACATTCAAAATTGCTGAATAATCTCTACTGTCTATTGATCCTTAACATTTTCATAGCACCTAAAAATGAAGACTTGATGTTAATTAGATTGATGTGTATTACAAAGGACATACACTTCAAAGCTTTGTGTGATGTACAATAAATAAGCAATGTTATTTGATAAAACAAATGTTGGATCTCTTGATACAAAAAATAGTTTAAGCATTGTAATTATCACCCTTCATAGTGGTAGTTTATTGGAAGGAAGGAATGCTTACCATTAAAATAGTGCTTCTGGCACTATATGGATAAAAGTGGTTCAGAAAGATATGGCCTTAAGAACTTCCACTTTCTTTACAAGGACCCTCTCCATCTCCCCAGCACTCCATTTCCCTCCTCATCCCTACCCTCATGATACTGTTGCATTTAGTCACCAACCACAATCCCAGTGTGTCCACACTGAGGAAGAGCAGGCCTTCAGGCTGTGACATGGGCCATAACAACATATTTCATTACCAGTGTCTGAACAAGCTACTGATATCTGCTCAAACCATCACTCCATCTTCATTTACATGTCTACAAAGTTGGAATACTGCTGCATCTTTGGGTTTCATTAATGGGAATGGCACCCATCCTAATTTCAATAAGCAAAAATATTACTTGCAGGTATGAGTGAGGGTTCTTCTGTGATTTTTCTTGAGTTTAGAGCAAACATCTGTTTACTCCAGATATGCTACGTATAAAAGAACAAAGGGATAACTTTACCCAAGTCTAGCTTAGTGAACTGGTGAGCTTATTTGTAGTTCAAGTTTTCCTGTGTCCACCTGGCTCCTGCATCCTTGCATTTCTGCAGCTGCTCAAACCCAAATAAACACACACAGGCTAATATTTAAAATTGCTTGGCCATTAGCTCAGGCCTACCATTAACAAGCTCTTACACTTAAACTCAGCCCATTTCTGTTAATCTATATGTTGCCACGAATTCTGTGGCTTTACCTATGTGCCTGCTACATGCTGCTCCCTGGACGGCGGACTGGTATCTCCTCTCAGCCTTTCTCTTCTCACAGTTCTCTTCTCTGTTTGTCCCACCTATACTTCCTGCCTGGCTACTGGCCAATCAATATTTTATTTATACAGAGCGATATCCACAGCACTTATTGAGATTACATATAGGAACATAGGTGACCCCAAAGCAACTGGATTTCCACAAAGGCCACTCCAGCAGGTGTGACAACTCATAAAAGCTGTATCCTTGGAATTCTGTGCTCAATTTGCAAGAAGTTCCACTGAATAATGTCTCCTCTCTACAATAATTATTACAGCTTGTATAATGTTGGGTATGCCCTGTGAATCTTGTTAACTTTCCTAAATCTTTTAAGTTTCACTTACTTCCTGAATTTTATGAGGCTCTCATGTTCCTCTGTTGTTGTTGTTGTTATTGTTGTTGATGATGGTGGTGGTGGTGGTGGTGGTGTGTGTGGTGGGGGTTAAGGTTTCAGTTCCTCAAGTGAAATCCCTGAATACACCTGCAAAAACAAAAATGTGTAAAGCTATGAAAGGATCTAGAAGAATGGAAGCTTGTACAGAATCTGGGTAGAGCAAGCTAATCAGTTTCACCAGATAAGTATCAGGGGGAAGAGTCAGTCCTCCAACAATACATATACTCAATATCTTATTGGAAAAAGTGAATGATGAACCATGTAGCCTTCCACCCAATGGTGAAGTCATACCTTTGTATCTGGTCCACAAAGACTGCCCAGAGGTAAAGGCCCAGTTCTAAGAAACAAAAGATGGAGTATTCTTTTCAGAGAAAGGAAACAAGCAAAAATTCAAGAAAAAGAATGCATCTTAGTATGCCAGCCTTTGCTGACTCCCCAAGGGAGGACTTACCCCTTATGAAGAGTGGATGGGGGGTGTGGTGGGGGGGAGAAGGAAGAGAAGGAGAAGAGAAGGGAGGGGGAACTGTGGATGGTATGTAAAATGAAAAAAATCAAATAAAAAAAGAAAAAAGGAATGCACATGACCTATGAATGTGTAATTGGTGCCAATTCACACAGACACACTAACAGATTAGCTTCAAAAGGAACATAAATAGCAACAAAGTGATGATGATGTCCTTTCTCCATCTGAATTTTATTCCCTTGTTAAGCCCCCTGGACCCTCCTTCAGGCTACTTGTTCTAAAAGCAAATAATTTGTTTCTTTTTTATGTATTAAAATACAATAAGATAAAAGAAAAAACTAGCACATCAAAATTGGAAAAGGGAAAAGAGTCCAAGAGGAGCAAAAACCAGAGATCCAGTCGTTTGTACACTCAACAATCCCATAAAAAAACAACCTCCAAGAAAAACTAATGGAAGCCATAATACATGTGCAAAGGACCTGTATGGTAAAAAAAAAAGAGAGAGAGAAGAAAAATATAAATAAAAATAATAAGAAAAAATTTTAAAAAGGAAGAGCCCTGACATAAAATTATGAGATAAGAAACCTCTGACAAGGACATTGAATTAATTTCTGTTGACCATCTACTGCTGGAAATGGAGCCTAACATTAAGAATAGTTTGCTTCACCAATGAGACCAGTTTGGAGAAAATTAAATTTTTGTTTCCAAATGGTTATCAATTGGAGATTACTTCTGGGTAGAGATGGTGGCATGTGTCCACTTGTACTTTCAGTACTATGAGCCCAACTGGTGCAGACCCATGCAGGCTCTCTGTGTGCTGCCTCAGACTGTGAGTTCGTATGTGCATGACACATGCTGATTTATAGGGTGCTGTTTTCTTGGTGTCCTCTATCCCCTCTGGCTTTTATATTATTTCTGCCTCTTCTTCTTCAGGGTTCCCTGAGCTCTGAGGGGAGGGATTTGATGGAGGCATCCTGTTCAGGACTGAGTGTTTTAAGGTCTCTTACTCTCTACATAATGCCAGGCTGTATGTCTCTGTGTTTGTTCCCATCTGCTACATGAGGAAGTTGATGATGGCTGAGCAAGGCACTGATATATAAGTATAGCAGAACATCATTGGGGTCATTTTCTTGTTATTTTTTATTTCATTTGTATATTTTTTAGAACAGCAGCATTTGGTCTTACCCTCGGTTTCTGAGCTATGCAGTCTCAGGCTCTTGGTCACCCAAGCAGTGTCAGGTATGGGTTCTATCTAATTGCACGGGCCTTCAGTCAAATCAGGTATTCTTTGGTTACACCCACAGATCCTCTGCCACTAATGCACTAGCATATGTTGCAGGCAAGACACCATTTCAGATCGAAAGTTTTTGTTGTTACATTGGTATTTACATTTCTCGTTTGGTAGTCAGCAAAGTCCCCTCCTGTACCAAAGGTGCTAGCATGTAGGAGTAAAGACTCTATGTAGGCAACAGCTTAATTTCTCCATGTGTGATGACTTGTGGAGATGTTGTCTTCAGCAATATGGCCTTGCCATCAGTTTGTAGAGAACAACCTATAGCCTTGACAACAGCCTGGGTTATACGAGGGTTCCCTTTGGCCAACAACCCAATTGGATATTGGAAGCTTCATTTGGTGACAAAAGATGGCCAGCTGGGGCTCTGACTGTCCCATTATTTGGCAATGGCATTTAGATAGCCTTTATACATGCATGTATTTTAGGAATCTTCTATTGTTTCAGGTTTTCATACTACCTTCAACGGCCCTTAACTTTAGCTGTCCCTTCCATATTCCCTCTCTCATCCTTCTCTTCTATCTCTCTTCCACTTGATCATTCTATTCCAGTCTATCCCCATTACTCCTAACTATCTATTTTATTCCCTTTCCTAGGAAGATCTATTTGTCCTCTCCTAGCCCTTTACTTTATACTGAACCTCTGTGGTTCTACTGACTGTAACTTGGTTATCATTGACAACACCTAATACCCACATATTACTCACATACATGCCATATTTGTCTCACTGGGTTTGTGTTACTTGGCTCAGATGATTTGTTCTAGCTCCGTCCATTCACCTGCAAATTTCATTTTTAATGATGTAGTAATACTCCATGGTGTAAATGTATCACATTTTATTTGCCTATTCTTCAATAGAGGGACATCTAGTTTTTTTTTTTCCAATTTCTGACTCTTATGAGTAGAGCAGCAATGAACAGAGTTGAACAAGGGTCTCTGTTCTCTGTGGAATGAAGAAGTAGTCTTGTGTATATGGCCAAGAGTGGTATAGCTGGATCTTGAGGTAGATCAAGTCTCATCTTTCTGAGGAACCACTACACTGGTTTTCAATAGTGGCTGTACAAGCTTGCACTCCCACCAGCAATGGATGACTGTTTCTTCCTCTTGCTCCACAACTTTGCTAGCATGAGCTGTCCCTTGTTTTACTGATTTTAGCCATTGTGATGGGTATATGATTAAATCTCAAAGCAGTTTTGATTTGCATTCCCCTGATTACTAAGGATGTGGAACATTGTCTTTAGGTGTTTCTTAGTGTATAAATTTCTGCGTTTGAAAATTCTGTTTAGATCTGTACCTTATTTTTAATTGAGATGCTTTCTTATTACCTAGTTTCCTGATTTCTTTATATATTTTGGATATTAACCTCATATCACATGCACAGTTGGTAAAAATATTTTCCCATTTTTTAGGCTGCTAATTTTTCCAAATGATGTTGTCCTTTCCTGTGCAGAAGTTTTTAAGTTTCATGAGGTCTCATTTATTGTTGATCTTAGTGCCTATGCTGTTGGTGTTCTGTTCAGAAAGTCTTTTCCTGTGCTAATGGCTTCAAGGCTATTTCCCACTTTCTTTTCTATAATGTTCAGTGTATCTGGTTTTATGTTAAAGTCTTTGGTCCATGTGGAGTTGAGTTTTGTGCAGGGTGATAAGATGTTGTCTATTTGGATTCTTCTACATGTAGCTGTCCAATTTGACCAGCACAATGTGTTGAAGATGCTGTATTTTTTCGAGTGTGTATTTCTCACTTCTTTATAAAAAACCAGGAGCTCATAAGTGTGGCTTTATGTTTAGGTCTTCAATTTGATTTCATTGTACAACACATCTGTTTTTGTATCAATACCATGGTGTATTTATTACTATAGCTCTGTCACAAAACTTGAAATCAAGATGATGATACCTCCAGCAGTTCCTTTATTATTCAGGGCTGTTTTTAGCTATACTGGGATTTTGTGCTTCCATATGAAGCTGAAGATGGCCTTTTAAGATCTGTAAAGAACTGTGTTGGAATTCTGATGGGGATTGCATTGAATTGGTAGATTGCTTTTAGTAGGATGACCATTTTTATTTTATTAATCATACTAATCCATGACATGGGAGATCTTTCCATATTCTGATATCTTCTTCAATTTATTTATTCAATGTCTTAAAGTTCTTATCATACAAGTCTTTCTGTTTTATATTATTTGAGGCTATTGTGAAAGGTGTTGTTTCCCTGATTTTTTTCACAGTCTATTTGCCATTTGTATATAGAATGGCTACTAATTTTTGTGAGTTAATTTTGTATCCAGCTATGTTGTTGAAAGTGGTTATCAGATATGGGAGTTCCCCAGTGTTATTGTCTTCTAAGTGTTTATTTAGAATCTGGAAGACAGACTAATGACATCAAAGTAGCTCTGTCTCTCTGTCTGTCTCTGTCTGTCTGTCTCTCCCTCCCTCCCTCCCCTCCTTCCCCTTCCTCCCTCCTCCTTCTTTGCCCCAGTCATGCCTCCTTTAGGCAAAACTTCCTGGAAATTAAACATAGTTTACCAAATATTGATACTGAGTTACTCTACTGCTCCCTGGCTTCTGCTTCAAATACTGTTAGGGACTCGCACGGATTTCTATCCCACTGAATCTTTTCCCCCAACATTTTCTCCAGCCATCTGTGCTTATCAATAGAATAGACAATAGCCAACATATTCATAATGTGTTTTCACAGGTTCCTTCTTCTTATTCATCAACAATCTAGGAGGAAAGGAATATATCATTGCTGTCTAACAGAGAAACAAGAGGTTTGGAATTGTCATCTCACTAACCGAAGTTAAAGAAAATGCCTAGAGCATGATGAGTCAGAAAGTGTTCCCCACATCCTAATGAGAGGCCCCTATTGTGGTCAGGTCATATATATAACTTTAATTCTTCTCCTGTCACTCAGCATAACACCCGATGCAAAGATGCTCAGTAGGTTGGCATGAAGAACATTGCTCTCTTCCCTAATGTTCCCTCTCCAACCCTCAGCCATTCACTTGTCCTTCATTCTTGTCTCTCGTTCTCTCTGCTTTTAGTCAGCCATCAGCTTGCTAATGACATCTCTAGTTGTTTAACAGCTTGCTATTTATAGGCAACCTTTCGATATATCAGAGCACCTGATTTCATGTGAGTCTTTTAGTACTCCTGTGAAGCAGCTGTTATTTCTCCCCCTTTCCAGATGAGGAAATGACGACTCAGAGATCCCAAGTGTCTTCTTTAACATCACAAAAACAACATTTGTAAACCTTTGGAACCTAGGCATGTGCAAACTTTTGGAATTGGGACTTGAACACAATTGATATTAAGATAGTATACTCTGATTTTTTCTATTGTTCGCCTTATTTCTCACTTACCCATCAAAATGTGAGACCCACCAGGCCAGAGACCTCAATCTGAGGGCTTACCCACCTGTCCCCAGCTGTCTGCAAGCCAGAATTTTTTTCCCATGGAAAATTGTTGAACTGCACATCAGTAGTAATGCTTGGAAGAAAAATCATTTCCCATGTCTTTCATACACTATTATTGCCTAGATATTTTTTCCTAAGATATGGTATTTCCTTAGTCTAATTTTATTTCGGAATACTATTTTATGACATGAAAATTAATAGTCAAATATTTTTACAACTCTTGGCTTGATTCAGATTTTCTTTGTTGAGTACTCTTTGGAATGTCTGCCTGGGAACAAATGAGGTTCCTCCACTTGGAATGGTAAAGCAAGGGGTGGATATCCACTTAGCATAGTTATAGAGAGGACTCATATTTCCTGTCTGGAGTTAGGTTTGATTAGATCAAGGATTCTTTCCAACTCTAAGATTTATTAGCTTGACTTGACCAGTTACATACAGATTAGAAAAAATAAAAGCCCAAAGTGAGTGTGCTGTAAGTAGTGAAAACACATTAAAAAATGATTTATCCTGCTTGCTGAGAATCTATGTGTAGTATACACATCCGTAGGAGAAAAGAGTTTTGGAGCAAAATGGATTTTTCTTGAGTCACATGGGTAAAACTCTGACCTTGAAATAATACTTAATATCTGTAAACCTTCATTTTCCATTTAAACTTGCCTTTTTACAATTTATTTATTTATTTAGGGTTAATAACAATATATCTTCCATAGTCATCCAACTGATAGCTAATTCATGAAAGGTTTTATATCAGTTGATTGGCAGATGACTGCTACATTATAAATAGAACATAAAACACAGCAACCATGCAATGCGAATCCCAGGTTCTCTAAAACATTAACTTTTTGAGAGAACTGTGCATTTAGGAGAGCAAATTTTCTCCATATCTGTATACACAGCTACACAAGACTGATATCATGAGAATACAGCGGTCTCACTGGACACCACATTCAGAGGCCTCTGAACTTCAGCAATTATCCTAAACTTCCTTAATTTTATTTTCAGTCTTGTATTTGTGTGTGTGTGAAGTCTAGCAGGACAATAGACCCAAGGAGCTACATGCAATGTGAACATTTCCCACTTTTCATTGCCTCATCTGTACATAGTGCAGTTGAACATACAATATACAGGAGTTTGATAAGACCCACAGGCAAGAATGAAGTCTGGTGTGCAAAGGAACCTTGAGAGCCAAGAGGGACCACAAATTTCTTTCCAACCTGAACTTACTTTTGGAGTAGGATGTAGAGATATGCTAAAAAATACTAAGGATCAAGAGCTCCATGGTATCCTTAACTGTTCCTGTTATTCCCTACACTGGCAGCCAACACAGCTCTGAAAAGATGGCACTCAAAGAAGGGGAAAGAGCAGAAACTATGACCCAGTTTCCTTCCGATTTCTGACCATTTGCATTTTCAGCTTGGTCTTGCTAATCATTAGTCAGACTTATGACTAGAATGCTTTTCTCAACATTGCTTATAGTTAGTGCATCTCTGTGTCCCAGTTTCAGCCAATAGGATGGGGGGATGAGATGGGCACAAACAAGACTTTCTAATTTCTACTGATATTTTACCAAAGTCCAAGGTGACCTAGAAAAACACACTTTAAGGTTGTCAACTGATCTCTGTGCCTATATCCTGAATGGCTATCTAGTAAGAGATAATTTGGAAACTCTGGGCTCTGTAACATGTGACTAATGAATGAACTAATGTGTATTTGAGCACAGTGTAATTCTGAGTTGACTTATGGTCACCTGATTTAGAGTCCCCTTACCTTTCTCTAAAGTCTTATGCAAGTTTTCCTATCTTGCAGTTGGTAAATATGGCAGAAACTCATCAAATATTTCACATTTCTTTTTATGTCATTGCCCCATCTAAAGCAACTTTTAACTACAGTATGTTTGACTGGCCCACTATGTCTCTCTGGTACATATCATTCAGATTTATGCTATCCCACCATCTTCCTTGGCCACCAAACTGATAATACTGAGTTAATCAAATAAGACTTTCTGAGTAAGGCATCTGCATGGAGAGGGTGTCAAGGACTTAATAATCAATAAGGTAGTTGACGGTTTGTTAGGATATACTCAAGATAAAGGGTAAGGAGGCTGGAGAGATGGAATAATGGTTAAGGGTGCTTGCTGTTCTTTCAGAGGACTTGAGTTCAAGTCCTGGTGTCCATGTCTGGCAGTCCACAACCGCCTATGACTACAGCTATTGAGGAATCTAACAACTTCTGGACACAATACACACACACACACACACACACACACACACACACACACACACACTCCCCAAATCTTTAAAAAGATAAAGAGAAATTTTTTCTCTTGTTTCTTCAAACATGAAGAATGTCATGTAGAGGCAAGAACTGTTTTGAATTTTAGGAACAGCACATCTCACATTTAAAAATCTGATTCTGCTCTATTTACAAAGGGACCTGTAAGTTTGCCAGGTTTAAATAAGACACAGACGAAAGGATCGTTCATATCAAAGTAAACAGCCCTCCTTGGACCATAATACCTAGACTACCTAGAGCTGTTGACCATCCCTGCATGAGGAAACTTCCTGGACCTTCCACAAGACACTGGTGGGAAAGCCCGCTGCAGAGTCTGAAAGAGCCACAGAAAAGACATGCCTTCTGCAACAAACCTCCTCACTGTTCAAAAGTCAATCTTGCTGTGATGCCAGATTTAATGGAGGCTAAGTGCTTGGCTATGAGGCATTAGAAACTCTGTAACTGGAATTGTCCATCAGAGGTATTGTCTGACCCAACAAGTCCTGTTTTAAAGACAGAACAGTAGTAGTTGATTATAGTAAGGACATGGCTTATTAGTGATGGGCAAGCTGGAAGGACAAGATAAGCTATATGGATAGATATCACAGAGTCCCAAGTTACTGGAATCATTGTCTTAACATTTCTTCTACTTTACTTCCTAGCTTTGCTATGATAAAACACTGACCAAAAAATAACTTGGGGAGGGAAGGGCTTATTTGACGAATAGTTATAATCCACCATCAAGGGAAGCCAAGGCTGGAACTCAATCAGAGGCAGGGACCATGGAGATATGCTACTTACTGGCTTCTTCACCATGGCATGCTTAGCTTGCTTTCTTTTTTTTTTTTTTTTTTTTGGTTTTTCGAGACAGGGTTTCTCTGTGTAGTGTTGCGCCTTTCCTGGAACTCACTCTGTAGTCCAGGCTGGCCTTGAACTCACAGAGATCCACCTGGCTCTGCCTCCCGAGTGCTGGGATTAAAGGCGTGCGCCACCACCGCCCGGCTAGCTTGCTTTCTTACACAAACTAAGACCGCATGCCAAGGACTGCTACAGCCCACTGTGGACTTGGCTTTACCACATAAATTATTAATCAAGAAAATGCCTCCACGGACTTACCTGTAGGCCAATCTGATGGAAAGCTGAAAATCCCCTCTTCCCAGATGACCCTGGCTTATGTCAAGTTGACAAAAAACAAAACAAAACAAAACAAAACCTAACAAGTACCTATGTTCATGTTACTGGCCATTTCTCTATGGAAATCTTCCACATAATCCCTATGGGACTTGGGAGAAAGGAGAACAAGCCTCAACATATCAGTGGTCACGGTTCTTAGTCATAAGTTCCAGGTCCAAGGTGTACATATCTTTTCTCTGCATGAGGGGCATAGCAGCAGCAGCAGCAGCAACAACAACACGAAAAAGCAACCGTGCAATAAAACTAGATGTATCACATTTGCATGCATGTGCAGTGAGTATTTACATACATGCATGTGCATACTAAACACGTGTTCTTACCTTGTGTGACAGTCATGAGTGAACACTTTCTAAGTGCAAGGCACGTTTTTCCAAAAATACAGGTTTAAAATATATTATTTGCAGGTAGGATAGAACAATAGACATAATTTTAAAACTAAACATAACATTGAAAGCAGAAAATCTGAGCCTGGTTCATAGATATGTTAGTTTAATGTGAATGTGAGCTAAACATTGACTGTGCTCATTAAACACAGCCCCACTCAGAGGCAAAGGACAGCAGTGAGGAGCGATCCTCTTGATGGGATCAGCTTTGAAAACAACCTAGTCATCAGCATGCCTGGAGGTGATTCGAGGTAAGAAACAAAGACGGGGGAGCATGTCTTTACTGTGTCTGGGAGACTAATATTTGAAGATAAGGGTTGGGAAAAGTCTGCAAAAGAGACATGGGGACTGTCTAAGTCACTTTTCTATTGCTGTGATAAAACACTATGACCAAGGTAACTTATAAAAGAAATCATTTAATTTGGTGTTTGATGCTTTAGAGGATTAGAGTCCATGACCATTATGGCAGGGAGTATGGCATCAGGCAGGCAGGCAGCCATGTTGATTGGACAAGTAGCTGAGAGCTCACATTTGGGCTATAACCATGAGGCATATGCACACCCCACCCCGCACACATGAGGGGTGTTGGCTGGGAATGGTGGAGAGTCTTTTGAAACCTCAAAACCTGTCCCTAGTGACAATGAGGTCCCCCAATGAGACCAAACCTACTAATTCTCCCCAAACAGTTCCACCAAGTGAGGACCAAGTATTCAAAGTAAGATAATATATAGTCCATTCTCATTCAAACCACCAAAAGAGTTGGACCTAAGAGAAGTGTTCACAAAGTATGTGGAGCTTTACATTTTGTGGCAGCACTCCCTAGACAATGCAGCAGGTAGATACTAGAACGTTGCCCACTGACCTCTCCTGCTATCAAGCGCTGGTGTAATTTTTCACCATGATTGTAGACTAGCTGCTATGCCCAACATCCAGTCTGTGGATACTATAATGCAACATTTCTGAAAGGAACCAAATCCTACCAAGAAGTGCCTCAGTTTGGAGGCAGATCATCCCCCATGGAGTCCTCAGATGGGAATCTTCCTGGCAGTGGTGGCTGTCATACTTGATGAAGAAAGCTCAGGTATATGTGCTTGCACACTAAGCTCTTGCACCACAGATACTATGAGGCTATGAATGTGAACTGTTTTAAATTGGTAAATTTGGGAGTACCTTGGTGTAGAACAAGAAAGAACTTAGAGACTGTGTGTTCCACGGGAAGCTCAGAACACCAAGTCGACTCACCTGGGTTGTACCAGACAATCTGTCTGCAGCAACTATGGGGTTCTACATTTGTGGATGGCAGAGTGTGAGGGTGGTGTGGATGGAGGCTGTGAAAGAGGTTAATCATCCTGGATCGTCTCACTAAGGCTGAACGTCTAATTTTTCATATGGAAGAAATGTGGAGCCTTCAATGGAGCAGCCTCCATCCCTAATGGAGACCAAATAGCTGCTTGAAACAGCTGAGCTTTGAGTGCTAAATTACACACTAAACTCTTGCATCTGAGATCCCCAAGTCAAAGTCTTGGAACAATTTCTATAAAACTTAGCTAATAGCTAGACTAATTATTACTTATGGCTTCTACTTACTATATTCATTCTTTGTTCTTATAACTTTGCTATTAAAATGTTTTGGTCCTTTTACTTTTACTGACAGATTGGCACTGCAATTGCAATCACTTTCCTAAAGGCTGATGTTCTCTCAAATTAATTAAGCAACTATGCAAACCCAGCCGCTTTAATTAAAGAGAAATACCAACAGTCTTTGGAAGGAAAGCCTGTAGGAGACGAGATGCAATGTACTTTGTCCTGTTGGTAGAGAATGTGCTGAAATGTAGGCTATTGATTTGCTCTGCTCAGTAAAAAGTAACACTTTGTTCTTTTGTGGTTACTACCCTACGCAAAGCCTTTTGAAACCAACTAAATGTGCAGTTACTATTTCTGCTTTTGAGGCTGAAGAATTTAACTTTCAGTGTCTCCTGTTTGAGGCCAAATGCTATATATAATTCTACAGCTGAAAAATGGATGACAGACGTGTCATTGCTCTGTGTATCAATCAGTTCCATGGCTTTCATCCTCAATTTATTGACTTTGAAATTCCATTGACCTAGGCATTGTGCAAGATACACATCAAAGTGAAACCCTGCTCTCAAGGACCCACCTTGGCGGCAGGAAGACTCTATAGCAAACAGATTGCAAGGGTAGTTTTACATATCATCTGGGTCCGTGGGCTCTAATACTCATTTTTAGGCTGTCTATATTCTCTAAAAAGGAAAATAACAGTCTCAAATGGTTTTAGAAGTAGAATATCAAAAATTATTTTAAAAAGTCAATGTTAAGTTATCCTATAACAAAATCAGCTCAATGTTCCTTAATTAATGCTCATCATTTATGAATCATAATTTTTATAAACAAATATGAATCTTAAGCATGTCTTCAACTTGATTCAGTAGGAAAAAGGAAACAATGTAGAGAGAAATAATTAAGTAAATAACTAATCACAGAGAACTGTAGCTAGAGTTTTCCTGCCTGGCCCACAGTCAGGACAAATCTCTCTCACCTGCCAGTCCTACAGCCGCTCAGACCCGACCAAGTAAACACAGAGACTTATATTGCTTACAAACTGTATGGCTGTGGCAGGCTTCTTGCTAACTGTTCTTACAGCTTAAATTAATCCATTAATCTATACTTTGCCACATGGCTCGTGGCTTACCGGCATCTTCACATGCTGTTTCTCATCTTGGTGACTGGCAGTGTCTCTCCGACTCAGCCTTCCACTTCCCAGCTTTATTCTCCTCCTTGTCCCGCCTATACTTCCTGCCTAGCCAATGGCTAATCAGTGTTTTATTTATTGACTAATCAGCAACATATTTGCCATACAGAACATCCCACAGCACTGAACCATAAAACCTGCACTCTTACATGGATCTTCACAGGCTAGAGATACCCATGCTTTCATGTGGTATTATCTTTTCTTTCTCTGGCTGGAACCATGGTTTGATGCTGTCTTCCAGATACAAGTGATGAATGAATGCATTGTTATTCTTTGGCCATTGGAAGGATAGTGATGAAATCCTCATTTTAGGATGGTTAAAGGTTCTAAGGAGAAGAGATCATGTAGAAGAGTGTTGATATGAGTAAGGAATCAAGAGAAAGGATAATTGAGATGAGATGCCACAGAAAATCAGAAGAATGGTAAGAGATAGTGGAGCTGTAGAGTAAAGGGATATGGACTTTTTTAAACCTTAAGATGAAAGGATGATGAGGGGAGAGGAGTGCCATTAGGGTGAAGATGAGGTGGGTCATGGGGGTAGGGAATGTATCCCTGCAGGGAAAAAAAGTAAGCTGAGAACACTAGATGGCGATGACCATAATCTGAGATGATAACATAGAGGCAAGTTCAAGCGAAGTGGAGGTCAATGAAGACTGTTGTTCCAAGGGCATTTAAATAGAGAAAGAGAAAGGATTAGTGGACAATATTAGAAGTCCACCAGAGATGAGATACAATTGTGGAATTAATCTAATAAGCAATTAGATTTATGGAAGCAGCCCTGAGTCTTCTGGAAGCAATATTGGAAGACCAGAAGACTGGGGATTAGAAAAGAAACTGCTTGTTGAATGCTAATAGCAAAAGAAAATGCATGCTGAAAAGAGGTTCATGGAGTCCAGATGAATTCTGGAGAGACACAAGCTAAGAAAAGATGACAGGATGGGATGGCTGGGAGGTTGTGAATAATATGTATTCCAGAGTGACAGAAGTTAGGAGTCTTCACAGATTGGGAAACATCAGAACACAGGATGATGCACAAGTTACAGCAGGCATTTCCTGTCAGACAGAGCCTTGGAAGGGTTGTTATAGTGAAAAGGAATTGGTGGTGGTGGTGGCGGGTATAGTCTGTGGAATTAAGCTAGTTTGTGAAGGCTGAGGTTAACATGAATTTGGAAGGTCATTAATAGAGACTCAAGATCAGAAATCTCTCAGACTCATGGTAATCTGGTAGAAATACTCTCAAACTAGACTGAGACAGAATTAGTTGGTCTTGATTCTACTACAGACTCTAAGACATTTTTTCTTCATTTCTTTTCTGATTTAAGGAAAAACTGGTTTTAGATTAGTTTTATTGGATGTTAATATGTTAATACAGAGGTTTTGTATACACACATCAAAATTCCTCTTATTAGCATCTTGTATTAATGGACTACATTTGCCACAATTAGTGAGCAATATATCCACTATAATTGTACCATTGCCATCCAGCCTCATAATAATTTGTCAGAGGTCCTTGGTCTCCAGTCTCCATGCCTCTTCTTGTTGCTAGGATGTCTTATATTTCTCAGATTGGAAAACTGGCATGCTCTCCACTTTTAAGAGGCTCCACTGCCTTTACTTATGCTGTTTAAATGTTTAACTAATTTCGCCTTGTATAGAACATTGAATCCAGAGCTGTATGTGTGCTAAGCAAGCTCTCATCATAGAGATGTATCCCTAATCTTCTTTCTACCTTTTATTTTGAGATCAAGTCTTATTAAGTTGCCCAGGCAGACCTTATACTTGAAATGATCATCTTGCCTTGGTCATATAATCCCTCATCTTGGATTATAGCCTGTGTCACCAAATTTTCCCATAATATACTTTGCCAATCTTGTATTTTTCCTCAGTATTATACTTCTCACTATATTTTGCCATTATATGTCAATTTTATTGTTATTTTGTTAGTATCTGTCTTAATCAGTAAACTATGATGCAGGGTATCTGTGTTCTTATAATTCTGTCTGCAGTGAATAACATTCTCCGCAACATGTAGAAAACAGACTCTGAAGAACAAAGAACAAATCAGATAGATATCTGAAGAGCTTTGCTACAGAAGACAACGACTGAAAACCGTCTACTGCCACGTTGGAAAGAACAATGGTTCTCATGAGTTTAAAGAAGAGCCACCTCTGACTAAAAGCAAATGCATTTCTTACTACTAGATTACACAAGTGGTGAATGAGTAGGGCCAAGGAGCAGCAAGCAACGAGCTACTGACACAGTTTGGACAGACAGTAGGAACCATCTTCCATTAGCTTGTACAAAGAGACTTATCAGATTGATGTGGAGTCACAGGCTTAGTATCACAATACTCAAATTCCCACAAGGAGATGGTGGAGAGGGGTAGAAAAAGCCAGGTGGATTCAGTTGAGAATGTGTTTTGGTACTTGCTGTATGACTATAGACAAATGGTCTTCGCTGAGTTTCAGATTCTCCTTTGTAAAATTGTAAGTAATGATGTTATATCTAGTTGGGTCCCAATGAGAAAGGAGTTAGGTGACCTTTGTAGTGCACTTAGTGCAGTGCTTGCTTTAGGCAAATGCTGAATAGATTGCAGCTATTACAGAAGGCATGTGGATCCTACTTAACAACACAAGACTGGGGAATATGCCCTTGAGTGGTGACTTACTACTGATCCTGGTAAACTGTACCATTTTGGAGAAATAAAGGGGTATGGATCTCAAAATATAATGCATGAGATTCTCAAAGTGTTAATAGAATATATATAAATAATAATTTGTAAAATATATTAATCTTTGTTATTTGCAAACTCATTTATATCAAGATGTGTAAAGGTGGCTGTACAGAATCTGGCTGCCATGTGGGGCCAACTAATTAGTATGTGCCCTAATAGCATGTTCCAAACATGCAGAGGCTTCTGTGTGGTGTTTGTTTAGAATTGTGGCTTCTACCCTTCAAGTGTGAGAAATAAAGGACTGGCTACATTCTGCATGCTGAATAGGGGAAGAGACAGCAGTCAGGAGAACAGACTTGAAAATGCTTTGGCATAGTGTTCAGTGCTAATGGCGAAGTCATTTTCCATCTTGGAATTTTTTTTGTTTTGATTGCCCCATAAATAAAAGATTCTATACTTTTTGACAATTATTTTGAATTTGTAATTTTTTTTAAAAAAGGCACATACTCGTGATTCCAAATTCAAGTTGGACTTAGGGTAAGAGCAGAGAATTTACATTTTCTGGTCTTACACAGGTGGTATGAGGTTCTTCTTAAATAAATGTTTGGTTTTGAGATTCTATTATCGGGCATCTACATTTCTGTGAAAGTGTGACATAAGTTGATGTGGAAAAAATCAATAAAATAGAAATAACACTGGCCTAAAGAACTAGAAAGTCCAATCCTAGTATGGGAAGATCAATATAGAGATTGTGGGAACTTCAACAGACTCCCTCCTCTGTTGAATTGTTCATGATACCAACTTTTCACATCATCATCTTAATGAGAGCAGAGGCAGTGACGTTCATTCATTCATTCATTTACTCTTTCATTCATCTATCCAGACAACCAGCAAATATTTATTGAGAGCCCATGATGTCTGGAACCAATCTGTCAAGTGGGGATAAAATATGAACAAACAGCATTCTGAAAGAGTTTTAGTCTCAGATGCTGATTATAGTAATGAATACAGGAAGCAGGCAATAACAAAATAGGTAAGTGGGTACAGTGTTTCAGGCTACTATGCTTGATATGGCTTATTAATTATTTATCTCATAGATTCTCAATAATGATCTGATAAAGAATTATGAAAACACATATCTGAATTTCCATTTTCCCTGGGCTCAATGCGCTTCTTCCTGTGGTTCATCAATCATTTGAGCTATTTTTCTGCCTCAAATTTGAATTTTCAAGGTATGGTTCTAAACATTTTATTAGCATGTATTAATTATAAAATTATTGGCTTCTAACAGGTCTGTGTGTGTGAGCATGAGAGAGAGAGAGAGAGACTACCATGCTACCATGCCAAGCATTCATTGTTACATTTTAATATTTATAAACAAATGTGAAATTTATCAATATCTTTTGGTTATTGCTGGATCAGAAAGAGGCATTGAAATGGAGCATTGATATGAAGAGGCTATTTGGAGTTTAGATGCTCTGGATTCCTTTTTGTGTATGCTTGCTGCGATGTCTCCTGTGAACTCAACTCTCTTTTGTTAAGTAGATATAACAATGCACTAGAAAGATGGGAAAGGAACTATGTGATTATTTTATGATCCCTAATTCTGAAAATTAGGACATCATTCAGGACACGGTTGAATTTCTCTAAAACTATCTTGTTGAAAATTCTACTCAGTTTTGCAGACAACTCGGAGAATATTTGCTTATTTGTCTAAATGCTTGGTGAGATTGTAAAAATAAAAATTTGAAGGACCTCTTGAGGGGATCAGATATTTATTAATGACTTGAGATTTTTGATGCAGAGTATAATTTTTTGTGAAATCTCTATGATCTCAAATAGTAATTGTTTTCTGAGACTTCAGCTCAGTAAAATACTGCACTGAACTGAGAGTGCTCAGATGAGACAAAGATTCACCTCCTTCCCACGTCTGCATCTCACTTGTCCTATTCAAGTTTTGTAGAGGGAAGTTTAGCCACAAAGCATACAATATGACTTAATCTAGAATTTGCTTATTCAATAATTTATATAATGCTTGGAAAATTGGGAAATAATTCCAAGTTTTAGATAGATGTCCTTTTGTTTATAGTGGCTGATTTGTACACACTATATTTCAGCACACTCCGTTCTAAAGGCAGAGGGAACACATAGTGGTACATGGAACAGACAAATGGACAAGAGAAGCCCCTCCAGGAACATGGCGTGAGACCATAGAAGTTTGGAAAGTTCCTCTGACTGTCACATCCTTTCTCAACTGTAGTAAGATGGTTGAAAAGAACAACACAGACCTGTTTTCTAGTTCTTTGTTCTAATGGTCCTTCAGTTTCTCTTACTAAATACAAGGTGATTTTTCTCTTTGTGTTACTAGATCAAATCTTTTTTAACACATTCTTACTCAATTTAAGCTTTCCCTCATAAATATCTATATCACCAAATATCCATGTCATTTGTCTCCTGGTTATTAAGTACCAATTTTAGTTAGAAAGTTATCACTTTTTAAATTCCTATGAATTAATTATCATTCTCTCAATAAATTATTAGAAAGTAAAGCAATGCTTTGAATATTAATAAACCCAAAGTGTTTATACACATTTTGTAATTAAATATCTCCTTGAATTATTCAGCATATGATTTCTGTGTCTGCCCATGAAACAGAATTTATCCTTCCACCATGAATTTCTATAACATTAGAGAAAGTACAGAAAGTAACTATTTTAAGGCATATTTATGAGAAAAAAGTTGTCCAGTTATGAATTGCCTGAGGGAAGTGGAACACCTGGGGTGTGTCCTGTAGCTCATGGGGGATTTCAATGAGAGGTGGGAGAGAGCAAGTGTGGTAGTCTTGATGCAATATGACATGCACTCCTTGGATAGATCAAGGACAAGATGAGACTCCACGGAAAGAAAGACTGCTGAAGTAGGAATCATAGCAACAGAGATGTCTCAAGACAGGAAGAGCAGGAGCAATGAGAAAGCATCGGCATCCTGGACAGTGGAGAGTCTAACTTTACAGATGTGAAGGTGAAACCCCAAAGGAGTGCAAGAAAAAGCATTAGAGAAAAATGTGCACATTTTTCACACTTGAAGGAAGCATATATATAGTAACTAAAGAATGTCAAGCCAGATGTGGTGTTTCACACCTGTAATCCCAGTTCTCATGAGGTTGGAACATAA
This sequence comes from Peromyscus californicus insignis, assembly GCF_007827085.1. Taxonomy (NCBI): domain Eukaryota; kingdom Metazoa; phylum Chordata; class Mammalia; order Rodentia; family Cricetidae; genus Peromyscus; species Peromyscus californicus. The sequence continues at coordinate 12,862,968 of NW_026294402.1, forward strand.
GGATTACTGGAATTTGAGGCTAACCTGGCTTATGCAGTGAAATTCTATGTGTTAAAATATGTCAACTAACTTAAAATAGTAAACTCTAGAACTGACCATTTAAAGTAATTTTCTATGCAAAGAAAAATTATCCAGGGAGGGTGAAAAGACTGAGATTATTTCCATGCTATCTTTACAAAGCAAAGGATGCCAGGAAACACTAGAAAGACAGTTTAGAAGTGATTAAAGAAGAAAATTTCAACACTGAAATCAATCTCAATCAAAACTATATTTCAAAAATGAAAGCAAATAAAGACTTTTTCAGACAACAGCATTTGAGTGAATCTCTGCCTGGCAGACCTGAACAATGAAAAATATTTAAAGGAAGTTCTTCAGACAGAGGAAAACAATACCAGATGGAAACATAAACCTGCAGAAAAGAATACAAAGCAGCAGGAAGCAGATGCATCATGAGCTTTTCTTTCCTTTGTACCTATATAAAATAACTAACTATTTATAGCTGCCAATACTATTGTATTATGGGGCTTATAGCATGAGTGCAAGTACGGTACCCTAAAATACTAACACAGGTGGAGAAGGAAGAAAAACATGTTTTAAACTTCTTACTTTATTTGTTATGTGGTATACCATTACTTGACAAGTTAAAGATGCCCATGGAAGCCAAAGAGTGATTTCTATAACAACCCAACACAGCCAACAATGCATATAGAAATAGAATCATTAAAATGCTCCTTAGTGCTTGGAAGATGGTTTAGTGGGTCAAGTGCTTACTGTTCAAATGTGAGGGCCTGAGTTTGAATCCTAGAAATCTACATGAAAGCTGAACACAGTATTACAGACTGTCATCCCCATGGCAGGATGAGAGGAAGAAAGACAACCCTTGGAGCTCATAGGCCAGCTAGCTAGCCTGGTACAGGTGGGAATAATCAAAAGACCCTTTCTCAAAGAAGGTGGAAGGTGAGCATGGATACTCAGAACTGTCCTCTGATTTCCATACATGCATCATGCATCACACATGGAGATAGGCACATGCATCATACACACACACACACACACACACACACACACACACACACACACACACACCACCAACATCAACAACAACAACAAAAACCAAAACTTTTCATCCAAAAGAAAGCAGGAAAAAAAGGAATGAAAATTAGAAGTCATATGAAAGCAAGATTGACAATAACCTTAATTATATATTGTCTTAAATGCTCCATTCAAAATCAGATTACCATAATGGATGAAACCATCATGTTGTCTGCATTCAAACCTCACTAGCTATGAACCTACAAATGAATTCAAGGTAAGCCAAAGGTAAAGGAAGAGCAAAGGAAGCAAGGCAGCTTGACTCTTAATTGAGCCAATATTTTACAAAATGAAGTGTTAACACTTGTGATAAATTTTCTCATAAGATAACAGATCAAGAAGAACCATGAATTTCACTGAACTTAATAACAGAGCTTCAAAACCTGTGAAAATTGGGGGACCTAAAATGTAGAAGAGTTAAAATCACCATTGTATGTGGATACAGCTGAGTACTAATAAGTTTACACTAGAGATGAAAATCAGAAAGAGTATAGAAGCCTTTAGATTGGCATTATGAAGCATCCCAATTTGCAGGCAGAACAGAGATTATTTGCAACTATGCCAGGAATAATTCCACAGCAGACCATATCCTGGTCTATTAAATAATACTGTGTTAATTTAAGATATTTTGAAAAATCTTAAGGCTGTTACATGTGTTACTTAAAAACTAATATGGTCAACTGTATAGATATCATTTTTTAAATTTAAATTTTTATGTCTGTTGTTTTCTGGATCTTAGTATTCTGACTGGGATAACAAAATCTAAAGAAATTTGAATTTGCATTTTCTTAAGAATTTCATACATGAGTACTGTGTTTTGATCAGTTCACCCTTCCCTCTCCCCTTCCTGCCTTCCTCATTCCTCAAACCATGACCTCTTCTATAATTATTGTTTTATATTTTGTTTTCTCTGCATCCACTTAATATTCTCCTGTGTTCATGTGCTTAGAGCTGACTATTAGAGGTTCCCTGGAGAAGACTGACTCTCCTTCTCTTAGCAGTTATCAATTAACTTCTTCTAGGGGTTGGGCCGTGTAAAATTTATCACACCTACTACAGAAAACTATTAATGTCAGCAAATGCATTAAAATCTTTGCCAAGCAGTTTTGGTGTTTGCCTTTAATTCCAGCATTTGGGAGACAGAGGCAAGCGGATCTCTGAGTTTGAGGCCAGCCTTGTCTACAAGCGAATTCTAGGACAGCCAGGGCTGTTGCAGAGAAACCCTGTCTCCAAAATCCAAAAACCAAAAACCAAAAACCAAAACAAAGGAAAAAATTCCAAACAAAATTTTGTGTGTGTGTGTGTGTGTGTGTGTGTGTGTGTGTGTGTGTGTGTACTTGACTGCATGTGCCAAGAGGGGGCTAAAAGTTCCCATGGAGCTGAAGTTACAGGTAGTTGTGAGCCACTTAATGAGGGCACTGGCTGGGAACTGAGCTCTGGTCCTCTACAAGAGCAACAATTGCTTTTAACTGCTGAGCCGCCTCTTAAGCCCAAATAAACTTATTTTTATAATAATTTGTAGATTATTTAGTAAGTTATTGTTGATTTGGAATATTTAGAAGTTTCTCACATTTTAGTCACTCCCAAATGTATTTATAAATCTTCAATTACTTTTTTTTTTTTCATGGTCTATACAATTTTTTTTAATTTATTTTAATTTATTTTGCAATACAATTCAGTTCTACATATCAGCCACGGATTCCCTTGTTCTCCCCCCCTCCCGTCCCCCTCACCTTCCCCCCAACCCCTCCCCCCATTCCCATCTCCTCCAGGGCAAAGCCTTCCCCACAGACTGAGGTCAACCTGGTAGACTCAGTCCAGGTAGGTCTAGTCCCCTCCTCCCAGGCCGAGCCAAACAATCCTGCATAGGCCCCAGGTTTCAAACAGCCAACTCATGCAATGAGCACAAGATCTGGTCCCACTGCCTGGATGCCTCCCAAACAGATCAAGCCAATCAACTGTCTCACCCATTCGGAGGGCCTGGTCCAGTGGGGACCCTTCAGCCATTGATTCATAGTTCATGTGATTCCATTCATTTGGCTATTTGTCCCTGTGCTTTATCCAACCTTGGTCTCAACAATTCTCACTCATATAAACCCTCCTTATTCTCGCTAATTGGACTCCCAGAGATCCACCCGGGGCCTAGTCATGGATCTCTGCATCCAGAGAACTCTCCTCCACTGCTGGTGGGAATGCAAGCTTGTACAACCACTTTGGAAATCAATATGGCACTTTCTTAGAAAATTGGGAATCAATCTCCGCCAAGATCCAGCTATACCACTCTTGGGCATATACCCAAGAAATGCTCAACCACACCATAAGAGCACTTGTTCAGCTATGTTTATATCAGCATTGTTTGTAATAGCCAGAACATGGAAACAACCCAGATGCCCTTCAACTGAAGAATGGATAAACCAAATGTGGTACATATACACAATGGAATACTACTCAGCAGAGAAAAACAATGGCATCATGAGGTTTGCAGACAAATGGATGGATCTAGAAAAAATCATCCTGAGTGAGGTAACCCAGACTCAGAAAGACAAACATGGTATGTACTCACTCATAGCAGGATACTAGACATGAAACAAGGATGACTTGTCTGCTACTCACATCACCAGGGAGGCTACCTGGAAAACAGGACCCCAAGAAAGACACAGGGATCACCCAATGACAGAGAAATGGAATGAGATCTACATGAATAGCCTGGACATGAGTGGGGGTAATGAAAGAGAGCTTGGGGGAGCAGGAGATCCCAGCTGGATCAACACCAGAGAGGGAGAACAAGGAATAGGAGACCATGGTATATGAAGACCACATGAGAATAGGAAGAAGCAAAGTGCTAGAGAGGCCCACAGAAATCCACAAAGATACCCACACAACAGACTGCTGGCAATGGTCGAGAGACAGCCCGAACTGACCTACTCTGGTGATGGGATGGCCAAACACCCTAATTGTTGTGCTAGACAATTACTTTTTTTAAAAGAACACTATTCTACAAAAGTTTTCCCTCTAATATGTGTTTGACAAATTCTATTCTAGTTTAATGAGAAATTCTGTCAAAGGGGAACATGAAGCAGTTCTTTCGTTTCATATTAGTGACAGCAAGACTTGCTTTGGGGGATCTGTGACAAGAACTGAAAAGGCAGCTGCTAAAGCGAGATTCTGCAAGGACTTAGAGAAGGAAGCCGTCGTGATGGCTAGATCTCACGGGGTTACCAGGATGAAACCATGCATGCTGGCATTGTTTCTTTCTTTGGTGTTCTGGCTGTGTTCAGGCCTGCTTAGATTTCAACATGGTGTCAAAGCCATCTTTGTGAATAGTTGAACATACAAGAATGGTTTAGTATAAATAAAGCAGTTTGATTTGCGAACATGGCTCAGGAGTGAAGGGAGCTTGCTTTGCAAACACAAGGACCAGAGTTCAGATTCCCAGAAACTCATAAATGTTGGGTGGGCCTGGCAATGACCTTCTGTCCTCTAAAACCGAGGCAGGAAATCCCAGAGGAAGTTGCCTAGCAAGACTAGCTGTATCAGCAAGCTCTGTGTTTGATTGAGAGATCCTGTCATAACGATACAGTGGAGAGTGATGGAAGATGATTCTGCATATCATCTTGGACCTCCACTTCCATTTTGCACACAGTTGCACATACTAACACACACATGCACTTGAATTCATGCAAAATGTTCATACACAGAGACATACTTTACACACACTAAAATTGTTAAAGAAAAACATTCGTAATAGTTCAAGGGCTCAATTGAAAAAGCTGAGTCTAATCAGGATGATGCCATTTTGGGAGGTAATAGGCTCTCTCTCCCACATATATATTTAGGGGAGTGTATATGTATGTATTACTATCTACACTTTTCTTATTTTTTCAATATTTCAAAAATGTTTAACAGGTTTTAATGAATACTATTTTCATCTTATTTTTAGATGGTTCAAAGATAAGAAGAGTGCTCTAAGTATTTGGTGTACAATTTTTATCTGTGCTCAAGTGACTGAAATGATGGTAGGTTAACATTCAAGGAAAAGAAGATATGAAAAAAGATGTGTGTCTTAGTTGGAGTTTTTATTACTGTGAAGAGACACCTTGACCATGGTAACTCATAAATAAAAACATTTAATTGAGGTGGTTTGCTTACAGTTTCAGAGGTTTGGTCCATTATCATCAGGATGGGAAGTATGACAACATGCAGGCAGATGTGATGTTGGAGCTGAGAGTCATATATCTTGACTCAGAGGCAACCGGAAGTCAACTGATTGTCACACTGAGGGAAGCTTAAGAAAAAGAGACCTCAAGGTCTGCCCCCACAGTGACACACTTCCTCCAATAATCCAGACCTCCTAATAGTACCACTCCCTTTGGGGGGCCATTTTCTTTCAAACCACCACAATGAGTTCATGTCACTAGTTTCCTAATGAGATAACCATGCTAGGAAACTGTGATATGTAAGATGATTAAATGATTTTCACAACGATACTATGTTACTTGGTAAAATACCTGAATAAAGTAGGAAATTAATAATAATTATGATGATTGGATGTCCATTTTGCATGAGATATTGCTAAAATTTCTTTCCCCATTTATCAGCAAATCTCATTAATTAATTTAATTTCATGACAAAAGTATTTTATTAAATTAAGTGTATAATTTCCAAATGACTTCATAAGAAATTCTAAAAGGTAAATAAACATTTTCAATAAATGAATACAGAGTTAACAGCAAAAATTTCATCTTCTTTATAGTACAAGTAAAAACATTTTGTTTATGATATACTGTCTGAAAAGTTTATAATGTGTTCAGTTGATGGCTACAATGTGGCATTTTAATGAGAAGTCTCAGGGTTAATTCATTATTTGCCCATGAAAGACAATGGCTCAACTCTAAGAAACATTTGAACTTTGTCACTATATAAGGTGAAGCTATAAAATTCTTCAGGATGTAGGTGTGTTCTAACATTGTTTCTCCATTCAATTTTATAAAGAGACATCAAGTAATACTGTAAACTTGAATTACATTTTAAAAATAATCACTGGTAACATACATTCTACAACAATTTACTTTTCCTTTCAAATGATACTTGGTTTTGGCAACAGGGCCATTTAAATTTGTTTTCTTTACAAGTAATTAAAAATAAGCAACATTTAACCACCACACAGAATAATTTCGAACTCATTTTGTCCTGTGTAAAACTTCCAGCTTAGAGAGGTTAACTTTCCTATGCAGCTATAAGTGTTAGGAAGGGCTTAGTAAACTCAGACAGACCCTTCTTTTTCTGGTCCCACCTCCTCCTCTTTCTGACTGTGATGTTAGCCCAGGATGCACACAAGGTACAAACTGCTAATGTAAGAGCTGTGACAGGAACAAGCTATTGGCTCCCACTTGGAATCTTACCCTTGGCTGAGAACCAGGGTTTAAGGAAACACACCCCAGCATATTCAGGGCTCAGTCATTAGGATGGAGATTTGTTTTTATACAAGGAAGAGTCAAAGGGACAAAGAACTTTTGACCTGGAGAATGTGGCTGCTGAAGAACCACACTGGAGTCATGCCAACAGCCATCACTCCAAGGAGGAATTGCGCCTTTCTTCTCACCTGTAGAGTAAAGTTAGGACTAATAAGTGAAATACATGAGGCCAGATCCAGCTAGCATCCGTCCAGATTTTGTAACATCAATGTGCAAAAATATACAGGGATTTCTGAGTTCTGGTAAGTCAGTTGAGCAGCACTAAAAGTGTTGAAGCAGAAGGTAGTTGATCTCTTAGCTGGCTATCAACATAGAAATATACCCAAATTTAAAGGCTCCTTTCTGGATGTGGAGTCCTAAGTTTTCTAGAAACAGTGATACATTGAATGAGTGGATGCCTTTCTTAAATGTAAGTTTATTGGACAACTTCAATATGAAGCTGGATTAAAATAGAAATTCACAACCAACCAAACAACAACAAAACAATAGCACCTGCAAGAAAAAGCAGCCCGACAGTTGTAGGTGAGAAGAAAAATAACAGAATTTATGTCTTGCTCCAACCACTGTTCCCAACACTTGCCAAACAATAACTATTTAGTCTTAGATAAAGCTATCTGGTGTGTGCTTCCAATTTTGTCAAGGGAGCTGACTGCTCAGTTTTCATCCCCACATTCAGTGTGAGTTCTCGAGTCTTGGCAAAGGAAAAAGTGAAGGGAGACTTCACTCTAGGGAAAGTGTATGTTCTTGGCTGTGAAGGAAGTAATTCTGCAGACACGGAGCTCATTCTTTCCATCCTACATATTCAGAAGGCCTTCCAGGATGAGTTTCCAGGAGGTCAAGTCTCATGTGGTCTCTGCAACAGCTGCTGGATTCTTGGTGAAAGGCAGGCCTCCGTGCAGCACTTTCTAGAGATGAGACTTACCCTACTCAAAGCCCGGCATTTCACTTTTTAATTATCTATTACATTATTTCTATTTGTTTGTAAAGCATCTCAAAGGCCTCTCTTTTTTGTATTTTATATCCTTGCTGTAAGTATTGTCTCGGATTCATGTCAACATCCACATCATCAGCAACCTGTTTTAAATGAAGATACTTGGGCTTTACTCCAGGACTTGGAAGAAGATCCTGCAGGACAGTAAGATTTCACAGAGGCTTCTAGGCATGTTGAAGTTGAGAAGCACATCTCAGCCTCTCTGTTCACAAGTAAGAACTGATCATAAGCATGTTTAAATTTTGGTTGTGTGGCAAACCGTGTGGCCATAGGGCAGGGACAAGGATTAAGTCTGGAAAAAGATCTGAATCTGTGTCCTAGAATCAGAAGACAAGGGTGGGACTGGGTCAGCAAAAGACAGCTGCAGCCTCAATCTCCAGACATGCAGTATCATATTTGACCATAGCAACTTGCTTTAACACTCAATTTTTGGGGAAGAGCTCTAGAGGGGGTAGATCCTGGGGGCTGTCTTGATGGTACCCAACAGTTTTGGTCTTGGCATACATGCAGAACTTAATTTCTTTCTTTCCCTCCACTTCTTACACCCTTCTTTTCTCCCTACCTCTTTCTCTTCCTTCCTCCCTCCTTTCCTTCTCCTCTTGTAAATTCTCGTTGATTTAGACACAATGAATATTTCTTTAATATGTCTGTAATCAAAGCCAGAAGACAAACACACACAGTTGGAGACAGTCATCCATTGTTATTGAGATTTGAGCCAACATCTTACAGAGGTGGCCAGATACTTTCTGTAAGGAAGTGCAGAGGTTCTGACTGAAGAACACAGCTTTAAATTGAAGACATAATCCACATCATCAGAATAGAAGCCTGAGATCTTAATTACTAAAATGTATCATTCATTTGAATCATCTTGGAGCTCTAAATCTCATTTAAAAATTCTTCATTCTGTTCAAAATCAAAGAGTGATCAAGACAAATCTTCTCTTTCTGGATTCTAGCCTGTCTTGTAGGACTCAGACAGACTTCAAGATTTCATTGTGGAAGAGGAAGATGTGTTGGCTTCTTCTACTGTTAATGTATTTATATTTGAAGCCTGGTAGCAGCTGAACCTTGAACACTACATTCACACTAGATGGTTAGTTACCATGTAGGAGACTGGAATGTGTTTAGCACTCTAGTCTCAAATTCTCATCTCTGTTGTAAATAATAAGATGCCTCCATTGTCATGTGTGAGTAATATTCCATAGTTTACAGACAGCATATTCCCTGTAATTCATCTGTTCACGAGAACCATAGCAATGAAAGTTCCCCTGAGGGGCCTGGGTTCTATTTCTTGTCTTTGGTACTGATTTTAAATGAACCTTCTCAATTTTCTGGAATCTCAGCCACCAGATAAGTAAAATTAGGGATTTCGACCATTTACTGCCTACCATCCTTTCAAGCAGTCATCTCTGTCCATGTCTATATACAAAATCTGTTTAAAGTCCTAATTGAGTATAACGAATTAAGTAGAGTACTACAGCTTGGATCTTAAATTGTTCACAAAAGCTCCAGTTTTGAGGTCTTGGTCCCTAGCTTATGGAAAGACTGAGTGTTGGTGGGAACTCTAGGAGTCAAGGCCGAGTTGCAGGAAGTAGATCATCAGAAATCTGCATCCTAATTGACGTGGGCCAGCTACTTCCCTTAGCCACTGGGCCAGGTGACCCACTAAAGATCTGAGATCATGACTCAAAAACCCCTTCTTTCAAATTGTTCACTTCCGGTATTTTGTATGTATGGTGTAAAACTGAATAACATGTGAAGTGTGAATCTAATTAATCTTATCAATAAAAAGTTGGAGTCAGCTATTAGGGTTAAAGCTGAAAGATCAGAGAAGCAGAGCAGCAGCCACTAGAGACTTCTTACCTCTACGAAATCTCAGACTGAATGGGTCCCAGATCCTGTCTCCACTTCCCTACTGCTGAAATGAAAGGTATGAGCCATCACTCACCAGCTCTGTTTCTCTTTCAGACTGGTTCAATCTTGTGTAGCCCAGGGTGGCCTTGAACTTCTGATCTTCCTGCTTCCTCCTCCCAAGTGCTGGGATTAAAGGTGTATGCCACCACTGCCTGGCCTCTATGGTTAACCAGTAGCTAGCTCTGCCCTCTGATCTCCGGGCAAGCTTTATTTGTCAGAACACAAACAAAATATCACACAACAAACATGTCAGTAGAGACTTGACTAGGATAGCATTAGTGAAGGCATTTTAGTGACCAGAGAACCTCATGTGTCTATCAGAGTTCTAATATCATAAATGATGAATGGGAATTAGGAAAGTTCAATTAGTAGTTGCTACTACTGGGAAAAGTTTGTATCATTGTAAATAAGGTAGAATTTGAATTTCGGTCAGACCATATACAAGTCACCTAATCCAAATTTTAAGTCTGAGCCTCAGTTTCTTACTTTGTAAGTTGAGAATTATGATGAAGTTCTTTGGAGAATAGGATGAGGTAATAGGATCTGAAAAGCAATCACATGGACAGACTGTGTATTAATGCTGCTTTCCCCCATGTCTATGCATATCTGCTACTACAGGCACAAAGCTCTCAGAACAAAAGTCTGAGCTACACCAGTAAAAAGTCCCCACATCACATCACTGGGCCAGCCAATGATTCTAAGACCAGAACTGCAGAAGAGAGTCTTGACAGAATCTGTTCCCACCCCCCATTTCAGGAGAACTGCCTGACTCTTTCTACATACTTTCATGATGATCACAGACATGGAGGCCTGGCCACACACTGTGGGTGCTTCGTTTTCCTTCTCCCACCATCTCTGAAGAGGGCAGGAGTGGCTGCCAAGTGGTGGGGTCTCTGTGTTCCTCGGAGCAGCTGTTGTTTATGTATGACGTCTTGTGGTTTTTAACACCTGGTTCTATATTTACCCATGAAGGCTTCATCTTATTCTCTGACCTTACTCCAAGATTGGAACTGTCCAGAAAAATGATACCTCAGGGATTGGTATAAAGTATCCCCAGAGCCGATCACTCATTGTTCACAGCTCTTCCCAAGAATCTTGCTTCAGGCAGCGGACTCTGGGATGAGGCCTGTGATCATTATTTCTTGGACTCTGGACACCAGGTATACAGGATGAATTAATTAAAAGAAGCATGCTCCAAGCTTGTGGGTAATGAGGCAATGAAAATGAAGGGTCTTGTTTGCCTTACTCCTTCATTTTAAGAGAAGAAATAAGATAAACAGCATTTATATTCAGCTCCAGTGCAAAGGCATGTTGATAGAAATTCTATCAATAAATAGTGTTTCAGAGCTGCTCTTTCATTCCATCAACCTCAGTCAGGAGCATGTGGCTTATGTTAGTATCCACACTTAGGGATGGTGAATGGAGCCCTAAAGGCATTCTTGCAAATTTCCAACCCATTTCAAATATTCTGTAGAGTAAGGTGGGGAAACAATGAAATGATATAAAATATGTGACTTGGACAAAGAACCATACATGACCCCTTAATGACAAGATATGTTGGTGGAACTATCATTTTAACCCATTTTACAGATGAGAAAACATGGTCAGCTAACATGTCTTGACTTGCACAGTCATGTGAAACACTTTTTTAAGTGGTGGCAAGGAAGCTTCTGAACTTGCTAAAGTATCATGTGGAAGGGAGTATGCCACTGAGTTTAGGCACACAGAACGCCCTCAGCTAAGCCTGCCTGTGGATGCTTGCTCCAGACGTTCAGGTACCTATGCTGCTGTGATTCTTATCACAGCTGCCACCCTGTCTGTCAGTTTCTCGTCAGTCTGCCTCAGTTTCCTCCCTGTTAAAATGAAAATGGGGAAGAGAAACAACAATGTTGCTGAGTAAGTAAAGGACACCAAGTCTGAGGACCTGAATTCACTTTCCCAATCCCACACAGTATGAGAGAACCAATTCCTGTTACCCTCTGTTCTTGGCATATGCCCCCACACCCTACTGAATAAATACAAAAATCCAAAAAGTTGAAATTAAAATGGGCAATTTTAAATGATCACTCTTGTGCAGCCTGGTATATAGCAGGCCAAGCACATAGTAGATATTTGGTGCTGTCTCCCAGAGGTGGGGGGCGGGGGGGTCACAGTAACGTGCAAAATAGCAGAAATGTGCTCATTAACACTACTGTAGTTTGTATTTTCGTCTGGGCCTCTGGGGATTGAGAAGAGAAAAGAACCCTCTTGAGGCAGGGTCTGTATCCCCAGATGTTGGCATTTCAGTGTGTTCTCCTGCCTCCTATGAATTGGGGTCATATTGCATTTGAAAGTCTCAGCTTAGGAACCATGAGCGCTGAACAGTCTCCAGGTTACTACAGCAGGAAGTGAAGAGCACTGATCTTCAGAACGGAGCCAGAAGATTCATTTTTCATAGCAACCATTTCAGGAATTCCCATGGGAGACAATTCCCAGGAGGAGAATTTGAACTCTTCCTTTGGAACACGTGTGGTTCATGACGTTGTCCAAGAGTAAGTAGTCCATAAGAGTCTGAAGAATGGGGAAAACATGAAATTGAAGCTGGGTAACATCAGGGGAAATACAAATTGCAGACAGCTTTGTTTAGCTTTCAGAATATCCTGTTGCTTCATAGGTTGGGATTAAGCCGATATAAACCCAGCCGAGTGTCATGGATGTAGTCAAATCCATCTTTGTTAGTTACTTCATACGGTTCCCAGGATCCTTTCCTGCCCCTCCCACACCCAGGTGTCTGTACGTAGATCACTTCTCTTCTTAATGATTTCTATAATGTTGGATTGGAAAAATGGAATGGGACCCTGGAGTTAACTTTTACCACAATCTAATATTTAAATCTCTGTGTGTGTTAGGGTTAGAAACTACTACCAGATGAACGACCCTGCCTTTTCTTACAGTTCTTAGTACACTGGATTCTGGCGTGGCTTACGATTTTCTTAGTCAGATTCCCTGGCTCTTTGTGGGTTTCCACTGAGCCACTGAAAACCTTAATCAGGCACTGTCCTTTGAACCTCAGACTCTTCACATGGCTCAGACAGCACAAGCCTTAGAGGAACTAGTCAGCTTTGGAGTTCTGGGACTATTCAGTTTAACTGAGGCAGTACAGTTGTCTAATTATTCAGTCCAAAGAAATTCATTCTCCTGGGAACTCTTGGGTAATTGTCACAGAATGCCTGGGATGACACTGGGACAACAATGCCCTTACCTGGGGGATGCTGCTGCCCACCCTTGTCACCTTTAGAACAGCCTAATAGCTACACTGTGAGGCACATCTGCAGCTTCAAATGTTCTAGTAATCATTTTACTGTGAACACACTACACAAAACAAGATTAAATGAGTCTCAGTCACATACTAGGTCTTCAAAATCTGCTGCGCACTTTACACATGGTATATAAAAACACTGGTAAGAGTTTTCAGTTATCACTGGCCTGTGTCAAATGTTCAAGGGCAGCTGTATCTATGACTCCCATGCTGTGAGACACCACAGTTCTCAGACACTTCTCTGTGGGATGCTCCATCAAAGGACATGCAGTTTGTGTTCAAATTCTACCTCTTCAGCTTCTCGACACCTTGAATTCTACATGTGTGAAAATCAGATGACAAATGAGCCCATTGAACAGCATAGGGTATGTATTTAAAGTTGCTAAACATTTTAAAACTTTTTGGTAAGGGTTCCTGTAAGTGTTGAACAAGATGATATACAAAAGCCACCACAGCAGTTTGTGGTACATACTATCTAAAACTGTACCTCAAAAGTAAAGGAAAAAAATTCACCCTGTGTCTGTTGGCCAGATTTTTCCATTATTCCTACCCCTTCTTTCACATCCCTTCTTTCTCTGAAGCCCATTCTTTTCTTTGCAGCTTCCTAGACTTCCTTCAACACTGTAAGCATCTTCGTGTTGTCTGCCTCTGCACAGACTGCATGCATGTGGTATCACACTGACTTATCTACTAGGAACCCACACCATCAGTAGACACAGGGCAAGTGCATGGTGGATGTGTAGAAATAACTAAACCCAATTATTTAGAGCATTAGAGGTTGAGAATTCTTCCAGGAGAAGCCTGATTGTTTTTATTTTTGGTCTGAGCTAAATAGAATGGGAAAATGTTCTTAGAAATAAAAGTAGTTTTAGATTTGAGTTTTCTTTCAAATATTTGTTGAGCTGATTGAAATTTGCTAAGATATTGAAGGGAAAATTGGCTACAAAGGAGTGGTGTCTCTGAGGAGACACTGGAGAAGAGAGCAAGGACATGAGAACTCTGTACAAAGGCACTGAAACTAATGTAACCAGCATGTGCAGATAATTGGCTCCTCTCTCTAGGCGGGTCAAGCCATGTAGGACACCAGCTACTGATGAAGAATGTTTAGTTGTTACTGGGGTTAGATTAAAAATAGAGAAAGGAAGCAGTCACCAGTCACAGAATGACCCCAGGAATGGTAAGAGCCAGGCTCTCACTTTACACACTCCCCTTCTCACACTGTAGTACACAGTCCCCTTTTCCACTTTGGGTATGCAATGACTCTAAGTAGCTCTCCCTGGCGCTTGCCTTCTGGGTCTATTTTTCATTTCTTAACTTCCAGAAATGGAATGGAAACAACTCTGGGGTCAGAATTGCTGAGGTTAGGCAATCAGTTTGGGGGTATGGTAAGACAGTATAGGAAGTACTAAAATTTGTTCATGCTTGTTTTCTATTCTGCTGTCCATGACGTCCATTCTAGCTCTTCTTAGCTCTCTGGTTCTGCTAAAGCAAGAATAAATGGATGAGCCAATCAAGGCTCTACTGACTGAAACTGAGATCTCAACGACTGTACTAGGCACAAATGTACAGTGACAAATAAGAGTGTGTCAGAAGAGATGAAAAAATAGTAAGATTGCAAGCCAGTATTGTAAACACAGTAGAAGGGTATTGCACAGATTTCTCTGGTCATACAGAGTAAGAATAATTGATCACTGTTAGGTATCACAGAAATTTTGAAGAGAAAATTCCCATGCTCTGCCTTTTCTTAGCCAGGTAATCCTAAGAGCTAAGTGAGCCTCCCTGAGCATGTTTTACTTCTGTAGCATGAGAATGATTGAAGTAACTCTTTCTGTGGGTAAAGTTGACAGGGGCCACAGGAAAATACAGCCAGGCAGGCAGAAAAGTTGCAACAGCTAATGCATGTAAGAGAGCTTGGTACAGAGGTGCAAAATGGGTGCTTGTTATTGCTAATGAGTCTTTAAGTGCACTGGCCTATACATTCTCTATGATGGAATAGACTAGGATTTTACTTTATATATGGACTTAAGAAAGCTTGGTGAGAAAATGAAAACTCATGTATATTGCCTACATACATACATACACACATACATGCATACATACAGTTAGACGTACGATCAAATCAGGATTTTTCAATTCAATTCAAAACTGAATGGGAAACTAGAAGGAGCTTGTTCTGTCAGTATGAAGACATATTGAAGGTTATTTAAGCCTTTCGGTATTGATGCAAGAACAATTGCACATGGGCAGGAAAGATAGCTCAGCAATTAAGAGGACTTGCTGTTGTAAAGAGTGCCCAGGTTCTATTCCCAGCACCTACATGGAAAGTCACAGCCATCCTTAACTCTAATTCTAGGGGCATTGATGCCTTCTGCTAGCCTATGCGGGTGCCAAGCATGCACACAGTACACAAACATACGTGCAGATGAAACACTCAAACACATAAAGGAGGAGGAGGAGGAAAGCCAGGTGTGGTGATAAACACCTGTGATCTCAGTGTTTGGGAGATGAAGATCAGAGGAAAGAGGCAGCCATATCATGAGTTAGAAGTCAGTATTGTCTACAATGAAAACTTGTCTCAAACAAGAATTTTAAAAAAGTGAATAACTGGATAGATTAATAAAATGCAATAGGTCAGAGGAAACTAACTTACATAACAACCTTCAACAAAGAATAGAATGTTTATTGCCTTTTGTTAGAAAATCTACTATTGGAGAAAGAAAAATCAACATATTTCTTTTAAGCAAAAGCATACTTCAAAGTATAATTCATGTGGTTTTAACTTGAAATATTAGTACCCACAAAATAATGCATGTTATATTTGATTGGAGCAATGACTTCCTTTTTTTAAAATCTCTGTTACAACCTCAGATCTACATACAATTTCAGACTCTCTGGTCTCTACCTCTTTTTTCTTCTCATCCCTATTCCCCTTCTACCTTTTCTCTGTGTTCTTCAGTCATGTGGAGTTCTCTGAGCTCCTTGAATGTGTGGTACTTGTCCTGCCAATGGGAATTTATTGTTCTGTCTTCACAGCCTGTTTGTCCTCTACATTCCCCACACCTTAAGTCTCCAAAACTTTGGTCTGACTTGAGCCAACACAGTCATCATTTTATTGTATCTGACATAATTTTTTCAGTGTCTTTGCACAGTGCTTTGAACGCTTCCTTTAGAATGTTCCTCATGTGTCTTGCTAATGTGGTGTGTATCTCTTCATTGTATATACAAAAGCCACACCTGACTGGACTTTGAGTGTCACCTTAGTATCTATCTGACTACTGATGGACACATACTGGTCACTCAAAAACTGTTGGGCCATGTAAATTAAACAAAATAAAGTTACAGAAAATAGAAAATGATTTAAAACAACAGCAGCAACCAAAGCTTTTACACAACCATAAATCATTTCAGAAGACAAGTGATTTCAAAATGGTGGAATAAAAATGTTCCACGGCTTTATATGCTCATCAAAAGAGAACAGAGCAAAAACACAACATACAAATCCATCATTATAAGAATGGTAAATGATCCACAACAGAGAGAAGTTAGAGTGCAGTCTGAGGACTGTGATGCCAATGGGAAGCAGTAGGATTCACCCCATAAACTTTATAACCAGAGGATGGAACTGGAGGCTCCTATCACCAAGTAAAAGATGGGGAAATTGAGAGATCAATTATCTCTTTGAAAGTCTTTATAAGGAACAGTTAGATGTCCACATGTCTCTCCCTACTCAGAATAAGCCATTGACGATAGTGGAATCAAGCTCAGGAGGAGGGAGGAAATGGCAAACACAGACACATGGGGTAACAAGCCCAAGACAGGCAAGAGAAACTCTATGCAGGTCTCTCCTGAAAAGTACTCCATTCCAGAGGTTGTTGGCCAGGCAAACTATGCTCCAGAACTAGGGATCCAAGAAGAGCCTGTGTGATTTGGGATCCTGGAGAACTTGTCCTGAGAATGAAAAAAAAATGTGCTCTCAAGTAGAGCCCCTAGCGGAAGGCATAGATAGGGTGGGTACTTTGGACAGTCAGCATGGATTTGCATCACACTGCCTCTCAAGGAGACTTCTCTCTGTTGCTACTCTAGGGCAACAAGCAGCAGAGAGGTTTTTGTGTGTGTGTGTGTGTGTTTTAATTTAACTACAAGTAATAATTCTGCAGCAATAGGAGGTAGCCTGACAATTTTTATGATTCCGCAGATCTTCTTATACAGTCTTTCATTTGCTTCAACAATCCCATGAGGAAATTCCTTTACCCTTAAATTATGTAAGGCTTGGAAACTGTGAATGACTTGTTTAAGCCCACAGGGCAACTAATCCTCTGTAATAAGAAAGTCACAAAATCAGAATGGAGCTTTTTCAGAACCAAAAATAGAAGTATCGTATGACCCAGCTGCACCACTCTTGGAACTTCTGCACATATACCCAGAGGGTTCTGAGTTAACTTACCACATAGAGAACTTCACATTTCTGTTTAAGAGCTTCACTGTTCCCAATAGCTGGGAAATTAGAATCACGGCATCTGCAAGGAAATGGATGAAGTTGAATGTAGTATGTCAACCAAAGTAACCTTGGTGCACAAAGACAATGCTTATGTTTTCTCTAATATGTGGATATCATATACCCATCTACATGGAAGTATAGATTACTGAACAATAGAGACCCATGGAGGAGGGAAGAAGTATAAAATGGAGTGTAGCAGGAGAGGGGGGTGGGAGGAGAGGATAGTGGAACCCACGTGACATGACAGGAGAAAGCAACCTAGTAGAGGGTGTAAAGAGACAAGTTAAAGGGACTGGGGGAGGTGGCCAGCAAAAATAATGTGTGAAAATGCCATAATAAAACCCTGTTCTTTGTATGCTGACTTTTAAAAAAGCTAGTAAAAATGGAAAGGAGTATTTTATTCCTGCATGCTGACTTCGCCAACCAAATTTACTCACAGGTTTCTTTTTTTTTGGATTTGTGATTCTCATGGGTCAGACTTCTTTATCTCTGTTGATGTATACAAAGGTTAATGTAAAGTTTGGGCACCTGAAGTTTAATCTCCAGCCCAATCACTCTGAGGGTTATGGTGGAGTCTTTGTCTCTTAGCAAGTTTTTAATTTAACTGTGTGATGGGGTCAAAAAACAAGTTAGAAATTTGAAGAGAATCTTCTGAGAGGAGTTGTTTTCCTAAATGTAGCTGAGTTCCTGAAGTTGTTTCCTGATTTGCTCAGTGCTAGATGAAGGAATTCCTGAGGACCTCAGATGCTTATTGCAGTAGTGGGAAGCATGAGTACCAGTGGCTCGCTAGCTTCTGTCTCCTGCTTCTCTCTAGCATTGGGCATAAATTAATTGCTACCTCATCTCTGAGACAAGGATTCTTCCTGTAATCCAATTTCTCCATCAATCCCATCTTGTCCCTTCTCCGTCTTATCTCACTTGGAGTGACCTTGAGTGATTCTAAATAGTAATTTTCCATTGATCAGTTCAGCAGCATAGTCCAGTAATGGATGAATTGACTGGCAAAGGGATCAAGTAGAGTCTGAAAACATCCTGCAGACTGGAAGATATCTGTGTCTGTTTGGTTCTCTTCTGGTCATATAGATGAGGAATTTTTCCACTTTCATGTCTTAAGAGACATTGGACCTTGACTTCTGCTTGAGTAAGTTCAGTTAAGGTTAAAGTAGGATGACTGTAGGCACTGCAATGAGCAACATATTAAACAAAAATTCCAGAGGTTTTTCTGCGACACTGAATATCTCATTTGTCTTGGTTCTACAACTGCTTTTCTGACTATTAAGTTCATATACTATTAGGTAGCCACCACTGGCAAAGAATTCAAAGTCTGAGACCCAAATTCAAATGCCTGTAGGTAGCAAAAGCAATTGGAGAAATGACTTGCTGCTTCAGTTTATCCGTGGGTGGGATAATAGTGCTTACTGTGTTTGCTTGAGGATTAGTGTGTTATAGGATACTGATGTGTGCTGTTGCAAGTGCCCACTAGTGTTAGCAATTAACATTAGCCACACATAGGAAGGGCCAGGAGAGCTTTAAAAAATACCAGTTCTTAGCCCACTCCAAGCTGATCAAACATCTCTGATTTTGGGATCCGGGGATCCGGATCCTTTACAATCTTCGCTAGTGTTTTGACAAGTGACCATGGCTGAGAAGTACTGCCTAGATATTTTCATCTACCTTTGCTAAACATACTTTTTTTTCTATTTTAGAGTTATGGTAAGGAACCACAGAATGGTTCAGTTAGAAACATGATGGATTATCATGCTGGTACAGAACATCAAAGCTGTAGAATATATAAAGCAGATCTTATGGGCTAATTGATCTCATTACATTCAATACATAGGTAACATAATAACAAGGATTTTGTTGTCATTAATCGCAATAAACAGGACAATGTAATGGCTTGTTGTTTAATGTCTCCTATAACTCATGGCAGTTAACAGTTTCATACAAGAACTTTCATCAGTGGCAACATTTGAAAATCAAGTTTCACATCTCTATAGAGCTAAGCTATGCAGCCTGATTAAAGGATTAATAATATTTGTCTACTTGCACATTAATTAACAAAAATTGGATATAATGGGAAAGATAATAAAACTACATTTTTGCAGTCATCTATACTTGTACTTGGTTATGTATAAGAAAAATTTGTTTTATTGTAGGTCTTTGTTACTATTGAACTCAATAGTTTGAAAATAAACTGTGGAGTGCCACCAATTAGTTTTTATGCAGCTCCATTACATCATTACTGGTGGGAATGTATCATACCTCATTACTGGTGTAATTGTAACCCAGAGAAATTTTAATTTGCCTAGTAGGACAGTAGATCCATCATTGTACTGTGAGTACATCTCAGCTTCCAGAAACACAGCCATGACTTTTTCTGTTAGTCATGTTTTCTATTTCTACCCACACACATGGCTCATTACCAGGGAATATCAATGGTAAACTTCATGCTTTTATACTTGGAAGGCTTCGCATCAATTGCTATGTTCAAGGCATTTTCAGATAGCCTGTCAAACACTTGAACCTTTCCCTTATACTTACAGGTTATACTGTGTGTCCAGCTTATATAGGGACTACATTGTTACTATCTGACCTAGGTTTGGAAAGAAATCATTAATTGATTTTCTGCCTGTATCCAGTATTATAACTTTAAGTCCTGGAGAATATTTAAATTCTAGTTCTAAGAATATAAATTAATAGCATCTTATTTTACTTATTAGTTTAATGTGCCTGCAAGGTTGATGGCTGTAACCAAGCAAGGCAATTCCGCATAATCTTTGTAGTTTGTCAGATAATTCATTCAAGGATGTGTACCCATGCTGGCCTTTGGGAGAAATGGCCTGGAGTGGATTTCTGTATGTGTGATTTGTGCCCAGGGACCTGCCTGTGAACAGAGGCTCCGTGACTATTATACTGAATATCACAGAGGCACACTGCTCCTAGACACACTACAGTGCATCTGAAGGGTGAGGGACTTGAGATGGAGTGTAGCAGAGGCCCCCTCTGGAAAAGGTGTGTGAAGGATCCAGCAAGGTCAGCCTCAGGAGCAGAAACAGATGAGACTTAATCTTGGCAAAAGCAACTGGATTCATCTGGGACCAAATAATGTGAAACTCAGACATTAAATGGATTAGAGAAACCTGGAAAGCTCTGAAGGTAGAAAGACCTTAGGGTCTTGCTAGTGGGGGTGATAAATTAGATTTGGACTTATAACAGGCAAGCAAAATAAGCTCATACTATTTTTGGCTGTGGAGGCTAAGTCAGGTACCACATTATTTGAGATACAAATCTAGTGACGGTAAGAAAATCTATTATTCTTAGACTAGAATTTCTCTCTTTTCCCAATTTATGCAGCCTACCTCCACTGCAATTTTCTCTGATGTTGGAAAGAACAGTTGCTCTTGTGGGGAGACAGAGTTTTATTTCTGTAACATCTCATTCCACAGTCACATATATCATCTAGTGGGACAAGGAAGAGCTGTTAGTCTAAAAATAGTAAAAGAAAGGGAATCAGATCCATTTTCTGGGTGAAGAGTGGTTTTTACTACCTACTGGTTAGACATGAAGAAATAACCTTTTCTTAGGTAGGAAAAGGTCAGTTTCAGTAGCCCACTGACAGGAGCCCACTAACATTGGACATATATTGGGATGCTACCTGTCAGGGAAAGTGGGCTGAAAAGTTTGTGTATGTGGTGAAGATCAATAGAAGAATTTGGGAATGTTTGGCCTAGTAACCTCATCTGTCAAAAGCAATTCATGTTTTCGCCTGAGAACCTGAGATCCAAAATTCCAATTTGCCTAAGGAGATTGGATGATTCATTTATAAGTTGCATTCTGACACACACAGACTTTTCACAAATGAATCATTTATAGTAAATATTTCTCTATCACACATTGTCTTGTGTATGTATGTGCACATCATCTTGAAATCTGAAGGGCTGGGTGAGGAACCTAAGAGTGAACTTATAATAAATGTAGTCAGATAAGTGTAGCCGGAAGTTTTCTCTGGTCCTGCTTAGCCCCATAGTCCTGCAACCACTTATAAAATAATCACTTGGAGGCTTAATATTAATTACAAACTGTGTGGCCTATGGCAAGCTTCTTGCTATCTAGCTCTCATAGTTTAACAAAACCCACAACAATTAATCTATGTATCGCCATGTGTTCCATGGCTTTACCTGCATCACATTACTTGTTGTTCCTAGGATGGCAGTCTGGCATCTCCCCTACTCAGCTTTTCTCTTTCCTGTCTCTCTCCTTGGATTTCCCACCTGCCTCTAAACTGCCTTGCCATAGGCCAAAGTAGCTTATTTATTAACCAATGGGAACAACATACATTCACAGCATACAGAAAGACATCCCACAGCACTTCTCATTTTCTGTCTAATCAAAAAGGAAGGTTTTAACTTTAACATAGTAAAAGTACATATAATAGAACAGTTATCAAGCAAGAATTACAGTTACAAAATCTAGTCTATTTTTATTTTAACATCTATCCTATATTTGTGAGTCTACAGTTTCATATCTAATTTATGTTTTATCATAACCAAGGAAAATTATAATTATAACTATCTAGTCTTCAGCTACATCAAAGACCCCAGAAGGATATAATATTACCTAAGTAAACAGGAAGAGCATTGTAAGCAACTTCCAAAATTCTTGAATGACAGAGACAGCTAGCTGCTTGGACAATCATCCAAAGTTCCTCTGTAATGTTGGGATATCCATCTTCAGCCTATAGACCTAGAATTTCTCAGTCACCCATCCCTGTGTCTTACAGAACATCTGACAGTCTCCTCTGAGAAGCAGAAACCTGAAGGTCTATCTCACCTTGTTTTGCAGAATTCAGTGGTCACCTTCCTGTGGGTCTTGCATGTCCAGTTGATAGAACATACTGTCAAGCAGTCCAGACAAAAGCAGTTCTTTGCCTAGTAGAGCATTTTGTGCCAAGAAGAAGATAAACTCCATATGGAGTTTCTTTGATGCCCATCTTCCTCTTTGAAATGCTGCCAGGAGCAGACGTGTCTCACTGTCCAGAAAGTCTAAGTTTTAAAAACATTTTAAATGCCATATTCTGTAAGTCTTTGAAGTGTTTGAAGATTACCTAACTAATTGAAATATACCTTTATATACCTAAAAACTTAACTAAAATGATTATAAGTTTGATTATTCTAGGTGACTATTAATCTGTATTTCTTAATTATATATTACATTTTAAAATGAGCTGTACAAACATAATACCTTAAGCAAGAGTAGAAATATACATGCAGTACAACAAAATTAACTTTAAATTTGTAGTGAACTAAAATCTATAACAATGTAAAACATTTTAAACAAGTTGTTGCTCTTTAAACGTAGATTCAATAATCTACCCTTTTATGCTATCATACCAATATCCTACATTTCTATACCATATCCCCCTTTCTTATTTTAGAAAGAGATTTACTATGACCAATAACAATTTATAACCAACCTCCTAAAATAAGACAAACATCCATAATCTGTTTTTTGGGAATGTGGGCATAGTGTTCTAGGCTACTTCCTGCTTGGGGATGCTGGTAATCTTATGAGGATCCTGAGAAAATTAAGAATTATAGTTAAATCTTGGCTGTAGAACTCTGTGAAGATGCATCATCTCAGCTAGTTACTTTGAAGCTGATTTTGTATTTAGATCATCTAGGCCATAGTGTTTCATAGACCTTTCAGGGGGTCTTGGCTGATCAAAACATATTAGCCTGGAATCAATCCACAGGTTCTCATCTTCTGTGGAAACCAAAGCAGACCCTCTTTTCCAGAGCAATGTATCCTTAGACATAAATTTTGAAAACAAGATATCTTTAAAGTATATATATTGATTTAACTTAGCATCTTTTACAATCAAATGTCTCTCTGCAGTTAAAAATCCCAAAGGCAACACAATCCAGATTCTCTGTGTGATATCCATCTTTATGTGGCTTACTTTTTATATTACCTTTACTGTCTCTTTAAAGACTTTATTTTTTAAAACTATTTCTTTATATAACGGTCTATATTCATTTTCTTCTCTCTTCCAAGCCTACGTACATTTTAACACACACTGTAAACTGTTTAGGGTTTATCCCGTCTGAATCTGCCTTATTGTGAATCTATTGCTTTAAACTGCAGCATGACCAGGACTGAAATGGCAGCTTTGGCTACTGGCTCTGCCCACTTCAGCCTTCCAACATGGTGGAAGAAATTCACTACCAACTCTGGGAGCCATGCTGTCTGCCAGCTTTGGGAGGTAGTGGGTCTATGCCTCTATCCCGGCCTATATCCCAGAAACCTCTTTTTTCTCTGTACTAGCAAAGGCTAAATCTACCATGCAGCATACTGTGTGGCCTGGGGACACCTCTGTGTACTGCAGCGGAAATTCGCCATGCTGCATGTCAAGCCCACATGCCATGAACCTGCCATAGACTAGCTCAAACCCATAGACAGCAACTGGCCTGAGAGACACACTAGGAAGCTGTTTTTAGCTCCATTTTAGAATCTTTTTTTAAAACTTTTTCAGGTTTTGGGTGGAAATTCTTGCCCCATATTGGTCACTATTTCTAGCTGAAGTTTTCCTGTGTCTCTGCCAGCTGGTGGTCGGTACAAATCTCTCCCACGCATATCCCCCAAGTAAACACACAGAGGCTTAATATTAACTATAACTGCTTGGCCATTTGCTCAGACTTATTACTGACTAGCTCTTACACTTAAATTAACCCATAATTCTTATCTATGTTTAGCCATATGTCTTGGTACCTTTTTTCAATTCTGCCTTCACATCTTGCTTCCTGTGTCTGGCTGGCAACTCCTGACTCAGCCTTCCTCTTCCCAGACTTCTCCTTGTCTGCTTATCCTGCCTATACTTCCTGCCTGGCTACTGGCCAATCAACATTGTATTTATCAATCAATCAGAGCAACACACATTCACAGCATACAGAATGACATTCCACAGCAGTTATGGAATCTTCCTCCAAGACTGAGGAAAGCCATTAAGGCCAGGCATGTGTCAGGAGTGTCCCTGAATGGAGGCCTAAAGAGGCCATTGTGTGAATCTGTGGAGTCTCAGTTACTGGCTGAGATGGCAGTAGATTAAGACACAGCCACTGTACCAAAGTTAAAACAACACTAAACCTCTGAAACTGTAATCCACCCATTCAATGTTCTCATGTATAATGTTCTCCTGTATAACATCTGTATAATGTTGCCTGTGGTCATGATGTCTCTTCACAGCAATAGAAAGACAGGGAGGAAGTGGTCTGAGGTATAGACTGAAGTCCCTAAGAGTGATGGGAAAATGTCAGGAAAAATAGGAGATGTGTTACTGTGGTAGTTTGAATGTAATTGGCCCCATACTCCTATAATCTCATAGGGAGTGGCATATTAGGAGGTATGGTTCTGTTGGAATTGGTCTGGCCTTGTTGAAGGAAATATGTCACTGTGGCAGTGGGCTTTGAGGTTTCATTTGCTCAGGAGTCAGTTGACTTCCTGACTTTCTGTTGCTTGTAAGATGTAGAACACTTGGCTATTTCTACAACACCATGCCTGCATACATGCCACCATGATCCCTGCCATGATGAACAAAACCTCTGAACTGTAAGCCACACAGCACAATTGAATGTTTCATTTTATAAGAATTGCTGTGGTCATGTTGTCTCATAACAGCAACAAAAAACCAAACTAAGACAGAAGCTGGTACCAGGGACTGGGGTATTGCTGTGATAGGCCAGACCATGCTTTTGTTTGGAGTAATATAGACTTTGGTACTTTGGGTTAGGAAAGCAGTGGAATACTTTAAGCATTGCTTAATGGGGCATGCTAGTAGGAACATGGAAGGCAACGGTGCTGATGATGATTTGAAGCGTCAGGAGCTGGCTCAAGAGCTTTCAGAGAAGAATTTTAGTTTGTTGCCTAGAAATCATTCTTGTGACATTTTGGTGAGGGAAGTGGCTGCCATTTGCCCTTGTCTGAAGAGTCAGCCTGAGGCTAAAGTTAAGAGTTTGGGATTAATTCCATTGGCAGAAGAAATCTCAAAAGAGCCTAGTATAAATTCTGTCATGTGGATATTAGTGGTAACTCCAATGAAGATATTTAATGGAAGGAGCTGAGCAAGGAAAAACATTTGAGGAGAAAAAGTGTACCAGAAAGTAGAATGAAGTGAAATCTTCTGTTAAGGAGATTAAGAAATGGAATAAAGGAAGTGATCACCTCAGGCAATGGTGGCACACCTTCAATCCTAGCACTCAGGAGGCACAGGCTGGCAGAGGCAGGCAGATCTCTGTGAGTTCACCTTGGTCTATAGAGGAAGTTTCAGAACAGTCAAGTTTAGGTAGTGAAAGACAGAAAGCTGGTGAAGATGTAATTAAACAAGGGGCCATGTTCCAGCCCCAGCAAGTAGCAGAACTTGATAGCTTTGGCCACGTGGTCTGGCTTTAGAGTTAAGGATAGAAGAAAGGAGTTAAGATTCTGTGGTTCTGGTTAGCTGGACCTAAAGTCTCAGCTGTGATTAACAAGATACCAAAACTACTAAAGCAAAATTTTGCTTTGCTGGGATACTTGATGCCAGTCAGATGGAGCTAAGAAATTAGCAGTGATTAAGAAGAATCCATCACCACTGGGGTAAAATCTTCTTGGAAGTGTTTCCTGAGAGCACAGAGAAGCTGTGTTCCAGAGATGGCCAAGGTTGTAGCTTGTGCTGACAGCTGGACTTGGAAATGTGTAGTGTCACCCAGGTGGTACTGGTTTTGAAGAAATGAAAGGTCATGAAGAGCAGCAGAGGCTTGGCCCTGTGAGAGGACAGGAAAGGCCACTGGTGAAGGTATAAACTCGGTGGAAGTTGAAGGCCCATGACTGAAGGGATGATGCAAAGAAGTTGGGGCTTGCCATCATGCAGAGCGGCTCTGAGAAGCTATTGGTGAAAGTGCAACCCAGTTGCAGCAGAAGATGCCAGAGTTTTGGAGATGCCAATACCATGTGATAACCACCAAAAACAGCAGTAGCAGTTGAGTGGAGTCAGCTGGAGTCTAGAAGATGAGCTTTGTGTACTGTAGAGGGCAGAGACTGAGAACTGACCCAAACCCTTTGGAGGAGTCTAGAAGATCATGAGAAGTTTCCAGATATTGGATAGCTGGAATTTTGTGACTACCCAAGATGTTAGAGATGCCAGAGACATGGAATACCTGCCAAGGAGAGCTGCTAATGGACTGGAACCAGGCCAAGAGAAAGAAGTGTATTATAGTCAACAAAACTGAATAGACTTGGAGATGTGGAGTGCAATTTGACATTAGACATGGAGATGCAGGGTTTGGAGTTTTCCCAGCTGGTTTTCAGTCTTGCTTTGGTCTACCATTTCCTCATTATGCTCCCTTCCTGTGTTTTGGAATGGTAATGTATATCCAATGCCATTATATGTCGGAAGTACATGGTCTGAGTTTTGATTTGATTTTGCAGGGGATTATAGTTTAAAAATTGTATGAATCTCAGAAGATACTTTGAACTTTGGACTTTTAAGCCTTGTTGAGACTGTGATAGACTATGGGGACTTTTGAAATTGGATTAAATGCTTTTGCATTATGATATTGTTAAATATTCATTGGGACTGAATGTGGAATGTGGTAGTTTGAATGTAATTGGTCCCACAATCCCATAATCTCATAGGCAATGACACTATTAGGAGGTGTGGTTTTGTTGGAGTGGGTATGGCCTTGTTGAAGGAAGTGTGTTACTGTGCGGGTGGGCTTTGAGGTTTCATTTGCTCAGGATACTGCCCAGTGAGTCAGTTGACTTCCTGTTGCCTGCAAGATGTAGGACACTGGGCTATTTCTCCAGCACCATGCCTGCCTGCATGCCACCATGCTCTGTGCCATAATGGACTAAACCTCTGAACTGAAAGAGAGCCCCTCAATTAAATGTCTTCTTTATAAGAGTTGCCATGGTCATGCTGTCTCTTCACAACAATAAAACCCTAAGACAGTTACCAAGCTAGAACCAGGTTAATGGGAAGGTGTGTGTGTGTGTGTGTGTGTGTGTGTGTGTGTGTGTGTGTGTGTGCATGTAGTGAACAATATTGCCTATTGCTTTCAATAGTTAAAATTCACTTTTAACCTGTCACTAAGATTATGGCTCTTATTCTTAAAAAAATTTAAGATGACTTAAAGGTTTAAATGAAGTAATAGAAGAACATAGAGTTTTGAACTCACAAGAACACCCGGACAGGAAAGCAAATGGGTGTCTGTTCCATTTGTGAGCTTGTATTCTCTCCACTTTCTGCCATGGGAATTCCCAGAGTCTTTAAGTTCTTCCCCATACACTAAATCAATTTTGGATTTATCTTAAAATTTTGAGAGAGAGTGGCAATTTTAGTCAGTTAGTATATTCCTACTTATTAAGTGTACACATATGAAAATCAAAAATTTGCATTAAAATGTTTCTTATGACCAGTCTGTATTTGCTCAGTGTGTATGTTATATTGATGACATGGAGAAGCCATGCAAGAGACCAGTGGTTCTTGGCAGCAAATTCCGAGGCTGTGTGCATGCAAATCAAGCCTGAGTTCCTGCTGCTTTCCCTGAGAGAACACTGGAAACTGAAGAACTTCTTGGAAAAGGACAGCCCCTGAATAATCACACATTTTTTTGCAACATTTAGAGATTGAATTTGCTTTAATTTTATGTAGTTTCACAGATGTATTCTAATTTTCAATGCAGTCTTGAATTCCAGACTTGTTAATACCTTTCATTGCTTTCTCCTTATAACTGAGTGGAATATCTATAAATTAGATGTTCGCACATCTATCCAATGATGTGCTTTCCCCCCTGCAATTTTCCTAAAGCCATAATCATTGAGCAAGAAAGATTGATAGAAAAACTAAATTGAATGCAGACATGCCCGGTACTAAAATCCTTTATGTGTACAGAGTTTTTCTAGATACTGGAAGAGTGCTGGGACACACAATATTATGATGAGGTGGTCTTCTACATTTTTGAAGATTCATTTTATTTATTTATTTATTTATTTATTTATTTATTTATTTATTTATTTATTTATTTTGTGTGTGTGTGTGTTTACGTATATGCACTTGTGTGCAGGTGCCTATAGACACCAGAAAACAGCATCTTATTCCCTGGTTCTGGTTGTAAGCCGCCTGCTGTGGGTTCTGTGAACCCAAGTCTAGTCCTCTGGAATAGCCTCAAGTGATCTTAGTAGCTAAACCATCTCTCCAACTTAAAGATTCTTCTTAGACTGAATTTGCATAATAAGAATGATGAGTGGACACTTATAATTTTATTATATTACAAGCTCAAATATCTGTCAGGTCATTTAAAACAACACTTCATGATTGTAAGGCAAACATTTCATCATCTTATACTTAACTTATTAGGAAAAGTAAATTTCTATTATCTGTCTTGATATAAAGTGCCTTAGAATGACAGCTTTCTCTTCATCGTCAACTTTCAGTTCTGTGGGAAATGATACTTAGCTCAAGTCTAACTCCCTGTTACCAGGTGCTTCCCAATAAAGAAAAGAGCCTAAGAGGATTTGCAGAGAAGGACAGCAGAGTCCATGTGCTGAGGTCTGAAGGTGCCCACGTCCTGCTGGTCAGAGCACTTACCTGGGCACTGCTTCCTCCTGCTTCCTTTGGAATTACAATGAACCCAAATTATTTTATTCTTGAAGAGAAGGAATAAGAAAAACATGGCCTGTCATTGCTCTTTTGCTCAAATGTTGTAACATTTCTCAATTAATTTGAGGACTACCAGGGAATTCTTTGTAAAGGTTCTTGTGTTGTTGGTCTTGGTTGTGAGCTTGACAGGATTTGGAACTGCACATGGGACATGCTTCTGAGCATGTTTTCTAAGGAATACCTTAGAGAAAGAGGAGGAGTTGTCCTCAGGTCCAAGGGTGGCTTAGGTATAGAAGTTCAGAAGAAAACACCATGCTACTTGCCTGCCTTCACTTCTTGAGTGGTGTCTCTCTATGAGGCTGCCATCCTTGCTTGACATCAGACTCCAGCTTCTTTGTCCTTTCAACCTGGAATGAATAGCAGTGATTTGAGGCAGATGTGAACATTTAGACCATAGTAACAGTATTCAGGGATAGTATTTAATATTATTTTCATTTGTTCACGTTAAAAGTTCCAATTTCCCAGATGAGCTGCCTCATCTGGTCGTTTATTAAAGATGTATTTGTGTTAAATCATATAACCTATATAATGGATGCTTAATTATCTGTTAATTCTACCAGCTTTAACATTTCAAGTTACCTTTAATTTGATGACTTTAAAATTACTTTTATTTAAAAATGTTTATCTATGTGTATCTATTTTTATGTGTGAGCATATGCCATATGTCTGGAGATATCTGCAGACAACAGATTCCCCGGGGTTGGAGTTGCAGGCTATTTTGAGTGGCTGTGTGTGAGTACTAGGAACCAAATTCAGGTCTTAGGAATATCAGTAAGTACTCTTATCCACCAAGTCATCTTTCTAGCTTCTCCTCTTTATTTTTATGTCTTTATTCTTATTTATTTTTATTCATGTGTATGTATCCTGTTCTTTTTTCCAGCTTGACACAAGCTAGATTTATGTGGGAAGAAGATTCTCAATTGGGAAAATGCCTCTATTAGATTATGTATAGGCAAGTGTGTAGGGCATTTTCTTGACTGATTATTACTACTGTGTTAAGAATGCTGTGGATATTGCTCTGTATGCTGTGAATGTGTTGCTCTGATTTGGTTGATAAATAAAATGCTGATTGGCCAGTAGCTGGGCAGGAAGTATAGTATAGGTGGGATAAGCAGAGAGGAGAATTCTGGGAATAGGAAGGCTGAGTCAGGAGATGCTGCCAGCCACCGCCATGAGAAGCAAGATGTAAAGATACTGGTAAGCCACAAGCCACGTGGCAAGGTATAGATTTATAGAGATGGGTTAATTTAAGATGTAAGATCTAGCTAGCAAGAAGCGTGAGCCATTAGGCTATACAGTTTTAATTAATATAAGCCTCTATGTGTTTATTCGGGTCTGAGTGGTTGTGGGCCAGGCGGGACTGGAGAAAATTCCAGCTACAAATGGCGCTGCTTTCATACATTGTCTCTGCTTCAGTTCTTGCCTCCAGGTTCCTGCTTGAATTCCTTCCCTGACTTCCCTTCGCAATGGACTGCAACCTCTAAGATGAAATAAGTCTTTTCCTCATAAGGTTGCTTTTGGTCACAGTGTTTCATTACAGCAATAAAGGCTCTAATTATGACAACCATATGACAACTTTTCTTTATTACACATTATCTTTTCTGTGTCTCTACATGCAAATATTTAAAGAACTATGCTGGGTATTGTGGATACTACATTCTACAGAATTTGGACTGTTTTCTCCTTCAAAGAGCTCTATGTTTTGTTGTGGGAGCTATTACCTTCAAGAACATTTTTCTAATCCTACTTAGGCATCTGTAGGTTTGCTGAGGGAATATTGAGAGCAGTTTAACTGGAAGACACAATATTTAGTCCTGAGGTGGACATTCTGGCACTTCAGTTGCACTCTCTGATTTTAACATCACCCCTGCACTCTGAAGGGGTACACATGTTATTTTCTTGAACTATGTCCATGAGCCTATTCACTCTGCAGCAGTCACCTCTGTGGACAATGGAGTGTGTCCAGCAATCTGCGTCATTGTACAGTGTTCTCTGTTCTGATGATGTCTTCTGTGACTTCAGTCCTCCAGGGGTTCCCTTGGATTGCTGTTGCCTTTCCTCTCTGGAACCCATGGGCTACCATGCTTTTCCTTTCTCTGTGCTGTGAGTATGAGGTTGTGCCTGAGTCAGTCAAGTTCTGGGGATCATGGAGATGACCTCTTTTGTTTCACTTAAAGATGGTGCTACTTTCTTTGTCTATCAACTTACCCATGAAAGCAGCAATCTCATGTGTTTCGTGTATTTGCTTGCTTAAGGCAGGAATGTGAGGTGAGTACCATTTAATCAGATATTGCAGGAAGGGGGGGGTCTCCATTTTTAGTGATAAGAATGTGCACCACACATCAGTTTCATATGCTGTTATGCTCTGTGTCATATGAGTGAAGCACCCAGCAACATTCCTGGAGCACACAGTTGATGCTTAAAAATATTTGTGAATAAGTGAGTTAAAGTTTTCATAGTTGCTATTAGGTTTTCCAAGTTCAGATCTTTTTTAAATCACATTTGCATAATTCCAAATGATTTTCAGTTAGAGAAGACTGTCACATGACCAGAATGAAGACAGTAAATGGCCAGTAGACATGTCATGCATCAGATGTTTTATTTGTTTTATATGTTGTATGTGGTTAGGGAAATAAAGAGAAATGATTTTCAATTGATAGACTATATGAAATATAGCTTGTTTATGTTTCATCATCATTTTTATTTTTATTTAAAATAAATCATTCTTAGCCCTGGAACAGAATTTGTTCCATTTCTACATTTCCTTACATACACTGTTTTCAAGGATATAACAGGGTTTTTTTTTAATCCTTTTAGATAAGTTTCTAAGTTAACTATAAGTCATTCTTTCCCCTAGTAGTTATTAAAAGGTCCACTTATTTAAGCCTCTCAGATAGAATTGAAATGTAATGTCTGCAAAGTAAGAAATGATGGTTTATTTTAGAATACTAAATCAAAGTCTTCTTGAATACACGGTATTCCTGTTTGCTGTTGCTGTATTGCTGTAACTATATAGATAATTTTGTAGCTTTTAACTTAGACTTTACTGTTTTGTGTTATAGTAGTTTATATATTTTGGCAAGAGCGTTGAAAGAAAAGGGAGTTTGAAAGGAAACATGAGTTAATGTTTTTTATTATTATGTCATTGGCTGGTACTCCCTAATTTTTAATATAATTGATTGACTTCTGGCTTGTAGGCATGGTACCCAGATTGCCCTCTTCATGACAGTTCTAGAGTATAAAGACCCCAGAGTTTATTAACTGAAAAGCCAAGACACCTTCCTGCCTTGAAATGACCCTGGAAATTCCAGTTCATGGGGCACTGACTAAGTGTTCCACTACTGACCATCCAATCTTCCCCAAATTATTTTCTCAGTCACACATTTACACAGCAGCTTTTCTTGGCCTTGCCAAGCTATAAATATGGCTTAGAATTTCTGGTTCTGTGAGATGTGGGGATTTCACTACTGTGTCTTCATTGCCTAAAAGCAATGCAACTTCTTGAAAGTATGGATTCGTCACTTATAAAATTAAAAAAATAAATAATGAATATGAATGTGCTTTGCTGTTGGGCACCTCATAGGATTCATGAGTTAAAGAAGAATCTCTTATGCAAGTGTGAGAAATTTGTATTTTTTTCACAGACTCAAGGCACATTGCCATCATGAATCTTGAAGGTAATAGGTTGTGTTTTCATTGGAGTTGATTTATTAAACAACTGTACAATTTTCACTTTGCAAATAGTACATTTTTCTTGGGAAGAGTGTTCTCCATACCATTTCTTCCATCACCTAGCAGCTGGGGCTGGTGACCCATCCTGTGTTTACTAAGTCACCAGTGTTGCAGGTTACCCACACAACCTAGCAACAGAAACATCAAAGCAAAACAGAATGTGGTTTGCAAAAGCTCACATCAGTAACACTCTGTGAGAAATCTTGCTTAAGGCTTACTCTTTTTCAAGTTCCTTGTATACATGTTGTAAGTAAATACAGTACAGTACACAGATCCTGCAGCAAGAGAGGACTAACTAAAATCCCATGTTTTCTATCGGCCAGGTATATAACATTATAACGTATTTTCTCAATTCATTCAATGGGAATAACACTATTCACCTTTCAGGTTGATTGTCATGATTAAGTAAGATAGCTTGTGTAAAAATATTCACTTGTGGGTTTTATGAAATATCAACTCTCTTTCCATTTTTTCCATCTGAGCTTTGATACATGATGATGAATAATGACTTTAAAATAGTGATGAAATTTTATGTATCAATGTATTCCCATTTGACTTAAAACATTTATCTTGTTTTATAGATACTTATATTGCTCTAATAAGCTATTTTCACAATCTCTAGACTAGTGCAACAGAATACAAGTCCGCAGAGCTATGACCACCTGAAAAATATACACTGGAGGAAAGACAGTGTCTTCAAATTGGTGCTGGGAAAACCGGGTATCCACAGGTAGAAGAATGGAATCAAATACCTAATGTCACTCTCTATACACATCAATTCAAAATGAATCAAAGAACTTATACTAAAACCCAAACATCTGAAACTACTAGAGGAAATGATGAAAAAATTCAAAATACAGATAAAGGCAAGGACTTTTTTTAAGACTAATTGTACAGGAAACCATCCCCTAAATCATCAAGTGGGACTGTCTAAAATTGAAAAGTTTCTGGACAGCAATGGGAACAATCAGAGTGATTAGGTAGACTAGAGAATGATAGGAAATTTTTGATGACTATACCCCTGACAGGAGATTAATAACTAAATCTAATAAAAATCAGCTACCCAAACCAAAGAGCAAGATCAATAAACGAACAAATGAATAAACCAATAGTTCCCAAAGGGTGAACTAAAAATAGTCACTAAATGTAAAAGAGAAATGTTAAGCCTCTCACTATCAGGAAAACAAACATCTAAGTTACATTGATCATCTCTGTCACATCAATATCAATGGCTATGGCAAAGAAATCAACAAATGCTGGTGAGGGTGAAGGAAAGTAGTGCTTTCATACAGCTGGTGGAAATGAAGACTGGAGGCAGCCTTGTCCTCACTAGTTACTATCGCTTTGATGTCACCACATGACCAACAGCAAGTTGGAGAGGAAAAGGCTAATTTGGCTTACACTTGCACACCACAGCCCGTCATTGAAGGAAGTCAGGGCAGGAACTCAAACAAGGCAGGAACCTTGAGACAGGAGGTGATGCAGAGGGCATGAAGGAGTCCTTTTAAAGGGCTTACTCCCTCTTGCTTGCTCAGCCTGATTTCTTTTGGAATCCAGAAACTCCAGCCCAGGGAAGGCACCACCCACAATGTACTGGCCCTTCCCTATTGATCACTAACTGAGAAAATGCTCTACAGGGTTGCCTACAGCTTGATCTTAAGTAGGCATTTTCTTAATGGAGGTTCCCTCCTCTCATATGACTTTGACTTGTGTCAAGTTGACATAAAGCTATCCAGCACAAACTACCATGCAAATTAGTACAAGGGTTCCTCAGAAAACTAAAAGTAGAATTATCATATGGTCTAGCTATATCACTCTTGGATAGTTGTACAAAGAATCCAAGCACACCATAGACATGCCCACTGTGGTAGTTTGAATGTAATAGGCCCCCATGAGTTCATTGGGAGTGGCACTATTAGAAGGTATGGTTTTGTTAGAGTAGTTGTGGCCTTTTTGGAGGAAATGTGTCACTGTGGGGGCAGACTTTGAGGTCACCTATGCTCAAGATGTGCTCAGTGCCTCAGACCACTTCCTGCTGCCTGTGAATCAAGATGTAAGAACTCTCAGCTCCTTCTCCAGCACCATGTCTGCCTGCATGCTTCCTTGCTTCCTTCTGTGATGATAATGGATTAAACCTCTGAACTGTAAGTGACCCACCCCAGTGAAATGTTTTCCTTCATAAGAGTTGCCATGGTCATGGTATTTCTTCACAGCAATAGAAACCCTAACTAAGATGTCCATATACTCATGTTTTGTGGAACTCTATTATAAACACCAAGTTATGGACCAGACCAGATTTCTAGAAACAGATGAATGGATGAAAGAAAAAAACATACATATAAATCACTCATATCACATATCTATATCTATATCTATATCTATATCTATATCTATATCTATATCTATATCTCTCTCTCTCTATATATATATATATATAGTCATGTGACATGAAGTAGAGGAAGGACTATCTGGGCAGAGAGGAGAAAAGGAGATAGCACTGAATGTGAGATGTTTTAAGTACATGATATACTTGGATAGAAATGTCTTTATGAAACTCATTACTATGCACAATATACCCAATGATAGTAAGTAAAGATAAATCAGAATTTAAAATCTTCATTTAAAGTTTTTACATGAAAATTTCCATGTGATTCAACTAGACATAGCATGGTGCAGAGAACTCTCTTCCCAAGAAAAGATTTTG
Source organism: Peromyscus californicus insignis (assembly GCF_007827085.1). NCBI lineage: Eukaryota > Metazoa > Chordata > Mammalia > Rodentia > Cricetidae > Peromyscus > Peromyscus californicus. The sequence continues at coordinate 12,898,365 of NW_026294402.1, forward strand.
CAAAATGAAAATTTCACAGGATTTTGGTTTCTCACAGAGCAATTGAAAAGAATCCTTCCCTTAGCAGATAGGTGGAGAATAATAATATGATTCTTGTAGTGTTTGGTTACAAACAAGTGGTGACTCACCTCAGACCTGGACCTTTACCTCTATATTAAGATGATAAGCCTGTGTGGTACACAAGACAAGAGTCCAATGATTTTTCTTTAGGAATTGGTAGAGAATGAAAGACCTTGATTAACAAGGATTATAATACCATCACTAGACCTCACTCTAACTTCATTACTTAAGGATGGCAATACAACAAACCTTTGTTGATCATTTGGAAGGAAGTGAATTTTAACCTAGGATGTGATGACTTGGAAGGTAGGCTAAAGGATGAAATAAGAAAGGTGGGTTTTCCTTTCCCTGGGGCAGGAGGCAGCTTGTTAAGCTACTGATCCATGGACAAGACAGCCTTTCTTGTTCCAGAAATGGGAGTCAGAGGTTGGCTCCAGAGAGATAGTGGGAGTGAAAAAGAGACATGGCCTTCTAGGAACATCTGTCATTGCTTGATCTCAAGTAAGTTGTTGTAAACCATTCTCTGTCTTATTTCCCTTTATTATCCATAGAACATTGATTAGCCTTCATTAAGAGTTACATAGTTCTCTTCCTAATTTTATGAGAGACTAGAGTTTGTGTCTGCAGCTATGGGTACCAATAAGGTGACTGCTTCTGTCAAATCAATGGGGACTCAGTTGTTATGGAAGCAAGAGCTGCAATGGGAAGGGAGTGGACCTGGTGGAAATTGTGCGGGTGTGCCCTGGAAATCACTAAGACAAACTTGTGGATTTATTCAAAGACCAATTATCAGAAGCAAGGACCAAGATGTCCTGTCCATAGGCTGCTTTTGTCATATTTGACACCTGCATGGAGAGTTCAGAACTTAGTTCAGCGATAAGTAATCTTATAGTAGTCTTGGATAAGACATTTATAGCTTTATTTATAATTATAAGATTATAAAAATACTGTAAAGTCCTCTGATACCTAACCACCTTCAAACAGAGATAGCATTCTACATTGTGGCCGTCTTAGATACACCCATTTGGAGTGGGAAGAAGAGGTGGCCGACTCAAGTGACAAGACTTTTAGTTCTGTGCTAATAGCATAGAGACTGTTGGGAGTGAAGATCCCAGAGAAACTCTTTGGTGAAAGTCACAGAAGAAAGTTTGTAAAAATATTTCATATAAAGACAAGGTACACATTTAACTATTTGAGCTGCATAATTAGTGCCAGTTCACAAAGAAAATGTTTCTGTCTGCTCTTCCTTACTTTCTTAATTGGTTGGTTTTCTAGTCTCTGTAATATTTCTTCAGCAAGTATGCACTGCTGTGTTCAACCACTATTGATTATTTTCCTCTTCCCAGTGGAGCTTGAAATAAACAGTTTTCTTAGGACTCCTGGATGCACTAAAGTGTCAAGAAACTACTTTCATTGTCATTCCCAGGATTCCACATTAAACTAGGGCAAAACAAAAAACACCATTGAATTCCCACACTGATTCTGAAGAGGGCATCGAACCAGGTTCGCTGAAGTTATGTTGGCTCTTCTCTAGGAGTAGAATCTATACTACAGGGTGATGCTAATACTAGCATTCCAAGTTCTCTTCCCCAACTCCAGAATCTGTTGTGTTATTTAGAACCTTCTCTTTTGTCTGTGGGAAGGTGAGTCTTCTGACCTCTTCTGTGTTTGGAAACAGAAGCCTGGAGTATGGGTACTGCTGGCGTCAAGCCTCTGCTCTTGCTGTGTGAGACCAGTCGATGATCGGAGAGCCTCAGACATCACTAGCAGATGCAGTCTGCTCTTTGCAGAGGTAGTCTTTGTGCTGCTGCCTCAGTTGACTCTCCCTTGTTGGTTAGAGTTAATGTGAAGGAAGAGGAACTGAGCACAGTGGACGAAAAGCCACACCCCAACTGTGGACACTGTAAGGGGCACAGCTGCATGAGAATTTCAAACAAACCTCACTTCCATTGCGAGCAGCCTGACTTCTTAGGACCATCCATAAAGGAGAAGTGTGCAGTGCAATCTCTCATGGTGTTGTGGTCAGGTCTTCTCCCATCCCCGAAGTATCTTACATCAGTGAAGTCTCCATTAGCCTAGGGTAAGGGTCTCATACTAAACCTTGATAGTGTGGTAGAGACTGTGACTACTTTCACTACAGTAATATACTCATCAGCTACTCCATGTGCCAATAACCTTTGGCTGGAGCTATTGAAGGGGACTCCCACACAGTGGGGTCTCCTTCCCTTCCAGACCCCGGATTAGGCACAAACCACACCCACTCACTTTTTTCACAGAGACATTCTTTATTCAGCCGGAGAGAAAAGTTAAGTGACTGGTTTCTGACTCAGGCAGAAAAACAACAGCAAATGATCTTGCAGGTGTAATTTTAGGAGAAGAAGGGGAGATCTGTGTTAGAATGGGTTAGGATGCTGTGGTAAAGGAGACAGGGGACAAGGGAGAAGGGGAAGGGGACAAGGGAAAGAGGGAAGGAGTATTTGTCCTGGAGGGACAAAGGACTGCCTCTGGATAGAGAGGAGACAGACGTGGCAATAGGCAAATAGCAGTTTATAAAGGTAATGGGGAAAACCGGTGTTAGGATAAGGTGTTTAATTTTAACTGGGTATGTTAATTTGGAGAGCCAAAGGGGGCTTCTGATTGCTGGACTTTGGTGGTTAGCCTCAGTGGCCAAATAAGGGAATAGACCTGGGTGGGTACCTTTAGGAATGTAGTCTAATGGTTTTAGCAAGGCAGAGGGAATGGGGAGAAGGGCAAGGCTGCCAGAGCCACATGCTGGAGTGAGCTGGTGTCCCTTCAGCTATCCCTTGTTCTATCTTATAGTTCCTCTCACTGAGCAGTTCGTGAGGTTAGAGAGTAGATATTATTATCTCTAATCTGCAGGTAAAGAAATTAACACACTGGGAATATTAAGTGTGATGCACTGATTACACAGTTAATTAATGGGACCATTTTATTTTGAGTTCAGACAAACTCCAGTATTAATTTCTACTGCTGTCATGGTAAATTAACCATACACTTAGTAACTTAAAAAATGTGTTATCTTGTAGCTCTGTGGCTCAGAAATCAAACCTGGGCTCTGATGAGGTAAAAACAAGTTGTCCACAGAGCTTCACTCCTGTGTGGCAGTTCCATGAGATAACCAATGCGCTTGCTTTTTATAGCTTCCTGAGGCCCCTGATTTATTGGCTTTTCTGTCTCCTGAGCAGCAGGGTCATTATCTGACCTCACCTGGATCTTATCTCTTTCTCACCATGATTGGGGAGTATAGTGGTTGAATACTAATGGCCCTCACAAACTCATAGATTTGAATGCTTAGTCATCAGGGAGTGGCACTATTTGAAAGGATTAGCAGCTGTGGCTTTGTTGGAAGAAGTGTGTCACTGGGGGTGGGCTTTGAGGTTTTCAGAAGCTCAAACAAGCCCAGTGGCTCTCCCTCTTCTTTCTGCCTGCATATCTGGATGTAGAACTCTCAGCTCCTTCTCCAGCACCATGTATGCCTGTATGCCACCATGCTCCCACCAGGATGACAATGGACTAAATTTCTGAAACTGTAAGGAAGTCCTAGTTAAATGCTTTTATAAGAGTTGCTGTGGTCGTGATGTCTCTTCACAGCAATACAACAGCAACAAAGACAGGAGGTGTTCTAGGTTTTTGGAGCTCTTCATTAGTAGATAGAATCCAGGGACATGTTAAAGCTGTTAGCAACTACTTTTGCAAAGACCCTTAGCCAGGAATGAAATGCATTCTGTTGTATACTTGTAGGTTATCTAGATAATAGGTGTTTAGTGATTAGTGTGTAACTATTGTGGGGGCCTTGGAGATGTTTGTGACAAATTCAGCATTACTCTATTCCTTATGTATGGTGAGTATGCAACAAATATTTTGATCAGATTAATAAATATCTAAAATACTGAAATTTAAACCTGTTCCAACACACATAGACTAATTGTGATTGACTTGAGGCTAATTGCTTGTAACATCATTCTTGTTCCTTGATCTTGGGAGATAAAGGCTAGTTTACTCAGAAGGGCAGAGATGCACATTTAGTGTTTACTTGAAACAACAGAATGTGCTCTTTCTGTTCACCTTGGTTAATTTGTTCACAGCATCAGTAAAGCATGCTTATTATGAGTATTATGGATATCTGGTCTCTATTTTAAGGGAAGTCCCTTGGTCTTAGATACTTCAGGGGAAAAAAGCATTCAGAAATTTCAAGTATGTTAAAGAATTCAAATGGAGAGCATTGATGAAATTTTCCTTATGATGTTATTTTTTTCCCAAACTGACTTAAGTAGAGAGTAGGTTTAAGCAATTAGTAAGAATGCCAGGAACCAAGACCCTTATGGATAGAAATTAATTGCTGTCTGTGGGAATACTGCAGGAATGCTCCTGTGAATTAAACTCTTGATGCTAGCTAGCAAAAGAGAGAAAATTAATGTCTGACAATGTGGCAGAGAGTAATTGTGTTCTGCATTGGGTTAGCTTAGTTGGAGTGTGGGAGCAAACTTGGAGATGATTGGACAAAGACAAACTGCATTGTTGAAACTGATCTGATTGCTGAAACTGGACCTTGATTTTGGAGCCAAGAGACTCCCTTGATACTGCTGCAAACAAGTATACTGATGTACTCAACCAATATCCAGTCAAACAGTGAAAACAGGTCAAGGATCATTCAAGATGCATAACAAAATAATTCCTTGATGAAGATTTGGCGACTTGGTGCAATTAAAAGATCTCATTTAGATGGTAAGTAAAGGATGGCATAGTGTCCTTGGCAGGATTTTAAAATACCCAGTTCTCTCCAGCAACAGGTACCTATAGATATTTTACAAACCAAAAGAAGCTGCTAAGAAAAGCAGGCAAAATACAAAGGAATGATGTATGCCTTGAACAAAAGAACCAAATGCATAAATTCAGGCTTCCCCAAACAGGGATAAATACATGTATTTCTCAGTGGTTCTGAAAAATAACTGTGAACATAACAGCAATGTCACTTCAAATTGCTTACTTCTTTCATTTGGGGAGGCAAATGTTTTATTAATAAACAAGAAGTAAAAGTATTATTTGTTCCCAACAATGAGAGTCTAGGAGAACCAGGGAGTCCAAGCTGAAACACTCAACAAGAGAAAGGATTTTCTAATTTTGCATGATTGACAGAGCTGATAGGTAAAGGAATTTTGCTGTGATAGAGAGCCACTGGATGGAGGTGGCTGAGGGTCTGTAACATTCAACTTTACCAAAATGGAGAACTTCCTCATAGAGCTGAGAGTTCAGAGAACAATTAGGTGGACCCAGTGGTGGTGGGGATGGGGAGATGGAGAAAGGGAGAGAGAGAGAGAGAGAGAGAGGGAAAGAAATTGTGTGTGTGTGTGTGTGTGTGTGTGTGTGTGTGTGTGTGTGTGTGTGTGTGAGAGAGAGAGAGAGAGAGAGAGAGAGAGAGAGAGAGAGAGACAGACAGACAGAGAGAGAGAGAGAGAGAGAGAGAGAGAGAGAGAGAGAGAGGTTTTATTCAGTACAGAAGTACAAAGTACAATGTAAGAACTATATTGCCCTCACCAAATGGTTAATAACTGATCAATGATTGCAAAGCACTTGGAAGTTAGCAAGCTTTATATGGATGCTGAATAACAAAAGGGCTGGACTTTCATTTAAGATTGCTGCCTAAGGAGCTTCTTTACAGAAATCTGGGAAATTACTTGTTTGGAGGACCTAGATGACGTTTGCACCCCCACTAACAAACTGAAAATGGGTTTGTTGCTGATGTGGATATGATGTGGATACATTTTGGTTTGTGGTAATTAAGGGTATAACAGTCTATCAGCCACTTCTAAACTCTTCTGGATTCATTGCCACTTCATTGAAACTGGACTGTGACATGACTCACTGAAATGGAAGGGACCTCTTGATTGGCTTATCCTAGCTATAGTTTACTATTGCACAACTGTCTTATTAAAGCCATGGCAATGGCACCCAGCACTCACTACCAACACAATCATTACCTCCTACAAAAGGCTTTGACTTTTTAAGATCACCTGACCTACCTTCTTTCTATGACCATTTGTCTCCAGAACACAGTCTGATGATAATTCAACATAAAGGGATCTTGGAAGATCAATCAATCAATCAATCAATCAATCAATCAATCAATCAATACATACATACATACATACATACAGTACAGCAACATCATCATCTGATACCCTAAACTCCCTTTTGAACTTTGAGCCTATAAGTGTTCTCCATCCACAAGTGTACTATGTTTTGTCTCTGTTTTTAGGAAAAGAGGATAGCTCCACCAGTTTAGGAAATTTAAGTATCGGAGTATTTATCTGTCAATTTTAGGTTGCTCAGTAAATTCTTATTGCAAAACCAGCTGTAGCTAACAATATTGTAACAGTGTATTCTTAAGCAAACAGCAATGTCTCTGGAATGTGTGCACATAAATATTAATTAGGAAGAGAAACAAGACAGCAATGAAACTGTTTCTATTAATTATTTTGGCTTGTTTTCAAACTTGGACTTACTTTATTTTTCAGAAACACTCTGCACACTGTCTCATCTATTTATGTGGTAAAGGGGTCTGAAAGTCAGTAGCTAAATTTAGTGGTAGGTCCCCCTGAGATTTTTTTCTCTCATTGATAATCTGTATCCATGATGAATAAGGAGGAGTGACTGATTTTCTCTGCTGGGCCAGATGGCTCTCTAGGACAAGCTGCCAAGGGGATTCCCAGGATTTCTTGGTTGGAATGGGCGCTGTTTCCCAGCAATTATTGACACACAACTTCTGGGGGCTTTGCAGTTCTTCAAAGCTCAGACCACTCTCATTGGAAAGAAAAAATGAAATGTATATACAGGCGCTTCTTAGTCCCTCAGATGAAGTTTCCAGGGAACACTGAGTGTAATCACAGTCTAGACCCTGAGGGAGACCGGAAAGCTTGGCGTGAAGCCAATCAGGTGACATGAGTTCATGTTTCATTCTTTTGGTAAAGCTCCAGCCAGCTTGATCATCTTCCTATTACGATTTTGAATGTCTAGACCATAGAAGAATATAAGTAAGGCACAAACAGGGGAAGTACAGGAAGGTGATGGTGATATGGAAGACCATGGGGAGACGTGAAAGCTGAGGCAGCATTTAATGGGATGCAAAAACCAACTGATAGAAAGTCTGAAAGGCAAATTTACGTCATGGCAAATGCAGAGGAGGAAATACAGATAATCCTCTTCCACCTCCAAAGACTTTATCATAAATTGCTCATATTCATGTCCATGGACTTGCGATATCAACAGTGGAATCCACCTGACTCCCAAAATAAGAACTGCAAATGGCCAGCAATCATGAAAAATTTGTGGTGGCATAAATTGGCATCACTTTCTGAAAGACAACTTCATGGCATATGTGTAGCTAGAGTTTTCCTGCCTGGCCCACAGTCAGGACAAATCTTTGTCACCTGCCAGTCCCACAGCCGCTCAGACCCAACCAAGTAAACACAGAGACTTATATTGCTTACAAACTGTATGGCCGTGGCAGGCTTCTTGCTAACTGTTCTTATAGCTTAAATTAATCCATTTCCATAAGTCTGTACCTTGCCACGTAGCTCGTGGCTTACTGGCATCTTCACATGCTGCTTGTCATTGTGGTGGCTGGCAGTGTCTCTCTGACTCAGCCTTCCACTTCCCAGCTTTATTCTCCTCCTTGTCCCGCCTACACTTCCTGCCTAGCCAATGACCAATCAGTGTTTTATTTATTGACCAATCAGCAACACATTTGCCATACAGAACATCCCACAGCACATATGTGTACCACCTTTGAGCCACTATTTGCAAATACAAGAACTTATCCTAAGAAATTAACAATATAGGAAGATTTAATATAGTCCAGAAGCTATTTATCAATGTGGAAAATATTCTTAAAGAATCAAATAGAGTAAAATGGGTAGCTTTAAAAAAATAAATGTTTCAGATTATCATTTAGAGAGAAAGCACTTGTCTAGGAGGCACAAGGCCCTAAGTTCTATCTATAATATTAGAGACAGGCAGAGATAGAGTTAGAGACAGAAGGGGGAGAGGGAGCTAGCAAGATAGATAGATAGATAGATAGATAGATAGATAGATAGATAGATAGATAGATAGATCTTATAGTTTCAATGGAGACTACAAGATGTTGGAGAGGCCAGGACCATGGTACACTGATCAAGAAAAGCTTGTTCATGCATGGAATGGAGCTGGCCCAAGAGTCTAATGTGTATTACAGATGGAAGAAGTAGAGAGTGAAGTGTTTATCTAATTATTCTTTAAAAATAAAAACTCAGGAGTCAGGTATTGGGGTAAGAACCTGAGTGATCAGAGAAGCAGCCAAAGAGTGACCAGTGACTTCCTTTCTGAATCAGAGGGTGGAGGTAGGTACTAGCTTACCAATATTAGCCACAGAGGTCTTGGAGAACCAAAGACACACACACACACACACACACACACACACACAGAGAGAGAGAGAGAGAGAGAGAGAGAGAGAGAGAGAGAGAGAGAGAGAAGAGAAAGAGAAAGAGAGAGAGAGAGGTTTACAAATAATAAAAAAAAAGCCATTTCCCCCTTTTTGTCTAAATGAAATAAATGGTTTAACTCTAACATAATAAAACTATAAAAATAAGAACAATTATCAGGTATTGTCTAAATAGAAAGGAAAGATATTAACTATAACAAATGAAACTATATACAATAAGAACAATTATCAAGTAAGAATTGCATTTATAATATCTAGTCCACTTGTATTTGGCAAATATAGAGAAAATAGCTAATTTTATATCCTCTCTTGATGAGTCCAAAATTTTGTATCTAATTTATCTTCTATCATACCTAAGGAAAACTATAACTGTAACTATCTAGTCTTCAATTCCATCAAAGAACCCAGAAGAATATAATATTACTTGCATAAATGGGAAATGCAATGTAAGCTACTTCCAAAACTAAGAAATGACAGAAATATCTGGCTGCCTGGACAGTCACCACATGGTTCTTCTGCAATATTGGGGTATCCATCCTAGGCCTATAGGCATAAAATATCTGACAGACTTTTCTGTGAAGCAAAAATTTTGAAGGACTATCCTGCCTAGTCTTGGCAAAGTCTAGCAGTCACTTTACTATGTGTTCTGCAGATTGTCTGGCAGACTTTTCTATGAAGCAGAAATTTAGAAGGACTGTTCTGCCTTATCTTGGAAAAGTTTTTTTTCCTTTGTGCCTTGCTTGTCCAGATTGCACAGCATGCTGTCAACAGTCAAGACAATAGCAGTTTCTTGCCCAAATGTCTAGTTTTGTCATATTGAAAGCAAACTCCTTATTGAGTTTCTTCAATGCCCATCATCTTCTCTGAAGTAAATTAGTGTTACCAGGGGCAGACATGTCTCATTGTCATGAAAATCCCTATGTTAACAAAACATTTTAAATACCATATTCTGTAGGTCTTTAAAGACCATCTATCTACTTAAAATATATCTGTTTGACCTAAAAACCATACCTAACATTACTACAAGTTTGATTGCTATAGCTGACTATTAACCTGTGTTTCTTTATTATCCTAAATAAATTGTAATAATAATTTTCAAGGACTAGAAAATTACATTGTCAAATGAGCTGCATAGGTATAATAACTTAAACAAGAGTAGAAATGAATGTACTGTATGTTCTAACAAAAATATCCTTAAATTTGTATCAATATACAAAAATTCATACCAACATAAAATATTTGAGAGTAGTGATTGTTCAAAAGTAGATTCAACAATCTATCTTTTTAGCTCATCATTTTTTACTACATCCTCCTTTTTTTCTCTTCAGAAGAGATCCCTGAATCAAATCTCCTTTTTCAGTTTTTTTATTTCTGACCATGCCTAATAACAAATTGTAACCAATCTCCCTAAACAATGACAAACATCCATAATCCACTGAATAACCAAAAACCATCCACCCCACTTCTTAGGAATGTGGGCATCATGTTCTCTAGACTGCTTCCTGTTGTCTGTGGGCACTGGCATTTTTAGGGGATGCTGGGAAAATTGAGATAATGGTCAAGTCCTGGGAGAGATAGCCATAACATTTGATGTCCAGTCTCTGTGCAATGGGAAATTGAAAAGCATATCTGTAGTCCTGGCTAGAATAGTCTGTGAGACTGGACCTTATTAGCCAGCATCCTTGAAGCTGTTTTGGATGCTGAATTCTGAGGAAAGTGCAACAGAAGTACTCTGAGAGGAGGCTGGATCACATGGGCCACCCGTTTTTTATTGTTTTCTGTTCCCCTTGTTCTGGAAACACACACTTTCAAAGGATATATATATATGTGTGTGTGTGTGTGTGTGTGTGTGTGTGTGTGTGTGTGTGTGTGTATGCATTAACACAAGTATAGAATGGAATGTGTGGTGTGCACAAGCTGGGCAAAGATGATTTCTTGTTTTATGTTTGAGCAGGTAAAATATATGCCACCCATCTTGTTGTTACTTTGGGTTTATTTTTATGTCTGTAACCAGGATTTTCATGGGTCTTCCCTGATTAAATCTGATCTCTATCAACCTTGAATTAATCCACAGCCTTTTGTTTCCTGTGGAAACAAAAGTATATCCTCTTCTCCAAAACAATCATTTTTTGAGTTCCATTTTAAAGTTAAGGTATTCTTAAAGTTTTTAGGCTGGTTTATTTCAGCAGTCTCTTTCACGATGCCATGTCTCCCAGCAGCTATCATTTGGTTATCAACAATAAAAAAATTTAAAGACAACACAATCACATACAGGATCTGGACTCACTGTGTACTTCCCATCTCTATATGGATTGTTCTTTTATTATATTACTTTATTCCTTCTTTAAAAACTTTATTATTTTTAAACTATTTATTTATTTTTATGAGTGTCTATACCCTTTTTTTCCCTTAAGCCTACACACATGGTTAAACACTCTGTAATCTGTTTAGAGGTGTTTTCAGTCTGAACCTGCTTTACTGTGTATCTGTAACCTTTTCTGTCTGTATGAACAAAATCTTAAACTGCTCATGCAGCTTAGCTCACGATATGCTGGCAGCAAGCTCTGCCCCTCTCATTTCCCTAAGAGCCTAGCCTCATGGCAGAGGTACTATCAGAAGCCACATTTACTACCCCATCTCTGGGAAGTTTCTGGGTCCACGCTGTTGTATGTGTTTCTACTTAGTCTCATATCACAGAGTAGTGCGCAGCCCTCTGCTCATAGATCCCATTGGTGTGCTTGGTAGTAGGGTCTCTTAAAAGATTGGCATCTCTATATGCTGCTAGCATCTAGACTACCTAAGAGACCATAGGGTCACCAGGAAGCTGCGTTTGACTCTGTGTTCCAATTTTTTCTTTAAAGTTTTCTCAGACCTTATGTGGATATACATGGCTGGACGTTGGATGCCATAGGTTGCAAGTCTTTCTCTTTTTCACCAGCCAGCTCTAATCATGACACAGAGATTTCTTATGAATTATGAAAGCTCAGCCGATAGCTTAGACTTGTTTTTAATTAGTTCTTATAACTTAAATTAACCCATATCTTTTAATCTATATTCTTTTAAATGGCTTGGTTACATTTACTTTGTAAAGCCCATGCTGCTTGTTCTGCATCCCTGGCAACTCCTCTTGACTCCACTCTTCTTCTTCCCAGTGTCCTCTCTGCCCCCCAAATCCTGACTAGCTATTGGCCATTTAGCTAAATTGATTTATTAAACCAATCACAGTGGCATAACTTCACACAATGTAAAGGAATATTCCACAAAAGAGGTGGGGATACTCAAAGTTAAAGGAACAAAAATGATCCCAGTGTGCATCATGATGTTAGATTTGTAAGTCTGTGTTTGGTATTTGCCTGACTAGATTTCCTTAGACTTCCCTTGCTGTGTCCCTCACCCGACCACATTAATTCATTTGCAATGGTAATGTTTACTACGTGCTATTGCAGATTAGAAGTATATGGCTTATTTACTGATTCTATACAGGTTCACTGTTAAGAAATTGCCTTAAGAGGAGATTTTGGAATTTTTTTTTTTTTTTTTTTTTTTGTTTTTTGTTTTTTGTTTTTTGTTTTTCGAGACAGGGTTTCTCTGTGTAGCTTTGCGCCTTTTCCTGGAACTCACTTGGTAGCCCAGGCTGGCCTTGAACTCACAGAGATCCACCTGGCTCTGCCTCCCGAGTGCTGGGATTAAAGGCGTGCGCCACCACCGCCCGGCTTAGATTTTGGAATTTTTAACAATTTTGGGACTCTTAGAAACTCTGGAAACTTCTGAGGTGTGCTTGTGTCCATGTTCACAAGAGTTTGTCTTGTTGTATAATTGATGTGGGAGGCCCAGCCCAATGTAAGCAGCACCAACCCTAAGAAGGGAGCCTGGCCTGTATAAGAAAGCTAGCTGAACACAAACAAGTCAGAGAGTCAGTAATCAGTGTCACTCCATGGTTCCTATTTGGTTTTCCTTAGTGTTAGATCATGACCTGTAAGTGTAAGATGAAAAAAAACCCTTCAACTCCTAAGTTGTTTTTTGTAATTGTATTTAATACAGCAAGAGCACAAAACTAGAATAAACATTAAATTTACAATAGTTAAAAAAAGTCATCACCTGAGAACATGGCCCACAGAATCAACTAAGCAGGGCTCATAGGGGATCACAGAGACTGAATCAACAATCACAGAGTGTGTATGGGTCAGAGCTAGGCCCTCTGTATTTATGCTATGTTGTGTACCTTAATGCTCATGTGGGACTCCCAATAGTGGCAGTAGGGGGTGTCTGATTCCTTCATCTGCTCTTGGGACCCTTTTCCTTCTACTGGGTTGCCTCATCCAGCCTTGTATGAGGGTGTCTGCCTAGTCTTATCATAACTCGTTATGCTGTGTTTGGTTGATAGGCCTGGGAGCCCTGCTCTGTTGTTTGTTTGTTTTGAAGAGAAATGGAGAAGTGTATTTGGGAGAAGTGAAGGTGCTGGTGAGGACTGAGAAGAGTGGAGGAGGGGAACTACTGTTGGGATGTAATGTACAAGAGAAGAATAAAAGAAAAAAAGAAACACTATTAAAAAGAAAAAAAATGCCATTGCTTGGCATCTGTATGGGGAAGCATTTATTTATTGATGCAAATTAGTACAGCCTTTTTGGAGGAAGCTGAGAACAGTTGGCAGGATATAGTAAAATGTTACAATGCATATGCCACTGTATCTAACAATATGCTCTTTCGATGCTCATCATACTATCCCTGATACCTAATATTATTGAATTCAGACTATGTGTCAGGTACTGCGTCACACTCTTCATGGGCATTAAGACATTTATTTCTCACAAAACTGTAGCATAGTTTCTATTGTTCAGTTTTATAGCTGGGAAGATTCACCCTACTGAATATAAATAATTGTTAAATTTCATATGATATTCAGTTATATAAATAGAAAATAAAGCAAATTAGTTATGACCTAAGTATAGATCAGTGGTAGAGTACTGGCCTGCATAAAGCTCTGAGTTTCATCCCTAGCACTACAAAACCACACCACAAAATTAGGTATTTTGGAGCTCAAGATGTGTATCTGACTTTCTTATTTTTTCACACAAATGCACAAAATGTCATGGTGTTGAATAATTCAGGCTGTTGAAGGGCTTCCACATCTCTCCCTTTGATCTAATTAAAAGACCACCATCAAAACACCAACAGCAACTTGATTTCACCAGACAAAGATGAAGTTCAGAAAGAGATGTTCAATGCTTGCCTAAAAGAATTTAGATACTTGCATACTCTCCTTTCTAGTTTAGCTCATATCTGGCACCACTCCTAGAGACCTGGACCTTCTATGCAGGCATAGGAAAGGTTCTTATTCCCTGTCCTGGATGACAATATAGAATGGGACCAATCTCTGAAGATGCTGTGTAACAGGCTTATCTACATTTTTGTTTTGTTTTGTTTTATGAAGAAATGAGTTCAAAATTGGAGAGACTTTCAGAATGAAAGTACCATGACATTTTTTTTTCACATTTTTTTTATTAAGAAATTTTTTTTTATTTTACACATAAATCAGAGATCCCCCTCTTTCCTCCTCCTGCCTCCCCCTCCCCCCAACTGACTCCCCCATTTCCTCCCACAGGAAGGCAAGGCCTCCCAGGAGGAGGTGCATCCAGTAGAGGCAAGTCCAAGCCCTTCCCCCTGCCTCAAGGCTGCACTAGGTGTCCCATCATAGGTAGTAGCTCCAAAAAGCCCGCTCATGCACCAGGGATGGATTCTGATCCTACCGCCAGGGGGCCCCCCAAGAAAATCAAGATGTACAATTGTGTTGCCATGCAGAGACCCTAGTCCAGTGCCATGCAGGCTCCACACCATGATGTCCAATTTAATATTAAGATTACAAAGAAGGGACATCATATTTAAGAATAATCTGCAAGACAGTGACATTTCCATAATCTGAAGCATTTACTTCAGTGGTAAATGTTTCCCTGTTGTCATTTGTAGGTGAGAAAAATAATTTCCCCATAGTCACATAGATGTGAGAGCCCATTTTCTAAAAAATTGTAATTCCTTTGCATAAGTGTCTCAAGAGACTAAATGTTTTCCCATCTCTTTTTGGTTTTCAGTTATTAGACATAGATTTCATAAAGAACTAGTATCTTCTCACCTTCTTTGGGAATCTGGTCCTGTGCAGCTGTCTCATTTAACATAGACCGGAAGCCCATATCTCACCAGCTCTGGGACTCACAATGCTCTTGCCCTCCGGCCCTCACAGTCCTGGAACACTTGCCTCTGCGCTGTTGCAACTTCTAATTTTCAGCCTTCAGTCCTTGTGCTGAGACAGTACAAAACAGTCAGCTACTGCTGGTTTGTTTTTCTCTGTGCTCTCGCTTTCATCCACCATTGTTTCCCTGATGCCCTTCAACAAGGTCAGCTATCAAACCTCAGTGGGAGTCAATTTTGTTTACACCACCTTTCCTAAAGCATATTTGCATTTTAAACCATTCTTTCAGAGCCTGGGGGCCTGAGTAACTCCTTAGAAATTGTCCTGCCTTGTTTTAACTGTCAACTTGATAAAACCTAGAGCCATCTGAGAAGAGAAGCCTCAGTTGAGGAATTGCTTACATTGAATTCGCCTACGCATGTGTCTGTGGGAGATTGTCTCCATTACTATTTGATGCAGGAGGGGCCAGCCATCTGTGGGCAGCACCATCCCCTGGCAGGTAGTGCTGAGCTTTAAAGGAAAGTCTAGCTAAGCATGATCTCCTCTGTTCAAATTAGCCAGCAGGGTTCCTACATGGTTTCTTCCTTCAATACCTTGCCTGACTTCCTGCTTTGGGGTTCCTCAGTGGTTGACTGCACCCTGTAAGCTGAAGTGAACCCTTCCGTCTCCTAAATCTCTTTCAATCATGCTGTTTATCATAGCAACAATATGAAACTAGAACAGTAATGGATTATCAAAACCTAGTTATTCTCTCAACAAAATTTGTTCTTTACTAATCCTTAGAGCCCCAAAGAAATGGAACCCAAAGGGTGCGTGTGTGTGTGTGTGTGTGTGTGTGTGTGTGTGTGTGTGTGTAAGGAGATTTACTAAGTGGCTTAATCATGTGGCTGTGGAGACCAAGAAGTACAAATCTACATCCTGAGCTGGCAAGCTGCACAGAAGGACTGGAGGTGCAGCTCTAGTCTGAAGGCAATGGCAACCCCGAAGCTCAGAGGAGCCCATGGTGGAGTTGAAATTCAAAGGCAGGCTGCTGGAGCTCTCTCTTCTGCTTAAAGAGGTCAGGCATTTTGTTGTATTGGGAACTTCAACTGATAGTCTGAGGACCTCCTACATTATGAATGGAAAACTGCTTACTAAAAGATCATAGATTTTAAATACTAATCATATCCCAATCACCTCTTCAGATGAAACTGAAAGCTAGTCACTGGGCCATACATTTCTGATATTGTAATAGCTGACTGTTGATAAGCTAAAAAGAAGGATTTTTGAGTCATTTTCCCCATACTACATATTTCTACTATCAGCTGTATATTTAACTCCTTTTGCTTCTAAACCATAAGAATATGATACTTGGAAGCAACTTAATAAGCTATTTGCAACCTAAAATGTTTCTGTTTTAAAGATTTAAAAATAGTGTGTGTGTGTGTGTGTGTGTGTGTGTGTGTGTGTGTGTGTCTGTGTGTCTGTGTGTGTGTATGTGTGCGCAGCGTGTGTAAGTATGAACATGTGCACGGAGACCAGAAGGCACCAGTTTCCTTGGAACTGGCAGTTCTGAGCTGTCAGACATTGGTAATAGGAATCAAATTTGCTCTTCTGCAAGAGCAATAGTCAGTCTTAACCATTGCTCCAGCTTCCTAAAGTGCCCCTTTAAAGAGAATGCATATGGGAGTGTCTGGCTCACATGGCTCTCAGCACTTCATCTGTCAGACCAGTAGCCTCGATGACTGTCCAGAAGACTGAGCCTGGCTTTCTACCTACTTCTACACATATTCCTCAGTACATCGCCACTGTCCCTTTATCTAATTGACTGCTAATATATTTGTGGAGACTACAATCTTCTAAAATATCTCTCTTAGTGTTCTAGAACTTGAAAAGCTGTTTTCCTGAATCAGGGGCATTGACTCTGTGTCTAGTTGATAACACACTCATCACAACAGCAGCTCTGGGGACAAACACATAAAGACACATAAAGAAGAGGAGGAAGCATTGCCAACTGATATTTCTTATTTAGTCACAACTCCAAGGGCGTTTTGGAGAATTCAAAATGACACCTGTATTTTTCATCAATCCAACGTTTTAGTAACTATGAATAGCAAATCTTTCTCTTTAGTTTGGAAACCCATAGATTTTTGAGTACCCAACTCTGTGTGGGACCAAGCTGCACTGTTTGAGACCAAAGAGAATGCCCTCAGGTGTGCAGTAGCTGCTACTGATGTTGTAGGGGTCTTTAAGCAGTCTTACTAACATCAGCAGGCTCATTAGAGAACCTGGGTGTTTGGATAACTTAAATGGATTTAGTAATTACAGCTCCTGATGGTTAAGAGAATCTTCTGTGGCAAAGTCCTAAACTTGCCTCCAAGCCTGCCGATCAGAAAGTCAGTTTGCAAGAGAAGGGGACTTGCACAGTGAAGGGGTCATGCATTTGCAGAAGGCAGCCACTGCTCAGTTAGAGCTATGGAGGAGCAAGAGTCCAGCAGAAGCATCTTCTTCATATGGTCCTTAAAAGCTTAGATTTATGTGTGATCTGCTCTGATAGCATGTTACAGTGATCAGTGGAACTTAAAATAAATGGGGTATAATGTTAGTGAGAAGATTGGATTTATTCTAAAATTTTAAATATCTCTAGCTTATACCACTATCAAAATAAATTATAGGTAACTAAACATTATTAGGTTTTAAAATTCATAGAATGACCAGAAATCATTGTACATGGAGATTTAGATGACACAATAGGGAAGATTTCTCTAAGAGTTATGTCAAAGCCAGAACCAAAAAATATGAAGACAATTTCATTAATGAGAAAAATTCTAAAGTCTAAAACTGCAATAAAATGGTGTTATGAAAATATGAAACTGTTTTAACATATAACAGAAGAAAAGGTTAATATTATATGAAACAATGTCTTTGAAATGTTTGACCCAAGGAAAAACACTTCCAGGATAATGACCAATTACATAAATAAGTAAAGTGTACAAAATGCAAAAATGCTTAGTCTCCGTGGTATTGAAAGACACATATGAAAATAAGACATAATTTTTAACTTTCAAATGAGAAGATTTTAAAATTAGTAGGAAGCTACTTGAGTGGGAAATTAGAAATCCAATATATTGCTAGTGGGAAATGAAGCCAGAAAAAATTTCTAGATGGCAGTGTGCCAAAATGTATGAACAACCTTAAAATCTGCTTAACTTTTGACCATGGAATCTGCTTTTAGGAATCTATTCTAAGCTATGTATGTGTATGCACATGTATGTGCATATTGTTTCTTCATTATTTATCTATTTCATATTTCTTCTTTGTCTCACTAGAATATAAGTTCATCAGAGGTTCTGCTCATTTAATTTTATGTAATTTTACCTAAAAATATATCAGTCATGCAGATGATTGATACATGTTTTGGAATATTTTTAATTTTTAAAATGCTTATAAGGGATCCAGACATAATACAGCATGCTTAGTGGATAATGACTTGCATGTTGAAGACATTTGAAATAGATCAGAAAGGATCAAGGAGAAAGATCCAGGAAATGGGCAAGGTAGGGCTGGAGAGATACCTCATTGCTTGTGAACAAGAGGATCAGAATGTAGATCCCTACAGCCCAAGCAAATTCTAGGTGGGTGTGGTAGCCCGTCTGTAGTTTCAGCCTCTGGAAGTGAAGACAGTGGATGCCTGGAGCAAGTCTGATGGCCAGAATAGCAATATTGGAGATGCCTTGGATTTGCTTGAGAGACCCTACCTCAAAAAATAAAGCAGGAGAGTAATTAAAGGAAGATTCCAAATATCAGCCTTAGACCTCCATATGTGAACACATACATGCATGTGAACCCTCAGACACACATGTGCCAACACCCATGAAAATACACACACACACACACACACACACACACACACACACACACACACACACACTTCACACCATACATATGAGAAGAGAAGGAAGAGAAAGAGGAAGAGAAGGAGGAAGAAGACAACAAGAAAGGTAGAGAGTAGAGCTTCTCATACAAGTCATGAGATGCATGACAGGTTATGGTGTGAGAGATTTAATACATGGTGGACAGATACAAGCAGAAACAGACAATGCATGGAACGCAGGGTGGGCTCTACAGAGGTATGATGAGTTCTTTTAAGGTAGAGAAAATGCAATCCATCACCTCAGGGGGAGGCAATACTCCATTGCTAAGATACCAAAGCGCAAGTGCTTATGGGAATGAGTCACACACTGGGACAAGACTCTCCTTAGGTAAATCCAAATTTCTTCCTCATAGAGGACTCCTTTCCTCATCTGCTCTGGTATCACCTCTACTCTCTTTCTCCCTCAACTACTCGTTCCTTCTTCTTCTGGGCTCATTCTGAACATTGCATATGTCTTTAGATCTATGACTGTGGCTCATCCTAATAAATTGCTGCTTGGGGGCTACCACACTTCCTCCTTCTTGTCCTTTGAGTGCAATACAAAAAAGTAAACTCTTTTATGAGAAAATACCACTGGAATGTAGAAATCATTTTATAATGTACCTTTCTACTTTTTGTATTGAAGAGCCCTTCCAGGTCAAAACATGAACATCTATTGTGTCACCTTATTGTATCTGTGTGTCACTGGCTTGATTGACTAACTTGATGCTCTAAGGGTTATTAAGATAATAAAATTTCCTTCAACCTATGTAATGGGAGAGGAAAAAATTCCTGATAAAGCCTGGAGGCAATACAGCAAATATGTACAGTCACCCTGAGATATGAAAGAAAATTGTTTCTTATTTTGCAGAACTGATGTGGAGCTGGGCACATGACTTCACTGCTAGGATGTACCATGCCTGTTGTGATTGGAATGTATAATGTTGCCTACAGGTTCCCATGCCTGGTCCCAGCTAGTGATGCTGCTTCAGGAGGTCATGGAATCTTTAGGACATGGGGCTATTTTAGTAGTTGAGGGCTCCTTGGTATTGGCTTCTGCTTCAGGCCTGGCTTAAACTTCACTCCTCACTGGAGAGAATCTACTACTACAAGCTCCCAACACTGCGCACAGACTCACACCAGCCTCCATGTCTTCGTCATGATGGACACTTCTCTCTGAATTGAGAGCTTAAATATGTCACTTCTCCTTTAAGTTGTTGCTGTCAAGTATTTGGTCACATTGACAAGGAGTGTGAATAATATAAAAACTACCAAGGAGGCTAGAGAGATGGCTCATCTGCTAAGAGTTGACATGCTGCTCTTCAGAGGCCAGGAGTTCACTTCCCAGCACCCACTGGGGTCTTTAATCTGTGAATCCTTACCACTGATACTAGATAGTTCTCCCTACCAGCTTTCCATCTGTGCCATGGTACACCTTAATGGGATATATATTTATTTATGTCTAGGAAGTTTGTGATTAGCCACAGCCAGACTCCATGGGTAAAAACACCCCAGTTCTCACTCTTCTATGTTGTCTCATGGTAATTGCAGTCACCTTTGCTCTGTGACATCCCATTGCTGCCCTTAAAGTCAGAAAACACCTCCATAACAGACAGACCGCTCCATTGGGCTTTTCCTAAAATAATCTTTTCCCTCACCAGCCACAATAGTTTTCATAATATGAAGGAGGAACCTTCTGGACCTCTCAGTGAAATGCATTTCACAAACCTCCAATAGATACACTTTGATGAACCTCTTCCCAGAGATTTCAGGTTTTTCTCTGAATTAGGCTTGTAATCAGATATGGGAAGATGACTGGAATGGAAACATCTGGCTTGCCCGAGAGGGTTTTAGTGAGATATGGCTCGGTGATGAAGAGAGGATACCATTCTTGTAGAGGACCAGAGTTTGTTTCCCAGCACCCACACTGGGTGGTTCACAACTACCTGTAACTCTAGCCCCAGGGGATCAAATGTCCTCTTCTGACTTCAGTGGGTACCTGCACAAAGACACAAGCATGCATGGAATAAAAATTAGAAATGAAATCCTTTAAAAAGAAAGAGAGCTGTTATTACAGTTTTCAAAAGAAAGGAACCTGTAGAAACAAGATGCGTGGAGAAGCAATGATCTGTCAGGATGCAGGAACAGAGAGCAGAAGCATAGACCAATGCCTTTATTGTGGATTTTATAGGAAGTAATGGAAAAACCAGAGGTTTTTTGCTAAGTAGAAGTGTATCACTTGAATCTCTCAAGATCCCAAGTAGCAGAATATCAGGGATGGCCCTTAGTTGAGAAGTACTAGGCCCAGGGTTATTTGGGCTTGATGGGGAATAGTTTGACAGAGGAGGATGGGAGGCAGTGGACCCTGGACTGGCTGGTTGCTCATATGAGGTAGTGCTATCTGCATCTGGAAAACAGCAAACATAGTAATATACTACAAATCCATTTGCCCTGTAATATACAGCACAAAGGCTCTAGCATTTTGAACTTATAAATTGGGCATTGAATTGGAAGCCTAATTAGATGAATAGGCTCAACTTAGTAACTGGTGAAGCAGAGAATTGGTTATTAATTTTCACTTATATTTTACCATCAAGCAAATGGATTTATTGCAGTGGTCCTATGGATTTGTCTGCCCCTCTACCAGAGAGAGTTACGATGGGGAAGGTTCAGTTAAGCTTGCTTCAGGTACACAGTGGAACCAAAACTACAACATGACTCATATACTCTCCACTCTTTCACAAAGGAAGACAAAGTCAGGCCCACTGTCCTGAAACTTCTTGTATCGATGCCTCACATGCTGTTCTGTTCCATTCCCCAGCTGTTCTCCGTCTAGAATAGCCTTTCTGTCTCCTTGACCTCTGGCCTCCCCTCCAGATTTTCTCTCTTTCGTATCTGTCCAGTTCTGGTTAGTTCAGACACTAATTGAATTAGCTTTCAATTCCAGTTGCTGTTTTCACAAACTTTTAATTTTCTTTATAGCTAAGGATCTGGTTGTATTTTATTGGTTATTGTTTGAAATTGACTTGGAATCAGTACCAATAATTTTAAAACACAAGAAAGTTTCATTGGAGATTCGGGGATGGAAACCGTTTGGCTTTTCAGATTTATTAGCCACTGAATTACATGCAGGAACAACCAGAACATTGGAGTGCTTTCTTCCAGACTTTACAAGTTATTGCACCATGGTTTCAGTGTGGGGAAGGCACAGTTCATGATTCAAACACCTTCCCAAAGCACCGACACATTAAGAAAATTATGTTATTTTCTTTTATGGTGGCAGGAACAGATTTTTATGCCTGTAACAACTTCCCCAGCAAGGTTCACCTACCTATCAGGCTGGCTATGAGTCTGCCTCTGAGTGAACTGGGGTTGGCTCCTGAGTCTAGCCACAGTACCTGAATATGATGAGTATTCCAAGCAGGGTGGTGTTGAAGAAGGGAATTCTGTTTACACCTTGTTAATAGGACTGGATGGAGTATGTGTCTGCCTGAAGTGAGCTCTAAAACAGGTTTACTCCGCACATGTCTTGACTGGTGGCTGTTGGCCATTTAGTCAGCGGGATGTGGAAGCCGACAACAGAAAGTACCAACTCAGCCGTTCTAGAGGGCAGCCGGGCAAGCTCAGGGAGCCCAGCACAGGGCAGAACTTCTTCTGGGCTTCACTCAAGACACCAAGTGAGGGTGACAGCAGTCCGCCATCCCAGCTGCTCTGGAGGACTGAGGAAAGCCGCAGGGGGCATCAGATCTCTTTAGAATGCCGCCATGCTGAGTGCAGAAATTCTTTGGTTTTTCCCTCAGCTTGACATTGGGCAAGGCTGAAAAAGAATGGTACCTTGATGGAGAAACAGGAAATCAGAATTCTAGTGCTGGCTCAGCCTTTAATTGCTTTGTAAGTAAGGTCTAGTCTCTCACGTTTCCTGGGAGTTGGCTCCCTTATCAGCGAGGCAGGGATAATTAGCCTTCACTATCTCTCTCAAAGAGATGATGAGCTCCAAACAAGAACATTAACGAATGTGAAAGGATTTCAAATGTTCTGTAGAGCATAGAGAAAGACCGTTATTATCAGGACTGTTATAAAGTTTGCTGTGTGCTTAGCGCCAGTGTTTTGTGCTTCAAGACACTCATCCAGGCTTCTGAGTCCTGTCCACTGGACTCTAGCCTGAGCTGAGATACTGCATTATTTTATCCTTCTCTACTCCAGAAACAAGGAGTTGTTCTTGTGTTTTACGAATTTCAAGTCATACTACACCCACTTTTCCTGCTCTTCTCCTGCCCTGTGTTGGGTATTTTTTTTTCTGTTTTCCCTCTGAACAATATTTTACATTTTCCATCCTAGTTCCCTCCATTTCTTGTAAATCTAGTTCCCTAAGGACACTCTACTCTGTCCTCCAGTCTCCAAAACACTCCTTGGAAGGCCCATCCATCAAATCCTGTAGTGATAACTCCCAGGAAAATATTGACAAAGACACTCTACTTATCGACCATTAATGACACCTTCTGTCTAGCCATTTAAGTAAGACATTTGGAGGTTGAGCCAAAATATTCTTTTTATCCTCCCTCAGCTTCTTCCGCTTATTCTGCATCCCCTGGATTTTGAGTCCTGTGGAACCTCTTACTCAAATCCCTTGCCTATTGTCATTATTTACTCTGGGTCTGGATATCTGATAACTTGGTTGATTTCTGTGGCTGACTGATTATATTCCCATTAATAGTCAATGCTCCTGCCAATGTAGAATCTATCCTTCTGCCAGACAGATGTTTCTAAACCACAGATTTGATCATGGCCTTTTCCTGTTTCAGGTACTTTTCTGAGCTATGCACTTCCCAGAATTAAGCTCCTATAGAGTGCAGTCACACACCAGGTTCTTCAAGGATGGGTGCCCATGTCTATCTCTCTCCTTGCCTTTTTTGGTCTTGAGCTCTTAAGAAAAGTAAGAGGGGGCATATAATGTTAAAATAAGTGACTATTTATACAGGAGGCCCTATTGTTCCCCTGGAGCTCTCCAGTGTACTGTTCTTGCTCCAGCCTCATCCTGACCATTTTCACATACACTTTCCCTGATCAAAGGGGAAGAAAAATAAATGTTTAAGAAATCATTATAAGAATCTAAAAAATTTTAAATCCAAATCATGCTAAAAAATTAACTTTAAAAATAGCAAACTTTTAATTGAGTATTTTACATCTTACTCTATGAGAAAACATGCCAATTTGTACATTGTAATTGAGACCTTTATTGGACAAAAGCCTTTACTAAAAGTCACAGGCATTCTGAAGAAATCACATCAATGGTCCAAGTGGAACATGATGAAATTCAGAGCTGTGATACTGACAATAACTGTTGTTTCTCTGCAGTGGTTATTGGACATGGCTGCCTCGCCTTGGGCTACAGACATGAAGAGCTGCAGTTGAAACAATCCAAGTAGGTGAATATCAAATGCTAAGCCCCAAATACTGTGTCCTGAAGAACCAATCTGTCTTTTACTTAATGAATTCAAATTGACTCAGGTTGAACCTGTAAGACTCTCTAAATACTAAATCTCTTCCACTGAGGTCTTTTTCATTGGTCATTTTAGCCAATAATGTTGATTTGTGTTTTTTTTTAACATTAAAAGAGCGACAATTATAGCAACTTACTCATATTAGTTTCATAACCCATTATTCAAGTACTTTTCAAGTCTGCCAATGGAGCACCAGCATGTTTAACATCTAGACGAGATCAAAATTTAGTTTTCCCTTCTCTACACAGCATAGTCATCACCATAGATTATTGCTATTTCCTGTAGCTCTTGATGCACACAACTGGGAAGCCTTGAAGTTGGAGAAAATGTTGTCCTTAGCTTTGAGACTCTGGGCTTTAATGCTTTGCTGACTCCTAGTAGGTGCTCAAAAAGTGTCCATGAATGACAAAGATGTCTGTCAACAAGTTAATGGATAATGAAAATGTGGTCCATATACATAATGAGATTTTATTCAGTTATTTTATAAAGGGAATATTTGAAATGTGCAGGAAAATGAATGGGTCTGGAAAGTATTTACAGTAAGTGACATGTTCCAATCTAAGAAAGACAAAAATCTCTCATACATGTACATCGTAGGATGCAAATGTGATCAAAGTGTAAAAACCTGTGAAAAGACCAAGAAAGGATAAAAAGAGATGCTGAGGGAGTGGGAGGTATCTTCAAGACATATGTGATGTAAAGGTAGAAAGGAGTCTGGGGTATGGGGAGGATACAAGGAGGCGGTAGAGACATGGGAGTGAGGAGGGAGAATACTCTAACTAAAAAACACTGTGTTTGGGAATGACAAAATGATAATTTTTGTATGCTAATTTTAAAATGAAGAAGAAAAAAATATGCCTGTGAATGGAGTGACTGAACCATCATTAGCTCTCAATGGCCAAGTTTGTACTTAGTGACTTATATTGGTCCACAGGTCATGCACATTGCCATTAGTCAGACAGAAGTCTGAATTCTCTGATATGAATAGATAATGGCCAAATAATTTTAAGGTTCTAATATAGAAAAGCCATGGAATTGACAGTAGGTCCCAGGTTCAACTGTCAACTCTTGTCTTATCAATGCCTTCAAAAGCCTTAGCTCCTGGCACTCCAAAGGCTTCAGCAATAGGCTCAAACTGGGTCAGAGCTGTCACTGCTGATTTGGAACTCTGCTGGATGTTACATGTCACAGGGTTGTGTTTTTTACTCTCTACTTGAGACTTAATTTTCATGTTCACACCCATTTTGCAAGCACTGAAGTGCAAATTAAATAGTAATTAGAAGGTAAAAATACATAGTAGTGTGAATCTTCAGTTTCCTGCCCAGCATCCCATCACTTGCTGTGTACAAATTTTCCATAAAGATGCTGAGCCAAGCAATACCTTTGGAAGGACTTGGCACCTCTGTCTACTCTGAAGTCAATCCATTTCCAAAGCACCCTTCTATTTTTTTATTAAGAGATTTTCTATTCATTTTACATACCAACCACAGATTCCCCTCTCCTTCCTCCTCCCGTCCCCCAGCCTTCCCTCTCCCCAACCCACCCCCCATTCCCACCTCCTCCAAGTCAAGGTCTCCCATGGGAACTCAGCAGAGCCTGGTACATTCAGATGAGGAAGGTCCAAGACCCTCCTCCCTGCACCAAGGCTGCATAAAGGGTTCCACCACGGGCACTAGGCTCCAAGAAGCCGGCTAATGTACCACGGACGGGTCCCAATCCCACTGCCTGGGGGCCCCCTAAACCATTCAAACTAAACAACTGTCTCGCCTATCTAGAGGGCCTAGTCCAGTTCCATGGGAGCTCCTTAGATATTGGTCCACAGTTCATGCATTTCCACTAGTTTGGCTGGCTGTCTCTGTACATTTTCCAATCATGATCTCAATGTCCCTTGCTCATAGAATCCCTTCTAGGACTTTGAGTGCTTCTAGAGAAACAGCTCATAGGCACAGATGTGAGTGACTTAGAAAGCAGCTCCTTGGCATGTTCCATGGCTTTAGCTGGGAAAGCTGGGGATTCATCAAAATGATGCAGAGCTTGATCTGTCTCTTCATCATGGATAGTTTTTCTATGAACATGAGAGACAGAGTGTTGGTTTGTTTGATTCCTTGAATATGTAATGTCATGTGGCCATAGGAAACAGCACTGTACTTTCCCACTGTATAATTTGGGAAGTCTCTGTGTCCTTGTTTCACAACAGACCATGACAGAAACAGGTCCATGAATTTCCCAGAAAGACTGTAGGTGTGGTGGGAGATGAAAGTTGGAGGTGGGAGTGGGAGGTGGGTGGTGGTGATGCTCTTCTTGGTTACTGTCTTGACAATTCAGAATTCTTCATTTGGTACTGTTTCAAAAGAAATTACAATAACTGTAGTAGCTTGTGCCTTTCCTCTTAGCATTTATTCAGTTTTTTGTTTTTATTTACCTGGCATTATTCTAGGAATTCTTACATAAACTATCATAATCAACTTTAGTTCTTTGAGTATTCCATAAAAGAGATTACTTGAAGCTAAAATGTTTCTCCAATCAAGAGTACAGATTGGAGTTAATCTCTAAAGTGAGGGGACATATTTATATGTATATATATGACAAAAGACTGATAACTAGAATATAGATATAACTAGAAAAATTCAGTGGGAACAATATCCAAGTTCAAAACTGACCAATCCGTCAACATGCCAACATGGACATGGGAAATTTCACAAGGCTCCAACCACAGATGAAAAGAGCTTCAGGAAATTAATGGGTGCTGATCGAGGCAGAATGGGGTTGTCCAGGGATGAGGCTCCCTCATAAGTTACCCAATCAGCTCTGAACACATGAACAGACTATCAACACTAAATGGACTCAGCAGACTTAGTAGGTTATATGTATGTATACATGTGTGTGTACTAATAACAAGAGGCTATGATTTTAAGAGAGAGTAAGGGCACAGGAGGAGGTTGAAGGAGAAGAGAGTTTAAAATGATATAGTACATTATTCTTGTATGAAATTCTCAAAAAAGAAAAATTAATTTAAAAACCTGAACAAGTGACCTAAATAGTCGTTTCTTAAAAGACTTATGAATGGAAATAGGTACATGAAACAAAAAAATTCAACCTCCCAAGCCATCAAAGAACTGAAAATGAAAATCAAAAAGTAACATCACCTCATCTCTGTGACAATAGTAATATAACTCATGTTTTTTTTTGCTCTTTTTTTCTGTTTGTTTTCTCCTATTCATATTTATTTGTTTTATCTTATTGTTATTCCTTAGATACCTGTTTGTTTTCTAAAAAGTAACTAAATATAAAAAGAGTCATGGAGGATGTGGAGGAAAGGGGACCTTTGCACAGTATTAGTACCCTGTGTATTAATGCAGTGATCAAGGAAAAAAGTATGTCTGTTCCTCAACACATAAAAACTGTAATACTCTACAGAAAAGACAAATTGGCATTTCAAAGAGATAATTGCACCCCCATGTTCCATGCAGCACTATTCATAATAACCAGGAAATGAAAACAACTTGTGATTTCATCAACTGGAAATACCACTGAGACAAGAAAAAAAAAATAAACGATTTTATTCGTTTCAACATGGTTGGACCAGAATATCTCTGTGTTAAGTACAATAAGCCAGACGCAGAAAGACAAGTGATGCATTACCTCACTTAGGTGAAATCTAAAATGTTTGGAATCATGCGGAGTGTGATGGCAGTAACCAGAGGTTGGGGGTAGAAGAGGAAGGGGAGCGGTAGTCTAGGGTGATCGGTGTGTGCTAACTCACAGTCAGACGGGAGCCAGCACCTCAGGTGCTTTTGCTCAGTATAATGATCACAGGTCACAGCTGTGTATTTCAAAACATCAGAAAGAACGATTCTTAGAGTTTTCAGTACTAAGAAAGAGTGAGTGTCTGAGGAACATGTGTTCCACCTGATTCGAACATTTAACAGTGCACACATTGCTGCGGGTTATGTGGAACCCACATATGTATGATGTTTATGTTTATGTGAGCTGGGGTGTGTAGCTTCATTGGCAGAGTGCTTGCCTAGGACACACAAAGCCTTGGTTTTGGTCCTCAGCACCGTGTAAATCAGAC
Source organism: Peromyscus californicus insignis (assembly GCF_007827085.1). Taxonomy (NCBI): domain Eukaryota; kingdom Metazoa; phylum Chordata; class Mammalia; order Rodentia; family Cricetidae; genus Peromyscus; species Peromyscus californicus. The sequence goes on from NW_026294402.1 coordinate 12,926,574, forward strand.
ATGCTAACAAGCACCCATAATTCCAGAACTCTAGGGGTGGAGGGAGAAGGATCCTTCTTACCTACGAAGAGTAGTCTAAGGCTACATGAGTTCCTGTGTCAAAACAAAGCAATCCAAAAAGACTAAGATCCTCCCCCTGCAAATAAGAAACAAAACAACCGTGTGTGGCAACTTTGGTTTTCCTTCCTTGGCACAAGAGACTGACATTTAAAATTTGTTTTTCTTGCTTCACATGTAGTGTTCTTCCTATAATAGGGTATCAGGGATAGCAGGAAGGAGACTGCTGAGGGAATTATTCTTCCCTGCTCTGGATTTTGTCCATGCTTCTTCTTACATACAATTAAAAAAAAAGACTACTTTTTGTTTTGTATAATTTGGGGACATTCTCTTTTACCTCCTGACTTTGCAGGAACTATTCTTGGGGAACAGTGTTATCTTTCTCTCTTTGGGAACAAATCCTCCCTCCTGGAGCCCTCATACAGGCTTTTCCCACCTCAGGGATGCCTGTAACTGCCTTTATACCATTATAGCTCTGATTATATGTGTTCTCACACCTTCACATTGCTCTCCCTGAGCTGTGAGGCTGTGAACCAGGAGATGCTCGGTAACAGCACCTAGCACAGTGCCTGGGGGGGCGGGGCGGTGTGGAGGCTGGGAGACACTTGCCTTGTAACTGTTATCTGGCTGCTGTGGAGTCTGAATGATCTCCCTGCTTTCTCTTCAGAACTGCTCCAGCTTGAACAAAAGACACTGACCACAGCCTTCCCTGGAGTGTGATATTGGGCTTGGTGGAACTCAAAGTCTCTTTTCTTGGCATGCCTTTTGGTCTAAACGACTTACTGTGTACCTTTTTTGAAATACAAATAAAAGAGAACGCTAACAGGTATAGCAGAACAGCAGCCAGCTGTTTTGAATGGCTACACTAGCTACAGAATGGTGAGCCAAAGGCACTGGACAGAATAGATGAGGAGTCCACAGAGCCCCAGGAGAAATTCTGCAAGGACAGTGGTGTGTCAGCATCGTCTGTGTGACTCTGACTGTGAGATGCATTCTGAAGCTTCTGGATGGATCACAGCAGGGAAAAACCAGCTGGAGCAATTCTCATGTTCTGGTTTTATGAAATAAGCTGTGCAAAATATTTGTTTGATCTGTAAAAAGTTTAATTTCTCCAAATATATAGTAGATGCCATAAATCACTTGAAATTTGAAGAAAACAAATATATTTGGGCTGGAACTTAATAGGATATTTTTTTTTGGATAAGAAGACAATATAAATTCACTAGATATGAATCGGCCCTAATAAATAATCAAGGGATTTTTATGGAAGGAAAAAAATTTCAAGACTATAAATCCATAAGGGAACAGACTTCTGAGAATATATTGACCCAACCAAGAGGCAAATGCCATTAAGGAAGATTAAATTAAAAGCTCTGAAGGACTTCAAAGTGCCCTTGTTTATAAAGAATCTGTGGAGACTCCTAAATGGAAAAGAAACACATAGAACTTTTATCAGCTTTGTTATATTCCGGCGAAGGAGCTTAGTTTACAGATGCTTTAATCCATCAAGGGGTCCTCAAGTGCCCACTCTGATAGGTGGGATCAGAATTTGAGTCTCTCAAATGGGAGAATTTACAATCTAACGTGTGTGTGTGTGTGTGTGTGTGTGTGTGTGTGTGTGTGTGTGTGTGTGTGTGTGTGTTAAGTATTCAAATAACCACAGTGACTAGAAACTCAGAATTGTCACCTAATGTGCTATGAAGGAGGAGAGGAGGGGCTTCCCACAGGAGAATCTACTACAGAGTTCATTCAGACCAATGAGTCTTCTAGGAACAATGGATTAGACAGGACCACAGAACCAGAGGTGAGGAGAGAGAGAAAGAAGCAGAGGACCAACCCTGGCTGTAGCAGAGACGGTGTGCGAGACCTCATGGAAGGCAGCCTGCAGACCTGCCTTGGGGGCCAGCTTTCTTGCCTCTTGCTCTAGAGAGACAGGGAAGGAATAGAAAGGAAGAAGTGCTCAGGCAATCAGAGCTCGGGATTTATTTCAATAGTTTGGTGTGGTGTTGTCACTGTGTGTGTTCAGGACCCTTGTTTTGTCCTTCCTAGTACAGACTTGCTGTGCACAGACTTGCTGTGCTGAGCAAACAAGGCTGGCTGACTTTGTAGTATATTGAAATACAAACAAAGGCATCACTTCCTGGATGGGGTTGGGGGTGGGGGTGGGGGTGTTTGTTCAGGAAATGGAATAGCATGTATTTTGAAATATGTTTCCATATATGCCTAGAGTTTCGCTGGTAGAAAACATGCTCTAAAGGAAAGAGAGGGTGAGAAATTAAAGGCAGTATGTGTGGGATACAAATGTATAGACTCTGTAGTCAGCCCGGGAATCAAGTTCTGACTCAGCAGCATTCATGAGCCACACAGTGTTTCTAAATGACAGGCATTACATTCATCAGGAGAGGGAAATCAAACTCTAGAAAAGGTAAATCTTAAACAAGAAACAAAAACCCACCCAGTATGGGAGACAGTGCTTGGCAAAGGTCCCATGATTTCTGTTTGCTGTGTCAAAGAAAAAGGGTCCTAATTAAGTCTGACCATAGTAGCCATTAGTCACAACATGCTTTTCTAGTGTGATACATGGATCTTTTGTTTGTTATACTTTATGATAATTAGTAGCCTTAGACAACTTGTTACTTGGGTTTCTTAGCAATGTGTTCTTTTTCAACACTGAGCTTAATACTTAGTGCCCACTTTTGATGGCCGTACCATGCTATTCCAATGCTTTCCTTGATTACACATCATGCCTCCCATTTTCCTGGTAGTTACAAAGTTATCCTTCCTCCCAACCTGCAGGTGACTTTGAAGACCTTGCCATATGGTGCCAACATCATCATCATGTGTCACCACTTGTTTGCCAGATGTTGTTCTGCTCTGTTAGACAGTTATTCAGACTCACTGATGGTTTAGCAAAATGAATCTTGCTAAACTGGAGAATTTCCATTATCACAACCTATCTCCTTATTATTATTGGCAAATGATCTCAAACATTTTAGAAAAACAGTTGGAATGGACCCATTAGATATACAAATAGCAATGTTTCCTGCTTTCCTGTGCCTGCCAACCCTGCCCAGACAGCATCTCCCTTACATAGAAGGGAAAAAGGAGGCCCTGACTCCGCAGACGGACTAGGGTACAAAGACCACCACTGTGGCTGCATTCTGCACTGTGCAAGAAGAGCAGTTCAGTTTTCTCTGGGCCAAATGGTGAGTGAACATTAAGGCTTGATTGTAGAGGGACTGGAGAACCCTTCGTTGTCTCGTTACGCAACAGTTCAACAGCTGCTGATGTAAGCATTGCAGCTCAGATGGAAAGGTATCCTGACAGCTGCAAGTCATATAGAGTTTCTTGGGAAGGGACGGAACTTTGCAGGGTGGAGCGTTCCAGGGTGGAGAATGGTGGGATTTCATGTCCAGAGATTGAGCTTTTTACTCTGTAGGGTAGAGGCAGGATCCAGCAGTTAGGGCAATTAGAGTGTTCTGTGGGTGGAACCTGGCAGCTAGAGGTCCTCGGGGGAGAGGCCTGGCCACTCATGTTGGCTCGAGGGGCTTACAGTTGACCTATATTTGAAATTTTAGTATCAAATTCCTCTTCAAAACAGCAATATAGTATAGGTGTGAGTTAGAAGTTCTAGTCTTTGGTGTTAAATCCAAGCGCCACAGTTTGATATCTTTTATTATATGCCCATATTTACCTTGGGACCCATACTAGTCTCAGTGAATGAAAATTCATGGAACATTTGTATGGATAGTGTGTTAGTTGCTTTTGGTTGCTCTGATAAAATATTATGACTAAGGCAAAATATAAAAGTAAAAGTTTATTTGAGCCTAAACTTCCAGTAGGATAATGACAGGGGATATGTGGCAGCCAACAAGAGGACCTGGAAGCTGAGACCTCATAACTCAGTTCTACAAAGGAAACAATGAACTCAAGGTGGCATGAGACCACAAATTTTCAAAGCCCACCCCTCAGTGATATGTTTCCTTAAGCAAGGCTCCACTGCTTGAAGATTCTATGACCTCCCTAAACAGCATCACTAAATACGAACTAAGCCTTCAAATACACAAGGGTATAGAAGACATTTTTCATTCAAACCACCACAAACGGGTGGTACTACTGTCTCCCACAGAGGAGCCCTGGTGAAGAGCCCTTTCCTGTCATGGAAATGACAGAGAGGGGACTGAGACAGGGACTGAATGAAAAGGAAGACAGCCTGCAGCCTGAGAGCAAGCACATTTGCCCAGGCCTTCCCTCAGTGTCAAAGCTGGCAATGGTTTTGGAGATGGAATCTTTGTGGTGCCACAATACTGTGTAACTGTTCTCCTATTGGGGTTGAACTTTCTAGATTAGTCCTGAAGCTTTCTTGTACCTCCTTTCACCCTGACCAATGTCAGGTTCCAGTCTTTTCATTCCTACTATTGCTGATGGAACTCCACTCTATAGACATCAATGTCACATGCTCAGGCAGCTTTTTTCTGGAAAAAAAAAACAGATTATTTTTAAACATCTTTAGCAGGGATGACCCTGTGAACAGGAATGTATTTGAAACAGTTACAGCAGGGTCTGGATTAAGAATGAAGCTGTGGTGGTATTTACCACCACAAAGGAAAAGTTCAGATGCGGACAGATATGACAGTCCTGAATGAAAACTAGATTCAGACAGGACAATAAGAAGCCATGTAAAGACAAATCTGCCCCTCCAGTGGAGACAGCCTCACCCAGCAGCAAGGAGATTTTTCAGACAACATTCATGTTTCTCTTGTGTGAATTGAAATTATTGCGAGAAAACATTAAGATCTTATATTTACAGAGGTTGAAAATAAAAACAGGAATTGTGGGGTTTGAAATTGGTTGTGGGCTTAATAAGTGACCCAAGTTCTTTTTCTCTTTTTGGATGGAAACTGGCAGAATTACATGTTTCCTTCAGCCTGGTGTATACTTACTGTTGCAATGACTGTGGCACATTGAGCACTCTGTAATAAACATGGTGATATATTTAACTCATGTGTCATTTTTCTGGACCTCCATTATGCCTCCATAAAGCCAGCATTATTATGCCAGTCATAAAAATGAAGAAATAGACTGAGCCTGGCATGGCATATTATCCCAGCACCTTGTGAGCAGAGGCAGGAGGATCATGAGTTCAAGTTCAGCCTGCAATCTACAGTGAATTCCAAGCAAGCTGTTGATACAGGACTTTGTGTCCAAAATCAGAACAATACAAAAGCGGGACTGAGGAAGGTTGGTGTCTCTGGTCTCACTGCTGTGGGGTAGCAGCTCCTAGAGACAAGAGTAGACTCTACTTTAAAATGCTCTTTGTTTTTGCCTCCAACTCCCAGGCTCCGTGACCTTTATTAGGTACCACATTGGGGATCCTAGGAAATGCTTTCTGACCTTCTGCTACAGATCTGAACAAACCACTGCTGTGCTCAGTTAGCTGCTCCTGTCCCAGAGCTGCTCTGTGGTGTTTGCTTGGCTCCTCCGCCTTGAATGGTACTCATCAGTCTTCAACTACCTCAGCTCATGATACAGTGATGCTTCTGGTTGCTGCCTCTGGGCATGACATGTACTCCAGATAGACGAACCTTGTGTACAGAGCAAAGAATACACTTGATTAGAATATTCTTTTGGCTGCATCTTTTCTTTTCCTAGCCAGTTTCCTTCCATTATAGACTTATTCTAATATCCATTGTCATATTTGCATCTCATGTTCTGCTTGTCAATACGTTGACCTGAGAAAGGGCTGGTGCCACTGAGTAGTGCCTTCGCCTGTGAGGCATGGAGTCTCAATGCAGGGATTCCAAAACAATGAGTGCCATGAGAATGCAGGAAACTCCTGGGCCAACACTGAGCTTCCTCTTCTTGGGTACGTACAAGAGAGGTAGGGTACAGGATCTTTTTACAGGGACTGTACAGATACTTCAGGTAGGAGCTAGGAAAGAGGCATTACATAGACATTTTCCCCCAACATAATATTTTAATTCATTATTTGGGAATTTTGTACAATGCACCCCAATCACACTTGCTGCCCCTTCCTCTGGGTCCATCCTTCCAGACTTGAGCCTTCCCATGCCCCCAAAAAAGACCCAAAACAAACAACAAACAACAAACAGGATTCAATGGTCTTGTCTGGAGAGATGGTTCTGCAATTAGGAGCACTTGATTTTCCTGCAGAGGACCTGGGTACAGTTCCTAACACCCACATGGCAGCTCACAATCTTCTGTGACTCCAGTTTCAGGGGAACCTCTGCCAGCACTGGTTATACATGTAGTGCATTCACATACATTCAAGAAATCTCTCTCTCTCTCTCTCTCTCTCTCTCTCTCTCTCTCTCTCTCTCTCTCTCTCTCACACACACACACACACACACACACACACACACACACACACACACACACAATGTCTATTCTAAAATAAGATTTAATAATCCTTGAACCAATACTTGTTAATAAACTTTGATTTAATTCATGTGTTTGTGTCTTGCATGTGGGCACACCATATGAAGAGGGTGTGTGTGTATGGGCCCCTGAAGAGGTCAGAAGAGAATGTCAGATATCCTGCCACTGGAGTTACAGTCAGTTGTGAGCAGCTCCATGTGGGCAGTAAGACCCAGACTTGGATCCTCTGGAAGAACAAGTGCTTTTAGCCACTGAGCCATCTCACCAGTCCTAGATGAGTATTTTGATGTGAACAGTGTGTCCTGTGTTTTCTAAAGAAATAGTATAGCCTACTGGTTAATAATAATTATAGTCTGTCTTCCATGCTCCAATCAAGCTCTGCAGTTCCCCTCAGAACCACGTTGATTAAGCTTCTTTATCCATGGTGCTTTAGTTTCTTATCTAAAATAATGGGAGGAAAAAATTACAAAGCTAAAAGGGTTTGTCACGAAAATTAATGGGTTGAAAAAGAAAATCTTAAGCTGACGTGTGGTGAGTGCTCAATAAACTTTGGCTAGTATTTTATATCTCATATATTAAATGCACTTATGACCAACTCAGGCAGACTTTGCTGTATTGAAACATCACTGATGATTTTTATTTTGCTGGGAGTAATGTCTTCTCTTTGATCCCACTGTGTTACAAATGCCTTGATTAGAATGAACTCTGTTCTTTTAAACTGAGGAATGATTTAAGTACTGTAGCATATCACTTCACAATGTATGTTCATATGTTCAAAGAATTCTATGACCGTTGTCACATCACCACTTACTGTCAGAATATCTTCATTGACACAAAGGAAATCTGTATTGTGGATATTCTCTGGATCTCCAACACTCTAACCCTGGCATTCAGGGTTCTACCATCCGTCTTCCTGAATTCAACTCTGAATCTTCTGTCATACATGTAGGACCACATGATATGTGGCCTTATGTTATTGTGGCTTTCCTTCAGCATAGTTTTGAGGTTTATCCATTATAGCTTGTGTTAGTACTTAATTTATTGTTTACTACTCTCAGATATTTACATACTGGATTTTGGTCATTTTCATCCCTCCTTTCTCCTCTCTCATCCCCTTCCTTCTCTAACTGAAACTCTTCTCAACAAGGCCCTTCTTACTTTCACCTCTTCATTTTGTATGTGGCCCACTGAGTTCAATTAGTTACTTTAATTAGAGTGTGGGTGGGAGATTAATTGCTGAACAATTTCATATTCTGTTCATTCCTTTATTAGTTGATAGGAGTATATTTTCCCTTTCCCTTGGTGATTATGAATAATGCTAAGAAAGTTCATGCTAAATGTTTTTGTATGAATATTTCAACTTTTATGGAATTGTGAGACCATGTGATAACTCCACATGCTAACTTTTCATTTAATTACCAAACTGTTTTCCAAAGTGGCTACATCACTTTTGTATTCCCACCAGCAATGTCTATGTATTGCCTAGTTTTAATGTTGAGGTCCCTCTCATAATCCACACTGAAAGCTCATTATCAATGTAATGGTAGAAGGAAGTGGTGTCTTTGGAAGCTTATAAAGACATCAGGGCACAGCTCCAGGAGAGAGATTAATAGCCCTATAATGAATGCTAGAAGTCTTTTTTGCCTTTTACACTTCTTGAGACATGAGTATAAATTCACCACCTACAAATGAGCCAGTCCTCACTAGACACAGAGTCTACTAGAGGCTTGATTTTGAACATCTCATTCTCCAAGACCACGAGGAATTAATCTATGATATTTATAAAATATCCACTTTAGTATACATAAGATAATCCACATCCAGATAACAATTTTATTGCCATCATTTCTATTGAAGTCATCCTGTGAGTATAAAATGGGACACCTTACATCTTAATTTGCATTTTAGAAATGATGAACAGCAGAAATCCTTTCACATGGTCTTTGTTTATTTGTCTGCCTTCTGTCAATAAATATCTATTCAACTCCTTTGATCATTTTAAATATTATAGTTTTACATTCTTCTTCAGTAGGTTGTTAAATGTTTTTCTTTTCTAAGATTTCTGCCTCTCATTTATTTTATGTTTGGTCCTTGTCTGTGTATCTTAGAACATTTAATGGAGTTGCCATTTTATTATTGACTTATGTGAGATTGTTCAATATTTAAGTTATAGATCCTTTTAAAATACATGATTTGCATTTCTTTCTGCAGTTCTGTTCTCTCCTTCCTTCCTTACCCCTTTCATTTCTTCCTTTCTTTTTCTTTCTTTCCATCCTTACTTACTCTCTGCATTTTCATCTTTTTCCCCCTTCAACTTCTGCTCCCCCTGGGCCATCTTTGTCTCCTGCTGGTAGTCTTCTCTGGTAGGCCTGGGGATTGAACTCAGGTCTTATGTGTTCCAAGCAATGCTCTATTTGGGCTTTCTTTCAATTTTTGTGATAGAGTCCTTTGGAAAATGAGGTTAATGCATACTTATTTGTCTTCGTTTGGTGCCACCTCTCACATTTGTGCTTTGTGTCTTATATTTAAGAAATCTTTAATTTAAGCGAATCTGATGTTATGAAAATCTATAGCTATATTTTCTCCTAGTCTTTTTTTCTTTAACATAGGTCTTCAGTGAAAAGTGTGGTATCTAGAATCCAGTAGATTCTCAAAAAAATCTTGACAAGGTCAACTGCTGGATACATTGCAATTCCCAGCAATGCTTAGAGCAGAGGTTGAGTTTTTAAATCCACATTTGATCAAAGCATCTACGCGGCATTTGCAGTGAGAGAGTGCTGTGCGTGTCTTTGACAGTAGGTCAATAAGATCGGTAAGGTTCTCAGAGTTTCTAACTGTTGAACTTGAGGTCCAGACAGGAGACCGTTAACTCCATTTGGGATGAGAAGACTGAGAACAGATATTCAATCAGTAATTCTAGAAATACCACATGGCTGCTAATGGAGCCTTATTTATATTTGGGACAGCCCCTTCGGCTCAAATATTGCAGGGCCTCTTCCTCAACACAGCTGCCACTATGTTTCTCTGTTGTTTTTGTTCCTCCTCCCAAGTGAAGTGACTGTCTCAGAGACTTATAATTAGACATCTATTTCTATATGCATTTAGTATAGAGATGGGATAAATAATCAATCCATAAAGAGTTTTGTTTGTTGTTTCTTCTCCCCTTTTGTCCTTGCCTTTGTTATAGTGTGTTTAGTTTATTTGTGGCTGACAAGTTTGCCTTTAGACCTTTAGCTGGTCTTCTGCACACCGTTGGTCTTTTAATTCCCCTGCCACATGATTCAGTATTCAGTTCCTGTATGTGAGATCCTAGATTGCTCTTCTTGTCAGGTTAGCTGTGAAGTCTTCAATGGATAAGTCAGTTAGCCACTTTACATATCTGGGAAGGGCAAACCTCAGCTGAAGTATTGCCTTCAGCAGATTGGCCTATGGGCAAGTCTATGAGGCATTTCTAATTGATGGAGTGGTCCCAGTCCACGATGGGTCTTACTTTCACTAGGAAGGTGGGTCGGGGCTGTGTTAGAAAAATGGATGAATGCAACCTAGGAGCAAGTCAGTCAGCAGTGTTCCTTATTTGTTATTGCTTTGGTTCCTGCTCTTTCTTCCATTCATGATAGACTGTAATGTATAAGCCAAATCACACTATTTCTTCCCCTTTGCTTTCAGTCAGAATGGTTTACTGCAGCAACATAAAGCAATTTAGAACAAAGTCCTTGAACACAGGGATCAAATCTTCGGTATTTCTTCTGTTATTCCATGGTAGGTTGTCAAATGTTTTCACCTTCTAGGATTTCTGCATCTCATCTGTGTTTGGTCCTGATGGTCTGCACATTTACTGAACATTGTTCGGCTTATCTGACACCTTCTCCGAGAAATGTTCTTAAGCAATGCCTTCTGCTGATGCATAGAAGGTTGACTTGAAAGGAGTGTTTCATTGATTCCATATTTCTTGGTATCATGGGTTTTAATATTGAGACTTATTTCTTCTGTCTTAGTAAATTGCAAGGCTCTTAGAAGGCGCTGTTGTCATTTAGTTTTATGGTATTTTTTTTCAGTGCTTCCAAACAAATTCAGTGTATTTCTCCTACAAAGTCAACAAGGAAATTCTCATTTTTCATGTCACCTTAAATGTATGAAAGGAATACAAGGTTTAGGTTCAAAACCTAGGCTTACTTCTAGCTCTGACATTTATTAACGTTGTAATGCCTGGATAGTCACATCTAAAAATTCTTCAACTTTAGTAATCACAATCGTGAGAAAGAGATGGGACATTTAGTCAAATATTTCATAGGGAAAGAGAATGCACTCTGTTGACAGTAATGGCTGCCATCTTTGCTCCTATTCTGAAGTCAACCAAAATTTGAATTCATGATCGATAAATACACATTGTGTTGAAACTTCTGGTGTTTACAAAACTATTACCTACTTAATAATTTGAAAAGGAAGGAAATAATCTAGAATGCTCTTTGGAAAACACTTCATTTCATATGCAGAGATGCACTTTGATAAAGCTATTTTGCTTTTTCTTCTGAATAT